>NC_086006.1:8560000-9280000 GCF_030014385.1 Trichomycterus rosablanca | reverse complement strand
TCCTCCTCCTCGTCGCTTTTGGATTTAGATGCCCAGCTCACCCGGTTCTCCTTCTTGAGGCGGCGGCGCGCATTGGCGAACCAGGTGGAGACCTGGGTCAGGCTCATTTTAGTGACTATAGCCAGCATGATCTTCTCTCCTTTGGTGGGGTAGGGGTTCTTCAGGTGCTCGCTGAGCCAGGCCTTCAGTGCACTGGTGCTTTCCCGACTGGCCACTTTGGCAACCCGACCTGAATCATCAGCCATCACTGGTCTGTAGGGTGAAAAGTACGGGCCGCCACGACTCAGCACAGCCTGGTGATATGATGAAGCAGCTTTGAGGTCATAGGAACTACCCTGAAAAAAGCAATAAGGAAAAAAGTTAGTGAGTGATAATGTAAATCAAAAGAACCTTCTTTGAACTAAACATTATTTAACATCAATTAGCTCAACACAATGAGTGATTTTTTGGAATCACTGCAAATAACCATGGTAAAGAAACCTTTATAAAGTAAAATGATTTTCTATTATCTATTAAAAAGAACCTTCATTAATAAACTATTGAACAGAAGGATCTACTAGGGTTCCTTTTAAATGATTGTTGTTGTTGCCTTGCTGTTGGGGGTTTATTATTATTATTATTATTATTATTATTATTAATAATAATATATTATTATATTATTATTATTGTTGTTAATGTTGTTGTTAATGTTGTTGTTGTTGCCTTGCTGTTGATGCTTTATTATTGTTATTATTATTATTATTGTTAATGTTGTTGTTGCTGTTGCCTTGTTTATATTGTTGTAAAACTTTTTTGTAAAACTTTTTTTTTGTAAAACTTTTAAGTGATGCAATGAAAAAATCCTTTGATTTATGAAAGTCTAAACATGTCAACTGCACAAAAACTACAACTAAATCACTACCTCCAATTCCACAGGCATGATTTAAAATGGCAAAACTTTAAAACAACAATAAGCTGTTTATTTCTACTTTTAAAAAACGTTGTATTTTAAGTAATGCTTACCATGTGTGCCATGTGTCCAGCATGTGGAAATGGGATAAAAGTGTATCCCGGTATTCCTGAGAAAGGCAGTGGCATCCCTGCCATGGCAGCAGAGATGTGTGCAGGGGACTGCTGCAATCCAGGCGCACATCCCAGCATCTGATATCCAGCAGGCATGGAGACGTTTCTATCCACAAAGTAGGGACCAAATCCAGTTGGAGACGCAGGCATCCTGATCATCTGAGAGCTAACGTTCGAGCGATGAGGGTACCCCACTGCCTGCTGCTATTTATATACGGGATGGCTTCGGTGGGCGGGGCTTGAGGCAGTGACTGACAGTTGTAGTCCAAAAGCTTTCACTCAAAGGCAAATCCCTTCAAAGCTGAATTCCGCTGTTCCTTTTAACGCCTTCTGAAAAGCCATTAAACACACCGTACTTATCTCAGTTCTGAGATCTGCATTGTGGAAGATAAAGCAGATGCCTCATTTGAAATTCACATTCTTTGCAAATAAGGCTATTAAATGATAGACTTACTGATAATGATCATAATTAATCCTATACATTATAAATGTAAATATTAAACACATAGGAAAATTGTATAATAAATAGAAATCTATTTACAGTCATGCATTTTGCTCTAAAAACAATCATACATGTTTTACCAGAATAGAAATACAAATTCATCTTTTAGAAATATGTCGTTTAAAAACCTTCACTTCAAAAAGCAATGGTCCCACATTAACAGCTTAGAATACATTTATTTATTTTCTGCTGGACCCTGCTGAGATTGTTTCATCTCCCTGTCTGAACAGGACCATGCGAGACAACATGAGTGATTATGGGAATTTGATTAACAACACTGTGTCATGGTGCGTCTCACACCTTTCTACAAGCTGCCATTAAAATCACACAGCTTCAATTTCACTCTCTAAAAGTAGGAATGAGTCCTAACATGTACAAAAGAAACGAAGTGTTTTAAGATAGTTAAAAAAAAAAGAAGAGTGTTAAGAAAATATAAAACTGTGCAAGAAGTTGTCTTGCAAAAGTGTGCAAAAAGCTGTAAAGTAACTTTCTTATAATTGTAAATAATAATTTATAACTACTAACTTAAAAAAATAGCCACAAAATTTAGAATATGAGGATTTTTCTTCAAAAGGCACTTTGATTTTTATATATATATTTTATTGCATTTTTTAATGTATTAAATTAAATTGTCAAAAACAATAGAACAGTAAAAAGTACAAAAATTACAGATAATCTATAGACCATTTCCTTTACTGAACAGAGAATTTAAATCTAGAATAAAATCTGTGTTTAAATACTGTTGTTTCTAGCAATTTGGAAGTAATATAATTTAAATGTTACTGGTTCACATAAAAAAACAGTAATAATGAAGATAATAATATAATATAATATAATATAATATAATATAATATAATATAATATAATATAATATAATATAATATAATATAATATAATATAATATAATATAATATAATATAATATAATATAATATAATATAATATAATATAATATAATATAATATAATAATAATACCAATACTATTACTAATAATAATAATTATAATTATTATTAGTATTTGTATTATTATTATTATTATTATTATTATTATTGTTATTAATGTTATTGTTATTATTCCAGTATTGTTATTATTTGTCAATATTATACTGCTGTTGTATTTAAGGTGTGACATAAATATAAAAAAATAAAACAATTACAAAAATTACAAAAAATTACAGATAATCTATAGATCTTTTCTTTATTGAACAGAGAATTTAATGAGGATCACGTTTAAAAAGCTGTGTTTAAATACTGTTGTTTCTAACAAAACAGTAATAATAATAATAATAATAATTATAATAATAATATTATATTGCTGTTGTATTGTTGTAAGATGTGACATAAATATTTAAAAAAAAAAAAACAATAAAACAGTCAATTTTACAAGCCTAACGATAATCTATAGACCATTTCCCTTATTAAACAGAGGATCACATTTTTAAAAAGCTGTGTTGAATTATAGGTGCCTATAGTCATTTGGAAGTAATATGATTTTGAAAGTGATGTTACTGGTCACAATAAAAAAAACAGTAATAATAATAATAACAACAATATTAAACATTAATACTTATTATTATTATTATTATTATTATTATATTTATGTCGTATTTAAGTGTGTAATAATTTAAAAATAATAATAATAATAAATACTAGGAAGGATAAAATGGACAGCATTTATTTGATAAAAGCACTAGCTGTCTTAGTTGTTTAAATGAAATGACTGTAAGTGAAACAGGTGTTGACTAATGTATATGATAATGTAGTAGAACAGATGCTAATGGTGCATTGTTAAAGAGCCACAGATAAGATTAGAATTCCTCAACATCCATCCCAATAGCAGTGCTGCTCTCCCCCACTGAGAAAAACACAGCAAACAAAAACAACACAAATATACTGCTCACATTTCACATGCACCATTCACTCAGAAACCTGCATTCTCAAGTCAGAAACTACACATACACGAATATAATGCAGACGTGCATGTTTCTGTCCAGTGTTAAACAGTGTTATGTAGTAAATAAAATACCCCTCATGTATTAATACATTTACAGTACATGCAAATAACATCCAAGTAAAGCGTTTTTGCCATCCAGATTTTAAAAAATGTCATAAAAGAGAAATGTCATGTAGAGAAAAGCTACAAAATAGCTGAGCTTAAAAAAGTTCCAATAATTACAAAAAACGTCCTGGAAACACAACCAACAAAATGATTTAGCTATAATATATAATAATATTGTACTGTACATGTCACTATGTCATTGAGGAATACATAGGTTATGTGGTGCAGTAACAACCAATTCAAAATAAAAATGCTGTCTGGTGACATAATCCAAAAATATCACCAGACAGTATTTTTATTTTATATTATTATTATAAGTTATATATTTTTTTTAATTATTATTTTATTTATTATTATTTAATTTAAACAATGTTTAGCTTTGAAACTGTTTTATATGTTTTTATATTATTTTTGTTTTTTTATATATATATATATATATAATATTTTTATTATTATTATTTGATTTTTTATTATTTATTTTAAACAATGTTTAGCTTTGAAACTGTTTTATATGTTTTTATATTATTTTATCATACAAAAATATGTACAGTATATTTATATAATTATTACTGTTTTCACTGTTATGTACAAAATCACATTAAAATAAGCATCAACAAACTTTATTACACAGTAATACAATTTTATTCATTTATTTATTTATTATCTATTTTTAAGGGGTTTTTTTTTTTAAGAATGTAGGCACAAATCTGCCAAATATAAAATTGCTTTATGCATATAGTAGGTTACCAAATGTTTATTGTAGACTTTTCAGGTGTTAGAGCTGGTGTTAAAAGATTAGATTAGACCTAACTTTGAAATCATACAGCATGTGATTTTAGGGGTGTATGACCTGCAATTATTTATTTTATATTATCATAATAATATAAAATATCAAGAGAAGCTAAGCACTAATAAAAGTATGAACGTTTTTAGAATGTAGGTCTTATAAGTATAAGATTATAAGATTAGTATTAAAATATATCTGGATTTATGATAGCATCCCTATACTTTGTAAAGACTTGTAAACTAACAAAGAGAACTACAGAGCTATTTTGAAGATTGGTGGGTGGTGTTTAGGCCCCTTGGGCCAAGAGCAAATTTACTCAGCGTGTACAATGGTCTGAACGGAGTGCAAAGCAGGGCTTATATGCTACATCTCTACAGATAAACGGCTTTGGGCAACAACCATTGTGTCCACTGTGTTTTCTTTCCTTCCTCTTTTCTCAGATCGTACACAATGCAGGTGTTACACATGCTCCGGCAGGTCAAGTTAACACTGTTTGCTCATAGGATGTGTCTAAGAGTATGTAGTCCAGAAAACATGCACAATGATGGGCATTAGAAATGTAATGGATGGTTTTTTGACTTATCGACTTATTTAAAATACATTTCATCATACTGTCTAACAAAAAAGGCAAAATCACATTAAATTAAATAATGACTCTTTTTATGAGGCTGTGTTGTCCAGATTACTAAACCATTGACAATCTGTTAATTGTAATTATTTATTTTATTTATTATTTATCATTACAATATAAAATATCAAGAAAAGCTAAGCACTAATAAAAGTATAAACATTTTTAGAATGTAGGCCTATAGACTGCATACAAAACATAAATTTGTAACGTGACTTGTACTACAAAATATATAAGATAATTAAATGATGACCCTTTTATGAAGCAGTCTTTCGTCCAGATTACTAAACTGACAAAACCATTGACTTAAAAGTAGGATACAAACTTTTGTGGAAAATTTAATTACCCAACCCCTCTTTGATAAGATACATTTAATGCAATAAGCCATTTGTAATTCTATTCAGAACCCACTAATTAAAAAGTAGTTGCCGGGTCAGGTAGAGGTGAACAGAGCACAGTATGTAAGGCCTAATGAGCTGATAATGACAGTGGCCAAAAGGTGTGACTTCATTTAGCGTACCCTGCATACCACTGAGATAACAAAAGGCCTGAGTATGTCATTAGGATGGACTATAGTCTGGAGTGAATAAGATCTGTTAACAAAAGCTTGAAGGGAATCCACAGAAAGCATTTAACACCTTCACCATGTTAGTTTTTCTTTCTGAGCAAAGTCTTGACTGCTGGGCTTTATTGTTTTGAGACGAGAGGAAATGCAGTTAAATGTGTGAAAATGGAACACGCATAGACCTCCCGATAATGCTGGATTATACTCAATAGAGTGGATTGTTTATATTTTCATTCATTTATTCATTGGGTGTTTTGAAAAGAAGAACGCCTTTACTTGTCATATTTACACCGATCAGCAACCACCTCCTTGTTTCTACACACACTGTCCATTTTATCGACTTCACTTACCATATAGAAGCACTTTGTAGTTCTACAATTACTGACTGTAGTCCATCTGTTTCTCTGCATGCTTTGTTAGCCCTCTTTCACGCTGTTCTTCAATGGTCAGGACCCCCACAGGACCACTACAGAGCAGGTATTATTTGAGTGGTGGATCATTCTCAGCACTGCAGTGACAATGACATGGTGGTGGTGTGTCAGTGTGTGTTGTGCTGGTATGAGTGGATAAGACACCTCACTGTCACTGCTGGACTGAGGATAGTCCACCAACCAAAAATATCCAGTGGTCAGCATCTTGTGACCACTGATGAAGGTCTAGAAGATGACCAACTTAAACAGCAGCAACAGATGAGCGATCGTCTCTGACTTTACATCTACACGGTGGACCAACTAGGTAGGAGTGTCTAATAGAGTGGACAGTGAGTGGACACTGTATTTAAAAACTCCAGCAGCGGTGCTGTGTTTGATCCACTCATACCAGCACAACACACACTGACACAGCACCACCATGTCAGTGTCACTGCAGTACTGAGAATGATCCACCACCTAAATAATACCTGCTCTGTGGGGGTCCTGACCATTGAAGAAAAGGGTGAAAGCAGGTTAAAAAGGTATGTAGAGAAACAGATGGACTACAGTCAGTAATTGTAGAACTACAAAGTGCTTCTATATGGTAAGTGGAGCTGATAAAATGGACAATGTGTGTAGAAACAAGGAGGTGGTTTTAATGTTATGGTTTTAATGTTATGGTTTTAATGTTTTAATGTTATGCCCCCCCCCTGCATAGCAGAGCCTGGAGTCTTCCAATAGAAAGCCCAAAGTTCTACTGACTAGGCTAGACATGTCCAGTTTTACCACTGCTTTATCCTGGTCAGTGTTGCTATGGGTCCAACACACCAGACAGGTCAGCAGTCCATCACAGGGCAGACAGACACTCTCATATAGGGCCATTTTAGTAGCTCAAATTGACCTGACTGCATACTTACAGTACTTTTACAGTATGTTGTCTAAGCAATTGAGGCTTAGGGGCCTTGCTCAAGGGACCAACAGTGGCAACCAGGCAATGGTGGGGCTTAAACCAGCAACCCTTGGATTACTAGTCCAGTACCTTAACCACTAGGCTACAATTGCCCTACAGATGGACTTGGAGCACTTGAAAGAAACCCACATAGACACAGGAAGACCTCGACACAGAAAATCAGACTGGGAATCAAACCCAGGCACTTCTTGCAGTGATTCGACAACATACCATCCTGTTCCTTTTTTCTACTTCAGTTAAATCACCTCAATCATAAGTGGAAAAGCAAACACGAGTCCGAGACATGACCAAACATGTCTGCTATTAATCGCTTTACCATGCCAATGAGAACGTGATTAACCAAACTAGCTCACTGTGCTATGAAAACACTGTGAAATCCAGTTGTATATTGTGTAGAAGGTAATTGGTATGCAAGATTTTACACCTTAGTGTCAATGTATTCAGTAAATCTGCAGACACCTACACATAACACCTACCTGATGTCCCATTCTAAATCCACAAACATTAATATGGAGTTAGTCCCCCTTTTACAGCTATAACAACTTCCACTCTTCTGGGAAAGCTTTCTATATTTTTTTTTCAAGTGTGCCAGTGGGAATTTGTGCCCATTTACCCAATAGAGCTTTTGTGAGGTCAGACACTGATTCCTGGCTTGCAAGGTCCAGGCTTGCAATCTCCATTCAAGTTCATTCCAGAGATGTTTGATGGGGTTGAGTCCAGGGCTCTACGTGTGCAAGACCACACCAAACTTACTTAACCATGCTGAAAGAGAAAAGGAGCCTTCCCCAAACTGTTCCCACAAAATTGGAAACATTAAGATTCCATTTTACTGAAGAACAGCTTCGAAGCTTTATCCCTCCTCCACCAAACTTTACAGTTGGCACAAGCCAGCCAACGTTCTCCTGGCATTCACCAAACCCAGACTCATCCAGACTCATCCATCAGACTTCTTATGAGGTGCAGGTGACTGTCAATCAAGAAAGACTGACAGATCACACGCAACTGAGCTCTCTAAAGCCATCTTTCACCCAATCTAAGCAGAGCGGAGGGAGCCGATTGTCAATTATTAGAAGCTGACACGTTAACATGCTTCTGTGCCTCCGTACCCCAACTGCCGGCCAAACTAGGCCACACAGAGTGGCCTCTTATTTTATTTACATTTTCTCATCATTTAAGCTTTTTACAAATTTTTACCAGGGGTTGCCAATAATTATGGAAGGGATAGTAAACATTGTCTAACCCAACTATATTCTAATAAACTGACTTCCGATATTCCATCCACATCCATTGCAATCGCTGCCTGGCCTTACTAAATCTTGTAGACAAGACTGAAGGCTGTCATAGTCACATGAGAAGAGGCAACAAAATATTTATGTCAGTGGTTTTGTAATATGGTGTACAACGTGCTCATGGTCAGGTGTCCACATACTTCTGGCCAGCACACTGTTCCACTTATGTGGCACTTAAGTGCAAGATTTTTTTAGATTAAGAAACTAATCAATCCCTACAATCAATCTGAAAACCACAGTGTTACTCTTGCCCCCCTGTATCCCCATTGGAAACACTAACGGGATTTGCCAAGGTCCCAGCCCCAAATGGAGGGCTGTTAGCATAGCGTGAATGTTATCAATGCTGTCCCACCTCTTTGCTATCAATTCCCCCCCTCCACCTCCGTTCCATCTTTTGTCATTTCTCTTATCAGCCCTACTCCATCACTCCCTCTAACAGAGTAGTGGCACTGTAAGCGACCGTCAGTGGGAGGGTGGCTTTGTTAGGGGTTCGAGCAGCTCCCGCCCCCCGCTCTCTTTCCTGGGGGTGATTTGATTGACGGCCCCTGCGTGGGGTGAGTGACAGGTGGCATCCGTTAGCCTGTGACAAACACTGAAGCTCAGATTAGGGCCCGGCACATGTTAAGTCCCTGGTGTCATGTGCATGAGCAAATGTGTAAGGACTAAAAAAATTGTACCGTCTTTAGTGCCTTTGACCTGTGGTGTCCCACAAGGTTCGATTCTTGGTCCACTCTTTTTTTACTACACGCTTTCTCTTGGGCAGATTCTATAAGAATATGGGCTGTCCTACCACAGCTATGCAAATGACCCTCAGATTTATTTTGCCATGCCTACTAACTAGATGACAAAAATCACCCCTGTTCTTAAACCCTTACACTGGTTACTAGTATGTTATAGAAAAGTCTTTAGAGTACTGTTACTGGTCTACACATCTCTTAATACTGTAGGGCCAGCATATTTAGCAGATATGCTGCACAGATAAGAGCCAAGTACAAATCTAAGATCACTAGAAACTAGTCAGCTCTGCATAAGATGAAACATTTCACTAAATGGAACCAGCTGACAGGGAATGTTAGAAGGGCCCAAACTTTAGTTACTTTTAAATCCAGACATAAATGGTCCTATATTACCAGGCTACAGTCTTTAAAACAACTCTCTAATTTGTATTGGATTTTTTATTTGTTTAATTTATTAATCATGTTTTTATTATTATTATTATTATTATTATTATTATTATTATTATCATTATGGTCATTATTATGTATTGTTATTATTATTATTATTTATTGTTATTATTATTAAATAAAATGATATATTACATAAAATATGTATAAAATAAATAATTAATTAAATATAAAATAAGAAAATAAATAAGTGAAACCCCATATTTGGTTTAATGTCCCAACATATGTGCTTCCGATAGCCATTAACAAGCTTCTGCACAGCTCTGGTTGGATCTGTGACCCATTAACTGGACTGAACAAAATGCTGGGTTTCTAGTACAGTCCTGACTTATCAGTACAGGTCACATATTCTTGATAAGGCTGAGCTCAGGAATTTTAAAAGGCTAGTACAACTGTCAAATTTTAGCCCAATTTAGCCGAAAGTAGGTTTAACACGCTGGAACAAGCTATTAGGTTTTAAAATTCAACCTTCTGGCTGAAAACCTTGGGACTTGATTCAACATTCTAATTCATCCCAAAAGTGTTCAAAGGTGTTCAGCAGGGTCCACAGGAAGGCACAGTCACACTGAAAGAGAAAAAAAATTTCCCATGACTCTCATGCTCACATTGGTCTCCGTTAGAAAAAGCAAGGTAAGAAAGACAGAAAAATAGAAGGTCATTTGTCCATAAGCTGAAGCTGAGGAGTATCTGGGTTACTTTTCAATGTCCCAACTGAAATCCGATAGAAATGACCACACAATAAGACCAACAAGAAAAAGCATTAAAGCAAATGTGTAAGGCCTCGACATTTTGATTAATCCCAAAGATGTTCAGCAGGGTCCACGGGAAGGCACAGTCATACTGGAACAGAAAAGAGTCTTCCATGACTTCTATGCTCACGCTGGTCTCTGTTAGAAACAAAGAAAAATAGCAGAATAAAAAGTCATTTGTCCGTAAGCTGAAGCTGAGGCATAATCGATCAATGATTCAATACTAAAGCTAATTAAATGAAAATGAACTGAAATGGCCTTTTTTGATGTCCCAACTGAAATCCAATAGAAATGCTCTAATAAGACCAACAAGAAATAGGCAACATTCTAATTCATCCCAAAGGTGTTCAGCATGGTCCACAGAAAGGCACAGTCATACTGGAACAGAAAAGAGTCTTCCATGACTTCCATGCTCACATTGGTCACATTGGAAAAATAGCAAAATGGAAGGTCATTTGTCCATAAGCTGAAGCTAAGGCATAATTTGATTATGTAGCAGGGAAATGATTCTAAATAAAAGCAAGTTTACCTCTAAAAGAATAGACACTTTTTAAGTGACCTTTTCAATGTCCCAACTTAAGTCCTGTCATTAAATGTTCATTAAAGCAATTTATTATATAACTGATTTATTAACAACACCTGTTAGCAATCGTTGTGGCTGAAACGCATGAATTCAAAACTTTGATGGCTAAAAATAAGAGAAATCAAGGTTTAAAATGGCATTTTCGGTGTACCAACTGAAATCCAATAGAAATGCTCTCATAAGACCAACAAGAAATGAGCATTAAAGCAAATAATAATAATGATAATAATAATAAAGCAGTCTCGAAAAGAGGGGTAGGGCAGTTGGAGCCTAGCAGTCAAGGTATTGGACTAGTAAACAGAAAGCTGCTGGTTCAAACAGCACTACTGCCAGATTGCTGCTGTTGGGCCCTTGAGCAAGGCCCTTAACCCTTAATTGCTTAGACTGTATACTGTAATTCGCTTTGGATAAAAACGTCTGCTAAATGCCGAAACTGTAAATGTAAGCCAATCATGTTTGTGTAGGCACCAGTTTTGAGGGCAAACTGTAGCCTAGTGGTTAAGGTACTGGACTAGTAATCAGAAGATGGCTGGTTCAAGTCCCACCTCTGCCAGATTGCTGCTGTTGGGCTCTTGAGCAAGGCCCTTAACCCTTAATTGCTCAGACTGTATACTGTAACTGTAATGTAAGTCGCTTTGGATAAAGGCGTCTGCTAAATGCCAAAAATGTAATGTAATGTAATGTAAGGAGTAAGTTAACATTTCTTAATGTTAAGGGCGCAACTACCTTTCCAGATGGGTTATTTGGGTATTTGATAACTTGTCCCTCAGATCAATTAAAAAATGTATGACACTTTGTGTAATATATTTTGTTTAATGGTGTGAAATAATTCGCTGTACCAAATATGCAATAACAGAGGCAAATCAGAGGGTTATTACTGTTTAATACCACCGAACCACTGTAAGGATAATTTACCAATTACATAAGCATTAAGACGCATAATGACACAGATCATAGCGCAGCCCATGCAACATGCTGACACTGAAGGCCAAAGGACAAGCACTTTGTGTTTGAGATTAACGAATGTACTTTATGCAGTCATTTTCTCCCACCTAGCGCTCACAATCAGTACCTGGGGTGCTTGTAAAGCATCTGTGACGTGACATCTACATTTTGGGCCATTTGTAAAACAAAGGCTACAAGGAAGCTGGAGGCCTTGGTCTCTCGGTATCCCCCCCTCCTCTGGCACAATAGCAGGCCTAGAGTGCAGCGGTAGGGAGCAGCCCTCAGATGGAAATGAGCAACCGAACCAACAATGTAGTGCCTAATCTCTTCAGAGAGCCAGGAGTCAGTTACACACAGCAGTGTGGAGCTTTCTGTGCTTTTCACTGCAACCAGGCTTACTATTGAAACACAGCCCCCTCCTTCCTACACCTTTTCTCCAAGCACATACACATACACCCTACACCCCCTCATGCGCAGCCGCAGGATTCCCTCACGCTAAGGCCAGATACAAGCTACAACAGAAGGAGTAGGGGTGTCAAAGGAGGGGGATTCTCTAGGCCCCTCAAAGCATAGGATTAGAGCTAATGTGCCCTCCCTGGGTCCTAATCTCTTCAGAGGGCAACTTTGTTTGAGGGCTGCAGGGCAGTCAGATAAGTATCTATTACAGCAACTTCTTCTCATCCTCCCAACACCCCCCGCATGCCCCTTCAGAAAACGAGGTTCCAAACCCGCTCGCATGTGCTCCCTCTCACTCCTCTTATACCTCGAAACCCAAAGAACAAGTGCTGCCCTTTTTAGCGGCTAAGCCGGAATTAAGGGCTCAAGCCTTATAGAGGGCCAATAGGACCCATATTTACTCCATATGGGGAGCTCAAAGCCGAGTAAGCGAGGTTGAATCAAAGGCAGGGTGAAAAGAAAAGCAGGGCCGGGTCTCAGCTGGGAAAGGTTGGTGTAGCACAGGGACCAAAGTGGGAGATCTGATAGGGTGTAATCTTGTTAGGCTCATCCATCAGTGCTATGAAAAGAATAGGGATGGTGGATTATTATCAATGTCCAGGAGCTGATTTGAAGAAGAAACAACTCAAAAAACACTTTACCCATAATACCCTTGATTATTCCTTACAAGAAAAAAAGAGTACTTTATAGAATATATATATATATACATATATATATATATACTGTATATATATATACTGTATATATATATACTGTATATATATATACATATATATATATACTGTATATATAGTATATACTGTATATATATATATACAGTATATATATACTGTATATACCACCTCTACACCAATATATATATGTATATAATATATATACCACCTATATATATACACTGATCAGCCATAACCACCTCCTTGTTTCTACACTTACTGTCCATTTTATCAGCTCCACTTACCATATAGAAGCACTTTATAGTTCTACAATTACTGACTGTAGTCCATCTGTTTCTCTGCATGCTTTGTTAGCCCCCTTTCATGCTGTTCTTCAATGGTCAGGACGCCCACAGGACCACCACATCATTCTCAGCACTAAAGTGACAATGACATGGTGGTGGTGTGTTAGTGTGTGTTGTGCTGGTATGAGTGGATCAGACACAGCAATACTGATGGGAGTTTTTAAACACCTCACGGTCCTTGCTGGACTGAGAATAGTCCACCAACCAAATATATCCAACAAACAGCGCCCTGTGACCACTAATGAAGATCTCAAAGATGACCAACTCAAACAGCAGCAATAGATGAGCGATTGTCTCTAACTTCACATCTACAAGGTGGACCAACTAGGTAGGAGTGGACAGTGAGTGGACACGGTATTTAAAAACTCCAGCAGCGCTGCTGTGTCTGATCCACTCGTACCAGCACAACACACACTAACACACCACCACCATGTCAGTGTCACTGAAGTGCTGAGAATCATCCACCACCTAAATAATACCTGCTCTGTAGTGGTCCTGTGGGGGTTCTGATCATTAAAGAACAGGGTGAAAGGGGCTAACAAAGCATGCAGAGAAAGATAGACTACAGTCAGTAATTGTAGAACTACAAAGTGCTCCTATATGGTAAGTGGAGCTGATAAAATGGACAGTGAGTGTAGAAACAAAGAGGTGGTTTTAATGTTATGGCTGATCGTGTATATATATATATATATAGATATACAGTGTATCACAAAAGTGAGTACACCCCTCACATTTCTGCAGATATTTAAGTATATCTTTTCATGGGACAACACTGACAAAATGACACTTTGACACAATGAAAAGTAGTCTGTGTGCAGCTTATATAACAGTGTAAATTTATTCTTCCCTCAAAATAACTCAATATACAGCCATTAATGTCTAAACCACCGGCAACAAAAGTGAGTACACCCCTTAGTGAAAGTTCCTAAAGTGTCAATATTTTGTGTGGCCACCATTATTTCCCAGAACTGCCTTAACTCTCCTGGGCATGGAGTTTACCAGAGCTTCACAGGTTGCCACTGGAATGCTTTTCCACTCCTCCATGACGACATCACGGAGCTGGCGGATATTCGAGACTTTGCGCTCCTCCACCTTCCACTTGAGGATGCCCCAAAGATGTTCTATTGGGTTTAGGTCTGGAGACATGCTTGGCCAGTCCATCACCTTTACCCTCAGCCTCTTCAATAAAGCAGTGGTCGTCTTAGAGGTGTGTTTGGGGTCATTATCATGCTGGAACACTGCCCTGCGACCCAGTTTCCGGAGGGAGGGGATCATGCTCTGCTTCAGTATTTCACAGTACATATTGGAGTTCATGTGTCCCTCAATGAAATGTAACTCCCCAACACCTGCTGTACTCATGCAGTCCCAGACCATGGCATTCCCACCACCATGCTTGACTGTAGGCATGACACACTTATCTTTGTACTCCTCACCTGATTGCCGCCACACATGCTTGAGACCATCTGAAGCAAACAAATTAATCTTGGTCTCATCAGACCATAGGACATGGTTCCAGTAATCCATGTCCTTTGTTGACATGTCTTCAGCAAACTGTTTGCGGGCTTTCTTGAGTAGAGACTTCAGAAGAGGCTTCCTTCTGGGGTGACAGCCATGCAGACCAATTTGATGTAGTGTGCGGCGTATGGTCTGAGCACTGACAGGCTGACCCCCCACCTTTTCAATCTCTGCAGCAATGCTGACAGCACTCCTGCGCCTATCTTTCAAAGACAGCAGTTGGATGTGACGCTGAGCACGTGCACTCAGCTTCTTTGGACGACCAACGCGAGGTCTTTTGTGAGTGGACCCTGCTCTTTTAAAACGCTGGATGATCTTGGCCACTGTGCTGCAGCTCAGTTTCAGGGTGTTGGCAATCTTCTTGTAGCCTTGGCCATCTTCATGTAGCGCAACAATTCGTCTTTTAAGATCCTCAGAGAGTTCTTTGCCATGAGGTGCCATGTTGGAACTTTCAGTGACCAGTATGAGAGAGTGTGAGAGCAGTACTACTAAATTGAACACACCTGCTCCCTATGCACACCTGAGACCTAGTAACACTAACAAATCACATGACATTTTGGAGGGAAAATGACAAGCAGTGCTCAATTTGGACATTTAGGGGTGTAGTCTCTTAGGGGTGTACTCACTTTTGTTGCCGGTGGTTTAGACATTAATGGCTGTATTTTGAGTTATTTTGAGGGAAGAATAAATTTACACTGTTATATAAGCTGCACACAGACTACTTTTCATTGTGTCAAAGTGTCATTTTGTCAGTGTTGTCCCATGAAAAGATATACTTAAATATCTGCAGAAATGTGAGGGGTGTACTCACTTTTGTGATACACTGTATATATATATATATATATATATATATATATATATATATATATATATATTAGTGAACCATAAGCATATATTTTGACTGAAAGTATGTGGACACCCGTATTATTGGGTGTGGGTGTGTTAGCTACACTCACTGCTTACAGGTTTAACAATCTGCCATTTGTCAATAGTACCTTCACACATAGGAAATTCACCCATAGCATTCACCCAAGATGCTTTTGCACCTTAACAATCATCATAATGTCCAGTATTTCTTTTATTTGAAAGAGCGTGATACTTAAAAAGCTTGTGTTAAGTACAGCAGAATAACTGTAGCTATAAAGCTCTTCATCATCTCATAACTGTAAATAAAACAATTATCCATAATCAAGATGTAATCATTATGCATTTATTTTACAGCCAAAAGTCGGTGAACACCTGTATTATTAGGTTTGGGCGTATTAGCCATTAGCTTTGTACTTCTGTCAGTTAAATAAAAGTTCAAAAGAATTAACAAATAACAGATTTTTTTTCCATTACAAATGTTCCCATCTTTTCTCATATAACAAGATATTACAGAATACACCTGAGTGCATATGAGCAATAACAAATAAAAATAAAAGTTTTTCATAAGGCACAAATAACTTTGTCTTGCTTACTGTATATACAGTATATATACACCGATCAGCCATAATATTAAAACCACCTCCTTGTTTCTACACACATTGTCCATTTTATTGGCTTCACTTACCATATAGAAGCACTTTATAGTTCTACAATTACTGACTGTACTCCATCTGTTTCTCTGCATGCTTTATTAGCTTCCTTTCATGCTGTTTTTCAATGGTCAGGACTCTCCCAGGACCACTACAGAGCAGGTATTATTTACAGTCAGGTGGTGGATCATTCTCAGCACTGCAGTGACACTGACATGGTGGTGGTGTGTTAGTGTGTGTTGTGCTGGTATGAGTGGATCACACACAGCAGAGCTGCTGGAGTTTTTAAATACCGCGTCCACTCACTGTCCACTCTATTAGACACTCCTACCTAGCTGCTTTACCTTGTAGATGTAAAGTCAGAGACGATCGCTCATCTATTGCTGCTGTTTGAGTTGGTCATCTTTGAGACCTTCATCAGTGGTCACAGGACGCTGCCCACAGGGCGCTGTTGGCTAGATATTTTAGGTTGGTGGACTATTCTCAGTCCAGCAGTGACAGTGAGGTGTTTAAAAACTTCATCAGCATTGCTGTGTCTTATCCACTCATACCAGTACAACACACACTAACACACCACCACCATGTCAGTGTCACGGCAGTGCTGAGAATGATCCACCACCTGACTGTAAATAATACCTGCTCTGTAGTGGTCCTGGGAGAGTCCTGACCATTGAAGAACAGCATGAAAGGAGGCTAACAAAGCATGTAGAGAAACAGATGAACTACAGTCAGTAATTGTAGAACTACAAAGTGCTTGTATATGGTAAGTGAAGCCGATAAAATGGACAATGTGTGTAGAAACAAGGGGGTCGTTTTAATGTCATGGCTGATCACTGTATACTGTATATACAGTATATATATATATATATACAGTATATATATATATATATATATATATATATATATATATACAGTATATATATATATATATATATATATATATATATATATATATATATATATATATATACAGTGTATCACAAAAGTGAGTACACCCCTCACATTTCTGCAAATATTTTATTATATCTTTTCATGGGACAACACTGTAGACATGAAACTTGGATATAACTTAGAGTAGTCAGTGTACAGCTTGTATAGCAGTGTAGATTTACTGTCTTCTGAAAATAACTCAACACACAGCCATTAATGTCTAAATGGCTGGCAACATAAGTGAGTACACCCCACAGTGAACATGTCCAAATTGTGCCTAAAGTGTCAATATTTTGTGTGACCACCATTATTATCACTGCCTTAACCCTCCTGGGCATGGAATTCACCAGAGCTGCACAGGTTGCTACTGGAATCCTCTTCCACTCCTCCATGATGACATCACGGAGCTGGTGGATGTTAGACACCTTGAACTCCTCCACCTTCCACTTGAGGATGCGCCACAGGTGCTCAATTGGGTTTAGTCCATCACCTTTACCTTCAGCTTCCTCAGCAAGGCAGTTGTCATCTTGGAGGTTGTGTTTGGGGTCGTTATCCTGTTGGAAAACTGCCCTGAGGCCCAGTTTTCGAAGGGAGGGGATCATGCTCTGTTTCAGAATGTCACAGTACATGTTGGAATTCATGTTTCCCTCAATGAACTGCAGCTCCCCAGTGCCAGCAACACTCATGCAGCCCAAGACCATGATGCTACCACCACCATACTTGACTGTAGGCAAGATACAGTTGTCTTGGTACTTCTCACCAGGGCGCCGCCACACATGCTGGACACCATCTGAGCCAAACAAGTTTATCTTGGTCTCGTCAGACCACAGGGCATTCCAGTAATCCATGTTCTTGGACTGCTTGTCTTCAGCAAACTGTTTGCGGGCTTTCTTGTGCGTCAGCTTCCTTCTGGGATGACGACCATGCAGACCGAGTTGATGCAGTGTGCGGCGTCTGGTCTGAGCACTGACAGGCTGACCTCCCACGTCTTCAACCTCTGCAGCAATGCTGGCAGCACTCATGTGTCTATTTTTTAAAGCCAACCTCTGGATATGACGCCGAACACGTGGACTCAACTTCTTTGGTCGACCCTGGCGAAGCCTGTTCCGAGTGGAACCTGTCCTGGAAAACCGCTGTATGACCTTGGCCACCATGCTGTAGCTCAGTTTCAGGGTGTTAGCAATCTTCTTATAGCCCAGGCCATCTTTGTGGAGAGCAACAATTCTATTTCTCACATCCTCAGAGAGTTCTTTGCCATGATGTGCCATGTTGAATATCCAGTGGCCAGTATGAGAGAATTGTACCCAAAACACCAAATTTAACAGCCCTGCTCCCCATTTACACCTGGGACCTTGACACATGACACCAGGGAGGGACAACGACACATTTGGGCACAATTTGGACATGTTCACTGTGGGGTGTACTCACTTATGTTGCCAGCTATTTAGACATTAATGGCTGTGTGTTGAGTTATTTTCAGAAGACAGTAAATCTACACTGCTATACAAGATGTACACTGACTACTCTAAGTTAAATCCAAGTTTCATGTCTATAGTGTTGTTCCATGAAAAGATATAATGAAATATTTGCAGAAATGTGAGGGGTGTACTCACTTTCGTGATACACTGTATATATATATATATATAAACAACTAATCATTAACTGAACTACTATATCAAAGGTAAAGCTTTCAAGCTGCCACATTTTACTAGGCATACGCAAACAGTTTTAAGTACAGAAGCCAACACGCTTTGGAAATAAGCATCGGCTGAATGCCACAAATGGTTATAAAGATTCAAAAAATTCACATTTAGGCCAAAATACTGATGGGTCACTTCCCAAAATGTGCATGGCAATGCGTATTTTATAAAAATTGTACATATGATGGTCAGGGATATACTAATGTTGGGACTCGTTGCTCAAATTGCTGATCTTTTTAAAACTGGCGATGATGAGAATGTGTCACGACACATAGTTCATCAAATCCTACTGTATATGGGGCAGAATATACTTACAGGCCAGTCAAAGTGCCCATGCTAACTCCTGTCCACCATCAAAAGCACCTATAAGTGGCAGGCAGGCAGGCATGCAGGCATCAGACCCGGACACGAAGCAACGGGAGGAAGTTTGACTGGCCTGTTGAATCCTGATTTCTCCAAGGTCTTGTGGACATCCAGGACACGTGCATTGTCCACCCATGGAAGAGTTGGCACCAGTTGGCACAAGTTGAAAGAACTGTCGGAATGTTTTAGTGCCAGATACCACACAAATCCTCCTTGTTTTGCCAGCATTTTTAGACAGACATTCCTGATGTTATGGCTCTTTGTTGTATTTAAGACCATCATACATCTGTACATCTAAAGGCAAGCTAAAGTTTCATTACATAAATAAGGCAGCAGTTGCGTGTATGTAAATGTAAATAGCCTCAAACCCTGGACCACCTGCATATATGTTCGAAAAGTCTCACCATCAGGTGTCCACATATTTTTGACCACATAGTGTATCCACATCCAAACTGAACCCTGGTTCTAAATACTGCTGGACTAAACTGAAAGTGAATTAAAAGTGCAGCGTGGAGCGTTAATATCAATTCAGCGGGAGAACTTCCTTGGTCTGAAGGCAGGAATCATCAACTGCTGGGGTACGCTCCTCTCCTCCGGTACAGGTGCCAGTTCTTCCGCGGAGCCCCACTTCTTCCGGGATTGAAAAAGGGAAGTAAGCTTCTTGTTGCGCCGCTCGTTCACCTGCGCTGGGCTTTGGCACCCGGCATCTTTATATTATAAAAAAAAAAAAAAAAAACAGGCACTTTGAAATGAATTATGTCTTTTTGTAAGGTGGAATTGCACTATTGATGCTATATTGTATTGCTTGGTACAATGGTTCTAAAACTATTTCAACCAGGTACCACTGATACCCTGATCATACTAAAGCATTATGTACCAAGGAAATACATATGCCACACATACTTTAACGCAGCGGTCCCCAACCTTTTTTGCACCAAGGACCGGTTTCATATAAGATATAATTTCATGGACCGGGATATTCGGGACATATAGCGGGATATTCCGCGAGCACAGCAGTGCCGAGATTCTGAACACCAGTCAGCTGGGCACGATCTAGAAGGCACAATTGGCAGTGCCTGCAGCAGACAATAATTAGACACCGTGTCTGCTGGGTGGAATGACCGGACTAAGTGGGTCTGGTCTCCTGGTTAGCAGATAGAGGCACCTGTGCAGAAAGCAAGGATGAAAAGAAGGGGTCCACTAGGACTGCGCATGGTTCGAAGGAGGCGTGAGCAGCAATATACCCTCCTCGAATGCAATCAGGTATCCCCTGTTTTTCTGTGCGGCCCGGTAATAAATGACCCACAGACTGGTACCAGTCCGTGGCTCGGTGGTTGGGGACCACTGCTTTAATTCATTGAGTGAATTAATTATTAATATTAATTGGTGACTTAATAAAGATATACCAAAAGTTAATGAATACTCACTCAGATCAATGCTTTCCTCAACTTTTGTCTGTATGTTTAAGTAATGGGATGCAAAGTGACCGCTGTAATCTCGAAGGTTTTCCTTTGCTCCTGATGGAGAAAGAAGAGTCTGTTCATTTCATTCATTGTTCAGTGAATAATTACTGACCTGCTACATATACCCTGCTAGTACACATTGCAGGTATAGTTGAAGACAAGAGCTATTCTATTTTTACCATGCACAGTGTATGTTAATCTTCCTCTAGACTTGAATCAGTGGACACACATATTCTGATCAAATTCTGCTGTTGGCTTTATATTTTCGCCTCATCTTCCTGTCCCAACTAAAGCTAGAGCATTAGACTGCTGTGCCACTATAAAGTTTATGACATAAGACATTTTTATAAGTCTGACAACATTGGTGGGTGCGTACCATACACTTGGATGAGTAGATCAACTATGTGGAGGTGTCCATGCAGTGCAGCTATGTGTAAAGGTGTGTATCCCTGCAACAAGAAAACACACACACACACACACACACACAATGGTTTAATTTCACTTTAGTTAAATATTTATATAATATATATGATGTAAAAATATAGCAATAAATAAACATGATATTTAAGGATATAGACAAAACAAGTAGTTACTCGCAAAACAAGATTCATCAGTTCACAAGTTCAAAGTCAAACACAGTCATGGACAATTTTGTATCTCCAATTCACCTCACTTCTTTGGACGGTGGGAGGAAACTGGAACTCCTGGATGAAAACCCACGCAGGTAGGCGACACTAAGTGTCGCCTCACAGCAAGAAGGTCCTGAGTTCGACCCCCAGTGTGGAGTTTGCATGTTCTCCCAATAACTGTGTGGATTTTCCTCCAGGAGTTCAGGAGTTCTGGTTTCCTCCCACTGTCCAAAGACATGCAAGTGAGGTGAATTGGAGACACAAAATTGTACCATAATGGTAATATACTGTATATAGCAGATATAGATAGATAGATAGATAGATAGATAGATAGATAGATAGATAGATAGATAGATAGATAGATAGGTAGATAGTAGATAGATAGATAGATAGATAGATAGATAGATAGATAGATAGATAGACAGATAGACAGATAGACAGGTAGATAGTAGATAGATAGATAGATAGATAGATAGATAGATAGATAGATAGATAGATAGATAGATAGATAGATAGATAGATAGACAGATAGACAGATAGATAGTAGATAGATAGATAGATAGATAGATAGATAGATAGATAGATAGATAGATAGATAGATAGATAGATAGATAGATAGATAGATAGATAGATAGATAGATAGATACCTCCTGTAATACCTCTGGTACATTTACATTGATGTGGAAACAAAAATGTTGATTAATGTACATTGTCCCTGTTAAATAAATAAATAAATAAATAAAATAAATAAGTAATTAGTGTATTTGCCTATCAATAATAGTCATGCAATCCTTACAAACATTGCAAACAGAATGAAAAGCTTAGTAACCTCTTGAGTGTCAGAGTCCACTGTTTTGGTAAAATGCAAATGAACAGCAAGAATAATACACTATATGGACAAAAGTATGTGTCCACCGCTCCTAATGATCTAGTTTGGGTGTTTCAGTCACACATCTTTATAGGTACAATATTAAATGACGTGTATGAATGTATATATGCACAAAAAGGATAGTAAAATTCATATAGATAGATAGATAGATAGATAGATAGATAGATAGATAGATAGATAGATAGATAGATAGATAGATGGTAGATAGATGGTAGATAGATAGATAGATAGATAGATAGATAGATAGATAGATAGATAGATAGATAGATAGATAGATGGTAGATAGATAGATAGATAGATAGATAGATAGATAGATAGATAGATAGATAGATAGATAGATAGATAGATGGTAGATAGGTAGATAGATAGATAGATAGATAGATAGATAGATAGATAGATAGATAGATAGATAGATAGATGATAGATAGATAGATAGATAGATAGATAGATAGATAGATAGATAGATAGATAGATAGATAGATACCTCCTGTAATTAGTGTATTTGCCTATCAATAATAGTCATGCAATCCTTACAAACATTGCAAACAGAATGAAACGCTTAGTAACCTCTTGAGTGTCAGAGTCCACTGTTTTGGTAAAATGCAAATGAACAGCAAGAATAATACACTATATGGACAAAAGTATGTGTCCACCGCTCCTAATGATCTAGTTTGGGTGTTTCAGTCACACACACTGCTACCAAGGGTAGAAAATCAATTTTAAAAATTAATTATATGCTTTCAACATTGTGAACACTGTTTGACCAAGGTCACTTCTGGTAGCTTGCAAGGTGTCTGACCTTACAAAAAAGCCTTCCCAGAAGAGTAGAGGCTGGTAAAGCTGCAAAGGGAAGGCCACTTAACATTTATGTGAGTTTCTATGAGTTTTAGAATTGGATGTTTAACAAGCTCAAGATCAGATGTCCACATACTTTTGTGATCTAAGTTACTTTTGGAAACAACATCAGCAGGATTACTGTTACTTCAGTAGCTTTATGCATTTGAGTGGTCTAAGACATTTAGTCACATTTAGTTAAGGGAAATACTATGCAGCTTTTAAATATTTGGCAACTATTTAGGTAGAATAATTCCGTGTTAGCATGTGGCAATGGCTCTGAGTACAAATCATAAATTATGGGTTGCTAAAATAGCTCGGTGAAGAGGAACTTCCAGTTAAAATTCCAGTTAAACCATTGGACATTTTAACCTAACCCTGCTAATACTCATGTGACTAAATGGAAGCAAATTCCTCAGTCTAGTTTCAAAATCAAGCTGAAATCCTTTTGGTTGATATTATAGCCGAAAAGAGGGAACCACATGAAGTGAAATATGAACGCCCATGGTTTTAAAGAAATGTTGAGAATCCTGGAGTCCACACACATATTTGACAATATACTGATCAGCCATAACATTAAAACCACCTCCTTGTTTCTACACTCGCTGTCCATTTTATCAGCCACTTACCATATAGAAGCTCTTTCAAGTTCTACAAATACTGACTGTAGTCCATCTGTTTCTCTACATACTGTTTTAGCCTGCTTTCACCATGTTCTTCAATGGTCAGGACCCCCACAGAGCAGGTATTATTTAGGTGGTGGATCATTTTCAGCACTGCAGTGACACTGACATGGTGTGTTAGTGTGTGTTGTGCTGGTATGAGTGGATCAGACACAGCAGCGCTGCTGGAGTTTTTAAATACCGTGTGCACTCACTGTCCACACTCCTACCTAGTTGGTCCACCTTGTAGATGTAAAGTCAGAGACGATCGCTCATCTATTGCTGCTGTTTGAGTTGGTCATCTTCTAGACCTTCATCAGTGGTTACAGGACGCTGCCCATGGGGTGCTGTTGGCTGGATATTTTTGGGTGGTGGACTATTCTCAGTCCAGCAGTGACAGTCAGGTGTCTTATCCACTCATACTAGCACAACACACACTAACACACCACCACCATGTCAGTGTCACTGCAGTGTTCTGAATGATCCACCACCCAAGTAATACCTACTCTGTAGTGGTCCTGGGAGAGTCCTGACCATTGAAGAACATCATGAAAGGGGGCGAACAAAGCATGAAACAGATGGACTACAGTCAGTAATTGTAGAACTATAAAGTGCTCATATATGGTAAGTGGAGCTGATAAAATGGACAGTGAGTGTAGAAACAAGGAGGTGGTTTTAATGTTATGGCTGATCAGGGTATATTGTATCTAAAAAAAATAAAGAATATGAAAGCACTTACACCCTGGTTCATGTTGCAAATCCATCAGGAGAGTCAGGAAAGGAGCAGAGGATACAGAGATGGGGGAAAAAATGAGAGGACCAGGTTGAGAGGACACAAATTAAGTAAGGTTACAGCAACAAACCCTAACGACAGCATGGTAATTGCCTGGTAATTCAGAGCAATTGCTCCTCTCTGGGCTCTACTATTGGAATACATGAGGACATTGTTTAAGGGAAGCGGTTAACATGACACGGTTTGATTTATGAACACGCGCTGAGAAACAGCACCCGGGTTCATTTGTACAGCTGGATTCAGAGCGGCCCCTTCCACAGGAGTTATGTCAGCGTTTGGAAACGTTGTAGGCATGTGAGAGGAGTGTCACTGTACCTGGCGACTTCCAGTGCAAACACGGGGCGAGCCAAGAGCGGTTACTTACATGCTGTAAAAATGAAAACATTGATTGTTTAATTATTTAAACATTAAAAACGATATAAAGATTACTGTGTTTTAAACAAGCAAGGCTTGGAGTGCAAGCTTTGGATTTGAAATCTAACAGACATTTAAAAGGTATTAAACGGGACTTACAGCTTTGGTGTTGACGTCAGCGCCCGCATCAGCCATAGCAGCAGCCATGTCCTCTTTGCCGTGCTTGGCAGCCCAGTGCAGAGCAGTCTGAAAAGAGAAGGATCACAATTCACATTAGATCTCCATGTCATTATATTTACATTATATATACAGTGGTACCCTGAAACTAGACGCCAATTGGTTCTTGGAGTGGCGTCGAGTTTTAAGGTATTTTTTCCCATAAGGATGTATGGGAAACCTGTTAATGTGTTCCTTGGTCATGTGGAACTGCATATATTTTAGGCTTATGTAAAATAATGGGCTTGTTTTTGACACTTTACACAGACAATAACACTGAAATACAATTGAAAACAGTTAAATACAATAAAACCTGCACTTTATTTTTACTTCTGTATTGTTTCCTTATGCTTTTTAATCGTGGAGATGCTTGATCTTGGAATACCGTATTCCCTTCAGTAAAGGCACATTCACATGAGAAGCGGCAAAATCGCTTTTGTGCTGGCTGTGCCTTCATTTCCTATGGAGTGTGGCGGTGCACAAAACTTAATGTGACTTATTGTACTAAAACAACGTGCAAGGAATTTCATTAGTGGAGACAACTTATGATCAGTAATAATTAAGAGAGGTTTAGTGTTCCTATGTCGTTCTTTTAATACATATTAAGCTTTTTTTTTAATGATAAGCGTTTTAGACTCTCTCTGTAAAGCTGATTCTTACAATTTCTCAGCACCCCGAGCTCTAACACAAGTTTAAAAGTGAAACAGTGAGGAAAATACACAGATACATGTGGACGCTTTCAGAGTGAATTTGACGGTTATTCAACACAAATGCAGATTCGTCTCATATTCCACACCGCTAAAGCCAAGTAGTGAACAGTGGCAGTCATACACATGTCAAATTCAAGATACTGTATATTTTTTGAGTTTAGGGGGCGTTGAGTAACCAGTAAGGTACCACTGCATTTTTTTTAATTCTTCCACTTTCTTTATACCCCTTGAAAGCTAAGATTTTAATCTTCAAAAATAATCCAACAACCCCAGAACTTGTATCACATCCCTCTAATAGGATTAAAGGTTCCATGTAAGGTTCTTGATATACAGTATTTATATACAGTCCCATGTAGTCATAGTTACTATTCTGATCACCTCACTTATTGCATATTTGCCAAACATGGTATTACATGGCCAAATGTTTAGGTGTTAGAGTTCAGGTGTTTCAGCCACACCCATTGATAACAGGTAACCCCACTGAGCACCTCTGGAATGATTTGCTGGACACAACATTTCCACACACACACACGCCGTGAAGTGGAATCGAACTCATAGCACATGGTAAGGTGTCCACATTTAGCCAGTCCTTGTAGAACATAAATGTCATGTCTAGGGACAAAGGTAGCTAAGCGATTAGGATACTGGGCTAGTAATCAGAAGGTTGCCGGTTCAAGCCCCAACACCACTAAGTTGGGTCCCTGAGCAAGACCCTTAACCCTCAATTGCTTGAATTGTATTCAATGATAACTGTTATTCGCTTTGGATAAATGCCTCTGCTAAATGGCATGAATGTAAATGTCTTAAACCTTAACTGTAAAAGTCAAGCAGTCACTTTAAAGTTTCTATAGAGACACTATGTTACAACATAATACAATTTTCCAGGGTTGCAAAGCCATTTCTAAGGCTCTAGGGCTCCACCAAACCACAGTGAAAGTTATTATCTCAAGGTGGTTAAACTGTTATGTGTAACAACTTAATAAAATTCCAGACTTCTCCAGAGTTGCAAAGCAAAGGCTCTAGGACTCCACCAAACCACAGTGAAAGCCATTATCTCAAAATGGTTAAACTCTTCTGTGGAAAATGGTGAACTGACAAAGGAGTTAAAACGTCTCAGCACTTTTAATAGAATACAATATGGACAATTATATGAAATCAAGTATTGTGATGAATGTTTTTTCACCCTGTGTTTAGTATTTCTTGGTATGATTGAGAGCCATGATGTCCCTTATTAAGATCAAGCATTTATTGAGGTAATTAATGGCAAAATAAATTAATACAGAAATAATACAGAAAGGATTTTATATACACAGACAGATACTCTGATGATTGTATAAGCGAGAAGCAGAACGCAAGTGCATTTAAATGCAAATTAATAATCCAATAACTGCAAAATATCTGATTAGGCAATAATTCGATCAATGCATTTCCATGGATTAAGATAATCTGATCATGGAACACCAGTTCGACACAAATCAGTCAGTAATTGGATTTCTTCCTAATTGCATGCCATATGCACTGCTGCAGTCAGAACGCCACCCACCACCTCTACTATCAAAAGTGGTCCAAGGAAGAAACAGTGGTAAACCGGTGACAGGGTCATGGGCAGCCAAGGCTCATTGATACACGTGGGGAGCGAAGGCTTACAACAGACGAGCTACTGTAGCTCAAATTGCTGAAGACGTTAATGCTGGTTCTGATAGAAAGGTGACAGAATACACAGTGCATCACAGTTTGTTGCGTATGGGGCTGCACAGCCACAGACCAGTCAGGGTGCCCATGCTGACCCCTGTCCACTGCCGAAAGCACCAACAATGGGCACGTGAGCATCGAAACTGGACCACGGAGCAATGGAAGAAGGTGGCCTGGTCTGATGAATCACGTTTTCTTTTATATCATGTGGATGGCCGGGTGCGAGTGTGTCCCTTACCTGGGGAACACATGGCACCAGGATGCACTATGGGAAGAAGACAAGGGGGACCAACACAATATTAGGAAGGTGGTCATAATGTTATGCCTAATCTGTGTAGATGGATGGATGGACGGATGAACAACTTTGAAATTAACTAAAATGCCAATTGCAAGCCAGATTTTCTATTGAAACAACTGTGCATAACCTCACAAATTATTTTAACTGAATGGGAACAGATTCCCACAGACACACTGCAAAAGCTTAAAAAAACATATGGTTATTCAAATAAAAAAACGGTCCCTCTAAGGTTAAGCCTATTAATCTAATCCCTAACAATTCTTCCTGATCATACGACGACAAGGTCACATGACTAGTTGTACCATGTACATGATTTACATGCCTCTTGCTTTTCCTGGCCCACAGTACCAGAAGAAGGAAAAGGCCATGGGCTGCCATTGGCCACTGGTGAAAGGGGCCCAGCTGTGCACAGGGGGAAGAGAACGCCTGGAGAGGATGGGTTCCTGCCATCTAATGGCAGCCTAATTACAAAACAACAAACCAGTGTGCCCACTGCGGGGGAAGCTGGGGCCTGTCACCCGGCGCAAGATTGATGATGTTGGTATGACCCTGTGATGGAGGACCCACCCAGGCATCAGCCCACTGACAAGCCCATCAAGAGGACACAGGGCCACCACCCACACACGCAAACACACACACACACACGCACACATACACACACAAACACGAGCTGAAGGTTCATTAACGAACGAGGTTTACAAACACACAGAAAAGAGAAAACAGATTTTACGTACAAAACCTGATGTTCAGCAAAACAAGCAAATCCAAACCAGGTAAAATAACAGACAATGCACACAGTCAACACACACGCACATACACACATATCAGCCATAACATTAAAACCACCTCCTTGTTTCTACACTCACTGTCCATTTTATCAGCTCCACTTACCATATAGAAGCACTTTGTAGTTCTACAATTACTGACTGTAGTTCATCTATTTCTCTACATACTGTTTTAGCCCCCTTTCATGCTGTTCTTCAATGGTCAGGACCCACACAGGACCACCACAGAGCAGGTATTATTTGGGTGGTGGATCATTCTCAGCACTGCAGTGACACTGACATGGTGGTGGTGTGTTAGTGTGTGTTGTGCTGGTATGAGTGGATCAGACACAGCAGCGCTGCTGGAAATTTTAAATACCGTATCCACTCACTGTCCACTCTATTAGACACTTCTACCTAGTCGGTCCACCTTGTAGATGTAAAGTCAGAGACGATCGCTCATCTATTGCTGCTGTTTGAGTTGGTCATCTTCTAGACCTTCATCAGTGGTCACAGGACGCTGCCCACGGATACTTTTGGTTGGTGGACTATTCTCAGTCCAGCAGGGACAGTGAGGTGTTTAAAAACTCCATCAAGCCGCTCAGGTGGCGCAGCAGTAAAAAGAAACGCGCTGCAACCAGGGCTGGATTCTGAGAGCATGGTATCGAATCCAGCCTTGCTTTACCGGTTCGAAGCTGAGTGGCTATATGAGCAACGATTGTCCGGTTGCTCATGTGGGGGGTGGGACAAAGAACCGGATGTGGGTCTCTCTCTGTCAGAATGCGATTGCGTTCTCTGCCGGCTGATTGGAGGCGCTTACACAGAGATGGGAGAGGGAGCCCTTAGGGTGTGTCTCTCCGCATGCAACGCTGGGTGGCGCCAAACTCGTCAATGTGTGGGTGGCAAAGATGCATCTGGCTGCTGCTCGTGTTTCGGAGGGGATACGGGTTAGCTTCAATCACCTCCGTCAGGGCAGGGTTCGGCATAGACAGAGAGGAAGCACGATGCTAATTGAACAATTGGATGCGCTAGAAGGGGAGAAAAAGGGGTAAAAATAAAAAAAATAAAAATACAAAATAAAAAAAAACTCCATCAGTGCTGCTGTGTCTGATCCACTCATACCAGCACAACACACACTAACACACCACCACCATGTCAGTGTCACTGCAGTGCTGAGAATGATCCACCACCTAAATAATACCTGCTCTGTAGTGGTCCTGGGAAAGTCCTGACCATTGAAGAACAGCATGAAAGGGGGCTAAGAAAGCATGCAGAGAAACAGATGGACTACAGTCAGTAATTGTAGAACTACAAAGTGCTTCTATATGGTAAGTGGAGCTGATAAAATGGACAGTGAGTGTAGAAACATGGAGGTGGTTTTAATGTTATGTCTGATCGGTGTATATTCACTGGAACTTATACTCAACAATACCCAAAATTGTTCAGCAGGACTCTACCAACCAAAATGCATTTTAAAAATGGTAAATGGTGCAAACAATGGGCCATATCTCAAATTAATGACTTAAGGACGAGAAAATTGCTATTTATTGCATACAGACTCATCAGAGGTTGCCAGATTTTACCTAAATAGCAAGGAAAGCATTTCTCATAATAAACCTTTCCTTTATTTTAAAAACAAGCAGTTAACATGTGCACAGGTCCACCCTACATCTCCCCCCATATAATTTCAAGATTCTGGGTTGCCAGGTAATCAAATGAGTCTGATAAAGGAGAACGGACTAAAAGAAATGCATCTGAAACCGAGACAATGCTATGAGGTAATCCCAGCCTGTCCATGTGGTCATGCAAATTGTTCTTTCATTATCTCAAGACATCAGGTAATGTACTTAAAAACTCTTCGAATGTAAATGGGCCATATCCCAAATTGGAGACTTGTCAGATAAACAGGGAAAGCTATTACATCACAACGGAATAGCTGGCTGCCACAGCTCCAAGGTTGCCAGGTTTTACCAAACGTATTACAATTAAAATATTATATAATTACAAGAATAGTGGTACCTTGTAACTCAACGTCCCCTAAACTGAAAATCTTTTAAACTCAACGCCCTTGGTTGAGAAATTTGTACCCTTAAACTCAACGTTTCCCTTAAACTGTTCAGTTCGTGTTCAGTTTTTTATTTTTTTATTTATTTATTTAATTTCAAATTAACAATGAACAGTCGCTTTGTTCAGCGTTTGGCTTGAGCGGTGCGGTAATACGTCATCAAAGTGTGAATATGAGACGAATCTGCATTTGTATGGAATAACTGTCAAATCCACTCTGAAAGCTCTACATGCATCTGTGTTTAGCTGGATTTTCCTACTGTTTCACTTTTAAACTCATGTTACAGCTCGAGGTTCTGAGAAATTGTAAGGATCAGCTTTTTATTTCAGTGTTTTTATATTACACTTGTGTTATTTTCAGTGTGTAAGTGTGAAAAACAACCCCATTTACAACTCCTCCCGCCCTCACCGTTTCAAACGGAAATAGAAAAGTGAGGAAACTTTTTGAAGATCTTTCATTTGTTTAAGTATTTTAAATTAAAGTAATGTATTTATTACTGTCCTTACATGCAGTTTATCATGTTTCCATTTCTGGCATTTAGCAGACGCTTAGTGACTTACAGTATACAGTCTAAGCAATAGAGGGTTAAGAGCCCAACAGTGGCAACCTGTCAGCAGTGGGGTTTAAACCGGCAACCTTCTGCTTACTAGTCCAGTACTTTAACCTGTAGGCTACAACTGGCCTGTAGCGTACTTATGTTGTTACATGTAACATAATGCAATCATGTGTGCACAATTTTGGCTACTAATCCCCAATATGCATGTCCACTCTGTCCACTCTAAACACCAGTGAATACAATTAAAGTCTCCAGGCTCTCATGACTGTGGACATGCTAATATGTACTTAATTATAACCCCGAATGATTACCTGGCTAAAATAACCAAAACATCTGGTATTACTGTGTTTTCTCATCCACCCTCCACTGTATGTGTCCTCAGCAGCGTGTCGCCCCCAGCCCCTCCCTTAAGTGCAGCCCTTGAGACAGATTGTGATAAATTGGAGTCTGGCCCATCCATCTACGGGCCCATTGTCCTCGCTGTCGCACTTTTTAGATAGATTGGTCATCTTGGCATTTAAGTGACAGCCCGACAGGTCTCAGGGGGCGGGCATGACGGACGATGACCAACAGGATGTGGCGTCTCCTGTCCTCCTCTCTTCATTGCTCGACTTCCTGTCTGGGCCCCTGTAGGGTGTCCCTGTGGCCACATTGAAGTAAAATACAACATCCGGGTCCTGTTCTAGGAGACGCTTAACAAGGGACACAAAGGGACGCGGTGGCACACATATTCGTGACGTCTTTAAAAGGGAGGAGATGGGGAAATTATATACTTACAAACTGGGAGGAAGGAAGAGCAGTCCGGGACGGCGGGGAGGGGGTCGTGGTGCACAGGACACGCAGGGGAGACACAGAGAAAGAGAAAGAGAAGGGGGTAAGGAGTGAGTACAGGTGGCTTTTCATTCACACGTTATCTATCTTCCACTTGTTGACAGACAGGTCCAGCTTGCGATGCTCAAAGGACAATGTTTACGCTGCATCTGGGATCTCTGCGTTTATTTTTCAGGTTGCCCCATTAGGGGCGCAGCTGGAATTCAACCCCCCTTCGACGAGAAGGTTCAAATATGTGAAGGTAAAAAGGGAGATAACGCCTGGGTCAGGTTACCTACCCATTCTGTGGTCCTACTTTCATTAGCTGGAGGCTCAAGGTGATGCTTAACTGCTTAAAGTGAATCAAGGAGTTAAGCCAAAGCCGAAGAGGAAGAAGTCAAGGGTCAATAAAAAATGAGCATCCCACTTCAGTAACCCCTCAAAAACACTTACACAAGCCAAGTAGTGACCCTTACTCCAATTAAACCCTTTAAAATTTACCTTGCCAGCCCAAGTGTTGCAACTCCAGAACTTTGCCAACATAGTACAAGGTGATGACTTGGATTGCATGACCGGCCCAGCTTGGCATGCAACTATAAAATGGAAAGGGAGGGCATCAAAGCCGCCCGGGGTCAGACTCACCATTATTCCCCAATTAATCCTGGCCTGCGCTATTACTTTCAGATTATCTTTAAGTGGTAGAAGTCTTTGAGGTGGCACCTAATCTCCCCTGTACTTCAATGCTCGCCGTTGTATCTTGTCCGGGTGGGGAAGGGAGAGGCTTAGCGGCTCTTAGAAGGTGGTCCGAGCCGGGACACTGTGAGAACCCAGGGCCAGGGAGGGACAACAAACACTAGGCCAAAGCTCTTAAGCGCACATGGAGGAGGGGGGGCACAAATAAAAGGATTTAGGCTTGTTTGGAGGGCGCAGGAGCTAAAAAGCCATCTTTCATAATCCTTTTGATAGTAGGTCTTTGAAATGCAAGCCCAGTACAGATCCCTCTTTTTTCTTGTCTACTTCTTTGCACCGCACTTGGGGATAGGAGAAGGATCTATGTGACTTTAGCAAATTGCAAATTCGTGGGAAGCGGCACCACCTGACTTAACGATAATTTTGCTATTTAAATGAGCCACAGGTTGGGCTAAAGTATTGTCAATCAAATGCAAGTTCATTTCAATCACACCAGTAGTTCACGGGGACCCAGTGATCCAAGGAATTAGAAGTAGTGTTTACTCACCCCCTTCATGTAGAATGTGAGGAGCCACAGCAAATGTAAAGAAAAAAAATACATTAATATATTAATAAATAAAACATATTAATACCTAGCAGTTACTTTTATTTATAAAAAATAGTCACACACAACTACTTTGTGTTAGTTTTAATAAATATGCAATAATAAAGCTTCCTAAACAGCAGCACTCAGTCAATTCCCCTGGTTCTTGCATTATTTCTCAATTATTAACTGAAAAACAATCAAATTCTCATTTTCTACTCAAATGAATCATTTATCTGAGTCGCTGTGGATCTGATTCACTTCACGAAAGGCAGGATACACCCTGGACAGGTCGCCAGTCCATCACAGGGCACACACACACACACATTCTCTCACAATTAGGGCATTTTTAGTAGCTCCAATTGGCCTGACTGCAAGTCTTTGGACTTGTGGGAGGAAACCAGAGCACCTGGATGAATCCCACATGGACACAGGGAGAACATGCAAACTTTCGGGAATCAATTGTTGCTACTTGTCACTCACTGTTAGTAATACCAGCCAACTACAGTATACATGGTGTACATGACTATAAAACATTGCTTCTTTTTACACAGCTGCCTCTGAGTCCACGACAATGTAAAGCTGACTTGACTGTGGACACTGTCTCCTATTTCAGCAGCTTCTTGTACTTCATTGACTACAACTGACCCTGCTGATAAATTTTCCTTTCAGCATAAGATGACAGTTTGTTCCATGTACTGTTCCATGTACTGTTATAGGTGATACAGGACATAAATAAATCATCACCATTGGTCATAACTACTAACAAGGAATGGTGGATCGGTGGGTAGCACTGTCGCCTCACGGCAAGAAGGTCCTGGGTTCAGTTCCCAGGTGGAGTGGTCTGGGTCCTTTTTGTGTTGGGTTTGCATGTTCTCCCCATGTCTGCGTGGGTTTCCTCCCACAGTCCGAAGACATGCAAGTGAGGTAAATTAGATTGTCCATGTCAATCTTGTATAACAATCTTGTATACAATCTTGTATAACCAGTAACTACCTGTTCTGTCATAAATGTAACCAAAGTGTAAAACATGACGTTAAAATCCTAATAAAATAAAATAAATTAATAAGGAACTATGAGGCCAGGGCACAATGGCATTATATACCTTTCTGCACCATAAAATGAATCATTTGCTGGTTAAAGCTGCTGTAGCTGCTGCAGGTGTGGTAATATTTTCAGAAAGACAATAATTAACAAATAACACTAGTGGGCGGCACGGTGGCTCGGTGGGTAGCACTGTCGCCTCACAGCAAGAAGGTCCTGGGTTCGATCCCCAGGCGGGGCGGTCCGGGTCCATTCTGTGTGGGGTTTACATGTTCTCCCCGTTTCTGCGTGGGTTTCCTCCGGGAGCTCCGGTTTCCTCCCACAGTCCAAAAACGTATGTGTGTCTGCCCTGCGATGGACTGGCACCCCATCTAGGGTGTTACTGTGTGCCTTGCACCCATTGAAAAGCTGGGATAGACTCCAGCACCCCACCCTCCCCCCACGACCCTAATTGGATAAGCGATTAAGAAAATGAGTGAGTGAGAGTGAGTGTAAACACTAGTATTGAAAATAAAGCTGTAAGGAGAGCAGGTACTTACAGAAGTAAAATCCTGGTATGGTAGAAACATGAAAACATACAGAAATAAAAAACATTATACAATTAATATTGATTTACTTTACAGATCAACATTTTCTAGATCTGTTTCCATTTTAACACTGCATATTAACACTTGATTACTTTTTTGTTGGCCAGTGAGATGTCTTGCTTGAGGAGCTGGGTGAGGTGGGAGAGCCGGCCACAGGCAGCGGAGTAGATCCACTCTTTCTCAATAGGATCCAGCTACAGTGGAGGAAACAAACACATAGTTTCACAAATATCACACTTAGTAGTAGTTCATTACACGATGACTTCTTTATAGTATACTACACAGATAAAATTATACTCTATGACCAAAAGTATGTGGACACCCCTCCCTGCTTGTCATTAGGTCTGGGTGTTTTAGTCACACACACTGCTAATAGGTGTATAAAACCAGTGACACAAACTGAGGTCCTTGAACTCACATTACTGTTCGTATTAACATTGGACACAGAAAGATTTCTTTAAAATGTCACTTACAGTCACAGCAGCAGAGCCCACACTGCCCATAGATTCCTCATCATGCTCCGACTCAGACTGTAAAATAAAATAAAAAAGAAAGGAATGTTAGGTTACACAATGAATAGCCAAAACATTAGAACCACCCCCAAAAATGCTCATAGCAAGGCCTATATAATACATCATGGTTAGGAATTTATAGTTATTGGGCTGATAGTAGTAACTTGTAGTATGTGTGTTAAATGCAGCAGATAAAGACCTGAGGGAGAAATTGTTATGGTGAGATAAAGGACCTGCTGGGATATCGTGTGGAGTTTAGGCTTAGTTGGGCAAAGCTGTTTTGAAGTAGTCATGTAAAGAATGTATACCGTATCCAGTTTCCAGACCACTTTCAATCAGAAGAGGTAAAACAAAGAAAAGACAAGTGCTCTTTCCACCCTCTTCAATTGAAACAAGGCCAGGAATGCACTCATGATTTACTCCACCGAAAGCCAAACAGCGGGAATTGTGGTTTTTGCAGTTTTTTCCCCCCTAAATTAGGCTTCACAAGAGGTCAGCACCATGAGAGGCTATTTTGCTGCGTGTAGTCCCACCGATGTGTCAGTCAAAACGTACGTGAGAGAGGAAAATGAACCGGTTCGCTGATTTCAGACAAGCAAGTGACTGCTAATTGTTTTGAGGGCAGGGGAGCTGTGGTCTGCCAGACAGTGGGCAAACACACACTTTCTTTCATGTAGTCTGTACTAACGGCCCAAACTGTCCATTGTAAATTGAGCTGCGTTTAACTACTCAAACAGGCTCAGATCCACATGCCTTTCCATGCCGCATGCCTAGAAACGAGGATCGGTAAGAAGGAAAACTGTGGACGGTAAGTGCTTCAATTATAATTGTCAAAATCTGAAAAATTACACTGACTCTCTGATCCAGGTTTCTATGCACAAAATCAAACAAAATATGGCGGTCACTCTGGTAACCCAATAAGAAATCATAATTATAGTAAAAATAATAATATAAATACAATCATATATGATGTGTATTGTTCTTGGCTGTGTTCTTCTTTTTATCAACCACTTTATCCTGATCAGGGTTGTGACGGGTCTGATTTTACCGGAATCACAAAGTGCAATGAGGTACGTCAGACGTCAGACATCGCCAATCATGTCTGCATGCACTGCTGTGGATGGTAGCACCCTCCACATTTACACCGATCAGCCATAACATTAAAACCACCTCCTTGTTTCTACACTCACTGTCCATTTTATCAGCTCCACTTACCATATATGAGCACTTTATAGTTCTACAATTACTAACTGTAGTCCATTTGTTTCTCTGCATGCTTTGTTAGCCCCCTTTCATGCTGTTCTTCAATGGTCAGGACTCTCCCAGGACCACTACAGAGCAGGTATTATTTAGGTGGTGGATCATTCTCAGCACTGCTGTGACACTGACATGGTGGTGGTGTGTTAATGTGTGTTGTGCTGGTATGAGTGGGTAAGACACAGCAATGCTGCTGGAGTTTTTAAACACCTCACTGTCCCTGCTGGACTGAGAATAGTCCACCAACCAAAAATATATCCAGCCAACAGTGCCCCGTGGGCAGCGATCGTCTCTGATTTTACATCTACAAGGTGGATTAACTAGGTAGGAGTGTCTAATAGAGTGGACAGTGAGTGGACACGGTATTTAAATACTCCAGCAGCGCTGCTGTGTCTGATCCACTCATACCAGCACAACACACACTAACACACCACCACCATGTCAGTGTCACTGCAGTACCACCTAAATACCTGCTCTGTGGTGGTCCTGGGAGAGTCCTGATCATTGAAGAACAACATGAAAGGGGGCTAACAAAGCATGCAGAGAAAAAACCCTATCTTTATGGGGTTTGCTAAAAACATAAGAGGTTCTACAAGGGTAAGAGGTTAACCAAAATGTTACCAAAAAGTATTGCCAAGAAGCACATTATTAACTTTATATTAATAATTTTATGCACATTAGCAACTGGTGTGGCTGAAACACCTAAATTTAATGATTATGAAGGGTGTGTACATACTTTTTAGCCATATTTAAGGTGTCTTTTTAATGTCACTCGCCCTACCAGACATGGACACTTAAATTTAGTCAACAACAATTAATTTAATGACCGAGCAATTATTAATCAAATTTTCTCTGCATAAGGGCTTAAACCAGGCTTGCTCTGCCCAGATCTCATATGCATGAGAATGGCTGGAGGACACAGATGATTATTTTCTCTGTAATGAGGTTGAGCATGTTGCTGTTTTACACAAGAATAAAAGGCATCATTCAGATGCAAATACGGGGGCCTTTTCATGCTGCCCTTCCTTAAGCAGCTCCACTATATTTAGCTTTTGTTAACCTGTCACCATCTGCTGGTTATACTGGGCAGCACAGCAACTGTGGCGCTTTAATAGAGATTCAACTGACAGCCAAGACACTATTTGTCCAAAAGTACGTGGACTGACCCGTCGAGACATGGACTCCACTAGACCCCTAAAGGTGTGCTGTGGTATCTGGCACAAAGATGTCAGCAGCAGATCCTTTAACTCCTGTAAGTTGTGAGGTGGGGCCTCCATGGATCGGACTTGTCTGTCCAGCGCATCCCACAGATGCTCGATTGGATTGAGATCTGGATTTGGAGGCCAAGTCAACACCTCAAACTCGTTGTTGTGCTCCTCAAACCATTCCTGAACCGCATTATCCTGCTGAAAGAGGCCACAGCCATCAGGGAATACCGTTTCCATGAAAGGGTGTACATGGTCAAAGTAACATTCACATGAATGGCAGGACCCAAGGTTTCCCAGCAGAACATTGCCCAAAGCATCACACTGCCTCCGCTGGCTTGCCTTCTTCCCATAGTGCATCCTGGTGCCACATGTTCCCCAGGTAAGCGACGCACACGCACCCATACATCCATGTGATGTAAAAGAAAACACAATTCATCAGACCAGCCATGATCAAGTGCCCATTGCTGGCGCTTTCGGCAGTGGACAGGGGTCAGCATGGGCACCCTGACTGGTCTGTGGCTATGCAGCCCCCATACACAACAAACTGTAATGCACTGTGTATTCTGACACCTTTCTATCAGAACCAGCATTAACTTCTTCAGCAATTTGAGCTACAGTAGCTCGTCTGTTGGATATGTATATATATATATATATATATATATATATATATATCTTAATTTATCAATGTACTCTATAGTGGACATCAGGACTTTGTAGAATTTAATTTTTCTAACCTTTGATCCTGAGTCCTTTTCCAGCTCATCCTCTGCGTCTGTAGGCTCAGGAGTTTCAGCGTTCTCCACGAAGACCAACAGGGTGGAATGGCCATCTGTTACCTGCTTTATAAAGACAGAAAAGATCCGTCAGCAAAAATATCCTCCAGCTTCAGCTGAAATCTGAACTATTTAATCACTTTTGATAAACACAAATGACAACGCACTAATAGACCGTGATTATAAAACAGTACTTGAACTTTGCAATCAGACTTATTTCAACATGGATTAATAGACGAGATATTAAATACTATGTGATCAGTTATAAGTGTGTTATAAGAAAACGTTCTAGGATATACTTTACTAATTATTTACGTATATCTTTAAGGCAGAAGAAACACAACACCTAGTCATTTAAAATAGTGAAATGTAGGGGTTGACCTTTAATTTGGTGTTATTTATCAGTGAGTGCTCTTTCAAAAAAAGAAATAGCACCTCAAATTTGAATTATTCAGCAATCAATTTACAAATAAATTCACTTACACGTACACAGACAGACAGGTAGACGTTTAGATATGGTTTGAAAATCAGATTTTACCATAAATTGACTGAAAAATAGATATAGACATTTACTGTCTGCTTTAACAACCACTATCGGTGGTTATTATTTCTGTCAGAATAGGGACACACTGGACATTATGGTAATTGCCCATGTGCTTTATCGTAAAGCAAACAAATGACTGCAGTGCCAATAGCTCCCCCTTGTGGACACTAAGTAGATTTAAGTCATCCATGCTTTCAACTTTCAAAAAAAAAAAAAAAAAAAGAATTATTGAAGTAGTATACTTTTGACTATATTGTGTACTTACATTGTATTTGTGATTAAAGACAGTTTAAACATTTACTCACATTTTCCGTCTCCTCCTCGGTTTCGGTGACAGTAATGGTGGGTCCTACACACCATTCTACCTGTGCTGTTTTCTCCTTCTTTCTTGCCTGCATGGGACCAGGACCGAGCTTCTGTCCTAAGATTAAAGGCTCAGACTTACGATCCTGCATGAGCAGTCTGTACTTCTTCTTCAGAATGAGGTACTTCTCTCCCTGACAGGAGACAGATTACAAAAAGGAAATCAAACAGTGGACTCTGGTTGGACCAAACGCATCCATTCCTCCCAAAGACAGAGCTTAGTGATAAAAATTCCTTGTATAGTTCCAGGGCGGCATGGTGGATCGGTGGGTAGCACTGTCGCCTCACAGCAAATAAGTCCTGGGTTCGATCCCCAGGCGGGAAGGTTCGGGTCCTTTCTGTGCGGAGTTTGCATGTTCTCCCCGTGTCTGCGTGGGTTTCCTCCCACAGTCAACATGAAGTCAAGGTTAATTGGAGACACTGAATTGCCCTATGTGTGTCTGCCCTGAGATGGACTGGCCCCGTCCTGGGTGTTACTGTGCACCTTGCGCCCATTGAAAAGTTGGGATAGGTTTCAGCAGCTCGGCCCTAATTGGACAAGCGGTTAAGAAAGTGAGTGTATAGTTCCACACTGTGTGGCACATATGATGCTGTTTAGGATGCAACCAGAAAACCACTAGGATGTGCATGATATCAGTATGAATTAGTCAAGTTAAGACTTTTCATTGGTCAAGTCATATATAAAGACGTTAGGACAGCAGAATATCAGCCATTACTGAGACACTTAACTCCCTTAACAGCTCAGCATTACATAAAATGACCAACGTTATGTGTCCATAACATCACAAAGAGGTTTGGGATTTGACCATCTACAGTCCATAACATTATTAAAAGATTTTGAATCCTAATAAATCTGTGCATAAAAGCCATGACCAAAAACAAATATTGAATTTCTGCAAACTTTGACCCCCCTCCTCATCCTTTCCCAAATCGAAGGCAACTACTAAGACTCTACTTGGCAAAGTGGAATCCATATATCAGCCTGAAACACAGCTGACTCAAGCTTATCTTACACAAAGTGCAAATGTGTGCTGTGGAGTCTAATGTTTTTTTGGAAATAATGGACACCCTGTTCTCTGAGCCAAAGAGGAAAAAGGAAACTGTCAACACAGCACAGTTTAAAAGCCAGCGTCTGTCATGGTATGAGGCTGTGGTAGTGCTGATCATCTGGATAAATATTTAAAGGCACCATTAATGCTAAGGTATACATACACATTTTTAAGCAAGCATATGCCTTCATCTAGATCAGGGCTCACCAACCTTTTTGAAACTGAGAGCTACTTTAAGGGGTACTGAGTGATACCAAGGGCTGCTTGTTTGATACAAACTTCCTGAATAACAAAGTTGCACAATTCACCTTTAATGATAATATTATTATTATAAATAATAAGTATTGACATATGTGAAGAGACTGTATATGCATACACCAATCAGGTGTAACATTATGATCCCCCTTTTGCTGCCAAAACAGCCCTGACCCATCAAGGCATGGACTCCACTAGACCCCTGGAGGTGTGCTGTGGTATCTGGCACCAAGGTGTTGGCAGCAGATTCTTTAACTCCTGTAAATTGTGAGGTGGGGCCTCCATGGATCGGACTTGTCTGTCCAGCACATCCCACAGATGCTCGATTGGATTGAGATCTGGGGAATTTGGAGGCCAAGTCAACACCTCAAACTCGTTGTTGTGCTCCTCAAACCATTCCTGAACCGTATTATCCTGCTGAAGAGGCCACAGTCATCAGGGAATAGTGTTTCAATGAAAGGGTGTACATGGTCTGCAACAGTGCTTAGGTAGGTGGTACGTGTCAAAGTAACATCCACATGGATGGCAGGACCCAAGGTTTCACAGCAGCACATTGCCCAAAGCATCACTCTGCCTCCGCCGGCTTCCTTCATCCCATAGTGCATCCTGGTGCCATGTGTTCCCCAGGTAAGCGGTGCACACGCACCTGGCCATCCACGTGATGTAAAAGAAAACGTGTTTCATCAGACCAGGCCACCTTCTTCTATTGCTCCATGGTCCAGTTTTTATGCTCACGTGTCCATCGTTGGTGCTTTCGGCAGTGGACAGGGGTCAGCATGGGCACCCTGACTGGTCTGTTGCTATGCAGCCCCATACGCAACAAACTGCGATGCACTGTGTATTCTGACACCTTTCTATCAGAACCAGCATTAACCTCTTCAGCAATTTGAGCTACAGTAGCTCGTCTGTAGGATCGTGCCAGCCTTCGCTTCCCAAGTGCATCAATGAGCCTTGGCCGCCCATGACCCTGTCGCCGGTTTACCACTGTTCCTTCCTTAGAGCATTTTTGATAGATACTGACCACTGCAGACCAGGGACACCCCACAAGAGCTGCAGTTGTGCAGTTTTGGAATTGGTCCTACATCAACCCTGACCACAACAGAATCTCACAGAACAGATTCCAGTACAAAACACTATAATTGTCTCCCTAAGGAATACTAAACTGGTTCATAATGGCTAGCAAAGGAAGCAATCTAATCTTATCTTCCTTTATTTACAAGGGTGTGGTGTATCTGAGCAATATTCGCCTTAAAATAGCTCTGTACTTATAACACTCATGCTACTAATGTGTTTTAAATGATGAGAGAAATGAAGTGTGGAGGTCTGTTACTCACGTCCTCGGATTTACACACAGCTATCCGGTCGATGATGAGCTTGAACTCCTCCCTGTATTTGGCTGGAAAGAAGCAGAGAATTTCAAAATGCAAAACGCATCCAATTTTTTATGTCCCATTAATAAAAAAAAAAGGTCTTTACCTTCAAAAATTCTGTACTGTACTGAAACTTGGCTTAGAAGAAAAATGTCACGTTGCTATTTTAAGAGTAAAGAAAAAACAAAAGTTGCCACCACAGTAGAAAAAAAAAGAACCAGCCAATGACATCAACATTTTTTATTCACACCTACTTCAGCCCTATTTTTTCAGACTTTGTGACAGCATAAGCAGCCTACTAACCACTTTATGGCCTAATGTACTGTATGTCAATACTTGACCATTTGCTTCTGGAAATGCCATTTAATAACCATGAGCATTAATACAGTCACCCCCTTTGGTGGATCTTAAAGTCTCCACGCTTCTGAACAGGCTTTATACAAGACTTTAAAGACTGTAAAACATTTGTAACTATATTGAACATGACGAACCTAAAAGCTTGTGTGTGTGAAAGTATATGAAGCTTTCTCGGACTTGGCACTTTTGGTGCAAAGCCACAAACACATTTGCAAACTTTTGCTGAATTTGACTCTCACATTTAAACAAAAGCTGGTCACGGCTTTGTGGGGCATTAAAACACCAACAGAAACTGTAGGACCAGATGTATAATGGTTAATTACAAAGGAATCCAAAGGGTTTATTATTATGTCTTCATTTTATGATATAATAATAAATAGTCACCCATAAAAATTAATCTGCAATATTCGGGTGTTAATGTGTGGCCTAGTTTGACCGGCAGCTATACACTGCTGCATATTAGTATGCAATGTACACAAACTGAGGTCCATAAAGACATGTTTTGATGGGTTTAGCGTGGAGCAACTCCAGTGGCGTGGACAAAGTGACCATTAAACAGTTGGAATGAATTGAAACCTTGATTGCAAGCCAGACTTTCTTGTCCTACATGAGTGCCTGACCTTACAAATGCTCTTTTAACTGCATGGAAATATTGTAAAACGTCTTCCCAAAGGCATGAAGCATGAATGTTGCAAACGAGAGGTACCTTGTTACTAAACTCAAAATCTTCGAAACTCAACGCCCTTCATCGAGAAATTTGTACCCTTAAACTCAACGTGTTCAGTTAGTTTTTTAAAAATGTATTTATTTAATTTTAAATTAACAATAAACAGTCGCTGTTCTCAGTGCTTGGTTTGAGCGGTGCAGTAATGCATCATCAAAGTGTAAATAAGAGACGAATCTGCATTTGTGTGGAATAACCGTCAAATCCACCCTCAAAGCATCCACATGTATCTGTGTTTAGCTGGATTTTCCTCACTGTTTCACTTTTAAACTTGTGTTACAGCTCAGGGTTCTAAGAAATTGTAAGGATCAGCTTTTTATCTCAGTGTTTTTATATTATATCTGTGTTATGTTTAGTGTTTAAGTGTTAGAAACAACCCCACGGGACCATGGAACACATTAACAGGTTTCCCATACATCCTTATGAGAGAAAATACCTTGAAACTCAACATCTTTTAAACTCAATGCCACTCCCAGAACCAACTTATGTTGAGTTTCAAGGTACCACTGTAATTGCATATTAATGCTCAAGCTTTTGAAATGACAAATGATCAGGTGTCCATATACTTTTGGACATATTGAGTAAAAGTGTAGACTGCTTTACAAATGCCTAGTAGCACCACCTCTAGTCTAATGAATGAAACAGATGGGATACTTTGACCTTCATTCATGGATTGTTTGTGTTTTCAAGTATAAAAATAAGCTAAACCTGTCTGGACAATACAAACGACCTCTGGCCAGTGGAACAAATCTATTTTTTATTCCCACACTATGACGTCATAGTTGTTCTCTTTCCTGGAAAAATCTCTCAATGATACTCGTCTTTTTCTGCTGTTTAAAGCCGTTGACTTTTCCAAGGCTGTTTTTTATTGAGTATGTTTATCTACTTAAAAAAACAACTATTTCCGAACAAATGTTAGTTAGGACCGACTACAGTCCCTAGCATGTCTTTCTAAAACAAACGATAACAGTTATCACTGCACAGAAGACAGCATAAACACTGTTAAGTGGGTCTTGTTGGTACGCTGGAGGCCGTGGAGAATTTTACGGTTGATGTTTAAACTCAGAATGTGCCCAGGATTGCTGAAACCTTTCCGTTTTCCTGCCAGGACGACAGTAGTGCACACGGCATCCACAACAACAGGAAACCCAAACGGGAAGCCAGCAGAACCACACTAGGCTGCATGGTTCCTGATGGCTGGTGGGACACAGTTACCATTTACATAGAGTTATTTATTAGCCACCGCTCGATGACCTCATGTTGACCTAGAGAAATTCAGATGTTTTCCCACAGAGCAAACTGTAAGTGTTCCAAGTCCAGTTTATAAAAAAAAAAAAGCCTTATCTAAATCTGGAGTCTTCTCATGATCAGGTTTTTCCATTTTTCTACAGAGGATTTGGAAATTGTTGGAAATAATTTAGATAATTGGATAGAAAGGTGAACCGGTGCCATATGTGAGCAGCTTTGAGCACATATTAAAAGATGAATTTTTAATACATTCTTCTTTATGATATGGGTGGGTGATACAGAACCCACATTTAAACAGTAAGCCCTTTTCATTTAAGTAACTCTTTGAGCTTGTGGTTTTGGGCCATTTTCCAGCCCAGAATAAATAAAGCAAACCCCCAAGTCCCATCTTGTAGCCTTCTTTTTTCCACAGCTGCTAACACTAGCTGTGGTATTTCTCTCAAAATTAACATCAGATGTAACATCGTCAGGCATCCTATTCATATTCACATAACAGGTGTACCAGATTAATCTGAGCTGGAACTATTCATACTGGAATCTGCAAAACCACTTTGTAGTTCTACAATTACTGACTGTAGTCCATCTGTTTCTCTGCATGTTTTGTTAGCCTCACAGGATCACTACAGAGCAGGTATTATTTGGGTGGTGGATCATTCAGAGCAGTGCAGTGACACTGACATGGTGGTGGTGTGTTCGTGTGTGTTGTGCTGGTATGAGTGGATAAGACACCTTAAACACCTTACTGTCACTGCTGGACTGAGAATAGTCCACCAACCAAAAATTTCCAGCCAACAGCGCCCCGTGGGCAGCGTCCTGTGACCACCGATGAAGGTCTACAAGACGACCAACTCAAACAGCAGCAACAGATGAGCGATCGTGTCTGATCTACAAGGTGGACCAACTAGGTAGGAGTGTCTAATAGAGTGGACAGTGAGTGGACACGGTATTTAAAAACTCCAGCAGCAATGCTGTGTCTGATCCACTCATACCAGCACCACCAAGTCAGAGTCACTGCAGTGCTAAGAACGGTCCTGGAAGAGTCCTGACCATTGAAGAACAGCATGAAAGGGGGCTAACAAAGCATGCAGAGAAACAGATGGGATTACAGTCAGTAATTGTAGAACTACGAGGTGCTTCTATATGATAAGTGGAGCTGATCAAATGGACAGTGAGTGTAGAAACAAGAAGGTGGTTTTAATGTTATGGCTGATCGGTGTATACTTGAATTGTACTTTTAAGTGTCCTGAAAGGCGCTTATAACTTAAATTCTATTATTATTATGTTGCTGAAAAAATGATGTGTGTAAAAAGTTATATAAGGAATCTATTCTTAATCCAATTAATGAGCCAAACCATTATGTGGTTCATACTGCAGACCATTTTAATACTGGTTATGGGGGAATGTAATACACAATACATCCATCACTTCTGTTTATGTGGCTGCACAGTCGAATAAACAACATTCACTGCTGGGGGGTTTAAATCTGACGTCAGAGAACGGGATGTTTCAACACACAGCAAAACAGCACCAATGTTAAACTGACTTCAAGAGAAGTCCAGTTGTCCAGGCATAAATGACCAGTATAGAAATGAATACATAAACCTATGGTATATATGGTATAGGTTTATATTCAGTACTGTGTGTGGGTACTTCAGTAGTCACAGCGCCCTACGGAAATGACAGAATTCCTGTAACCATATCTGCTTACACACAGCTGTAATGTAAAGCAGATGTTTACTGTGTGCCTGCTGGGTTATACGTTTTAGGGAGAATTTCCCCAACAATATGGTGAAAAAGAACAATAAAATGACGTTTATAACTCAATCAGATAGTCATTCAGACTGGTAGTAATACATACATAAGCAGTGGCAGCTGTAATGCTCTATTAAGATAACGGGAAATAGTGGAAGCATCTTAATCAATAATATTATTATTATATAATAATAATAATACAAAATTGAATACAGCAAATATTTCCTCACCACGTAGTTGTAAATCGCGGTGATTTACAAACTGCTTAAACGTCCTCATCAAGTCAGAATTTGTAACTTTCCCTCCCGAGGAATAGATGTAATCCAGCAGAGACGCCTCACTCACATCGCCCATGTTTTCCACACACAGTCACAGTCAGGCACGACACAACAACGCAATAACGTTTATACACTTATAAGCCACATATGGCCGGTTTAGCCTTATTAGCACTATAACCAGGCTTCGGTTATTCAGCAGCCTAATTAACACAAGGAGAAAAGTACCACTATGTCCAAGTTTACTCCACCCAAATCCGACTAGTGAGCCTCCTACACTTTAACCCTTTACCCACTGTGGCTTGGTGTATTAAACTGACTCAAACTGCCATCTCAAAATACTAGTTAGCTAGCTAGTTAGCTAGATGCTAATCAGTGTGCTATCAAAATTAGCTACACGTTAATTGATGTGGATGTTCTAATTAGATAAATTAAGCTACATACAACGCAATGTTAATGTTTTGACAGTAGGAAATGTGTAAACAGGCACAGACAGCAATGATTTGCAAATCCAGTTGACCTGTATTTCATTAAAAAAAAGTTCAAAGACCAAAAACTCTATTAATGTTTGAACCAGTCAACTGGCAGAAATTGTCAGAATGTCAGAAATTGGCAGACTTAAAGTTTGTTTATTAGGATTTTAATTAACGTCATGTTTTACACTTTCGTTACGTACATGACAGGAACGGTAGTTACTCGTTACACAAGGTTCATCAGTTCACACAAGGTTATGTCGAACACAATGGACAATTTAGTATCTCCAGTTCACCTCACTTGCATGTCTTTGGACTGTGGGAGGAAACCCACGCAGACACAGGGAGAACATGCAAACTCCACACAGAAAGGACCCGGACCGCCCCACATGGGGATCGAACCCAGGACCTTCTTGCTGTGAGGTGACAGTGGCAGACTTAAAGACCTGACTGACTATAATACTTATTTATTTATTTATAAGTATTTTAACGTCATGTTTTACACACTTTGGTTACATTCATGACATGAGAGGTTACACAAGGGTCATCAATTCACAAGTTCAATGTCAAACACAGTCATGGACAATTTTGTATCTCTAATTCACCTAACTGCACTTTGGACTGTGGGATAGGGCAGTGATAGCTCAGGGGTTAAGATACTGGACTAGTAAACGGAAGGTTCAAGCCCTGCCACCACCAAGTTGTCACTGTTGGGTCCCTGAGCAAGGCCCTTAACCCTCAGTTGCTCATCGTGTAAGTCACTTTGGATGAAAGCATCTGCTAAATGCTGTAAATGTAAATGTGGAAGGAAACCCATGCAGACACGGGAAGAACATGCAGACTCCACACAGAAAGAACCCGGAGCGCTCCACCTGGGAATCGGACCAAGGACTCTCTTGCTGTGAGGTGACAGTGCTACCCACTGAGCCAGCGTGCCACCCAGTGACTATAATAAGTGCCAAATTGTTATAATACGTGCCAAAAAGACAACCGGGTTGAATTTTCTCTGATATGGCAAGGAATGCTCACAGGAAGCAGTGGTTAGCACACATCAACGACTTAATACAAGATGATAGAAATGTCATATCTTCTGGTATGGACTAACAGTAGGGTTACAGTGGCTCAAATTGCAGACCATTGTAATACTGGTGAAGTTATAAGAATTAAATGAAGTATAGGAAAGTAGGAATACACACTTACTTATTACTTTTACTTATTCACGCCTAGTTCAAATTTAAAGTGGCTAGTTTGGGGGAAGTGGTGTCTCAAAGTTCTTGGCAATTGACTGGAAGGTTCCTGGTTTAAGCCCCACCACAACCAAGGTGCTACTGTTGGGTACATTGGAAAGACCATTACCCTTACAAGTGCCTGCATTGTATTTGAACACAACTGTAAAATGTATATATATTAAGATATGGGAGAAACACACACAGATATGAGCAGATAAGGTTTAAACCATTGATCCTGGAGGTGTGATGCAAAAACACCACCTACCATGCCATCTTTTAATTACAACACACTAATGATAATGAGAGTAATAATAATAAGGGCAAGATGCATTGAGGCTTTACATCTGTACACCTCCCTCTGTTCAGCATCTGTTTTAAAATCTGCTTAGCCGATCCAGCATATCATTATCCCTCACGCAGTGTGTTTCACAGGATTAATATTCCCGTTGCATTGTGAATGTATTCCGTTCATGTCCCAACCCTCCCTCTCTCTCCACCACACTCTGATGTGGCCTCTCAAATGAATTTACATTTAATTAAAAAACACGATTTAGCCTTTTTAAAATGCACAATATTGAAATGGCAGTAAGCTTCTTACATGCTGATGCAATTACAGGAATCACATCCTTTATTTATTTTTTTCATCATATTGTTTCTTATGGTCACTTTCATGTCTCGGATGACCACATAAATAATGAAAACCAGGTCCCTACATGGTCAAAACTGCATTTATAAACAAAAGTATGTGAACACTTCTCTTAATGATTGATCTCAGGAACCTTTTCTGCTTGGTGAAGAGAGACTCCAGTGGCCTGTATAGAACATTGGTTCTAACTGAAGTGAGGTTTTGGTGTTTTTACCCCTCCAATCATAACATTATGCATTTCTGCCAAGTGAAAATACGTGCATTGTCATGAAAGGCATTCCTGAACACATTCTTGTCATAAGAGACATTCTTCCATTGTTGTCATGAGAAGCATGATGTGATATTTGCAGAATTCACACTCCTTCTAAGAGTAGCAACAAGAATTAACTCTTTTAATTTCTAGACAGTTTGTTCATTATGGATTGGAACATCTTCCTTCCCTTGTTTTAATAATGGCATGGTTCACATGAATTCCATTTTTGCTTTGTGACCTTTGTTTCTGGACCCCAATCAGTCTAGGGTTTTGCTTCTGTCCACTGACATTTGACATCAGTGGTTGTCAGTGTTGCCAAATACTATGCATCATTAATATTATTGAGTCATCAAGAGCATAATCATTCACTTTTACTTTTATTTGATTGGTGTCTTTTAGCCGTTTTTATTCATTCTAGGCCAGCTCACAGTACCATTGTCATTCTATCTTGTCCAGTCTGAAGGCGAACAGCTGTTCTCATAGTGATCTGCTCCAGATGGTCACTGTAACCTTTTTACAGAATGGTGCACTGTAAACACACTTTAGTTCCCTATTCCTAGGCCTCTCTTTTTCCAAAATCCAAATAGAACTCAAATCCAGTCACCAAGGTCTGTTGTATAAAGCAGATATAGGAGAAATAGAATAATGCCACCATAGCGACATGATGTTTAGGGGCTTATAGCATGGATTGTTTAAAGAGACAACGCTGTCTACCTGATTTTTAATCCCCGGGTGGCTAAAGCACCAGGATTAGTGGCAGTTAATAAATGAAAGTGTGTCCATAATCTGGGTTTTCCAAAGTGCCCTTTTGTGTTAATCAGATGTTCTTTTACCAGATGCTTTCTGACATCTGTCATAGGGAGGTGCATCAACCATTGAGGACAGGTCTATTCAGTTTCTGTGAGTCAGATCTAGCCCATGAAGTGTTTTTACTGGCTGTTTACTCTGACTGTGTATATTTTCTGTAGTGCGCTATGTGGCCAAATGTATGTGGACGCCTGACCATAAGCTTACTGGACATTTCAAACCCATGCTACAACCTAACTGCAAATATATCAGACACAAACTGTAGAATATGCCTATGAGAATAAACAATAACTAAAGGTATTTTTGAAGTAATAAAGTGGGGCAAACCCAACAACAAAGACAACTTTTTTCCTTGCAGCTAGAGTACATGTGTAGTGGTAAATGTACCCAACAACCACTGAAATGGTAGTATTGTCCTCTGAGGCTGTTTTGCTGCCAGTGGAGAGCAAAGGTTATAGTTCCATCAATTATGACAAGTCATCCACGTCCATTGGAAACAGAGCAGCCCAAGACCAGCACATTACTACCACCATGTTTGACTGTTGGTATGATTTTCTTATGGTAGAAAGTGGTGTCAGCTTTATGCTAACTTCTTTATGCTAAGTTCTACCTAAAAGACTCATCATTCCAGTAAATATCACCCCAAAGGTCTTGGGAGTCTAGGCTCTATGCTCTTTTTAATCAGCAGAAGTTTGTGTCTTGCAACTCTCCTATATATACATTTTCTTTATGCATTTTCTCCCCTTTTTCTGCCTTTTTAGCGCGTCCAATTGCCTGATTGCATCATGCTTCCTCTCCACCAATGCCGATCCCTGCTCTGATTGAGGAGAACAAAGCTAGTGCAGCTCAGCGTTGTGTACGGAGAGGACATACCCTGAGAGCACTCTTTTCTCATCTCCGTGCAGTCGCCATCAATCAGCCAGCAGAGGTCGTAATTGCACCAGTTATGGAGGAGAGACCCCATCCGGCTTAGGCCCGCCCATATCTGAACAACAGGCCAATCGTTGTTCATGTGGCCGCTCAGCAGTAGGCAGAGCTGAGATTCAATACAATGTATTCGAGATCCCAGCTCTGGTTCCAGCGTGTTTTTTTACCGCTGCGTCACCTGAGCGGCCAACTCCTGGGAACATTTAACACTGTTCCAAGTTATCTCCATTTGTGAACAATGACTCTCACTGTGGTTTGCCGGAGTCCTAAAGCTCTAGCAATCGCTTTGCAACCCTTTCCAGACTGATAGATTTTAATGACTTTGTTTGTAGAACGTGGCATCAAGTGATGCAATGCCAGACAAGTTCTGTTTAAGTGATTTTTAGATTCAACAGGTCTGGCAGTAATCATGTCTGGGTGTAGCCAGTAAAAATTTAACCCAGTTGTCAATTGAATTTGGTTAACTGGTTGATTTCCTTCAGTAAATGAAGCCATCAAACATTCTGTGTTTACTTAGATTATTTTTGTCAGTATTAAATGTATTTTAATGATTTGAAACATATCAATGTGACAAATGTAAAAAATAGAAGAATTTGGGAAGGAGGGATATACTTTTATACAGCACTGCATAGAGGCCTGCACAGAGCCCTGATCTCAACTCTACTAAACACCTTTGGGATGAATTGGAATGAAAGTCAGACTTTTTAATCCAACAGCCTAAAATAATAAATGCTTTTTGACAAAATCTAAAGGTCGAGTGTCCAGATAATTTTGGTCATAGGTCAAATGCACAGTGTACAATTTCTCACAGACATCCACACAAGCAACTAATGGGATCAGTCTGCACAATTACTTTAGGTTTTAAACATTAAAAAAAGCTGCATTTTATAATTAAAGTACAGCATTAAAGTACAAGCATAATAAAATTGTACCAAAAAGCAGGATTACACTGGTAAGTCAAACAGGGCCAGATGTGTCAACGGTGGAGTTGAGCTGGGATTAAGGGGGAAGGGGGTGGATAGAAGCTTGTGTGGAATTAACACGCTGTTATCCACCAATTAGTTGATATAATCACCTGTAAATACACCTTAACTTGCATACAGTGCAGAGCGTCAGCAGGCACTGGGCCAGAAAGCACAGATGTTTTATCTGGATTATCTAGATCCCCTTTTACCAACAGGAGTCAACTATTTTAGACAAATTCATTGCTAAGAGGTGCGTGAAATCTATAAATGACTTAAACAATGGTCCACTTTTGGTGGCACCAAGACTTTGGTGGTCAAAGAGTCTTTGGTGGATCCTCCTTTACAATCATACACAATATACTTCTGGTAAATCCTTTTCAGTGACTCGCTAGCATTAGTAAAATAATTTATATTTTGAAAATGGAGTTTGTACAAGGACAACACACACTACCATGTCATTACCATGTTGGTGTCATTACTATGCTGAAAATGATTCACCACCAAAATAACATCTGGTCAGTTCGGGACATATGGTGTCCCTTTTGATTGATAAATGGGATACATTTGTAGGTGCACCTACAAAAGCTTGGTGAGTGTATTTGTAGCCATTTTTAGATGCATTTCTGCCACAGTTTGCCCAAAAAAGGTCACTTTGACCATCCTGTGACTGTGGCCCAAACAGAAGAATTCGATGCCTAGTGTTGTGACACATGGACGAGCCACAGTAGCTCTTATATTGGTCCGTACTACATCCCATAGCCTTCATTTGCTCTGGCATCAATGAGTCCTGGCCGCCCAACAACCTTTTGGCAGTTTCTGATGTCTTCCTCCTCTGACCAGCGTTGGTGGGTACTCACCATGGCTGCCTGTGAGCACCCTTGCTGTTTCATAGATGCTTTAACCCAGTTGTTTGGCCATAACAAACTGGCCCACCATGGATGGATGGATGGATGGGTGGATGGGTGGATGGGTGGATGGATAAATGGATGGATGGATGGGTCTTTATACCTGATCAACCTGATCAAATCTTCTGCATTTAGATAAAAGGATGGCTGGGCGGATGGATGGATGGATGGGTCTTTATACCTGATCAACCTGATCAAATCTTCTGCATTTAGATAAATGGATGGATGGGTGGATGGGTGGATGGATAAATGGATGGATGGATGGATGGATGGATGGATGGGTCTTTATACCTGATCAACCTGATCAAATCTTCTGCATTTAGATAAATGGATGGCTGGGCGGATGGATAAATGGATGGATGGGCGGATGGATGGATGGATGGATGGATGGATGGATGGATGGGCGGATGGATGGATGGATGGACGGATGGACGGATGGACGGATAGGTCTTTATACCTGATCAACCTGATCAAATCTTCTGCATTTAAATACATGGATGGATGATAGATGGAGGGATGATGGATGAATGGATAGATGGATGGATGGATACTTTATTGATCCTGAAGGAAACTAAAACCCCAGTAGCATGATACAACATTGAAAGTACACACTGTAAAGAAATAACAGTACATATACAAATATACAGAACAATTAAAACTGAATGGTTCCTGTACCTTACATATAATAGATAAATGTAGCAGCAAACAGTGAAGTTATATAAAGTAAAAATTAAATAGTAATGGAATTATTAAAATGACTTTACCATTTAATAATTTTCTTTTACATTTTATTTTGGCATTTGTGCTAGAAGTAGTCCAACTTTTAAAGAACTGTAGAAGAACATGTGAAGAATTATATTCTTGAATGTGTCTCTGTTCATGTTCTTTTCCCTCTGTGACCTTTATCCGGATGGAGCGACAAGTAGGAAGTGATGTACAGTATGTGCTTATCTGCAAATTCATTAGACGTCCTGTTTTGCAGTAACTCAACCTAAAGCATACAGCTGTTTCTTGCCCTTCCCTGTGTGTCAGACTAGATGCTATAACATGATTTAAATAAACTGCTGACCTGTTTGCATCTGGTCTTCTGCTGTAATGCAGACTAATTCTACACCGATATGTGACAAGCTAACTTTGTAAATAAATAAATCAAAGTAGCAACCCTGATTATTATTCTGTTATTATTACACTGTTGCCTCATAGCAAAAAGGTTCTGGGTTCAATTGCCAGGTGGAGCAGTCAATTTGTCTTCCGCTGCTAAGAGATAACCGATTGCCGGCCCTCCTCTTCTCGCCCCTGCATTCTGCACAGTATATATTTATACTGTATATATATATATATATATATAAATATACAGTGTATCACAAAAGTGAGTACACCCCTCACATTTCTGCAAATATTTCATTATATCTTTTCATGGGACAACACTGACAAAATGACACTTTGACACAATGAAAAGTAGTCTGTGTGCAGCTTATATAACAGTGTAAATTTATTCTTCCCTCAAAATAACTCAATATACAGCCATTAATGTCTAAACCACCGGCAACAAAAGTGAGTACACCCCTAAGAGACTACACCCCTAAATGTCCAAATTGAGCACTGCTTGTCATTTTCCCTCCAAAATGTGATGTGACTCGTTAGTGTTACTAGGTCTCAGGTGTGCATAGGGAGCAGGTGTGTTCAATTTAGTAGTACAGCTCTCACACTCTCTCATACTGGTCACTGAAAGTTCCAACATGGCACCTCATGGCAAAGAACTCTCTGAGGATCTTAAAAGACGAATTGTTGCGCTACATGAAGATGGCCAAGGCTACAAGAAGATTGCCAACACCCTGAACCTGAGCTGCAGCACAGTGGCCAAGATCATCCAGCGTTTTAAAAGAGCAGGGTCCACTCAGAACAGACCTCGCGTTGGTCGTCCAAAGAAGCTGAGTGCACGTGCTCAGCGTCACATCCAACTGCTGTCTTTGAAAGATAGGCGCAGGAGTGCTGTCAGCATTGCTGCAGAGATTGAAAAGGTGGGGGGTCAGCCTGTCAGTGCTCAGACCATACGCCGCACACTACATCAAATTGGTCTGCATGGCTGTCACCCCAGAAGGAAGCCTCTTCTGAAGTCTCTACACAAGAAAGCCCGCAAACAGTTTGCTGAAGACATGTCAACAAAGGACATGGATTACTGGAACCATGTCCTATGGTCTGATGAGACCAAGATTAATTTGTTTGGTTCAGATGGTCTCAAGCATGTGTGGCGGCAATCAGGTGAGGAGTACAAAGATAAGTGTGTCATGCCTACAGTCAAGCATGGTGGTGGGAATGCCATGGTCTGGGGCTGCATGAGTGCAGCAGGTGTTGGGAAGTTACATTTCATTGAGGGACACATGAACTCCAATATGTACTGTGAAATACTGAAGCAGAGCATGATCCCCTCCCTCCGGAAACTGGGTCGCAGGGCAGTGTTCCAGCATGATAATGACCCCAAACACACCTCTAAGACGACCACTGCTTTATTGAAGAGGCTGAGGGTAAAGGTGATGGACTGGCCAAGCATGTCTCCAGACCTAAACCCAATAGAACATCTTTGGGGCATCCTCAAGCGGAAGGTGGAGGAGCGCAAAGTCTCGAATATCCGCCAGCTCCGTGATGTCGTCATGGAGGAGTGGAAAAGCATTCCAGTGGCAACCTGTGAAGCTCTGGTAAACTCCATGCCCAGGAGAGTTAAGGCAGTTCTGGGAAATAATGGTGGCCACACAAAATATTGACACTTCAGGAACTTTCACTAAGGGGTGTACTCACTTTTGTTGCCGGTAGTTTAGACATTAATGGCTGTATATTGAGTTATTTTGAGGGAAGAATAAATTTACACTGTTATATAAGCTGCACACAGACTACTTTTCATTGTGTCAAAATGTCATTTTGTCAGTGTTGTCCCATGAAAAGATATACTTCAATATCTGCAGAAATGTGAGGGGTGTACTCACTTTTGTGATACACTGTATATATATACGTATATGTAACCAATAAAACCATAACATTAAAACCACCTCCTTGTTTCTACACTCACTGTCCATTTTATCAGCTCCACTTACCATATAGAAGCATTTTGTAGTTCTACAATTACTGACTGTAGTCCATCTGTTACTCTGCATGCTTTGTTAGCCCCCTTTCATGCTGTTCTTCAATGGTCAGGACCCCAGGTATTATTTAGGTGGTGGATCATTCTCAGCACTGCAGTGACACTGACATGGTGGTGGTGTGTTAGTGTGTGTTGTGCTGTTATGAGTGGATCAGACACAGCAGCACTGCTGGAGTTTTTAAATACCTTGTCCACTCACTGTTCACTTTATTAGACACTCCTACCTAGTTGGTCCACCTTGTAGATGTAAAGTCAGAGATGATCGGGCATCTATTGCTGCTGTTTGAGCTGCGGTCATCTTTGAGATCTTCATCAGTGGTCACAGGACGCTGCCCACGGGGCGCTGTTGGCTGGATATTTTTGGTTGATGGACTTTTCTCAGTCCAGCAGCGCTGCTGTGTCTGATCCACTCATACCAGCACAACACACACTAACACACCACCACCATGTCAGTATCACTGCAGTGCTGAGAATGATCCACCGGGTGGTCCTGGGAGAGTCCTGACCATTGAAGAACAGCATGAAAGGGGCCAACAAAACATGCAGAAAAACAGATGGAGCTGATCAAATGGACAGTGAGTGTAGAAACAAGGCGGTGGTTTTAATGTTATGGCTGATCAGTGTATACAATGTGACATGCATTTACTGTAAAACGTCATTATTTAGTTTTAACATCCCCGTCATGTCAGTGTAGGTCCTTGACAAAAATCAGACCAGCGTCAAATGTTGAAAACGTCTGTTTATTTTGTAAAACACTTTAGAACATTCCCTCACTCTAGGAAAAAAGTTACTTTGGTTTTTAAAAATTATTCTTTTAGCCATTAAACAGACATACGATAGTAGAACAAATTAAAACTACAAACCATGAGAAAATATTACAGTCTGGAAATAAACAAAACATTTACAAACCAGGTTTCATATATAAAACAAAGCAAGTTTAATAAATAGAACAACAAAAACTGGAAGTAAACAGTAATATACAATATTAATTTGGGCAAATTTACAAAATACATTAAAACGTATTTGGTTTAGTACATTAAGCAGAATTAAAAATGTAACACAAACCTCAGTAATAAACAGTAACCTTACAAACCTGGTAAATTGTTATATGTCCTCTAAGAACTTTAAACAAGTGGTTCCTAATAAGTGCTGATCTGATCTGATCAGGTTATTTTTCCTTACATCATATAAATAAATCATAATAACATTATATTCTCTGATCACAGATCTGAAATTGGTCGACCTTGTGTTTCAGTCTCAATGCTCAGAACCATGAGAAGTTCTGCAACCATGTGCAATCTTACAGCCTTCTTTGTGATGGTTGTAAACTAAAATGCTACACCTTTGAATCTTTTCTTTATGGAAATTAGTGAAGCTTGTTTGTTTGTTTGTTTATTAGGATTTTAACGTCATGTTTTACACTTTTGGTTACATTCATGACAGGACCGGTAGGTACTCATTACACGAGGTTCATCAGTTCACAAGGTTATATCGAACACAGTCATGGACAATTCCATGTCTCCAATTCACCTCACTTGCATGTCTTTGGACCGTAGGAGGAAACCGGAGCACCCGGAGGAAACCCACGCAGACACATAGAAAGGACCCGGACCACCCCACCTGGGGATCGAACCCAGGAGAGTTAGTGAAGCATTCGCCCTAACATTAGAGGGATACGAGATTCAATCCTAAATCCTATAGGAATTCCAGTGGTCTACACAAAGCCCTGATCTTACCCCATTGAACACTTTTGGGTTGAGTTTGCTCAAATGCTCATTTGACTCGCACACACACACTCTAAAATCATATGGATATCCTCGACAGAAGAGTGGAGTCTGTTATAGCTGGTAAGATAATAATCATGGTTACGAAATAGGATGTACAGCAAGCTTATGATCTCGTGTCCACATACTTTTGGACATTGTGTTGTGCTTTAGATGCGATTCTTTGACCCCACTGTATTTCAAACAGCACATTTTCTCCAAACAAGTTAATAAATATAATGTGCAGTGTGATGGTAACACACAGGTAACAGCAATGTCTGAGTCCCAAGGGTTCGAATCCCAGGCTGCGCTCAAAAATACAGAAGGCTAGCGATCGAGGGGATGCGTCCCAAAACAATCAGTATTAATTATTATAAACGGTACACTTTCTAACACTGGTGCTTGTGTTCTAATTTAATCTGTTCAGTCACCATGTCACTGATGGTTATATTTTGGTTCATTGTGTAGATGAGGACACACACACACACACCCACACAACTATGATTGCATTGCATTTTTTTTAACCCACAATTAATATTACACTCCTTTACACACACTCGTACACCCTACACACATTTCCCACGCACACAAAGTAAATATGTGAACTGCTTAAATAACACACTGTGCAACATCAGCCCATGTTTGGTTCTGGCTTTTGCTTATTTTCCATACAGGTAAACTCCATATGACCATTTGGCTTTTTTTTCCATTACATATAAACAGAAGTAGGTGGTGCTCATGACCCTTGTTGACATTGATATAACTAGAGAGCCAGTAAAGGATCTGACATCAAGAATGAGGCACCCAACTTAAATAGTGTACCTCCAGAACACAGATAATAAGTAACAAGTGAACCAAACGCTACATTTAGTCCTTTGCGACTGAATTCAAACGTCCAGTGATTGAATTTCACTATCCAATAAGGTCCGGCCCAAGTCTAGAAATGGACCAGACCAAAGCATGGCCACTTGCTCCTACTCATCTCTCCTCCTGCACAGAATCCCCATAAAGCAAAAAGCTACTAGAATGATTAGAAAGTGCAAACAGTTCCGCTCATCGGCTAGAGTGCATGTGGCAGGAGGTCAGTTGTGCCAGGCTGCACCAAGGTCCTGCGGGCATCTGACTGATGTGGCAGATTCTACACTTCCCTACAAAAAGAGGAGAAAGAGTGTCATTGTTAGATCACTGTGCATCAGCTTTACACACATCCCTATACAAATCATGATGAGCCACCTCCTTGTTTCTACACTCACTGTCCATTTTATCAGCTCCACTTACCATATAGAAGCTCTTTGTAGTTCTACAATTACTGACTGTAGTCCATCTGTTTCTCTACATACTTTTTTAGCCTGCTTTCACCCTGTTCTTCAATGGATAGGACCCCCACAGGACCAGCACAGAGCAGGTATTATTTAGGTGGTGGATCATTCTCAGCACTGCAGTGACACTGACATGGTGGTGGTGTGTTAGAGTGTGTTGTGCTGGTATAGGTGGATCAGACACAGCAGCGCTGCTGGAGTTTTTAAATACCGTGTCCACTCACTGTCCACTCTATTATACACTCCTACCTAGTTGGTTCACCTTGTAGATGTAAAATCAGAGACGATCGCTCATCTATTGCTGCTGTTTGAGTTGGTCATCTTCAAGACCTTCATCAGTGGTCACAGGACACTGCCCATGGGGCGCTGTTGGCTGGATATATTTGGTTGGTGGACTATTCTCAGTCCAGCAGTGACAGTGAGGTGTTTAAAAACTCCATCAGCACTGCTGTGTCTGATCCGCTCATACCAGCACAACACACACTAACACACCACCACCATGTCAGTGTCACTGCAGTGCTGAAAATGATCCACCACCTAAATAATACCTGCACTGTGGTGGTTCTGTGGGGGTCCTGACCATTGAAGAACAGCATGAAAGAGGGCTAACAAAGCATGCACAGAAACAGATGGACTACAGTCAGTAATTGTAGAACTACAAAGTGCTCCTATATGGTAAGTGAAGCCGATAAAATAGACAGTGAGTGTAGAAACAAGGAGGTGGTTTTAATGTTATGGCTGATCGGTGTATATTGTACTACGCTATTCTGGCGACATCTGCAGGCGAAACGTTGGTACTGCATTAACAAATTGCATTTGTAATAGTTCATTCATTGTATGTTTTCCCACCGCATTATCAGGGTCGCGGTGGGTGCAATTCAATTGGCAAAAGACAGGAAACACCACAGACAGGTCGCCAGTCCATCACAGGGCAAACACACACAAACACACACACCTAGTGTAATTTAGTTTCTCCAGTTAGCCTGAATACATTACTTGTGGGAGGAAACTACAGCTCCCAAAGGCAACTCACACAGACAAAAGGAGAACATGCAAACTCCACACAGAAAGGACCTGGATCGTTCCACCAGGGAATCAAACCCAGGACCTTCCTGCTGTGAGGCGACAGTGCTTAATAACGGTTTATTAATATATGAAGTTTAAGCTGGGGTGTACAAACTTTTGCATACAGCAGGCGCACAGTGTGAGATACTGAACTGAAACGTAAACGCTACTCACGAGGCGGTGAGGGTGGAGTTGAGCACCAGCGTGGTACGTATCCTGTACAGCTGTGCCAGTGTGAGCTTCTTGTGCTGCTGTGATTTTTTTCTGCCGCCCGTCTGGTCCTCTGAAGCGGCACAGCTCCCTTTTCCAGACACATGGGGCGCCATGTCTCCGTCTGATCCACTGCGCTCCATAATACTTTGCTGTTTATCATCGCTGTGGGCACGATCAGCCTTGGCGCGTGCTAGTTTGTCTTTTAGCAGAGAGGACGGCAGGCTGTGTGCCAGTCGCTCGCTTTCCGCTCTGGGTTTTTCTCTCGGAGGGGATGTGTCCACGTCAGCCGGGGTCAGATCATTTAGGCTCATGCTGTGTGCCGGCTGTTCTGACCAATCCACGCTGAACTCGGAACCGCGCCGGGCTTTCAAGACCTGCATGCAATTTTTGCCTTTTTTGTCCTCGCTGTGGACTAACTGCAGCAGATTGTCCTCCGAATGGCACTTGTCTGCCAGCCTCCAGAGACATCGGAGGCGAGACTGCACCGGTGCCCGTCTCCTCGGCTTCAGGTGAGCCGCCACCGATATCCGGGAGCCCAGTGAGCTCCTGTCTGACTCTTCCTCTTCTTCTTTCTCCTCCTCCTCTGCAGCCGTCTCGCTATGGTCTGCTTCTGTCTCCTCTTCAGTGCTCTCCTCCTCCTCTTCCTCCTCACTGGTGCCTGTCTGAACCTGCAGGTCCAGCACGGACTCTGGGGAAAGTGTGCCGTAAGCGCTGTCCATGGACTGGGAACGACATTGGGAGTCCATTTCTGAGCTTTCTGGGACATCCTGGAAAGGCTGAAGGTCCGAACTGGTGGAAAGGGAGGACGCTGCAAGGTCGGGGTCAGTCTGCTGATCCGAGTACGCTATGGACTCCTCAGTTTCCATCACCGACAGCGTCTCTGTGGAGCCGTCAGAACTTCTGAGATGGAGAAACGTGGGAGAGAAAGGTAAATAAAGATAGATAGATAGATAGATAATGTATTACTGTACAATAGTTGTATGCAAAGAATATATGTAAAATGTGATGTAATAGACAATTATAAAGTGTCCCAAAACATACTCTGTGTTATGATGTTCTTTCTCTCCTAGACGTGGAGAACTGGCAGCTGAGTTACTGCTCTGCTCGCCTCCATCCTCCTCCTCTTCCTTTAAAAGTCTCTGATTCAGTCCAGCCTGCCGTCTGGATTCCTCGCTACGCAGCCGCTGCAGCTTTTTCTGTATAAACACGCAAAATTAAATAAGGACCTCACAAACACACCAGCAAGACACATCAATGTATGTTCTGAAGGATGCCAAAACTGTCTGTGTGAAAGCAACATTATTTAGCTAGATGGAAGCACAAACCTGGCCAGAACAGACTGCATCGATCCAGGTTCGCCCCTGGGCGGCGCTGTTGGCCTGGAACGAATAAGCAGCCACTGCACTTTTGAACTCATTGAGGTAGATGAGGACAAAAGATCCTATGGGAAGAATGACAAACATGATATAGATATAGGTACAGATATGTACAAACACACACACACACACACACACACACACATATATATATATATATATATATATATATAAATATATATATAAAATTTATATAAAATAAAAATAGTCAATAAAAAATCAATAAATACATAAAAATAAAATTCAATAATAAAAAGAATGAATGTGTTTTATGTATGTTTTTATATGTTTTTGACGAGCTGTATATAAGATTTTTTGTAAAAATAAAAATTCATTAAAAAAAATGAATAAAAAACAATTTTATTCAATAATAATATAATAATAATTATATATATATATATATATATACAGTGTATCACAAAAGTGAGTACACCCCTCACATTTCTGCAAATATTTCATTATATCTTTTCATGGGACAACACTATAGACATGAAACTTGGATATAACTTAGAGTAGTCAGTGTACAACTTGTATAGCAGTGTAGATTTACTGTCTTCTGAAAATAACTCAACACACAGCCATTAATGTCTAAATAGCTGGCAACATAAGTGAGTACACCCCACAGTGAACATGTCCAAATTGTGCCCAAATGTGTCGTTGTCCCTCCCTGGTGTCATGTGTCAAGGTCCCAGGTGTAAATGGGGAGCAGGGCTGTTAAATTTGGTGTTTTGGGTACAATTCTCTCATACTGGCCACTGGATATTCAACATGGCACGTCATGGCAAAGAACTTTCTGAGGATGTGAGAAATAGAATTGTTGCTCTCCACAAAGATGGCCTGGGCTATAAGAAGATTGCTAACACCCTGAAACTGAGCTACAGCATGGTGGCCAAGGTCATACAGCGGTTTTCCAGGACAGGTTCCACTCGGAACAGGCTTCGCCAGGGTCGACCAAAGAAGTTGAGTCCACGTGTTTGACGTCATATCCAGAGGTTGGCTTTAAAAAATAGACACATGAGTGCTGCCAGCATTGCTGCAGAGGTTGAAGACGTGGGAGGTCAGCCTGTCAGTGCTCAGACCATACGCCGCACACTGCATCAACTCGGTCTGCATGGTCGTCACCCCAGAAGGAAGCTGACACACAAGAAAGCCCGCAAACAGTTTGCTGAAGACAAGCAGTCCAAGAACATGGATTACTGGAATGCCCTGTGGTCTGACGAGACCAAGATAAACTTGTTTGGCTCAGATGGTGTCCAGCATGTGTGGCGGCGCCCTGGTGAGAAGTACCAAGACAACTGTATCTTGCCTACAGTCAAGCATGGTGGTGGTAGCATCATGGTCTTGGGCTGCATGAGTGTTGCTGGCACTGGGGAGCTGCGGTTCATTAAAGGAAACATGAATTCCAACATGTACTGTTACATTCTGAAACAGAGCATGATCCCCTCCCTTCGAAAACTGGGCCTCATGGCAGTTTTCCAACAGGATAACGACCCCAAACACAACCTCCAAGATGACAACTGCCTTGCTGAGGAAGCTGAAAGTAAAGGTGATGGACTAAACCCAATTGAGCACCTGTGGCGCATCCTCAAGTGGAAGGTGGAGGAGTTCAAGGTGTCTAACATCCACCAGCTCCGTGATGTCATCATGGAGGAGTGGAAGAGGATTCCAGTAGCAACCTGTGCAGCTCTGGTGAATTCCATGCCCAGGAGGGTTAAGGCAGTGCTGGATAATAATGGTGGTCACGCAAAATATTGACACTTTGGGCACAATTTGGACATGTTCACTGTGGGGTGTACTCACTTATGTTGCCAGCTATTTAGACATTAATGGCTGTGTGTTGAGTTATTTTCAGAAGACAGTAAATCTACACTGCTATACAAGTTGTACACTGACTACTCTAAGTTATATCCAAGTTTCATGTCTATAGTGTTGTCCCATGAAAAGATATAATAAAATATTTGCAGAAATGTGAGGGGTGTACTCACTTTTGTGATACACTGTATATATATATATATATATATATATACAGTGTATCACAAAAGTGAGTACACCCCTCACATTTCTGCAAATATTTCATTATATCTTTTCATGGGACAACACTATAGACATGAAACTTGGATATAACTTAGAGTAGTCAGTGTACAGCTTGTATAGCAGTGTAGATTTACTGTCTTCTGAAAATAACTCAACACACAGCCATTTATGTCTAAATAGCTGGCAACATAAGTGAGTACACCCCACAGTGAACATGTCCAAATTGTGCCCAAATGTGTTGTTGTCCCTCCCTGGTGTCATGTGTCAAGGTCCCAGGTGTAAATGGGGAGCAGGGCTGTTAAATTTGGTGTTTTGGGTACAATTCTCTCATACTGGCCACTGGATATTCAACATGGCACCTCATGGCAAAGAACTCTCTGAGGATGTGAGAAATAGAATTGTTGCTCTCCACAAAGATGGCCTGGGCTATAAGAAGATTGCTAACACCCTGAAACTGAGCTACAGCATGGTGGCCAAGGTCATACAGCGGTTTTCCAGGACAGGTTCCACTCGGAACAGGCTTCGCCAGGGTCGACCAAAGAAGTTGAGTCCACGTGTTCGGCGTCATATCCAGAGGTTGGCTTTAAAAAATAGACACATGAGTGCTGCCAGCATTGCTGCAGAGGTTGAAGACGTGGGAGGTCAGCCTGTCAGTGCTCAGACCATACGCCACACACTGCATCAACTCGGTCTGCATGGTCGTCATCCCAGAAGGAAGCTGACGCACAAGAAAGCCCGCAAACAGTTTGCTGAAGACAAGCAGTCAGAGAACATGGATTACTGGAATGCCCTGTGGTCTGACGAGACCAAGATAAACTTGTTTGGCTCAGATGGTGTCCAGCATGTGTGGCGGCGCCCTGGTGAGAAGTACCAAGACAACTGTATCTTGCCTACAGTCAAGCATGGTGGTGGTAGCATCATGGTCTTGGGCTGCATGAGTGTTGCTGGCACTGGGGAGCTGCGGTTCATTGAGGGAAACATGAATTCCAACATGTACTGTGACATTCTGAAACAGAGCATGATCCCCTCCCTTCGAAAACTGGGCCTCATGGCAGTTTTCCAACAGGATAACGACCCCAAACACAACCTCCAAGATGACAACTGCCTTGCTGAGGAAGCTGAAGGTAAAGGTGATGGACTAAACCCAATTGAGCACCTGTGGCGCATCCTCAAGTGGAAGGTGGAGGAGTTCAAGGTGTCTAACATCCACCAGCTCCATGATGTCATCATGGAGGAGTGGAAGAGGATTCCAGTAGCAACCTGTGCAGCTCTGGTGAATTCCATGCCCAGGAGGGTTAAGGCAGTGCTGGATAATAATGGTGGTCACACAAAATATTGACACTTTGGGCACAATTTGGACATGTTCACTGTGGGGTGTACTCACTTATGTTGCCAGCCATTTAGACATTAATGGCTGTGTGTTGAGTTATTTTCAGAAGACAGTAAATCTACACTGCTATACAAGCTGTACACTGACTACTCTAAGTTATATCCAAGTTTTATTTCTATAGTGTTGTCCCATGAAAAGATATAATGAAATATTTGCAGAAATGTGAGGGGTGTACTCACTTTTGTGATACACTGTATATAATGTGTGTTTTATATATATGTTTTATGTCTTTTATGAGCTGTATATAAGATTTCTTGTAATAAATAATCCATAAGTAAATAAAATATAAATACCATATAATACCATATAATAAATAAAAATACCATAAAAAAACTAATAAATAAATCAAAATAAAATTCAACAATAAAAACATATATATATATATATATATGTTTTATATACAGTTTATATATATATATATATGTTTTTACAAGCTGTATATAAGATTTTTTGTAATAAATAAATGAATTATTTTTGCTTAGTAAAAATAAAAATTCAATAAAAAAATTAGTTGATAAATAAAAATAAAATTAAATAATAAAATATATATATATATATTTTTTTATTTTATTTATATATGTTTTTACAAGCTGTATATAAGATTTTTTGTAATAAATAAAAAAAAATTTATTTAATAAAATAAAAATTCAATAAAAATAATGAATAAATAAAAATAACATTCAATAATAAAGAGGAGCAGTATTTCAGCTGCATGTGTGCATACTAACCTGGGTCTTTGAGCTCCTTGCAGACAACAGTATGGAGGAGTAGCGGCTGTCGAATCACTTTCACCTTTTCCAAACGCTTCACTGGTTTAGTGATGAGCAGCATGTCAGTGAATAAGAAGCAGTAGACGTCCATCTAAAGAAAACACATAAGTAAGCAATATATGAATATTACAATTCCTTTGGCACTTGCGCAACCCCTATACTGGCTCTCCACAGACACAACTGGTCATGTCTGAGGGAAGAAAGGCCCAATGGAAATCAGCATATAGTCAGGGAAGGTGCTAGCCTGCAGTTTTCCTCAACCAGTGTGGGGGGTATGCAATCATTGGAGACACTTGTGGAAAATTCATTTATTTATACATTTACAGTCTGTTTTACCATCGTTTAATCCTAGTCAGGTTGCAGTGGGTCTAATTTATTGGGCAAAAGGCAGGAAATACCCTTGACAGGTTGCCAGTCCATCACAGGACAGGCGCACACACACATTCACATATTCATTCACACTTAGGGCTATTTTAATAGCTATTTAGCCTGACTGCATGTCTTTGGACTTGTGGGAGGAAACGGAGGAAACCCAGACCCTTCTTGTTGTGAGGCGATTACAAAAAAAACTGATAATGACTAAATTCACTAAGTGCCAAAATACATTGTATTGCGATAATAGGCTAACGTAATTTACCACTGAGCCACAGAATGTTTAATATCATTTGCAATATGGTAAATTTAAGACAACTAATCACAAACACTGCCTCCACTCACTCACCCGGCTGTCTTTTCCTTCTTTCATGCGCAGTGCTCCCTCCAGATAAAGCTGTCTGGTCTCTTCTGGGGAGATGTCAATCATCGGAGACATCAGGTCGATGTGGTTAAACTCTTTCAGAATCTATTGAGAGAGAAACGTGAAACTTAAATGGATGTGAAACCTAAACCATATGTTTATTTTAGAGCAGTCATAGCTTAGTGGTTAAGGTACTGGAATAGTTATCAAAAGGTCGCTGGTTAAACCACACCACTGTCAGGTTGCCACTGTTGGGCCCTTGAGCAAGGCCCTTAAACCTCAATTGCTTAGACAGTATAGTGTCACAATACTGTAAGTCACTTATAAAAGCATCTGCCACATGCTGAAAATGTAAAGTTTAGTCTCCTTCATTTACATTTACAAGCCTGCAAAGAAGCTTATTCATATACACTATAGTGCCAAAATTAAGTAGACACCTGACAACGAGCCGACAACGACCCGATTGCATTACACTTCCGCTCTGTTGATCTCCACTTCTGATTGAGGAGAGCGAGACTGACACACGCCCCCTCCGACACGTGTGCGGTAGCCGACTGCATCTTTTCACCTGCACAAGGTGAGTTCAAATGCAGATCAGCTTTGTGTACGGAGAACCACACCCTGATCAACGGATTATTCCTCGACTCTGTGCAGGTGCCATCAATCAGCCAGCAGAGGTCGTAACTGTACCAGTTACGTGGTCCCTATCCGGCTTCCCACCCTGTATGAACAACAAGCCAATCGTTGTTCATGTAGCCGCCCAGCCCGACAAGTTCGAAGTATTTCTCACCTTCTCCACCTCCTCACTGCCTCCCTCCACCGCCTCATAGCTCTCTACACGAGCTGATATGGCGGCCAGCTTTTGCTGTTCCTGCCTCTGCAGCATCTGAGAGTCCACGCTGTTGATGAAGCTCTCCACACGCTCCACCTATACCACAAACACACACAAATGTTTTCACAGTTATTTGATCTTAAAATTAGGGATGCACCGATCCAACTTTTTCAGTTCCGATACCGATCCGATACATATACTTTGCATATCGGTCGATACCCGATACCGATCCGATACCATTGTTGAATTATTAAAACGTACACTTTATCATGTGGGAAAGACTTAAGGCATCAGGATTGACTTAAACATTACTTAGTTTGCAAAACAAAATATAATTAACACATATAAATGTACTGAACTGCTATTTATTTGTCAATAAAATAATAAACAATTGTGCAGGACCTTGGCACAGCATTCAAATTCAAAATAAAAAAGGCAAACTTAAAATATTTTAAAATAAATTAAATGTATCAGCTGAAACTGAAGTAGTTACACAAACAGTAATTAATCTTATTTTTTAAATATGTAGTGTAAACAGTAATTCAAAATCTAGCAGCGGAAGAAGAACCTGAGAATAAACGAATACCTTGGTACAATACAATCAGTAATTAAACACTGTAAACAAGCAAACATCTAGTGCAATTCAACATAATGGGTGTGTTCGAAAAGCTAGTGCGCGCTCTACATAGACGCATTTTACGTCATCCTGTGCGCGCTCCCGAGGAGGAGGCTGTTCCAAATCTTCTCTCTTTCTCTCACAGAAAAATAAACATGGCTGATGGTGCGGACAAACGAATGGAGTTATTATCAAACGTAAATAAAATATTACTGATTTTTAACCTGTATAAACTTTAACCGAGTGTTTTTATTTGCAAGTTCGGGCTTGTCAGGAAATGTAACCGTTATCGGTACCTGAAGGGAGGTGTTATATTGACGTTAGCATGCTGTGCTACCTCAATCCATTGGTTTTAATGGCAAGATGCTAAACGCGAAACCCGATGGAAGCGCTGTCTAAGTAGCGCGTTCGAATAATATTGACTTATTAGAATCCTCTCTACTGAGGCAGCATATCGGCCCATGGATCGGCCTAATTATCCGATATCCGATCCATCTCATTTTGGTAATATCGGCACCGATATCCGATCTTAATATCGGATCGGTGCATCCCTACTTAAAATAGGTTCATGATATGCTTAAACTGGTATTTCCAAGCCAGCCATAAGATCCTAATCCTATCACCAAATAAGGGTCGTGTCTAAAACAGCCTCATCTCCTGGATCCTCTCAATTCCTAGACCTTCTAAGCCCAGCCATCCAACCATGAAATCTAATTTCAGATGATCATACCAATAACCACTGACCCACATTTCATAATCAAAGTTGTTAATAGGGGCATGAATTTATTCGTATGCATGATTTACTCCACTATTTAGGATAAGCAGTCTGGACTACAGTATTATCGTACCATAGTAAGGAGGGCATCCCTGGCTGCAGGATCGTCCGTCTTCTTTAGGATGGTTTTCAGCAGCAGTGGGTATTTGGTGAGTCTCTGGTGTGGCTTCGCCAGCATGTCGGCCAGCTTCAGCCGATTGCACTGCTTGTTGCCCTCAGCCCACTGCGCACATAAAGAACAGGAAATTCAGGCATGGATCAAAAACATTTTGTCTTCTTCAATTTATGAGGGAAAAACAGGGGCTAAGGTATAAGTACTACTCACAATGTAAATAATGTGTAAAATTATTCCTACAAGGCCAGTCGGGGTAGGCTTTCTTTTCTTTTTTTTGCATTTTTCTCAATTTTCCACCCAATCTAGTCGTATCCAATTACCGGATTGTGTTACGGCTTCCTCTCTACCGATGCCGATCTCCACTTCTGATTGAGGAGAGCGAGACTGACACACGCCCCCTCCGACAAGTGTGCAGTAGCCGACCGCATCTTTTCACCTGCGCGATGCGAGTTCATATGCGGATCAGCTTTGTGTACAGAGAGACACACCCTAATCGCATTATTCCTCGACCCTGTGCGGGCGCCATCAATTAGCCAGCAGAGGTCATAAAAAAGCAGAGGTCCCTATCTGACTTCCCACCTTGTATGAACAGCCAATCATTGTCCATGTAGCCACCCTGCTACATGGCAGAGCTGAGTTTCGATCTAGAATCTAGAATCTAGGATCTAGGCAATCAGCACTGGTGTAATAATAACTGTGTAAAGCAGAACAGATGTGCGAGGCAGGTGTTTATCATGTGGAAGGAATTACAGTGATGAAGATCTTGAAGAGTTCGTTGTCTCTGAGCTGGGTGCGAATGTACTCCATGCAGCTCTCCTCCTCCATGCAGTAGCACAGGTAAGGCTTGAACCTGGACGGAAACTGTATGGACACACAGAATGATAAGCTGTTAACAATCATGCAGTACTTACTGCATTGGTATATGTGCTGTAGAATCCACAATCATATGCTAAAGATATATTTATCAGTTTGTTCATTCTGGTCAGGGTCATGGTGGGTTTGGTACCACATGGGAACACTGGGAGAAAGGCGGAAGCATACTTATAATGACACAATTGTATTTTGGAGCGATTTGGAGTCCTCTGTTTATATGTTTTTTTTGTTTGTTTAAAAAAAAAAAATTTTCCCCTTTTTCTCCCCCTTTAGCGCATCCAATTGTTCAATTTGCATCGTGCTTCCTCTCTGTCTATGCCGAACCCTGCCTTGACCGAGGAGATCGAAGCTAACCCGTATCCCCCCCGAAACACTGGCAGCAGCCGGATGCATTTTTGTCACCCACACATTGATGAGTTTGGCGCCACCTAGCGTTGCATGCGGAGAGACACACCCTAAGGGCACTCTTTCCTCATCTCTTCGTCGTAATCGCATTCTGACAGACAGAGACCCACCCCCTCCCCTTTCGAAATCCAGCTCTGGTTGCAGTGCGTGTTTTTACCGCTGCGCCACCTGAGCGGCTGTTTATATGTTTTTTATACAGTTAACTGTATGTGTACGTAATTGAAGCCAAAAGTTTACATACACTTGCTGTATTTTACATTTACAGTCCATTTAAGTTCATTGTGGGTTCTAAAGTGTCATTTAATTGTGCTTCATGGCCTCCTAATTTATTCTTAATTATTATGATTGATCACATCTTTGTGTACATATAAATAGGGTTCATTTGACTTCACCCATACAAGTACAGGCAGGAAAACTCAACCAGACACCTGCATGGGGTAGTTTTAGCTCAGTTGTAAATATACTGAATTAGTTCACTGGTTCAAGCCCCATCAATGCCAGGTTGCCACTGTTGGGCTCTTAAAAAGACCCTTAACCCCCAAGTCCTTAATTTGTATTTAGTAACAATTGTAAGTTGTAAGTTTAGATAAAAGTGTTCACTACATGTCATACATGTAAATGCTGAGAGCAAATTTATAAGCTTATAACAGTTAAGCAAGCGTTATTTTGCCACTGGTTTAGACGCTGCCAAGAAACAAAGTAGCCCCTGCTTTAAAATCGGCAAACCGAAGTTTGCTTTTGATTAAATGGATAATAAAGTACAGGAGCAGAAGGTTCTTTCTCGTCAGGCCTTTTTATTCCTCCCACAGTCCAAAGACGTGCAAGTGAGGTGAATTGGAGATACAAAATTGTCCATGATTGTGTTTGACATTAAACAACATTAATAACATTTACGGCATTTAGCAGACGCTTTTATCCAAAGTGACTAACATTACTGTGACAGTATATTGTCGAAGCAATTGAGGTTTAAGGGCCTTGCTCAAGAGCCCAACAGTGACAATCTGGCAGTGGTAGGGCTTAAACACCAGCGACCCTTTGATTACTAGTCCAGTACCTTAACCACTAGGCTACAACTACCCTGGACGTTTAGTTGTGGGTCAACATTTGGGCATATTTCATGGTGCTTGTTTTGTTCCTGAATATCCCACTTGGTCTGCAATCTGTTTCTAATATAGCTGTAGCTGTTTAGTATTAGTGCTGCATCTGAAGTTGGAAATTTATGCTCTGTTGCTTGCCTTTACTGTTTCCTTTCTGGCTACCTGTGATGCCACATTATCCTGGCACTGTATACTGTGCAAACATGTGATCTCCTCTGAGTGTTCACTTACAGACTGAAAACCATGGAGCAGATCGGTCGGGTCGAGCATGCTCCGGTCCCGGCGAGCTTTCTGCAGCGCTGGTGCCATGACCTGAGTCCATAGTGCTGTGTGCACCCGCACCAGGTCGGGAATGTTGCTGAAGAGCTTGGCAGACTCAACCTCGCAGAGAAGGCCGGAATCTTGAAGGCTTAGCAATCCAGAGATGAAAAGCTGAACCACAGAGTAGAAAGACAAGGTCAGTATGCAGCTCAGCCAGTGGAACAACACGATTTGTGGTGTGAAGCATCTTAAAGATGCTTTTGAAGGTGATTACAGATTTAGGAGTGAAGAGCAAACATAAATGTGGACGTACATCAGTGATGACCTTCAGCTTCTTGATATAGGTAGCTTCAGTATGCAGCAGCTCCCATATTGCCTCCTGCTGCTGAAACTGCCTCTTGCTTAGAGTCTGCAACACACCAATGGCATTAACACTGGAGACAAATGGCTTAAACATCTCATTTAAAAAAATGGATGGATGTCTACATACTTTTGGCCATATAACATACCCATTTTTCATATTTATAAGTACTGAAGTGGTTAGTATACTTGCTTTCACCAAAGTGTGTTACCTCTGGGTTCTCTAGGAGCTGCTGCCAGCTGTCTTCCAGTGTCAGATCTGGCTCTTCTTCCTCCTCCTCCCAAGAATCTTGATGGAAGGAAAGCTGAGGTGGCATCTTGGGCAAGCCGTGGCATGTAAACATCTGCAGTCTGTTGTTGAGAAGCTCCACACGGTCCACCTCCTATTCCATATACGTACATAAACGCAAACATAGCAGAGATGATTAAAGATCCATTTAAAACAAAGCACCAAAGTCAATCAGACCAAAGTGTCCATGCTGATAAATACCTAAAGACCTCATAAAGGGTTTTACTCTGGTCCATTATTTTACACCCTAATAAATCCCATCTCACTATGACTATTCTCCTCTTGGGCTTGTACCTAATTATGTAAATGGCTCACTTTGAGTGGCTTCGGTACAACAAGCCATTTGAACCAGACAGACAATAACTGGCAGAAACAAAGCCAATCAGCTACCCTGTGGCTCAGGCTGACCCTTGCTTTTAGGAGCTGATCCCACCGGGATGTGGGGTCAGTCCCTCAGGGCTTGTGAAAGGTAAACAGAATAAAAGAATATACACTGAAAGTGACAGCTGAGTGACAGCTCGGGTCTAGTCTGTCACACATCTGCTACAAGTCAATCCCCAAGAGAAGAGAGTGGGTGGAAAATGTTATTACGTTCACAGAGATTTTGTTTAGTTCTGCTAAACTAATAAAAAAGCACCAGCTCATTTCTAAAAAAACACCCAGCCTCTGGGAAGCAGGTTCCTGATGTTCAGCCACGTAAAAAGTAAACAGCTCATCACCTTGTAGGAGGGGAAGAAGAACCCGCTAAAGCGTCCAGCGCTGCGGTTCTTGCGGTTATCAAATCCAGGAGGCACGATGCTTGGGAGAGAGCCGCCAAGCTGGGCCAGAGAGTCCGGCGATGGGATGTTGGCATCACCCAGGAATTCGGTCATGTTCTTACGCCGACGCGCTTGACCCTGAAACAGATGTTCATGTTTAGTTTTTAATAAGGCCACAGGGAGGTGGTTTTTGTGACGTTTCAAGAGAATTATGATGACCTCCACAGAGATTTTTAGATCTATTACAGGAAAGACTAAAAGGGGGGTATGAAGTAGAGACAAATGGGAAGGAAGGGGGGAGAATAAAAATTAAATAACAAAATAAATGTCCCAGGGAGGAACTAAATGAACAGACAATAAAACAACAAACAAGCCAAAGAGAACAAATTTAAAAATGAGGCTTAAAAAAAAACAGATAAGCCCATAGCAATATAAAGCTAAATTAACAGTGCCACCCATGATCCAACAAAGCAAACTTCTTTCTTTTTAAATGGTTTATTAATAACATTTAACCATCCAGACAAATTCACACTAAGCATAATAGAAGAATTTGTGCATTTCTCCCAACCTTAAAAAAGACCACTGTTTCAAAAAATATAGTATACTTACAAGTAATTGTATAGTATTTTATACACAAGACACATTTTAAATAAGTCCAATCAAATCAAATCAAAGTTTATTTGTCACATACACATAGTCATACGCCGTACAACTGGCAGCGAAATGCTTTTGTGACTGTTCGGTGACATTAGTAATTAAGACAAAAATGGACAAAATATATATTTATATTTAAAATAGAAATGTTTTAAAATGTAAAAAGTGTAGAAAGTTAGAAAATTTAAAATTGAAATTATAAAAATATATATCGTTTAATTTAAAATATAATATATTAAATAAATTTGTTATATATTTAAATTAGAAATATAATATAAAGTAGAAGCAATTAAAGTGAACAGTGCAAATCAAATCTGTAAACGTTTTTTACATGTGTTTAAATAAAAACAGCAGAAAGGATATTTATTTGTTTGTTTTATTAGGATTTTAACGTCGTGTTTTACACTTTGGTTACATTCATGACAGGAACGGTAGTTACTCATTACACAAGGTTCATCAGTTCACAAGTTCTAACGTCAAACACAGTGATGGACAATTTTGTATTTCCAATTCACCTCAACTGCATGTCTTTGGACTGTGGGAGGAAACCCGAGCTCCCGGAGGAAACCCATGCAGTGCTGTGGCACTGGTGACAGTGCAGAGGTGACAATGCTACCCAACGAGCCACCGTGCCACCCGAAAGGATATTTAATGTTTTACTTAATTAACTTTGTTTTGTAAATATAAACAAATTACTAATTTGATGCCCACAACACATTTTAAAAAATCGAATAAATGTCACTATGAGTAACAGTTAAAGCATTCATGATTAGGTATAAAGGAACATTAATAAAAGAATAAGTTAAGGTTTGCCACTTTATAAAAAACTGCGTGCAAACGTTTCTCATCACAGAATGGTAAAAAATGAGAGGATTTCACCAATTACGGTCTATAAAGTTAATAATGCATAGGGCATAAAAGGCAAAGTGCACTATTGGTGAGGTATAGTCAGGTGGAACATATGCTGGCATCTAGAAGATGCAGATCTTTTGCAGGGACGTCCCAGTTTTCATTCATTTATTCACTGTATGTTTAACAACCGCTTTATCCAATTCAGATTTGTGGTGGGTTCGATTTACTTGGCGATTAAGACAGATCATCAGTCCATCACAGGACAAACACACACACGTGGCAAATTTTGTATCTCCAGTTAACCTGACTGCATGTCCTTGGACTTGTGAGAGGAAACCAGAGCACCTGGAGGAAACCACATGGAGAACTCTACACAGTAAGGACCCGGATGTTTTTTTCCAGCAAGAACAGTGTATGTAATACCAACAGACTCAAAACTGATAGATTTGCTATGAATGTTGATGTTTTTTTATGGGATCTTGAACCTAATGCCATATTTTAAAATACAAGCCAGATTTAAGAGAACACTAAGTTTTTAAGGACATTAGCATGACCAAACATCAATCAAAGTGTGTCTGTAATGAGACAATCAAAATTATGTGTGATGGGGTCACCTTAAGGTGAGAATACTTAATAAGGAGCATGTTGTAACAGAGGAGCTTCTATTTAACAATGACATCAGCAGTATTTATATATCGTAAAGTATCTTCCTGACTACACAATAGAGTAGGATATACTGTCATTTCCTTAATCGTCTTCAGGGGTGAGGTACTGTTCCAAAAACAAACTAACAGTAGACCTCTATTGTCCGATGCCGCGTTGTCCTTCTATCAGAAAGCATGGTCACGCGTCACACACACGTCCCATCCTAATCTTCATTAGAAGCGTCTGTGAGCTGAACAAACAGCCACTACTTGGTATACTTGATATCTAGGGAAGCAGTCAATATTGCCAGTGTCATTCTGCTAACTTTCAAGCAGCCAGAGAAAACAAGGTGGTGACCTCTAGCTCCTGCTTCCAGAGCTTGTGGAATTCCCTGGCCCTAAGTAAAGTCCCCTACTAATGACTTCGGAACATTCCGAGAAGGACTCGGGCTAAGGACACAAAACAGGAAACCGGCTACACAGAAAAACAGTGATACACTCCGAATGGAATGGTCTTGTTTGCATTAGGGGAACTACACAATGCGACTTTTTTCTTTTGGTTTCTATTGAATTGAACTGGATTAAGAATGGATACCTCAAATGTTAAGTTCAGAATGGACAGGTATCAGTTTTAACAGATCTATGCTTAATGATAATCTTACTTTTATTTCACCCATTCTACTCATTCATCTCAGGTGTTTCACAAAACACCTGATTGTTTTTTTTCTATTTATTTATTAATTTCTCCCATTTGTCCCCCAATTTAGTGTAGTCAATCTGTCTTCCGCTGCTGGGGGATCCCTGAATGCAGTCGAGGTGGGTATATTACTGCTCACGCCTCCTCCGACCCACACACAGCCCTTAGCGGAACCCTTTTCCACCCATGCACTCTGCACAGGCGTCTTTATCTGCCAATCAGTCCTTACACAGCGTTTGAAGACCCCACTCACATAGTCCGGCCATCCCGCCCTAGCAGAGACGTGTCTGCTGCAGGCACTGCCAATTATGCCTGCTAGATGGTTCCCAGCCGACCGGTGGCAATGCCGAGTTTCGAACAGAGGAGTTGGTGTGCTAGAGAAATATCCCGCTGTGCCACCTGGGTGCCCACAAAACCTATTGTTAACTGGTGTATGAAATCAATTCTATTAAATAAACAATGCTATAATATTATGCCAACATTTTCGAGAAGGCGCTTTCCTGGTCCAGCATGAGACTGCACATGTGCACAAAGCAATGTCAATGAAGTCTGGTGTAGAGTACCAGACTTCAATGAACAACATGATTGTGAGCCATGCCTTCTCATCCAACATCAGCGCCCAACCTGACAAATGTGCTTTTGATAAAATTGACACAATTTCCCATGGACACTTCTAAATCCTTGTGGAAAACCTTCTCAGAAAAATCAATTCCACATGTTAATGAGATGTCCAACGGCCGCTTGGACATCCACTTATGCTTCTTAATAGTTCACATAATTCACATTAGAAGCATCAAAATAGCTTTGGCGCTGACTGTGTCAATATTTTCTATGGAGTGTGGTTATGCACAAAGCTTAATGTGACTTACTGTACTAAAACAATGAGCAAGGAATTTCATTAGTGCAGAAAACCTATGAGCAGTAATAATTAAGAGCGGTTTAGTTTTCCCTTGTCGTTCTTTTAGTACATTAAGTCACATTAAGCTTTTTATAACTATAAGCATTTTAGACTCTCTTGGAAAAGCTGTAACACAAGTTTAAAAGTGAAACAGTGAGAAAAATCCAGCTAACCATAGATGTATGTGGACGCTTTCAGAGTGGATTTGACGGTTATTCCACACAAATGCAGATTCGTCTCATACGCACTTTGATAGCGTCTTACTGCACCGCTCAAGCCGAGCACTGAACAAAGCGGTTGTTCATTGCTAATTCGAAATTAAATGATTATTTTTGTAAAGCGGAACACACTGAGCTTTAGGGAAACAAGTTTAAGGGAAATGTTGAGTTTAAGGGTACAAAGATTTCAAAGATTTTGGGTTGGTTTCACAGACAGGGATTAAGTCTAGCCCTAGACTACACAGCATTTTGAATGGAGATTCTCCATTTAAAGCAAAATGTAGTCCTGGACTAGCCTTAATCCCTGACTGGGAAACCAACCCTTTGAGTTTAGGGGATGTTGAGTTACAAGGTACCACTGTATCCCAACAATGCACAAAATCAATGGACACAGCTAAAGACTACGGGTTGGTTTCCCAGACAGGGATTAAGGCTAGTCCAGGACTACATTTTGCTTTAAATGGAGAATCTCCATTCAAAATGCTGTGTAGTCTAGGACTAGGCTTAATCCCTGTCTGTAAAAGCAACGCTAAATGTATATACAGAACTAGCATTACAGTGCAAATATATAGTACAAAGACTAGAAAGTATTCAAAATGTCCCACTAGCAGGCAAATGTAAATAAATCCTGTTTTTTAATAAATCAGAACAGATTTTAGAAATCTGGTCAGTAATTACAGGCAAAATATGTCTTTAATTTCATTTAAAAAAAACACACACATAAGAAAACACAAAAAAATGTCCTACAACAAACACACTTCAAACCTTTGTCCTACACCAGGTAGTTCAGGTGTTTTCTGTGAAACTTTAATGACCTGCAGTAAATGTAAATAAATTCCTTTACTCACCAAGGAAGCAAGCGACATATCAAAAGCAAGAAAGACCATCGTAATCCACCAACTAGGTTTCACAGTGTTTGCCCCATAGCAGTGCCCGCTCTTGCTCTCTTTGCCCTTCCTAATCCCCCTGCTCAAAATGCTCCTTGCTTTCTCTTCTACACCAACTCGTACATGTATGTGTCACCACAGCAGCTGCAAGGATGGCGGCTCATTTCCCAGCCAAGAATAGATCTGGCAAATGCTTCTCTAGTTTAAACAACTCCTTTTTACTGTAATAGAGTTCCTCCGGGCTAACAAACAGAGGCGCTGCAGATCTGGGGACTCGATGTCCTCGTTGTCCGGCGTAAGAAGGTTACGGCGGCCGACCGAGCCTCCTCGTCTGCATTACTGAGGAGGGCTGGATAAACGTCATGGCAACACAAAGGATCCTGTCCTATTGTATGCAAGCAGGAAGAAAGAGGTGTGGCGAGGGGAAGCCAGAAGGCTAATCTACATATGCAGGCATAGCCATGGTTCCCCAGAGATGCCAACTGTTGGTTTGGAAGCACGCCTTTTGTTTGAATTTCACGGGCGGTCGCTTTCTTGTCCTTTCGTCAACTGTAATGCATTTTTAATTGACAAGTACCACTGATCTACTAATGACAGCACCAGTTTAAAAACGTTCTATTCTTTCCAATACACCTACAATTAGCATCAATATTACATCATTAAATCATGAAAATAATTATTTTATTCATCTGAGGGCTTTGAATCAAATATTTGACCTGCAATAATAATTTAATTCTGCTATGACATAAGCATTACTTCGTACATTTTAGCGGGTGGTCCAAATGTTCTGTCTGATGTGCGTTTTAAGGCTATCGTGTTGTACAAACAACGCTCACTTTTAAACATAGTTTTACAATGTAGGACGTACATGCCTGTTAATATCAGAAGCAGTGATGCTGGACACATGGCAGACAGACAGGATATGATGTCACATTCCCAAAACCCATTTAAGGACCCCATTCACGGCCAGACATGCCTTGTTTACCAGAGTTCCACCCTGGTCTTTGTGTCTACTTGCCAGGCCAGAGACTAAAGACATTCTAACACTCAGGGTTATTATCCTGACTGTTTACATTGCTTCAATAACCACTCACTGCACAGCTTTGGTATTTAGATTAATAGAAAGGAAAGTGGTGAATCTTGGGAATTTGGGGCTGCAACAATGTCAGTGCTGCATCTCGTGAAGTCTCTCAAACCACATGTTCCTTTTAGACTACATACTACTGGAATAACTACTACTTTGTTGTACTTGGTATAGTAGTTCTATTCTCATCAGCAAAGATATGAAAATTATAACTGTATGGGAAACCTGTAAATGCGTAGTTATATATAACAGTAGTTATAATGAAGTGTAAACTAAATGCACAACGTAATGAGTGGATGGATTTAAAAATAATGTATCACACGTAAAAGCTGCACTGCTACTCAGAAGAAGTTGTATTTACAGGCTGCTCGGTTTGGTGCAGCAGTCTAATAAGCCAGCCCACTACTGCTGAGGTCTTGAATCTCAGCCCTGCTATTAGCTAGTAGAGCCTAGACAGACATGAGACATGATTGGCTATGTCTGAGCAATGGTGAGCCAAAGGGATTCCTCATTACTGCTGGAGAGCAGTGCTTGACTCTCCAACACAATACTGACCCCTGTGTGAATCCAACATGGGCAGGTTAAAAGAGGGTGGCTACAACGAACATATCGGTAAGGTATGTGTTAGGAATGACACACAGTATCTACAGACTAATCTCATCGGCCAAAGTATAAATTGGAAGCCACGCCTACACCCATTCAAATATCTTTAATAACTAATCACTGCATAGATGTGTGGAGATATCCATCCTCATTAGCCCATATATAAGAGAAGATTCCCTTTATTTATACATATACATGTGTACAGTACAACGAAATTCTTTTTCATATATCTTAGCTTGTTTGGAAGCTGGGGTCTAGTGGTACCTTGAAACTCGGCGCTAATTGGTTCTGGGCGTGGCGTTGAGTTTAAAGGTATTTTTTCCCCATAAGGATGTATGGACCCATGGAACTGCATATATTTTAGGCATATAATGGTCAGAGGCATTGCTCAAGGGCCCAATAGTGGCTGCATGGCAGAGCTGGGATTCAAACCTTCAACCTTTCAGTTGATAGTCCAAAGCCCTACCCATTAGGCACAGTAATATATGGATTAATACAGTATTAATAACAATAAAATAAGAATGTTACAACACTAGCCCTTGATCAATGTTTGATTCCCAATGGAAAACCACATGACACTAACTGCTGAAAACGTCAACTCTCCAAAACAAAAACCAATACACAGAGTGAAAGACAAACAAGTATCATGGCCGATTAGCCTTGACCGTCAACAACAGCTTGGTTTCAGGGCTAACACAACACACAGACATTAGTCAAATGATTTAAACAAAGGGCCATTGAGATTTTAACACAGGAGATTAATCAGTGACCAAATGCTGTGAAATCCTGGGGGAGTCTTATCACAGAGGAAGATAAACCTGTCTGTCTCTCAGTGCATCCAACATTTTGGATCCAACTTTTTCCACTATGTACATACACACTCTACTTCCATTAGACATTGGCATTGAGCATCTCTACACATGCAAACATTACCCAAATGAGCAACTAATCAAATAACCAGGATTTCCCCGGATGACCCAGTGGAAGATCAATACATACAATTCAAGGTAGATTTTTATAAAAACATGTACCACGTCATGCAGATGAGCAATAGTTTAGTTTACCTGACATTGTGTAGAAGTCTGGTTTGTATCAGGCAGGTTTTCTGGAACCATGTTGAGCAAGTCCCAACTTCGCCAGGAAGAAAGGTGACCAAAACGTACCATTAACCCACTGCTGCCAACAAAAAGCTTCACCGACCACCAACTCCACCAACAAAAAAATGAGTAGTAGATTTAAACCAATAAAAAAAAAAACCAGCATCCCCTTCTGGAGGAATTAAAGACCAATATTAAAAATGGAAATACAGTGCAGGCTTCTGCATGTCCTTTGGTCAACTGAGAGTCACACTGATAATGCTCCAGAGTTTAGGAACTGTCGAGCACTCCTCCCACCCTGAGTCTTCACACCACACACATACATACATACAGTCACAGTGTGTTGACTGCTGACCCCTCCCATTTCAGAGCTGAAGAAAAGCAGACGATGCAGAACTGCTAATACAAAATGAACTATGGAAAAAATATAGGTTCATACGTATCCCAATCAAAACCCATAGGCATGAATATGGAGTCCAAGATCAGTGCCTCTTAAATGCTCCTTTACAATGGTCTGTATTTAAACCTGTAATAAATGTGCAATGACCTTGTGACCTACGTAATCTTTTTAGCTATATCAACAGCCACTCTTCAGGTTGGTGTTTTTTGTAGATTGTGTATTCTTCCATGTTCCCATTGTCTCTTAACAGAGGGGCTGATAGTCTAAAACTAATTGCATAATAATCGAGGTAGGCTCAGTGCTAATCGGGACATCAATCAGCCCTGTGCTCGGGGGAGAGGGGGCTACAAAGTGCACATAAAATAACCACACTGTACTGTTTGTTGCCTTTCTTTCATGTAAAGGCTATTATCAGAAATCATGTGGTAACTTAACATCAGTTTAGATGTGGCGTGCATTAGTACTAAAGCTGATGCACTGATGTGTGATGTACATATGCTGGCCTTGATGAATACAATACAATAATACATCCATGAAACTGTATTATGTTCTATTATTGGTCTACGGAATTATTTCTATTCAAAGGGAGCGGAAGCTTTGTCGGCTAAATAGTTATATATGTTATAATAGTTAAAATGTCTAAGAATTTAGTTTATACTGTAAGCAGGGTGGGAACAAACTAACATGTCTTCATGTTTGTCAAAAGTTGGTACAACCCTGGTCAAATTTCAATTGAAAATAAGTTACCTAATCTACTACAGGGAACAAACATAAATACAGTATTTTTTCTCGTTTGTGTGGAATATTTTAATTGTGCTAAATTTAATATGCAAGTCAAATAAAAAACATTTAAATATGCTATAACTTTGTTACATTTCATTTTTCTAGTGTTACATTCTGCAAAGAAACAGCCCTTCTGCAATTAGTTTGCTGTACGTATGTTAACTTATTTTTATTAAAAAAACAAATTATTATTTTTAACTAGTATATAATTATTTTTTTAATTATGTAATTTTAACTAATTAATTAAAACTTCAATAATATTACTTGTATTATTATTATTATTATTATTACTATTATTACTATTACTATTACTATTATTATTATTATTATTATTATTATACAATACATCCATGAAACTGTATTACGTTGTATTGTTGGTCTGGGGAATTATTTGTGGTCAAGGGAAGTGGAACATGGGAAGTGTTGCATTGCCATCAAGATAGTTATATGTTAGTATGTTTAAAAATTTAGTTTATACTGTAAGTAGGATGATAAAAGACTAACATGTCTTCATGTTAGTCAAAAGTTCATTCAACTGAAATAATTACATTATTATTAACAATTATTTATATATATAAACAAATTATTATTATTATTATTATTATTATTATTATTATTATACAATACATCCATGAAACTATATTATGTTCTATTATTGGTCTCAAAAAATATTTCCATTTACGAGGAAATAATTTGGTGGGAAGTGTTGCTTTTTTAATTATGTAATTTTTTTTATAATTAATTTAATACATTTAAACAATTATTTAAACATTAACTACAAGGAACAAACATAAATACACCATCTTTTTAGCTTATTTGAGTGAAAATTCTTAATACAAGTGCTGAATTTAATATGTATGTCAAAAACAATGTATATATAATGTATATATAAATAATGTAATAACGTAATAATGTAATATGTATTCAATTTTACACATGCCACATGTTGCATTTAATTATTCCAGTGGTACATTCTATAAAATGTTTAGAAATGTTTGCTGTATTTTTACTCATTTTTTTTTTTTTTTACTTATTTTTACTTAACAATAATAATTATGTTATTATTAATAATAATATAATATTATTTTTAATTACACAATATTTAATAAATAATGTAATAATAATACATTATTATTATTATTCTATTAATTATTATTATTGTTCTATTAATTATTAGTAGTATTCCATTAATTATTTATTATTATATTATTAATTATTTATTTTTATTATTATTATATTTGTTGTTGACTTCACGCCCTGTCTTGTTGATTCAGACTTTTTCTCCAGAACATTCTGTCTTCTGTTTAGGTCTTCAGGCTTCCTAATTGTTCGTTCATTGTTATTCTAATTGTACGCATCCATCTTGCTGGTCATCCTCTTCCTTATTTACCTTCAACTGTTCCAGAGATATCTGGTTTTTTGTTTCCAATGAATTGGTTCCTCTCATAATGTGCCCAAAATAAGAGAGCTTCAGTTTGGTTATCAGGGATCGAGTGAGAAGGAAGGATTAATTAGGTAAGGTTTGATTAGGTCAAGATTGTTTGTCTTCAGTGCTGGTAAAGATGTTTGAGAGTACACCTTGGATGACAACAAAGTTCAAAGCCATTATTGTTCTTCTAGGGTGTCCAACATGAATATGTTGAAGTGATATTATAAGTATACCCATACCATAAAGTGGATTTACAAATCGTTGCTGTCCCAACTATTTATGAGTTTATGAGTGAGTGGGTTTGAGGTATCAGACAAAGAAATCGCTCCAGTCTCTACAGATTCGAGAGGACATTCCAGAAGAGCATGGGACTGTTAAACACACAGTGAGTGTCAGGATCAAAGAGCACAAAGCATTGAACATTGAACATGAATTTCAGCAGAAAAACGACTCTAGTGGGACGCTTGTCCTTTCGCTGCTCAGAGGGAGGGGGAAAAAGACTCACATCAAACACTAAAGCTCAAAGGGCATCGCTACAGATATGGGAAACTGAAGCTCACAGAGGAGTTGCTGGGTCATTAGTGCCCTGGTGCACCGTAGGAAGGCAGGTTTGTTCTAAAAGGTCAGACTTTGGTAAGAGGGCAGGACGCAGTGGGGAAGACAGCATGCGGGGGTTAGATACGGTCACATACTGAACCTCCAGCGGTCCTCATAAACATTAAGACATAATAGCGGGCAAAGCGTGGTGGAATTCCACAAGGTGTATAGTCAGAGCTTAAAGTTTTGCTAAATCACAAACTAAGTACAGCATACACAATAAGGCCAAAAATATGCAGACACATCACGGTGAGCTTGTTAGAAATTTTGATTGATGCTAAACAAGAACCGGATGTTGCAATCGACATTCCCATTTATTTCAAATGTGTTTAATAGGGTTGAGATTCAAGAGCTGTGCAGGCTCAAAAGCCTCTTTTCAAATGTACTGAACAGTTAGTACAGGTACTTAGGTATAGTACAGGTCACTTGGCAATCAAAACCACTATTTGTGGTATAAAAAATTGTAAAGTGAGCAGTGGACAATAGGCAAAACTCTCCATGCACCACTGCTTTCACATCATCATCACATGAAAATCTTCTTCCCCTTAAAGCTTCTTTAAGAGTCCAGAAAGGTGGAAATCAGATGGCGCTAAATCCGGACTATAAGCTCTCTCTTAGTCTCTCAAACATGACCAATTACTACTACTCCCACCCTCCCACACTATATACACACACACACATGCACACACGAGTATATATGTGTGTGTGTGTGTGTGTGTGTGTGTGTACATGGATAGATAGATAGATAGATAGATAGATAGATAGATAGATAGATAGATAGATAGATAGATAGATAGATAGATAGATAGATAGATAGATAGATAGATAGATAGATAGATATTATGTATGCACACACAAATATCTATAAGCACACACATGCATACACACACAGCTATATGCCCAGACACTTTATATGACATTCAAATGCCACCAGTTCACTGTCACCATTTTGCATAACTTGTCCACAGACCACAGACATCAGTATCTGATCAGTATCAGCAATCAGGTGAAACCTGGAGCCTAATAAAGACAATGTATTCTGTGACAATGTATATTGTGAAAATATTCTATTCTATTTCCCTGCAGAGGAATGGAACAGTACAGAACATGATTTGCATACAGAGGTGGAATTATATTCAGAATAGCGTCAAGGAACAATGTGAAATCTCTTCCAGGAAAAAAGGGAGACAGGTGGAATGCTGGAATTTGGCACAGACTATTGTAATGCAAATGCCGGATCTGGTGTCAGGAAAATGTGCAAATACAAATCAGAGTGTTTCATTACAGTACAAAGGTATTTTTAAAATCAAGAGGTCAGTTTCAAGGCAAGCACTAAATAGTTTAATGCTGGATCTTTAACACCCACTTGTGGCTAAATGGGTGGCTGCAGTTCATCTTAACCTGACAATGTAACTGAGGAACTGACTCGACTCTCAATATTCAACATAGGCACATTAAACGGTTCTGTGGTTCATCAATAAAAAACAGTCTGGGCTTTTTTCCTACTTGATATAGACATTGTGATATTATGGGTCTAGATTTTATTGTTTTCTTTTGTTGCAAATGGTTTAAAAATGAATTTGCATAATCACAGAACATTTTCTAATAATAAATACTGAATCTTGTACTGAAATGTTTTTAAATGCATTTTTCCCAATTTTAGTTGTAAAAAAGCAAAAAAGAAGTCTTATGTTAACCATGTCCAGAAGCAGCGTTGACTTCATCTAGGATGGACCATCACACAGTGGAAACGTGTACTGTGGTCAGATGAATCAGCATTCCAGGTCTTTTTGGAAAATATAGATGCTGTGTGCCGTCCCAACTTTTTCTGATTTGGGGTTGTAGTTAACAAGTCCTCTACGGAGAGGCCGCAGAGGTGAATCACTTTCAGTGATTCAGTTTTTGAAGCAGACCAGAGTCGGATACCATGAAGTGTCCCTGAGCTTGACCAATTAAACACATAACAATACCCAACACTCTGGATCCAAACATCTAAAATCCATGTTAAAAAAATAAAGCATCTATTTTGTCTAAAGTGTTTTACCAATATAATCCCAAAAAAGCAATTAAAACAGATCAGAAAAATGTAACTGTGCAAAAGTTAAAGCTAGTAGTACTGACCAGTATATCCACGCTGTCTCTGCGATGATCCGAGCTTTGATCAAGCTTTTCACTGGTGGGACAGAGGATGTAAGGACTCTCTCCTACTGAGCTTTTCATAATGGGCAAAGATAGAGACTGGAGGTCCTTTACATCCCGCTCCATGGTCAGCTTGGCACCAGGACAAGCTACAGTACACATGCGTACACACATAGCACATAAAAAGTAAAAAGAAAGAAATTAATTGTGATGCATAATTTGATTAATTGCTTTCATATTTGTCTTAAAAATTCTATTAAATTTAAACATGATGAATAAAGTAACCATTCAGAATTTCAGTTGACACTACCGCACAGAAATAAAAACATTATCATTTTTATTCATTTAAATGAAAATGCACAACCAATTATTGTCTCTATATAGTAACTTCTTACTTGCTTTGATTTAGGACATTATTTTATATATATTATATTTTATATTTATCTTTACATTTTTCCCTAGGACTGCGTTGCATTTAAACAAGCCCAATTTGGCAGGAAAACTGCAAACCTGGCAACTTTTTTGGCAATAATGTGAAAAAAAGTAATTAAGTACAACCCATTTAAAACAGCCAATAAGAACACAGTGCATTTTCTTTTTTTTTTAGAGTTTTTATTGGATATTCCTCTGGATGGGCAGTTCCTAAGTCTGGGTGGGTAATGCCCACTTCAGCCTAACTGCAGAGACGCCCCTGGATGAGACGGTACAGAAAAGGGTCTTTCCACTGTTGCCACATAGCTGAAGGCATGATATTTAATATTAGGGGGATGAATGTGTTCCAGGAAAACATTCCTCCCCCCATTACACTATCACTACCAGCCTGAACACTATATTTTCAGTAATCCTGTTCAGAGACACCAATGTGATTGTCACATTTCCCAAACTCAGACCCACATTTACCTCTGACCTACCTTTTACTTTAATGTAGTGTCCTCCAAAATGGTAGGCACCAAAGTTCAGCGACAGGGGAGTGTTAGACTGGTCCAGGAACAGCTCGACTCTAGACAATTCAATGCCTTTCCGCTCAAAAATTGGCCCAAGCACCTCTCTACATGAGCAAACATGTAAAAACAGTCAATTAATTAATTTTACAGGTTATTCATGAGCAAAATTAAGGGATTAGAAGAAAAAAATCTTCGAGTGGCGCTGTAAGATAATGACTAATATAAATTACATTAAATTAAATTTTTGAATATGTACATAAATATAAATAATATTTACCATCCAACCTCCATCCATCTTATTTAAAGCAATTATTTAAATCAAATATATAAATCAGTCAATGTATTCATCAACACAATGTATCCACCAATATAATTTATTAATCCATTTATTAAAATACAACCACCACTTCAACTATCAACACAAGTAGTCCATCCAATGATCCATCCATCTATCTATCCATCCATACACAGATACATCAATACACAAACTCATCAATCCATTCATACACACATGCACCAGTACATAAATCCATCCATCCATCCATTCTGTATAAACATACTAGTAAACAACAGCAATATTTTCACTTTATTCACTTTAGATTTAAAGCTCACTTACCTCAGTGTCTTCTTTTTCATGGCAGGGACGATCTCTGTGTCTATATCAACGTTCAGGTCGAATTTAAGCGTGAAACACTCCTTGCTGGGGTTCTGCAGGGGGCGACATTTACATCATCAACACTTCACATGGGTCAAAGTGAGCTTCAGTAACTCATACAGTGTCCTAATTGCTGCTCTGACTTTTAACTGATGTCTCATTAACCACCGATACAAAGCATGAGAGGACAGACTAGTGGTCTCAGCAGCCCTAGGCAATAATGGGATTACTAGACCTCAGTTAAAAACCCAACAAATATTGCTGTATTATTTATGCTACAGTCTTATTTTGTCTGTGACCCAACATCTTCTGAGTGTGTTGCAGGCGTCACATTCTATTGTTTTTATGTTAATTAATCAAAAAAAGAATTAGATTAATCACCAAAAACACGGAAAATGTTTTGTTTTTACTTTTATCAGTTTTTATGAAATTGCTGTTTTAATTACCAAGAAACTTTAATTAATAATAATAATAAAGTATTATTATTATCATTATTATTATCAATAACATTTATTATTATTACTATTATCATTCATTATTTACTACTATCATTTACTATATATTTCATTTATTACTATTATTATTATTATTATTGTCATTATTATTATTACTATTATTATTAATTCTTTTTCATTATTATTGAATTATTATTGTTGATATTATTAAAGAGAATATTTATTATTAATATTATAATAATAATAATTATTATTACAACTATTAATTTTGTATTATATTATTATTAAATTAATAGTTATTTTAATTAATTTATTATTTATTTTAATATTATTTATTAATTATTTAATTAAATTTTTTTCCCACATTGATTGGCTGTAAAAGAAAAGTAGATTTTTACTAAATGTCCCAACTTTTCTGAAAATGTGGTTTGTATAAGCTGGTAATTGATGTGTTAGCTTTGAAAAAACAGAAACAGCATTATAAACACTCCAGTTATGAAATGTGTAGGTGTGCGTTGCGTTACTGAGGAGTAACACAAGGCCCTGTATCTGTGTGAGTTTCCTCCGAGTGCTCTGGTTTTCTCCCACAGTCCAAAGATATTCAGTTGGGTTAATTGGAAAGTGTGTTTGTGTGTGTGTGTGTGTGTGTGTGTGTGTGTGTGTGTGTGTGTGTGTGTGTGTTTGTCCGTTGATGGAGTGGCAACCTGTATGGGGTGTTTCCTACCTATTGCTCAGTGAATTGACCATGACCCTTAAACCATGACCCTGACCAGGATACAGCGGTGGTAAAACAGACAATGAACGAATAAATGGATATTGCTGTAATACCCTAAATGAGCAGCAGGACAGAACCCAAACACTTACATCAGTGTAACGCCTTTGAGGGTCTTTTCTGATCTTCATCTGTCCTGCCTTACGCTCTCTGTCATGTTGAAACACAAACACACACACACAGAACACACTGCATCAGCTTTTGAAATGTTTTGTACTCTTAACACAATGTGTTCAATTATTATAATTTATTAAATAATGAATAATAAGTAAAAATCAGCAGCCTGGATTAGTTCTATTAAAATGTTCCATCTTATTTAGAAAAGCAGACTGACCCTCTCTCTGTGCCACCCTCCTCCTCCTCATCCAGGTCTGAAGGAGGGCCGGTGCGTGGGGGGCAGGAGCGTGTGGACACATTCCGAGCCAGGATGGAATCTGCACAAACAAACACCAATTTGTTTCGGTATAAGTGGAAGGGTGTAGACACTTGGTGTGCAAATGCATGTCATGTTGCTAGTGGTGGCAGAGATGGCAACATGCTTCCTAAAGACCTGGGTCAATGTCTGTGAGTTTTTATGGTCTATCCATGTCTGTGTGGTTTTCCTCTAGTACGTCTGGTTTATCCCACCTACCTAGATTTTAAAGCTAAATTAGCTACATTGGAAGTGAGTTAGTTAGTGACGCTCTGCGATTGTCTGGCACCATGTCCAATGTGCATTCCTGCCATGCTTTCAGTATTTCCAGGTACCAGAAAAATACGTGACCTTGATGTAGCAGTAAGCAAAAGTGAATAGAAATATAAACTATGCAAGAATACAAACCTACCGGTGAAACCTCAGACCCTAGATCTTAATTTTTGCATTAATTAATTCATTTAAATGCATGCGTCAATGTACGATTATGTATTACGCTATTTAGCAGTTAAAATCTCCTCAGTCCATGGTTTCCCTAACTGTGCCACTGTAAGTACCACTGGTGGTACTTAAAGCTACCATAGATAGAACCCTACCTAATTCACGCACCGTGAAATGAGCCATTACCCGTGTAATATGCAATTTGTTGTGAAACTCAAAATGTAAGGTTTGTGTTGAGCGGTTTAACATTTTTCATTCACTTTTACTGGTTAATTTGCACTATGAGGTGCAAATCCTACGGCAATTCAGTTAGCAATCGGTTAGTCAAAATGTCCCAGATGTTGAAGTCTAAAGCAGCTAAAAACACGACTTGGGTAACTGAGTTCGGAAAACTCCCAACCATTTCTGTGGACGCAGATTAATTGCTGTGAGGCAAGAGTGCTACCCACCAAGCCCCCATGCTGCCCTGATCTGCCATAATGAACAGGATAAACTGCCTATAACCAGGTGTTCAAAGCTTGTACAGATGTATTCAAGAACACATTACATTTACTTTTTCGGCATTTAGCAGACGCCTTTATCCAAAGTGACTTACTGTAGTGTGACAGTATACAGTCTGAGCAATTGAGGATTAAGGGTTTTGCGCAAGGGCCAAACAGCAGCAAACTGGTAGTGGTGGGGCTTAAACCAGCTCCCTGATTACTAGTCCAATACCTTAACCGCTAAGCTACAACTGTCCACAACACTTGCAGGTGTAATTGCATTGCAACATAGTGTGAGTACTAATGCCAAGGAGCTAAAATACCTCCTGAATCCCCTGTATATTTCCTAGACTTCCTTATCACTGATAAATCATAGATAGACCTCTAACGGTAAGCTACAACACTGATTCTTGAGAGTTGAGTCACAGGCCATTCTTTCCCTGCATGTTACGGACACTGTGATGTCACTGGTCCAGTAATCTCAGTTTTTTTTTTCTCATAAATGGTTTGGACACAAATTATGATTTTGAAAAGCTCTGACGTTTAACAGCCTTTCTGATCTATAAAAACAGCCAAATATGGCTGTTCCCCTTTAAACCAAGCGGCTAACCCATAGATGGTGGCGTTCCAGTATTTCAGATGTGATTACACAACACGGTCGTAAAGCATGTACAGCAAAGAAATATTTACTGGAAGTACTGCCATTACTCACTAACCAGTACAGGAAATAACAGATACTCATAATATTTGTTTGCCATAAGAATGACCGTGATACTATATTTAGATCACTTTTGATTACAGACTGAATAAGAAGTTATTATTTTAATTTCATTTCAGTACAGATGACACAAGAGTTTAGAAATCAGATATAAACACTGGTTTAATGCGGACATAGTTTGTGGGTAACAATCTGCACTGTAATCAAGCAGTCATTCCATATGAGCTGCACTGTTTCAAAAGGCTAAGGACACCCACCGGGCATTTTATTAGGTTCACCAATCTTGTTCCTACATACACCGATCAGCCATAACATTAAAACCACCTCCTTGTTTCTACACTCACTGTCCATTTTATCAGCTCCATTTACCATATTGAAGCACTTTGTAGTTCTACAAACAAATTGCTTCTATATGGTAAGTGGAGCTGATAAAATGGACAGTGAGTGTAGAAACAAGGAGATGGTTTTAATGTTATGGCTGATCAGTGTACACTGACCATTTTCTGAGCTACATCTATGTAGCGCTGTGTGGGGATAACTCTGTACACTGTTACCACCTTCAAACCCATTTATTCATAATCAGGGACCCCAACAAGACCAAGTACAACAAGTACAAATAATATTTGGATGTGGAAATATTCTCAGCACTGGAATGACTAACATGGCAGTGAGAATAGTGCTTTGACCAAAAATATAAAGCCATCAGTGTCATGTGATAAGTGTCCACTGCTACACTGTCAAGTCACATTATCATGACACCAGCTAATATCCAGAGTAACCGCCGCATGCAGCACGGAAAGCAGCTGGTCGGGCTGGGAGTGACTCAATAAGGTCCTGGTAGGTTGTCACAGGTATCTGGAGCCATGCTAACCACAGTACATCCCACAGCTGCTGGAACGTGCGTAGGGGAGGATCAATAGATCGAGGTGGTCCCACAGATGCTCAATTGGGTTTAAGTCTCTGGAATTAGAAGGCCAGGGTAGTACTTGAAAGTCTTGGTCATGCTCTTCCAACCAATGTCTGACATTTGTAGCCGTGTTACATGTCGCATTGTCTTGCTGGAAGATCCCATCCGCCCCAGGGAATACAACCATCATGTATGGGTATACGTGATCTGCAAGGATGGATTCATACCCAGATCGGTTGAGAGTGCCTTCCACATGGATGCATTGGTACAGAGAATGCCACAAAACATTCCCCAGACCATGACGCTGCCACAGCCGTCGAAAGTAGGAAGTGGTCATAATAATGTCACTCGACAGTATATGGTCCACAACTTCATTAATATCTGGTCAGTGGAGGTTTGAAATAAATGTGGTAAAGAGGGAAACAGTGTACAGAGCACAGCTGGTATAGCTGGTGTTAATACTGTAGGTTTACCTCATAAAAAGTGTGTTCAAGTTAGCGAAACCTAATAAAGTGGCACTTGAATGTATGTTTGTTTGTGTGTGTGTGTGTGTGTGTGGTGTCTTACTTTGAGGCTGCAGGTCAAAGCGAGGGTGCCGGTCAAAGTGCATGTCGTTGGTGTCGTCTGAGTGACAGCGAGAGTCACATGACTCGCAAAGGTGAAGAGGACTCTTGCCGTTCAGATCTTGACAGTGAGGATGATGGCACACCTAAACATGGCACAAACATACAGAAATTAAATTTATATGTTTTTAGTGGCAAGTAAGCTAGTAGGTGTTCAATCATGAGCCAAAACATTATGACCACCTCCTAAAAATGAGCACAGATTGTATATGTCAAGTTCAGGGTTATATTACATGCTCAGAAGGTAGTTCGTTCTTAACATGCAGCAGATATGGGCAGGCATAAAGACCAAAAAAAGACAAATGGGTACAGCTGGACAACTGGGTTGAAGTTTCTCTAAAGTCTGGCATTTGCAGGCAGCTTACCAAGAGCAGACAGTGGAGGGACAAACCACAAGGTTGATTCCATTGAATCCAGTCTGGAAGTCTGGCATCACCCAACTGAAGTGAACTGATTGAACCTTTTCTATGTATGAGGCTGTATAGTGCCCATCTTAGTGTACAATGGTGAGGAGCCTACAATAGGCATCTTCAATCTGCTTCTACTGGTTTGTTGTGGCAGAAGCTGACCTTTAGATCCCCAGTCCCACATTCCAGTTCATTCTAAGGAAACCTTTCTTAAAAACACCTGTTTTGTTCAACATATGGCCAAAAATCTGTGAATACCCCTTATATTAATTGGGTATTTGAATAAGGTCCTTTTATATTCTAGAATGCCTGTCACACAGGCACAACGCAATGTCCATAAGGACATGGTTTGATGAGATCTGACCTTAACCACACTGAGCACCTCTGGGATAGAATCTAAGGTTGACGATTAGCCAGACCTCCTTGTTTCTACCTGATTTTGACCCTACCATCTGCTGGTCACCACAGAAATCAAAATGTATCTAATCTAAAAACGTTTTCTTAACAGTTTCAGTTACCCAGTCAGGGAACCTGTGCCCTCTGTAGCCTTAGATTCCAGTTCTTGACTGTCAAGAGTGGAACCCAATGTGGTCATCTGGTGTTGTAGCCCTTCTGCCTCAAGGTTTGACATATTATGCATTGAAATGTTTTTTTATTTAAGTTAGTATAACCTCCCTGTTCACCTAAATTACTCCAGTCATTTTCCTCTGACCCTCCTCATCATAAGGTTCAACCCCAGCTGGAAATATTGGCTGCAAGATGGGGAAAAGCAAAACAAAGTCTTAACATTTCTGATTTCACTCTTGAAAACAATCATCTTGACATGCTGCATGAACTAGCAATAGCAACAATGACAGCTGGCAAATGTGCCTGTTTTAAGTATGGCACCTTGTTAATGCCTGCTCTTGAAACTGTTGAGTGTTGCTTGAGTATAGCGATTAGCAGAACAATACATGGAAAACTGTGGGCATAAACCAGCTGTTTTACAGACTCCACTGGGACTTATCGCATGTGAAGCCACGTGGCACCAGCTGATATGCTTAAATTCTGGAGTGTCCTGTTACCAGGCATGAATATACATCAAGCAACTGCTGATAGGACTTGCTTTTATGTCCGTTAAACAAAAGTTCAGTTAATTTTTAGGATGCTAAGTGCTTTGGCTAAAGCTTAATTGTTGAAAAACAACAACTATTTTTTTTTAAAATGACCGTATCATTAATTTCTCCTATTAGCTCTAAATCCTGGCCAAACACACATGAATTAATGCATTTATCCATCACTGAGAGAAAAGTAAATAAAAATCTTGAATATTATACAAGTGATTCTTTAAAGTTTTGATGTTGCTATTAAATACTGGTATAACTCAATTAATTAATCCTAATGTTGGGTGTGTTTGAAAACCTAGTGAGCTGCCTTGCTGTCTTACTGCCTACATAGGCAGCTGCCTAAGTACAGAGGATTCTAATAAGTCATTGACTTATAAGGCAGGTTATTCAAACGCACTACTCAGACAGCGGTAACATCAGTTTTTGCTAACTAAGCTAACACAGTTAGCCTCATGCCATCCAAACCAATGGGATGGGGTGGCACAACGTGCTAGCATGTCAACTAACATCTCCCTCTGTGTACCAAAAACGGTTAAATTCGCTGACAAGCCCGAAATTGCAAATAAATACACTTGTGCACATTTATACAAATTAAAAATCAATAATAATTTATTTACGTTTCTCCGCACCGTCCACCACATTTTTTATTTTTCTATGAGAAAAGTTGTGCCGCACTGAATGCTGGTATTGCCCTCACCGCTAAGGCAGCATCAGATGCTCACTCATTCTTGAGTCAAAATAGCATTATAATTTTAAGATACCTTACTAGTGAGCATGTTAAGGATTTCAAACAGCCTCCTTCTCGGGAGCGTGCACAGGATGACGTAAAATGCCGTCGATGTAGAGAGCTCTCTAGGTTTTCGAACACACCCATAGTCTTATATCCCAAACTTAATTAAGCCCAACAATAATTTAATTAAACACATGACTCACAGTTGGATGTAATGCTGCTGCTTTTTAAATGAGTCACTGTCTGATCATGACAGATCATTAAATTCAACTACAGTTACAAATACTCTAGGTTAATTATTTTCTTAATTTGATTTCTTTTAATTTTTATATATGTTTTATATTAGTGAAAATACTATCTACTATACTTTTCTTTCTCTTCCAATTTTAGCGTAGCCAATTCTACCCCGATTGCGTTCAAGGAGGGTATATTTACCTGACACACAGTCACCCGACCCCCTTTTAGTAGCCCATACTTTGGTGGATTCGCGTATGAAGAGCCACACACCAATCTCAGCAATCCTCCACTTCAGAACAGGAGTTTTGAACACAGCATCCAAGAGCCCACCCGCTTTTTTAGTGCAGTCTTTTCCCACCCAGCAGACTAGTGGCCAATTTTGTCTGCTGGGGGCACCCAGCCAACCGGTAGCAGAGCTGAGATTCAAATTTGAAGTTTTCAGAATCCCAGCGCTGTGCTTTCCCTATTTTCTTTTATTATTTTCTTAATTTTGCAAATAGGCAAATTGGTTTTCATATGTTTACATTGTGTTTTTATTATAACATTTCAGTCGTCTGTAAGACTTTTAAAGAAGTATAGTAAACAGAGTTTAAAAAAAAATAATAATAAGCATTGAAATTCAACTCTTGGTGTGTAGTGGCTCAAGACAATCACACAACCTTGTTGTCGATATGTATCTTTGTATGACAGCTTATACCATTGTTCTTCATACCTTGTTTTTAATTACATTTGATTAATTTATTTAAAATGATATATTTAAGTATTGAGGGTTTCATCAAGTATCAGTGCTTTTTAAACTCCATTGTAAGTGAAGAGATTGACATATTGATTAGAAGCCAAGTCTGATCTCACAATGTTCTTACTAGGCACAATTCAGAATCTTCCCAGTAGGGAAAAGCTGTTAAAGCTGCAAAAACATAGGCATTAATTTCATACTAATGCCCATGGGTTTAATCTGGGCTGTAAAACAACCTCATGGTTAGGTGTCTAAGACTAGAGATGCAGGACTGAACTTGAAACTTGTCTATTCAAAATTTCCCAATCAGTTAAAAGCTTTATAGCCTTTTGTTGCACAATTCAGGGTTTAGTAGCTGGAACAGGACAAGCTTTTAAAAAACAGACCCAAATTTCTGCGTTGCTATTTACAAGATTTAAAAAAAAATACTTAATAACTACAGGTACTGGTTGACACACAGCCTGACTGTTAGTCCTTGAATGTCCACACCTTGAAACAAAAATAAGCCTAATCAGAGCTGAAACATCATCATAAAAAATGGTTTGCAAAGAGGTCTTGCTTTTACTACAAAAAATACTTTCAATCAGAGGGTACAGCCTGGGAAAAGACCTACACCCAGAATGAAAGGGATCCAATATAGTTTTTAAAAAAATAACGAATGCAAACACAATTGCATTTGTTATTTTTTAAAAACTATATTGGATCCCTATTCAACAAATAGTTCCTATGCCTATGTTTTTTTTTTCTGAAATGTGTTAAACTGGCTTTAAACTGTATAATTTATACCTCAAATTCACCAAACTAAAGAATTCTTTGATAGTCTTAGAACTTGAAATCTGCTGCCAATGACCGGATACTCATAAGTACCCAGTTTGGAGCATCTCTGGCCAAAGACAACCAATAATATGTTATGGCATGTAATAGACTGCCTCCCTGTCAAGGTTGTCCTGCTTAATGCCCAGTGTTTCTAGGTTAAGTATTAGACCCATCACAACCCCGACCAGTATAAAAGCATAAGAAGACAAATAAATGAAGGAAATTCATGCATCTCAAAGGGCTGCTTTAACAGTTGTGTCAATCCTATTAACTGGATGATGGTTTAGGTCTGGGGTCGGCTCTATTATGGCCCTCTTGTGGTTCCATGGAAACATTAGATTTTTATGTAAATATACAGTACAATAATCCTGCTTTACAGAAAACAATGGTAGGTGTTCTAACAACAAATATTCCTAAACGCTGGAATTAATTTCTATCGGCTAATTTACCAACATGAAATGGAATATAACCTCTCTGAAATGTTGTTTTTTTAAAAAAAGGATATATTATACAGTGGAACCTCAATTTAACAGACCCCCATTTAACGGACAAAATTTGGAAAACAATGTCCGATTGTTTAAAATTCCCGCGAGAAGCGTACCAAGACCAGTAGTTCAGTAATTGTCCACTAGCAGGTGCACATCTCTCTGTTTACATGAGTGATAAGCTTTATTTTGTCGGGAGGCTCATTTGGTTCTCGCCTTTTCTCCGTGTTTTATGCTTAATTTTTGCAAGTTGTAGTGTTTAGTTATGGCTTTGAAAGACAAGGAAAGTGTGGTTTCAGACAATCACATTTTACGGACCAGTGCACCCCCCTTTTAGTCCATTAAATCGAGGTTCCACTGTATATACTAGCTTTATATATAAACTGCTTTATGTATAACAACACGTCATATATAGTTTTACATATGACATATTTACCAAACTAAATTGGCTAACAGAACAAACCATGGCTAATTTCCACAAAATTTGGGATTGTTTCAGAGTAAATTTGCCTCCACTTTGCTTCTTAAATGGCAAAAATGTGTTCTAAGCATCCACATGAACTACAAATACCTGAAAAGTATGAAAAACTTACAGAAAACCCACTTGGTGGTCTATAGCGGCCTTAAAAGTGCATTAGATAGTTCGGTCCTGTGTTCGTTGTTTGACATGTCAAATTCTGTATCAAAATCTGCTAAAGTTTTACCCCCCATTAAGGATGTGTTTATTTACTTTTAGTTAAAAAAAAATTTAAGAAAATTAGGAATTTCACCAGAGGTGTCCGGATGTGTTTAAGGACCATCTAGAAATGTATTTCCGGTAAAAAGCAGCCAGCCAGATGAAATCTTTCTACCAGACAGACCTGGACGTGCCTTACACTAATAACCTGTGACTTCAGAATGTGTAAATGTTTGTGTATGTTAAAGAGACACAGTGACAGATACAAAGAGTTTAGACTACAACCACAAGTGATTCACAGAAGCCAACGTCAGCAGTGATGAATGAACTGCCTGATGCAATGATAATTCTCATATTCTCTCTCGAATACAACACACCCACACGCTCATTCATCGATGTCTAGCATAAACCTGTACAAAAATGTACACAATGTAATAAGGTCTACGCAACAACAAATATGAGGCCATTTATTATAATGTTACATTTGTTTTCCAAGAAATATGCAAGGCCAAGAAATTCCTCTCATTTCTACAATGAGACCAAGATAAATCATTTCAGAACGTTTTCCACCTTTAATGTGACCTGTGATCTGTTCGATTTCATTAAAAACAAACTTTTTTTTTTTCTGGGGAGGTGTAAGGTAAGAATAATAATAATAAAAAAACTTACAATGATGTGGTTGCATGAGTATGTACACCCTTAAACTTATAATTTGTTGAGGCATGTTTTAATTTTATGACAGCATCCATTGTCATACACAGAACAGACATAACATTAAAACCACCTCCTTGTTTCTACACTCACTCTCCATTTTATCAGCTCCACTTACCATATAGAAGCACTTTGTAGTTCTACATTTACTGACTGTTGTCCATCTGTTTCTCTGCATGATTTGCTACACCCCTTTCATGCTGTTCTTCAATGGTCAGGACTCTCCCAGGACCACCACAGAGTAGGTATTATTTGGGTGGTGGATCATTCTCAGCACTGCAGTGACACTGACATGGTGGTGGTGTGTTAGTGTGTGTTATGCTGGTATGAGTAGATTAGACACAGCAGGTGGTCCTGTGGGGGTACTGACCATTGAAAAACAGGGTGAAAGCAGGCTAAAAAAAGTATGTAGGGAAACAGATGGACTACAGTCAGTAGTTGAAGAACTTCAAAATGCTTCTATATGGTAAGTGAAGCTGATAAAATAAACAGTGAGTGTAGAAACAAGGAGGTGGTTTTAATGTTATGGGTGATCAGTGTATCCTGACCTGGCAATCTTTGCCCACTCTACCTTTTAAAGGGTGACTCCTGTGCCCAGCTCTCTTCAGGTCACCACACCTGGGCTGATTACCACATCTTTGATATTCTTCTGGTAAAGCCATTCTTTTGTTGTATAGAGGTATGCTTTGGGTGAGAGGGGAACCGTCAGGGTCCTCTAGGCCCTCAGAAAAGGCCTAAAATATTCTAATATTATACGTATATATATATTTTTTAGTTTGTGTCTAAACTCCATTTGTGTCTAAGCCCATTCAAGCAACACAGCATTAGTGGGGTCATGCAGTGACATTGGATGAGAAGGCACGGCTAGCAGTCAGTGTTCCAATTCATCCTAAAATCGTTTAATGGTCTTGATGTCAGGACTAGCACAAGCCACTGGAGTTCCTTCACACCAAACTTGTTAAACCTTACACTGTGAGAACAGGGGCACAGTCATACTGGAACAGGAAATCAACAAGGGAAACAGTCTGGGAGAAGACCAAGTGAGTTGTTAATGGTCTTGATGTCAGGACTAGCACAAGCCACTGGAGTTCCTTCACACTAAACTTGATAAAGCGTCTCTTTATTGACTTTACTGTGTGTACATGGGCACAGTCATACTGGAACAGGAAATGGACCAGGGCAACAGTCCGGGAGAAGACCAAGTGAATTTTAATTACATTTACATTTACATTACAAAGCACAATTGTGACTGGATACAATGCAAGCAATTAAAGTTAAGAGCCTTGATCATGAGCCCAGGGGCTTGAACCAGCAACCTTCATATTACTAGGATTACTAAACAAAATGTGTTGCTATTCTTTAATCATCCAGTATACAGGCAACCAAACACAAGCAAATCACATCAATTTTTTACAACTGTTAGCAATCTAGGAGAAACCACTTACCAATTCTACACGGTATATTCTGCACGCATACCAAAGCCTGTTCTGCTTAACAGACTGATGTCTGGTCTATAAAGCAAAACCTAAAATAAAACTCCTTAACAAACTATAACCACTTTTTATTAGCCTTCTGTGCTTCTCCACACTTTGTTTTGCATTCATTCATTAAGCAAGCCTAAAAACAGAAATCCCCATTACGACTTCTGAAGCGAGCTGCGGCTTAAAGCGGTCGTGAACAATTCTGATGGAGCCATGGAGGCTCTGAGCATTTTAATGACTTTATCCACATCAATCATTTGAATCCAGAAACCAATACAGCTGATTAGGCCTGGCGCTAGTCTTGGTGATGAAAACAGACTTTGTAGTGAAGAATTAATAAGAGAAGACAGTAAACATGGAGGCTTGCACAAGGAATTTGTGGTTTGCTGTGGGATACCAGTGGTAGTAGTCAAAACTAATAGTAGTTGAATACTACAGCAGAGGCAGAAATTAAGCCATTAGGCACAATTCTGTAACTATACACAGAGCCAATTTATTAGAAACCCAATGTTATTTCTGGGTTGGACCATCTTTGCCCTTAGAACAGCCCTAAAGACCAGTATTAGAGGACCCACGTGTGTCAAAGACACTTCCCACTACTTCACTACCAACAGCAGCCTTCAATGTTAACAGAGACAGGTTGGGACCATGGATTTATACTGTTTATGCCTAATTCTGTCCCTATACTCTACACATTGCAGCAAAAAATTCAGTAGTCCAAGCAAGTTTATGTTATATTTAATTGTGCCCACTTTAGCCTACTGGTCTTGCAGGATAGGAATTGAATGTAGATCTTTGTTGTTGGTGCCCATCTGCCTGAATATCTGATTCTTTGTACATTACCATTACCTATACTGGTTATGTATGTCAGAAATATAAGTAAGTAAATATAAGTAAAGTATAAGTAAATAGTGCTTTAGTTATCAATATAACCTTTATTTTGGGTTTTATTAGCTTTAAAATGCAATTAAATGTTCCAGTTTTCATTCGGGGCATCAAAATAAAGGCAGCCAGCATCCCAATGACAAATGACTTTTGGTTAAGACAGTTTCATATTATATTCTGCCAATACTTCACAATCCTTTAAAAACACATAGAATTATCCTGAGGGTAGCATCAATCACTTGCCTGTAGAACATCTGGGTTGAGGAAAACACAAAATGCCATAATAACCACCTGATTATAGGCGCGTATGACACACCTCTGAGGGTTAAAAGAAGTATGAACTGCTAAGCAGCATAAGAGTTTAATGCTAGTTTGTTAAACGATAGGATGGCATAGAACTTGGGTGGGTTGTGAGCCAAAAAATGGGTCGCAAATAAAAATTATACTAATTAAATAAACGAATTTTAGCAGGCTCATAAACACAAACTTAACTTGTACACAAATTCCCCCTAGTGGAGGCTTTATGTTACACTTGTAAACCAGTGGGACCAGATTTCCACCAATTTCATTACTTACTCACTCACTCACTCTCTTAACAGCTTATCCTGTTAGGGTCGCGGAGGGTGCTGGAGCCTATCCCAGCTTTTCAATGGTCGCAAGGCACACAGTAACACTCCGGATGGGGCTCCAGTCCATCGCGGGGCGGGCACACACACACACACACACACACACACACACACACACACACACACACCGACACACACACACACACACACACACACATTATATATATATATATATATATATATATATATATATATATATATATATATATATATATATATATATATATATATATATATATATATATATATATATATATATATATTATATATATATATATACAGTGTATCACAAAAGTGAGTACACCCCTCACATTTCTGCAGATATTTAAGTATATCTTTTCATGGGACAACACTGACAAAATGACACTTTGACACAATGAAAAGTAGTCTGTGTGCAGCTTATATAACAGTGTAAATTTATTCTTCCCTCAAAATAACTCAATATACAGCCATTAATGTCTAAACCACCGGCAACAAAAGTGAGTACACCCCTAAGTGAAAGTTCCTGAAGTGTCAATATTTTGTGTGGCCACCATTATTTCCCAGAACTGCCTTAACTCTCCTGGGCATGGAGTTTACTAGAGCTTCACAGGTTGCCACTGGAATGCTTTTCCACTCCTCCATGACGACATCCCGGAGCTGGCGGATATTCGAGACTTTGCGCTCCTCCACCTTCCACTTGAGGATGCCCCAAAGATGTTCTATTGGGTTTAGGTCTGGAGACATGCTTGGCCAGTCCATCACCTTTACCCTCAGCCTCTTCAATAAAGCAGTGGTCGTCTTAGAGGTGTGTTTGGGGTCATTATCATGCAGGAACACTGCCCTGCGACCCAGTTTCCGGAGGGAGGGGATCATGCTCTGCTTCAGTATTTCACAGTACATATTGGAGTTCATGTGTCCCTCAATGAAATGTAACTCCACAACACCTGCTGCACTCATGCAGCCCCAGACCATGGCATTCCCACCACCATGCTTGACTGTAGGCATGACACACTTATCTTTGTACTCCTCACCTGATTGCCGCCACACATGCTTGAGACCATCTGAACCAAACAAATTAATCTTGGTCTCATCAGACCATAGGACATGGTTCCAGTAATCCATGTCCTTTGTTGACATGTCTTCAGCAAACTGTTTGCGGGCTTTCTTGTGTAGAGACTTCAGAAGAGGCTTCCTTCTGGGGTGACAGCCATGCAGACCAATTTGATGTAGTGTGCGGCGTATGGTCTGAGCACTGACAGGCTGACCCCCCACCTTTTCAATCTCTGCAGCAATGCTGACAGCACTCCTGCGCCTATCTTTCAAAGACAGCAGTTGGATGTGACGCTGAGCACGTGCACTCAGCTTCTTTGGACGACCAACGCGAGGTCTGTTCTGAGTGGACCCTGCTCTTTTAAAACGCTGGATGATCTTGGCCACTGTGCTGCAGCTCAGTTTCAGGGTGTTGGCAATCTTCTTGTAGCCTTGGCCATCTTCATGTAGCGCAACAATTCGTCTTTTAAGATCCTCAGAGAGTTCTTTGCCATGAGGTGCCATGTTGGAACTTTCAGTGACCAGTATGAGAGAGTGTGAGAGCTGTACTACTAAATTGAACACACCTGCTCCCTATGCACACCTGAGACCTAGTAACACTAACAAATCACATGACATTTTGGAGGGAAAATGACAAGCAGTGCTCAATTTGGACATTTAGGGGTGTAGTCTCTTAGGGGTGTACTCACTTTTGTTGCCGGTGGTTTAGACATTAATGGCTGTATATTGAGTTATTTTGAGGGAAGAATAAATTTACACTGTTATATAAGCTGCACACAGACTACTTTTCATTGTGTCAAAGTGTCATTTTGTCAGTGTTGTCCCATGAAAAGATATACTTAAATATCTGCAGAAATGTGAGGGGTGTACTCACTTTTGTGATACACTGTATATATATATATATATATACACACACACACACACACACACACACACACACACACACACACACACACACACACACACACACACACACACACACACACACACACACACACACACACATAGGGCAATTCAGTGTCTCCAATTAACCTGACTGCATGTTTTTGGACTGTGGGAGGAAACCGGAGCTCCTGAAGGAAACCCACACAGACACGGGGAGAACATGCAAACTCCGCACAGAAAGGACCCGGACCACCCTACCTGGGGATCGAACCCAGGATCTTCTTGCTGTGAGGTGACAGTGCTACCCACCAAGCCACCGTGACACCTACCAATTTTATTAATTAATAAAATTTTATTAATTTCTGCCAATATTTCACAATCCTTTAAAAAAAACACATAGAATTATCCTGAGGGTGTTCTACTTTCCTGTAGAACATCTGGTTGAGGAAAACACAAAATGCCATAATAACCACCTGATTATAGGCGCTTATGACACACCTCTGAGGGATCACGCTGGGTTTTCCCAGGTTAACACACTAAACTTGACACGGCAGGCCTCTGTCATAGCATGACTGTAAATACTGACTCAGATAATGGAATAAGGACGGAACAGCAAGGAAACAGTATAAATCTTTCACAGGTTCTTCCTTTACTCATGGCTATCTTATCACAGTCAAAAGTAAACACTGGACATCAGAAAGTGTGTGTAAGCAGATAGTAGTTTGTGGGAAGTTCAGACTGAGACGGATTGATACGTCTGGATTAGCAAATCATCGTCTGAACCCATAAAACCCTACACATGATTTTAATATGGTATGCCTGAAACAGCATAAATAAATAAAATGCTTTGTGATCATGAAGCAAAAAACGATTTGAGGATCCTAACAATGCTTAATAATAGTAATAATGTTAATAAAACACCAGGGCTGTTACTTAACTAAACAACAGACATCTCCACCTTATACTAACATACACAAAATGCCAAAACAGAAAAACAATATAGTTCACATAATATAGTACAATTATGTAACATATTTCCTTTTCAGATAGATTAATTGTTCCATTAGCTTTACTGCATGTGCTTGAACTATACACAAGTCTCTGTAATAGCTGGAGCATTTTGTTTGTTTACCTTCCTTCCAGCAATGTGGAATTGCTCTGCATCTATTTTGTGCACAGATTTAATCCTGTGGACCAAAATGTCCTTGTCTGAAATACACTCCTTACATACAGTATTTATCCATAGGTCATTGCTGCTGGCCCATACTGTTGACGTCTATGTATGTTTACGTCTACGTACGTCTATGGACGTTTACTGGACGGATAAAAGTTAATTGTCAGACCTGTTTTGGGTTGTACCATGAAAAAAACTGCATACAACAAATTTCCATTTTAAATGACTTCCAAAATTTGGTGAAGTTTAAATATATTGAGTTCATATGAACCGACTAGAATAGATCAATTCAAGGTGCTTAGGTGACAAAGCAGCTTAATAGTGTTCCTAACACCTTAGAGAGCTTTGAGTCCCAGGGTTGCTACTGGTCTGGCTGGATGCAATTAGATATGTCTTCAAAACAGAAGGTCCTATAGGCTATACTTTCATTGCTGCTGCAACAGCAACTTCTACTGGCTGGTTGAGGTGCCGGCATGAGCGGTGAAAAAAATTGACCCATCTTAACCCTACTTTTAGACCGGCAGCAATTTTTCACATCTTGACGTCTGAATTGCTCATCGACCTGTGTTCACACTGGAAGCGTCATCATCATCTGTGGGTGTTTGGTTGCCAGGGTTTAACTAGCACCAAGCCAAAATAAAAACAAATGCCATGGCAGTGCAACTTACCCTACTGGCTAGTATCTACAGAGCGTAGATCACAAATCAGATCTGATCCCGCTTAAAATAAAAATCCTAGAGGCAAATCGCTTGTCTATACATTTCATCCCTGCGTAGTCAATCACTGTCTGTGCAGTAAATATGACTAGGGGTCTAGAAACAAAAAACGAAACGTATGATTTCAAGTTGTCATGATGCTCAATACCTATTGGTAATCTCGACATCGTTTAGCTCCTAAGTTGCACAGAGTTGAACTTTGCTCAACTTTTTTAGCATCATTGACTCCGCCCACTTTGTACCACTACCATTCTCACTCCACATCCTATTTCTATAACTCTGCAGCTCTAATTGACAATGAATGACAACCGGTCGTTTTGTTGCGTCACTTCGCTGCCGATCTGAATGTTGGATAAGATTAGCTATTTAGAACTACTAAACAACTAAATAATTAGCATTATTACTGTCATTTCCTATCATTTATTATTTTTTGACAGTACTAAAATAATAACAACTGACACAGAGAGCTGAACCTGAAGTCCAGATGATTATTATACCCCAGCACTGCAGCGAATCAAGCCAGATTTATTAATGAGATAAGACTAGCAGTACGTTGTATTTGTTTTGGCATTGACGTGCCCGTCATGGAAACCTGAGTGATCAACACGCTCAATCTCCTTCTCATCATTATCTCTAATAATTAAGAGTGGCTTACTTCATTTCCTGTAGTGAATAATCAGCCAGTGTGGGTTTCAACTTGCACACTGTTTCCCAGAAATCCAAACATGTGAGGAACTGATGGGTGTGTTTACACGATTACCTGTTTAACTGCTGAAAAAGTAAAAAAAAGTGTATAAAGCCAGATTAGAATCTGCTTGGAAATTATTATCACACTGTTTCAAATGAGATTCTGCCAGTTGATGTAATTGATTGAACACTTTCAAACATAGAAGTAATAATAGAAGTAAAAGCTTCAACTTTTAAAATAGTTTAAAAAGTTGAGATGAATACACAAATGTAGCAAATACCTTCCAACCCTAGTTCCAGGGTAGTATATGCCCTAATAGCAACAATGTATACCAGTTAAGTGCACCAAAAGCACAGTGTAATAGCTGATATCCCACTGCCCCTTGACAGACTCTAAATCTAGTCACAAACACCTCAGTTCTCTTGTTCCACACTAACAGCCTTATGACCACTGTCATTTCCACTCAAAAATCATTCACAAAATTCACTTGAAAGCACACAAAGATCATCTCCAGTCCAGCTTAACATACAGAACATATAGAGAACTACAGCAGAAGCCATGAAAAGTCCTCAATAAGAAACAGTAGACTCACCAGCAGCTGACCAAACTCTCGGTTAGTTCAAGAGCAAGCAACGGCACTGCTAATAAAACCACACTCAGCGCGCTGACAGCCCTCATACAACCCACCGTGACGCAAGACTGCTATCCATAGCTCGAGGGGAGGAATAGAACCGAGAGGAACAGAGGGCGGGAGAAAGCCATCATAAAGAGAGAGAAAAGATAAAGAAAGTGAGAGAAATACTATACGGGCAGAAAGGAAACATATGGAGAAATAATACCAGCGTATCTCTTTTTAAGTGGGGAGTTACAGTATCAGAATGCTTTTCTATAAGCCATACTTGTACAGTTGGGAAATCTCATTGTTACTTATCAGCCTGGTTTTATCCACTGCTGGGAGACCAGGTCAATCTGGTATTTGCAATAGGAAAAAATAAAGAGGATATTAATATTGGTAGATAAATACCTTTTATGTAATAAGAGTAGGGCTGCCACTAACAACTATTTTTCTATCAGTTAATCTATAGACTATTTTATCGATTAGTTGATTAATCTAAACATTTAATTTTCCTCCCAAAAAATTAATTCAGAATCTCATTTAAGCTTCTTTTATTTTAACAACAAACTATATGGCATAATAATATGGCACAAAACTAACACTCAAGTGCTCCATATTAAACAATGTGCAACATGTGTTTATACTAGGGATGCATCAATACAATTTTTTCCCAACCGAGTACAAGTACATGTATTTTTGTACTTGCCGATACCGATACCGATACCGATACCAATACCTATTGGATCAGATATCTGACATGCTAGAAAACTCGATCCGGTCGCCGAGCGCTCGGCGAGCCGGTCGGATCGAGTTGTTGGATAGTTCACACTTAGCGATCGAGAGCCGAGTTTTGATCGCCGAGCGAACGCCGAGTTGCTCCCGAGCCTGCAAATCTAGCGCCGACCAGTCGCCGAGCGAAAATCAGGGCAGAAATCGTGTAGTGTGAACCAGGCATAACGCAGCAACGTGCACTAGGCACACGGTATCGGATGTTTAGTATCGGAGCCTCGTTTGCGAGTACGAGTACAAGTTAATGAGCGCGGTATCGGGCAAATACCCGATACCAGTATCGGTACTCATGCATCTCTAGTTTATAGCATTCCGTACACAAAGCAAAGTGCTTACACTTATAGCAGAAATAAAATAGAGGTGGGCACGTCTAACGTACAGTAAAAAATTCTAAGCGATGTAAACAAAGTAAACAACTGTTTGGGCGCATTAACATGAGAAGCTCTTTGTCTTTTGAGCGCTGCGGCAACCACAAAAATCGGAAGCCTAATGAAACAATATAGAAGTATCTCATGCGCCCTAACTGAACTCGCTAAGAAATACGATATTATATATATTATTATTTTATATTATAGTATATACTGGAGCACCCGGAGAAAACCCACACAGAGACAGAGAGAACATGCAATCTGCCACTGTTCCCAATTAAGTGGTCGTAGTGGGTAAAATTTTGGATGGTGGTTGGTAGAATTCATTGAGCAAACGATAGTTAACACCACAGGCAGGTCACCAGTCCATCACAGGACAAACACACCCACACTCATGCCAAGGAAGTAGCTCCAATTAACCTGACTGCATGTCTTTTTACTGTGGAAGGCATTCAAACATAAAATATTAGTAGTTATTTGTTCGTCACAGTGAATTTAGTCCATGTGCATTACAGTGCATTTGAAAATCATTTTCAACAAGAGACAGAAGGAATACAAAAAGTTACTGACAGTTTGAAAGTAATGAGGAACTTTTGCTGCTCCGAATCCAGCTCCAGCCCAGACCTGCACGTCCTCCCAGCTTCATCTGACATGTTCAAACTGCTCCTCTAGCACATTAGTGATCTATGACATTCCTGTGAAATGCACCAGAAGTGTCTGCGTTCACCACCGTCTACTACATGCCAGATTTTTCAATTATATCCTCACACAACTCTGTACCTGCATTTGAGGTCAAAGTACACAGTAGCTGAACTCTTGACTGTGTGCTTATTGGACACCACAATTTTACAAATGGACATTGATATGGAATGGCCCCTTTTTTTGCTCTATAACAGCCAACACTCTTTTGGAAAAGCTTTCCACAACATTTGAGTGATGAGTCTGGCTTGTAATCAACATTCCAATTCTCAAAGTTGCCCAGTGGGGTCAAGGTCAGGGCTCTGTGCAGGTACTTCTCCACACCTAAACGCCTAACTGATTGGCGAGGGGCGATGCTTCAGCAGCAGGAAAAAAGACAATCCTGTGTGTCACAATCATTTTTTTTCCCTTTTAACCACAGGTTTGTTATTAAGGAAAACCAGGCATCCAAAACCCAGTCAAAAACCCCAGTTTGTACTGTTGTAACAATGCCAACATTTTAGAGTGTGTCAAGATTCAGAAGTGTACATCTTTGAGGTCGGGCAATGATGTTGGACAATGAGGCCTGACCGGCAAGTGAGACCAGATCTTTGTCTAGGCCACTAGAGTTTCTCGTCACATCAAACTCGAACCATGTCTTTATAAAACTCATTTTGTGAACAGGAGCACAGTCATGCTGGAACAGAAAAGGGCCTTCCCCAAACTGTTGCCTTGCAGAAATATAATGTATTATACATATTGGATTGGCAAAGAGTGTGGCTGAAAATATCTGAACTCAAAATTAGTACATTTACATTTTCGACATTCAGCAGACGGTTTTATCCAACAGGGTAACCCAACAGTAGCAACCTGGCATGGTAGAGCTTGAACCAGCGACCTTTCGATTATTAGTCCAGTACCTTAACCGCTAGGCTACAACTGCCCATATATATATTTCTAACGTCCTGCGACCTCTCCTGGTCCATCGTTACACTTACATTACATTAAAATTTTCAGCATTTAGCAGACGCTTTGGCAGTATATTAAAGTACTGTAACAGGGCTGCTCAGGTGACGCAGCGGTAAAACACATGCTGAACACCAGAGCTGGGATCTCCAATACATCGTATCAAATCTCAGCTCTGCCTGCCAGTTGGGCTGAGTGGCCACGTGAACAACGATTGGCCTGTTGTTCAGATAGGGGTGGGATATTAAAAAGCCGGAAAGGGACTCTCTCTTAACTAATGCAATTACGACCTCTGCTGGCTGATTGATGGCGCCTGCACAGAGATGAGAAAAGAGTGCTGTCAGGGTGTGTCTCTCCATACACAGTGCTGATCCGCATTGCACTCATCAAAGTGTAGGTGACAAAACGCATACGGCTGCTGCCCACGTGTCAGCGGGTTAGCTTCGTTCTCCTGAATCAGAGCGGGTCGGAATTGATGTACTGTGACTGTATATTGTCTAAGCAATTGAGGCTTAAGGGCCTTGCTCAAGGGCCCAACAGTTTGCAACCTGGCAGTGGTAGGGCTTGAACCAGAGACTTTTTGAGTACTAGTTCAGTACCTTAATGGCTAGGCTACAACTTAGTACTAAGGAGAGTGGAAATCCACATACAAATGTGATACAAAGGAACACAGGGGTAACACACACCTGTCCCAACTTTTGGAGTCCCACTTTTTTGAAAATGGGGTTTACACTTTTAGTCATATAGTGTATTTTGCTACTGTGGGATTAAATTGCATTCGATTTTTTGTACAGGCCAAAGCTGACCTAATCTTTAGTCACCGTCCATAATGAAGCATTTAGTACAAATTAACATGTAATACAAATTTATTTATTTAATTAAGTGACTTTATGAATTTAAATAAAATCAATTTAAGGTAGTTTTTTATTTTTTTGTGTTACGGAAAGAGTATCAAATCAGATTTTGATTCCTTTAGGCACAAAGGGACAAGAGGCCCCATAGAGAAAGTGAATCAGTACTAAAATATATCTGGTAAACACAGTACTGGCTCTAACATTAAGATGTTCTCGATGATTATGATTGGCTAGACCAACCATATAATGCGTTAGTCTGGAACAAACACTGCAGAATGGCCCAGTTCCAAAAACAAGTCTGAGACCCCATCCTCTAGCCAGTATATCTGCGACAGTATTTACTAGTCCATGCCAGAAGCCAGACTGCTCGAGTGTTTTAAACGACCCCCTCCAGTCTGCATGTCTCCAGTCCCTCCAAAGTTATGTAAATGTATTGACTTCAAGATCAAAGACAAATACAATCTTGACTCTTAGTACTACAGAAGTATGTAGGCAATCCTTAAAACATCTGCCTGTCCTAACCTTTACCCATTTGTCTTTTAAACTAATCCTAGCTGAGCCGTGTTTTACAGTTAGTCAAAAAAGGAACATATAAAGAGGTTGGCTGCATAGTTTGAGGGGCACCTCCCAGCCCCCAGACTAATTCACAATTAAACAGGTCTATATTTAGCATCTATGCATTTACTCTAAAGGATTAGGCTTCTAAAGGCAAAGTGATTGTGTAGATGACTGCTGAAAAGAGGACTCCATTCAAGCTGACCTTGACATTAATAGAACACAACCGGACATCAACAGAATAAAAGAGAATAAAGAGATGACTGCACTACCCCATATCATACCTGCATTTCAATGATAGAAACAATCTAAAAGAGATTCATTCCATTAATGTGATTCAAACAGTGACCATCATGTTCTTCACAATGGCTTTATTTATATACATACATAGAGCCAACGTTTAACTATAACACCTTGACACAGCTGGTTATTAAACATCATTTAATTATGTCTAAATAAGTGACTAAATAGTAATAATTAACAATAATAATGGTGTTACACAAATCTTATTGTAACATTTGTCTTGTCTCAATGACACAACAATGAATCTTCTAATTTACAAAAGTTAAATAAAGGTGACAATATTTTCTTAGCATTTAGGGCTTGGTTAAAAACAATGTGTCACCATACAGCTCGGCTGGTGCGGCTATATCAACCACGATTGGCTTGTTGTTCATACAGGGTAGGGAGCTGGATAGGGACTCCTCATAACTGATGCAATTACGACCTTTGCTGGCTGGTTGATGGCACCTGCACAGAGTCAAAGAATAATATGGACAGGGTGTGGCTCTCTGTACACAAAGCCGATCCGCACATGAACTTGCCTCGTGCAGGTAAAAAGATGCAGTCGGCTACTGTTGCGTTTGATTAAGAACAGTAAAAAATAACTGCTCGTGATGGGACAGGAAAATCAACAGGCTACTAGCATATGGGATATTTCTTGTGATGTACCTACAGTCCACATTGGGTCTTTAAGAATATCTGATTAGCCCACCTCAACACGGTCAACAGATTACAGGTCATTCTGATTCAGTCGTAGATCTAAAGCGCAATAAAGCAGACCCAGGTTAGGAAGCTCCTACCACCAGTTAACTAAAAGCAAACCAACAGTTTCTACCAAAATCAGAAAATACCAAGATATTGAGATTGGGAAACACTTGAGTCAGTGTAAATGTTTATTACATGTATTTGTTTTTCTTTCATTTCATTTTCATGTATAACCACTGCTTTCCCCAGAATCAGAGGGTGCAATGCATTAACACAGATAACCGGCAATCACTAGTCAACAGTAAACTGATAACAGACAAGCGTATAGCGTCCCATCAAAATATAAAACACATTGCAGAGATTGAAATCAACATTCACACATACTTTACTGATGTACAAGTGTTATATAGGCCGCTCAAGTGGCGCAGCGGTAAAACACACACTGAACACCAGAGCTGGGATCTCGAATACATCTTATTGAATCTCAGCTAAACACACTGAACACCAGAGCTGGGATCTGGAATACATCGTATCAAATCTTAGCACTGCCTGCCAGCTGGGCTGAGCAGCCACGCCACATGGACAACGATTGGCCTGTTGTTCAGATAGGGGTGGGATATTAAAGCCGGATATGGACTCTTTCATAAATGGTGCAATTGTGACCTCTGCTGGCTGATTGATGGCACCTGCACAGAGACGGGAAAAGGGCACTCTCAGGGTGTGTCTCTCCATACACAGTGCTGATCCGCATTGCACTCGTCAAAGTGTAGGTGACAAAATGCATACGGCTGCTGCCCACGTGTCGGAGGGGGCGCGGGTTAGCTTCGTTCTCCTCAATCAGAGCGGGGATCGGCATTGGTGGAGACGAAGCATGACACAATCGGGCAATTGGACGCGCTAAAAGTCAGGAGAAAAAGGGATTTAACATAATGTTGTCTTATGTATGCTTGTTTGATGTACAGCACTTTGTTCAACGTAAGTTGTTTTAAGAGTGCTTTATAAATAAAATGTACTTTCAACATTATTGACAAAATTATTGTAGTTATATCATCATGAGCAGTTATTCACTTTTAAACTGGAATATGCTGCAAAATATCCATATCATTTTAGTAAAGAAGCAAAAGAAAGTTATACAAAAAGATACATAATTTAAATCATACAAATGCATAAGAAAGTTCAGATAACAACTCCAAATGTAGACTTTCTTGCTCTGTACAGATTTGTAGCTTTACTGCTAATTGGAATCAAGCATTAGCTGTCAGGAATCTATTAAAATGACATTTTATAACCAACAACATCAAACAATGGCTTCCTTGTCAGTTAGCGGTTAACTGCTTGATCACTGACATCCCTGCACTGTTATCATTTTATTTCAACTTGTACGCTGAGCATAGAATGACAAAAGCAGGACTGAAGAAAATAATCAAGGATTCCACATTAGTGGAAGAAGGAAACTTAAAGAACAGAGTAAAAACTAGGACTTCAGCTTATTATGAAAAAGACACAAGTCATGGCAACAATAAAAACCACAATCTTTACCACTGATGGAGAAGATGTCGACATGATGGACAGCTAATGCCTACTTGGATCAAACATTAACAGCAAAGGACCAATTAATTAGCAAATATGACACAAACTGACACTTGGCAGAACAACAATGAAGGAACTGGGAAAGATCTGGGAATTCCAGACTTGTCCAGACTGTGGTCTTACTGGACAGTAATAATGCAGAAAAAATATCGATGCCTTTATATTTTGGTGTTGGCAAAGACTTTTAAGAGTATCTTAGGTGGCAAAGAAGACAAACATATAGACCCTGGATCATATCAAACCTAACATCTCACCTGAAGCACAGATAACCAAACAATCTTCTCTCATCTGTCCATATTTTGGACACATTATGAGTAGAACTCATTTCTTGGAAAAAACAGTTACGCTTTTTAAAGAAAAAAGAGGAAGAGGACACCTAGCAAATAGATGGATGGATATAATTAAAGGAAGCCTGAAAACCCAAACAGAAGACAAAATGTTCTGGAGAAACACTATCCATATGGATTTATGGACACTACTACTAATATTTTTTTTATTTAGCAAAATAGCATGCAGTTTAAGTGTGCAGAAAAGAATAAGCAGATTCTGGTACCCCTAACTTTAAACAAAAATTTAGTGAGGAAATTATCATAGTAAATGTGGTCTTATTTTATATATATATACAGAATCTGCTTATTCTTTTCTGCACACTTAAACTGCATGCTATTTTGCTAAATAAAAAAAATATTAGTAGTAGTGTCCATAAATCCATATGGATAGTGTTTCTCCAGAACATTTTGTCTTCTGTTTGGGTTTTCAGGCTTCCTTTAATTATATCCATCCATCTATTTGCTAGGTGTCCTCTTCCTCTTTTTTCTTTAAAAAGCGTAACTGTTTTTTCCACTATATATATATATATATATATATATATAGTGAAAAGTACCCGCTCAGGTGGCGCAGCGGTAAAAACACACGCTGTTCACCAGAGCTGAGATCTCGAATATATCGTATCGAATCTCAGCTCTGCCTGCCGGCTGAGGATGAGCAGCCACATGAACAGGGGCGGGATTAAGCTGGATGGGGACTCTCTCAGACTGGTGCGATTATGACCTCTGCTGGCTGGTTGGTGGCACCTGCACGGAGATGGAAAAGAAATGCAGTAGAGGGTGCAGCTCTCCGTACACAGCGCTGTACTGCACTGCACTAGTCAAGTGTAGGTGATAAGATGTTCGATTGCTGTGCACGTGTCGGAGGGGGCGTGGAGCAGCCTCGTCCTCCCCAATCAGGAGCAGGGACCAGCATTAGTGAGAGGATGATTGACGGGCAGAAATTGGATGCACTGAAGTGGGAGAAAAAGGGGAAAAAATATATATAGTGAAAAGTGGCGCTTAGTGGCCACAGTGCTGACATCTTGGGCTCACTAGAAATCTCAGCTCAGCAAACAACTCTGCTAACAATGAATGGCTAGTCTGTGGTAGGGATGTAGTGTAGACATGATTTGACAAGTCTGGTGTGGATTAACGTCAGGAGAATTTCAATAGCCTACACAGAGCCCTGACCTCAACCCATCTGAACAATTTTGGAATCTCCATAGTGAGGCAGACCTTCTATGCAGCATCAGAGCCAGACCTCACAAAAGCTTTCATGAGTAAATGAGCACACATAACTACAGACAGACTCCAAAATCTTGTGGAAAACTTTCCCAGAAAACTGGAGGATGTGAAAGTCACAAATTGGTGTTGTATTGGGATTGTCAAAAAGATCATGGTCAGACGCCCGCGTACACACACATAATGAAGTACAGTAAAAGACCCAAGTGAGGAAGCTCACCAGAAGTAAACCCAGAACTTCAACCAAAAACTGAAAATACCAGGACATACCTTCATCATGGATTCCTCAAGATTCCCATGAACATACCTTTAGTCATTCTTGCTAAAAGCGCAAGAATAATATAACCTGTGTCAAGGGGGTACCAGATTGTTTTTTTAAAGCATAGGGGTCTAAGATAAAAAAAGGTTAAGATGGTCAACAAGCTCATGGTCAGACATCTGCATCCACATACATAATGAAGTACAGTAAAAGACCTACGTGAGAAAGCTCCTACCACCAAAAGTAAACCCACAAGGTCAACCAAAAACAGAAAATACCTTCATCATGGATTCCTCAAAATTCCAATAAACAAGAGGACAATTCCTGTAGTCATCCTTGCTAAAAGCCTAAGAATAATATCATAACCTGTGTCGAGGTGGTCTCAGTTTTTTTGGGGTTTTTTTGGTCTATAGATGGTCAACAAGCTAATGGTCAGATGACTGCATCCACATACATATTGAAGTACAGTAAAAGCAATAACAGCGTCAGACAGACAGACAGACAGATCATTTTGGATTTAAGTAGACAGCTTCTAAAAAAAGACATATTAGGCAATCCAAATACTTGTTTGCTCTGGGAATTTACGTCATGTTAAGACAGGTAAGTCTTATCAAAATCCAGCATCAACAAAATTGGTGGGTGACTTTATGGAAATACTCAGTGCCCACAGACATAAATACATGATTAAAATCAGTAGGGGGGAAATATCATCTAAGAAATATCTTAGCAATCAAACCATGAGCTAAATATATTTCTCACATGGAAAACAAAACAATCAGGGTATCTAATGGTTTTCAGTCGAAATGAAAAATTGGCCTTTACCCTACTTTTACCATAGTGAAAGTCAATCTCTTGCACCCATCTTTAATCCACCACAATCGGAATACACAGAAACAGATAAAATAGGGCCTGTCACAAACACGACCTGACAAATTATTTCCTGCTATGTCTATTCATTCCAGCTAAATTTTTTTGTCTTTTTCCCAGCTCAATGCACTGATAAACTATCTTTCAGCATTTGTCCAATCCTGGTAGGTGATGGCACAAGCTATGAAGGAAGCATGGTTGCTCACGGCACCTGGGATGACATGGCTGGTCACAACTCCTGTGTCTACAGCAATGTGGTTGGTCACGGCACAAGTAAGCACTTGTTCCATCCCCTCCCACCCCATATTCATGAAGACGTTCATGGTGGTCCTTTAAACAGATTGGTACAAGACGGTTGTTCCTTCAGGAGGGGGTACTGTAATGCGCCCACCTGCTGTGTCTACGCTGGCCTGCAAGGGTGAAGGCAGAGGTAAACTGAAAGTGCAGTTGTGTTTACATGGCACTTTTAGACCAAATAAAGCATTACCTGATACACCTGGGGTATTTATAAGTGTGATTTGGACTCAGCTGTGAGATGGGTCCCCTGATTTATTGGTTGTGTGTGTGTTTTGTTTGGATGATAGGCCAGACTGAAGGTCAGACTTAACAACCTGCTCAGCTTCTTCTGCTGGGCCTTTTGCTGGACTTCTTTAGTTCGGTTTTCCGAGGGTCCAGTTGGTAAAAGTGGCATTATTCCTGTCCGCAACTGTCACAGGAACACATCCTGGACTCGAGCATTGTCTTGTGTTTCTATGTCATCACAGTGTATTGCAGTAGCTGTCACAAGAATTCTTGTGTTTTCTTCGGAATGGGTCTAGACACCTAGACAGTAGCAGCCAGGCATCTACACACATGATTGGCTGTCTGAGCCCTGCAATGGATTGGAACCCTGACTATTGTGTCTGAGTCTTGAATTGAATTAGTATATTTTTAGATATTAGATATTCAGAGGTATTAAAAAATGTCAATTTATTCAATTTCCATGATGTTATGTTAACCATAACCATTATTAATGTTGACTATTAAAAAATCATGCTTCTGGACTCTGGAGATACTTTAGGGGGAAAACAACAATGCCTGAAATTACCCCCTTGCTTAACTTCTTATTTTTCTCCACATTAAATCGTTGTGAGCCAACAACAAAAATATCACACAAATGCAAAGTCCACTGTCAGTGTCGGTTTAAAGATAACTAATACCCAGACATTCCAAACCAAATTAAAGGCATTCATTCTTCCAGCACTGGAAAAGCATTGTTGAATTTTAGGCTTTCCCTTTCAGTCTTTCAGTCAAAAATGCACAGAACCATGAGCCCAGCACTGGCAACAGTGGGGTCAACGTTCTCCAACATCCTAAAAAATCATTATCCCATTCCTTTTAATCTAAATGTATGCTGCTCTGGTTATGGAAAAGCATTTACCTAGGACCTACTGTTCAAAGACAGGAGTGAAAAATACATGTACATACAATTGTTTTGATCTAGTCGTATCCAATTACCCGATTGCTTTATTCTTCCTCTCTACTGATGTGGATCTCCACCCTTGTTAAGGAGAGCCAAGACTGACACGAGCCCTCTCCGACACGTGTGCAGTACCCGAGTGCATCTTTTCACCTGCACGAGGCGAGTTCACATGCGGATCAGCTTTGTGTACGGAGAGCCACACCCTGATCGATGCATTATTCCTCGTCTCTGTGCAGGCGCCATCAATCAGCCAGCAGAGGTCGTAATTGCATAAGTTATGAGGTCCTGTCCGGCACCCCCCTTGAACAACATCCAATCATTTTTTGTGGATGGCAGAGCTGATTGTTGTTCTGTCAGATGGCAGAGCTGAGATTCGAACCGAGTTCGAAATATCAGCTCTGGTGTGGTTGCGCGTTTTACCGCTGCGCCACCTGAGCGCCCCAGGTTCTTGTACCCCATGCATAAAAATGCTCTTATGTCTAAATTGGCACACTGAACTATAAGGGAAGGTCTTTCCTGATGAGTAGAGACTGTTATAGCCAAAACAGCTTTGCTGTTTGCATTTTATTCTTTTCCTCCCAGTTGTGTCTTTTCCTTAGGTCCTGCAGACCCCCACCCTGATGCTTTATTTCACCTGCCAGAGACAGAGAGAGTCTCATGGAGAGCGTTATCGCATACTGAGAGCAAAGCACTACTATCCGACTACCTCTGATTAATCAATCACCTCTGGGGGAATCTACTATCCATCCTGCAGTTGCTTCTACCAGCCAGCAGGGGCCAACTGGATCAGCAAAGTGGAAACCGTTCAACCATTCCACCCTCAGACACAGCCAATCATGTGAGCAAGAGGTCTCAAAGCTTAACTGCTATTGACATTTCTGATGACAAAGACAAGGCAAAAGCAGGAACCAGGGTTTTTTGATAGCAGCCTCCAAACCCATGACAATGTAAAGCTAATATGACTGAACAGTAACACTTGTGTTCCAGGAGCTTCTAAATCATGGTAGATCAGACTTGTTGGTTCTTTTATAATACCAATCCAGAAAATGTTCTCTCAGCATAAGGAAACACGTTTTTTAAGCCTTTGCTAGAAGACCACTGATCCATGTACTTTGCAATGAGTGCAGTCAATCTAGCACCTTTGATTTGGGGTCAGAGTCACCAACTGTGGTGGTCATTAGAAATAACAGAAGGCCATACACTTTTCCAAGTGTTCAGTCAACTTTTGATTTAGATACTAAAGTAATTAACCAGATTCTCATGATCTCTAGTTTGACTCATCATACTATTTTAGTATCGGTATTGGCATCCCAACGTTGGTTTTGGGACAGGAATAGTCTTGTTTGAGATTCCATCCAGTTTCGGACACGCTGATGAACATCTATGTATATTTTCCCCACCAGAGCCTGACAGAAAACGGCAATGGGCCTGACTGGATGTAATACAGTTCACGCCCACCGTAAACTCCAAGGCATCTTCCTACCAGGAACCTAAAATTTTTTCCTTATAACTCTAAAGTCAGGGAATGAAGGTGCTTCTAAAGGTGTAATATGACAGAAGCAATGGGTGGAAGGGGGTGGATGGATTTTGGGAGTCTTGTGTGAAGCCGAGTGATTGCGTAACTGACTGAATATGTTGGACTTCCATTAGACACACACAGGGACGCACATACAGACTTTCGCTTGGAGCAGTTTGGCGCTTACAGGAAGGGCAGGGCAGTATACCATAGCATACACACCCTTGCAGCATTGTTTGGTCCTGTCATGTTGTAAGTGGTAATGATTGGCTCAGATTCTCTGAGCATGCTCAGACTGGCCTGAATCTGTACACTCATAAATACACAGTAAAGCTGCCAACAGATACTGATCCTAATCAAGACACCCACTGTGTCATCACACGTAGTGGATGGCGGGGAGCGAGGTCAGGAATACAACTTGGCTGAGTTAGTGTGATGACCCGCAATGGATTGGTGCCCTGTCTGGTTTCTGTTTGGACTATTCTTTTTTTTTTTTTTTGACAGTGAGATGTTTAAAAAAATCCCAACAACAGTGCTGAACCTGCTACAGTTACACAAATACAAAACACAATGCCATGTCAGTACTACGTAACTGTCGTGGCAATACTGAGGGTGGTCCACCACCCAAATAACATCTGATCAGTGGAGGGCCTGTAGGGGTTTCATTTAATTGATTAAAAAAAGGGAACAGGGAGTGACAAAGCATATAACGCAACCATAAGCTACAGTCAGTTATGGTATACCCACAAAGTTTTTTTTTTTTCTCCTGATTTAGGAAGCCAATTAGTCTTCCGCTGCTGGGGATCCCGATTGCATTCGAGGAGGGTATATTCGCCTGCTCCACACCGGTGCGCAATCCCTCGACCCCTTCTTTTTTCGGTGGATTTGCACATGAGGCTCCTCCACTTCTGCACAGGCGCCTCGGCCCACCTACCAGGGTCCTTGCACAGCGTTTGAAGACCCCACCCACTTAGTCCGGCTTTTTCCCCACCCAGCAGACTCAATGGCCAATTTTTTCTGCTGCAGGCACTGACAATTGTGCCCACTAGGTTAGTGCCCAGCCAACAGCTCAGCAAAGCTGCCATCTGTTAAATGGTGGTTCTTTTTTAGTAAAAAAAAAAAAATGATTATTTCGGACAGGTTAGATACACAAGGAAATCATCATGGTAATCATACTCTCTTTTACAAATAGTGATACTGCTGAAGTGCAAGTATCTGTGCCAGTATCAGTATCAGTATGATTAAAAAACAGATGCATCATATCTGGTTTTGCATTTACATTTTTGGCATTAAGCAGATGGTTATATTCAAAACGACTTGCAATTACGGAGAGGAATTAGAGGCAAACTGAAATGCAATCACTTCAGTGGAAAAATGTGAAATGCAATAAGCACATCATTGTTTTTCCACAGTGACATGCAGAAAATGTGCCAAAATGAAAAGTAAAAGATCCATTGCATTGTTTTAACATTGCTCGACCCCTTAACATAGCCGCTCAGGTGGTGCAGCGGTAAAAACACACGCTGGAACCAGAGCTGGGATCTCGAATACATCGTATCGAGTCTCAGCCCTGCCTGAGACTCTGGTTGTACAGGATGATCAATCCTTGACATTGACTGCCTACCTTGTTCTCTTGGAGAGAGAGAGAGATGGAAGATTTTGTAAAAAGTTGAGTGTGTGTGTCAGTTAGTGAGTCAGATCTACCCTCAACACCAGACAGAAACTAAAAACATATGAAACTCTATTGCATTTAATCATGTGTTCTAGCTGGGGTCTCTGAGACCCCAAAGAGAGGTGTATAAAATATTAATATAAACATATTGTTGATTTGCAGATTCCATAAAATTAGGTAAAGCCAGGAGGCATCAAGCTGATTAAAGACACTTTGGAATCCCAGAAAGACCAAACAAAACGTGAGGGATAAAATGGTGCACGCGATGGTGCATCAAGTAGGCTTCAATGTACTTCCCCAAAACTATTTGGACATGCAAGCGTGTCTGGTTACCAGGTTTTGTAAAGCTAAATTTAACACACCCAATTCTGATCCAGTCTGCAAGTCTTAAGTAACATCTGTGGGCATTGTGCAACATCATGTCTGTTTGCCAGCTGCAATGGTGGTTGAGCCACTGCCAGTGATTCACTTGGCTTAACTGGGGTGTGGATAACATGGACTTATCACTGGATATATCGAGAGGAATGTAACACATAACTGCAAGGGTTGTGGGTGATGTTGGAACCTTGCCTTTAGTTACTGTGTGTGAGGGGTTTTACTTGTTCGCTTCATCATTTTTTGGGTTTTCTCAGAGTATTCTGCTTTCTTTACACCTCCTAAACATGCAGGTGGTCTGGCTACTGTAGAATGTTTGTAGGTGTGAGTAAGTGAGTGAATGGGTGAGTGTGTTATGCTAAATGCTAGATATCCATTAAATTGAAATAGATAATTGATGAATGTTTTCGACATCACATGTACTTTTCCAAAAATTGTGTTCTGCTCATCAAAAATACTTTTCTTTTTACTTAGTTTTACTTTTTAGTATATATAGAGTGCCTGAATACACTTTATGCCCAACAGTATGTGGAAACCACTTCTAATTCTTGAGTGCTGGTGTTTCAGCCACACCCTCTTACAATGCAGTCACTTTTTCAGTAGCTTTCAACTTTGTGGCAGCTTGGAGAAGGCGCTTTTCTGTTCCAGAGTAACTGAGTGCCCCCTACACAAAGAAAGTTTCCCATAAAAGGCCCATAAACACATTTGACAAGCCCATTTAAAACTTTAGGGCTAAATTGGAATGTCAACTGCAAGCCAGGCAGAAACCTTGTCCAATGTCAGTGCCTCATAGTCAGCTCATAGTCCTACAGGCACACTATTCTGGTCATATAATAGTAGTACCATTAAGGTTTGTTCACAGTGACACATGAGCAAATTAAAATAACACACTTTTACCTTATGTCTGAACAACCATTTACCACTTGGTCAGTGCTAAAGCTGTAGAATCAGTGCCAGAGCCAGATTAAGATGCAAAATTTGCACCGTTATGCCAAGTTCACACTACACGACGTTCCAAGTCGTCAGGTCGCTGTATAGTTCACACTACACAACTGGATCTCTTGTAATCAAGAGTCTTTCAAGTCAGTGTGTATTTCACACTGCACGACTGATCGGTGATAGGGGGTTCACACACTACACGATCTATCACCAACTGGAATCGCAGTCTCCCAAACTATGTTTTGTCACGAAAACAATGCGAGGGGTTTAATGATACGACGTCCAAAAATGCACGTCAACAAGAAGCGATCAAAGTGTGTGCGCTGATGTGCAGCATAAAATTAAAGAGGAAAAAGAATTGAATCTGAGTGGATTTGGCATGGATTGTTCTATAGTGAGTTGGAGGTTAATAAATATTTTTGCAGTGCAACGTTGTGTGCGTGTTATATTTTGAAGAGAACGAAAAGGTCAGAAATACTGTAAAACCTGTGTGTGCCGATGTTTTCTGATATAAACTATATTACGCCCGTCACACCTTTTTACAACTTCTCCCCTGCGTTCCCCCTCACACCGTATCTTGCGTTCTCATTGGCTGTTCGACATAGCACTCATTGGCAGTCGGGCAACTCAGATCCAGATATCTGACATGCTAGAAATCTTGCTTCGGTCGCCGAGCGTTCAGCGAGTTCTTGAGTCGTTGGGTAGTTCACACATAGCGATCGAGAGCCGAGTTTCAATCGCCGAGCCAACGCCGAGTTGCTCCCGAGCCTGCAAATCTAGCGCCGACCAATCGGCGAGCATAAATCAGGGCAAAAGTCGTGTAGTGTGAACTAGGAATTAAGTAATTAATAGTTCTTTTTGAGGTGTTGATGTTGTAAGTAGGATTTTTTTCCAAATTAATTCAATTTATTATTTTAAGATTTTAATTTGAATAAAATATTCTGTTGCAGTTTTATTACATAAAAGAAAAAGATCTTTTACATTTTGCTGCTTTTGTACGGACATTGTAACAAATAAGACAAAGTATGGTTGCAAACCAACAATTTTATCTTCATGAAAAGCTATTTATCAACAAATATTTTAGTTTGAATTGTCTGTTCATAGAACTAAATCATTTTCATTGAAATTGCATTATGTCTAGATTTTTTAAACAACAAAAACAGAAGAAAACAGGATTTTAAAAACCATTTTAAAAGTACCAATATTATTTTATAAATTATCAGATGTGAATCAGATGTCTGACATGTATTTTATAACTGATAAATAGTTGTTTAGGTCTGGTAATCAATGTGTTAGTTTTGTGTTTAACAAACAACACTATGCTTTAACTTTACAGTTTTATATCTGTTTATGTAAAAAAATGCTACGTTTGGAGTAATTGACAAAATGTAAGAATGAAAAGAAGAAGCACATGTTGAAGACACAAATTCTGATATTTCTTGACATTACTTGAGGGTCTAGCGTGCTTAAAATTTATCTTTGCAATTAGCAATCAGTAAATTAGCAAAGTAAACAGTTATAACAGAAGTAGCAGTGGAGCAACTAGCCACTCCATGGCAAATAAAATGAACAGTTAGCATCTAAAAGATGCACTTAATGTACCACACTGGCTAACCTGAACATCTACCTCCCCCTTGTGACCAGCATGTGTATTAGCACAAGTGGAACACAAACATTAGCATTATTCATCTTCAGTGAACTTGGCATTCCATTTCAAAACTACTGGCATTACTATGAATTCTAACCCAAAACATTAACTTTTCACAGTTTAGCACATCAAAGTAGTTGGTCTAATGACCACCAATGCACATTCACAAGTTAAACATTGTATCCCTGCACAAAACGTCCAGTTGGTTAAACCAGATATCTAAATAACAATGCTCAGACTGTAAAACAAATATTCTACAGGTATAAATACAGAAACTTATGCAAAAATGCTGTTTTTATTTTAAATTTTACACACAGAACATTTAGCAGCATTTAGAATTAGAATTGACAAAGAGTTGAGATTTTCCGTTAAAGTTCTCTCATGTTTTTAGATTATTAAACCCTGCTGGATTTTGAAGAGGACATCTGTGGCTAAACGGGAAACGGTGTAGTTTGTTTTATTTCATAACACTAATGGATTAATCGTCGAGGATGTGAGGTATCTCCAAGCCGGGACAAGATAAATTCTTTATCTCAGGTGAGTGATTTATTATTCATAAAGCAATTTTTATTGTGTTTAAACAGTGTTTTTATATGTGGCAGTAGTAGATGATTTTTTAAAATGCTAAAAGTTTAAGTAAATCAGTGTGTTTTAATTTCTGAATGGCTGTTGCAAATGAGTTGTAGATCAGTGGCACGTGTTAATGATGGCGTCAAGATGAAAGCTGGCAATAAACGGCACTCTGTTGGAACTTATCTTTGTGAGTCATTTGCTTTACACACAAACAATGGCCTTATTTTCAATAAGTGTTATTTACAATAAGTGTTATTTACATTAGGCAACAGTATCGGATCACACGTTTTTTTCCTTCCGATATCCGATCCAGTGATTTGGGCCAATATCGGACCGGTGCCAGCCCTAGTAATTTCACCAACAAAAACACACCTGGTGTAACCAAGGCCCTAAAATATTATCTATAGAGCTTGTTGGGTTACTCACATGCTTCAGACACCAGGATACACACAAGAAAAAAGAATTACATATACAGACAAAGCAGTGGAATGAGAGAGCTGTAGGTATAATTGGCTTCATGTTGATGTCTCTTGGCAGGCAGATTAAAAAGCTCTAATCAAAAGCAGCTAAGTGTACAAAATGTTCAATGTATAACTAAGATGCTACGTGTGCAAAAGTTCCACTGCAGTCCTAGTTCTATAAATAAAATACACTTACAGTATAAACATGAGTCACATGTCATTTTCTGGGGTCTTTCGAGAAGACAAGCTCTATGAGAGGGATTGACAAATTAGTCTCCCCCAGTGCCGCTCAGGTGGCGCAGCGGTAAAGTACGCTAAAGCACCAGAGTTGGGGTTTCGTATACATCGTATCGAATCTCAGCTCTGCCTTTGCGACTGGGCTGGGCGGCAGCATGAACAACGATTGCCTGTTGTTTAGGGTTAGAGGGTAAAAAAGTCGGTCCTCATAACTGGTGCAACTGCGGCCCCTGTTGGCTGACTGATGGCGCCTGCACATCGGTGTATGAACTCGACTCGTGCAGGTGAAAAATGCAGTCTGTACTGACTGTACGTGCCGGAGGATGTCAGTTGAGAGGCGTCCTCAGTCAGCAGTGAAGGGTCGAATAAGTATAGAGGACGCAATCAGGGTAACTGGACACGACTAGATTAGGGGAGAAAAATTGAAAACCCCCCCCCCCCCAAATCTCTTTGCACCAATCTCTCTTCATAGACACATTTCATAATTCCAAAATCTTGCAGAAAGCATTCTTATAGCTGCAAACAATGAACCAAGTCTATCTTAATGGCTATGGATTTGGAATAAGATGTCATAAAAGCTCCTCTAAGTGTAATGTACAGGTATCCCAATAGCCTTGTCCATATAGTGTATGTTTGACCTTGTAAAAACATTTGCTAAGCACCCATTAAAGAAAATTGCTTTTATAAACAAATGCAGCTAGCACTAACTTAAACCCTGAAACCCTGAAGAGTTCTGCTCTTTCAGTTACAGTATTATACAGATTCATTTAAAGACTTCAAAAAGACAGTAATAACAGTTTGTGTGTTTGAATGTGAGGTGAGTAAATCAAGCAAGAGGAACTGTGTGTACTGTCCAGCGCTTACCTTCGAGGCTTGTCGGCGCTCAGTGCAGTCTGGATGCTGACAAATCACACATTCTTCCTGAGCAGACTTCTCATCTAGAAAAGTACAGCAAGTGCTGGTGTCAAATCAGATGACAAACCAGAGCAGTGCACTAAAACGTACAATTACATCGTAAATGAGAAATTGAGGCAACGAAAATGATAATTTATTACCAAATTAAAAAGAACAGGGAAGCCAACAGTTCATTTTCTACTTGTGTCATTTATATGTAACCAGTTATTTAATGTTTATCCTTGGAAGCTGATCAACATCACACATGGTGCGGTCTTCATCTGGGTTCACTTAAAGCAATGCCGTAAGTATTTATTTTTGCACCCCCTCTCGCCCCCTTTATTCCTTGTTGGTTCGAAAAAGGCTGCAAACTAGCACATGCCCCTGCTGACCCGTGAAGCCACCGACAGTTCCTCTAAACCAGCCAGCCACACACTCTTCCAAGACCACGTAATGCTCTCTGTATTTTTCCACCACTTGAGCCGGTGCCTAGACAGCAGACGACCCTGCTGAGGCGGCAAGGAGGTAAATCTTCATTCGGCCTTGCTTCAGTCGGACACGGTCAATTGTAGTTGTTGGGCGTACAGTCTGACCGGTAGCACCACTAAGACTCCAGGGTATTGAGCTAGCACATTACACAGCTGCGCCACCCATGCGCCCATAACAACCATCTTCAAGGAGATTCTCAAGATTGCATATAAGCCTAAAAACAGTTTTCACACCTGCCAAAAACCTCAAGCAGACTCATGCCAAGAACAAACAGCAAGTCAAGGTAGATGTGGTTTTCAGACGGCATTAATCTTTTGAATTAATGGCCTTATGGTCTGGAAAGATGTCGGGCGATTTGTGAATAGTCAGATTTTCTATTTTCTTCCCAAATTTGGTAGAACGATGAAGTCAAACACTGAAAAGAGCATCCTGATGTAAGTCAACACTAAAGCAGACTGGCATGTACACTCTAGCCTGCATTGAAGTCTGGTGTAAGCCTTCTGTATAATCTGTTAATACCTGATGAGTATAAAGTTGCATTTGGCAACACAAACAAAGGTTTTAAGCGTGCCAACTGCAGGTGGGGATTAAAAAAAAAGTCTACATGAGATGGTCGAGTCAGGAAACAGGTCCAGGCTAGAAAGCTGTGAAATAGGTGGTAATTTCTCTTAACTTGAGTCAATAGATGGTAATGACTAGGTGTGAAGAACTGAATCAGCAATTTTCATCTCTCTCGTACTCAATCGTTTGCACTCGCTCTCTTTCTTGCTGGCAGACAGAAATTCCTGACCTCAGTGCTGGTGATGAAGCTCATTTGCACTCGCTCTCGCTCTCTCTCTCGCGGGCAGACAGAAATTCCTGACCTCAGTGCTGGTGATGAAGCTCAAAATAAACACATAAAACTGTGCTGATGAGATTCAACGCTGAACAGGCCAGTGTGCTCAATTCACACATCACCAAAAGAACACCATACCCACAGTGAAGCATGGTGGTAGAAGCATTATACTTTGGAGCCATTTTTCCTCAGATGTAACTAGAGCGTTAGTCAACGTGGTGGAAATTACAAACTGTTCCAAATATCAGTCAATTTTATAACAATACTTTCAGGCCTCTGCTGTCACCTTTCAGCATGACAACGACCCAAATCATACCTCCACATCCACAAAAGAATGGCTTTACCAAAAGGAGATGAAAGTTCATCTTGATTGGATTCAGAATCCAATCTGAATCCAATCAAGATGTGTCATGATGATAGACTCCTATCCATGATTATACAGATTCTGGAAAAACTATTGTACACCGATCAGGCATAACATTATGACCACCTTCCTAATATTGTGTTGGTCCCCTTTTTGCTGCCAAAACAGCCCTGCAACTGCGATGCACTGTGTATTCTGACACCTTTCTATCAGAACCAGCATTAACTTTTTTTTTTTTTTTTTGCAATTTGAGCTACACTAGCTCGTCTGTTAGATCGGACCACACGGGCCGCCCATGACTCTGTCGCCGGTTTACCACTGTTCCTTCCTTGGACCACTTTTGATAGATACTGACCACTGCAGACTGGGAACACCCCACAAGAGCTGCAGTCTGGACATGCTGTGACCCAGTCGTCTAGCCAGCACAATTTGGCCCTTGTCAAACTTGCTCAAATCCTTACGCTTGCCCATTTTTCCTGCTTCTAACACATCAACTTTGGGGATAAAATGTTCACTTGTTGCCTAATATATCTCTGCCGTGATGAAGAGATAAGTCAGTGGTCATTATGTCATGCCTGGTCAGTGTAAGTACTGTAAGATAATAAAAAAGTCTAATGGCATGGGAAATTCGGTATAATTCCATTTCAAGCACTTGTAAAGCTCAAACAAACAACTAAGCAAGACGAACACATTAAAACCCTGCTTCTGCACTGTAAGCTAAAACATGGTCTGCCATACTGTCCTTTGTTTCATTTAAAGTTTTTTTTTCCAGCTGCAGCTGTCTGCATTGGCATGGGGTTTTAACCCAAGTCCTCCTCCACATCTTGCGGAAAGGTTCGCACAATTACACTCCTTAACACAGATGCACCCACATCAATGGGAAACAAAAATACATATAAACAAAGACAGCAGAAACCATCTAGTCACCAGGTCTAAACCAGTCCACAGAGTAAGCAAAGTGCAGATGAGTCTCTGAGACTGCCTACAAGGTTTTTAAGGAAACTCTGGCTGAACTCTAGCAGGAATGGTGCATTTACTGTACAAAGCAGGACCAAAAAAATGTGGGAATATGGTAGTCTTTTAAGCGCCAGCTGTAGTCGGGTTTACAAGAATAGTGCAGGGGCACTGCTGCATTCTGACACCTTTAACTCACCGTGAGTTTTGTGCATTTATATCATTTTAGTTATTAACAATGAAACTATTACACATTACAGATCTAAATCAAATGTATCTAAAGCACCGGAGTACTTTTTGCATTTGGTATTATGGGTAACAGTATATTGCTAAGCTTAAATTCATAACTCTTTGACCATAGATGGCATTTTTATAGCACATACTGCATTTAACATGTTGCCTACACTTACAAGACCATGACATTTTATTTGCAGATATTTAGAACAAGCTTACATCCATGATTATGGCAGGCAGATGTTGATAACAATGCACACACATGATATTCTTTGTTGTGTCCCAAATCGCATTCCATGTGCCACAAAGTGTGTAAATATACCACTAACACTGCACTAATTAGAAGTACTATGTAGTACGTATGGGAACGTTTTGGAACTCCTAAACAAAGCCTAAATAAATAAGACTTCAGCTTTACGCCAACATTTTGCAGGCATGGTAACACATGACAAAAGCCAAATATTTAAACATGAATGTAATTATTGAGTTCACAAATGTTTGAAGTCTCTTAAACAGATTGTAAAACCTCACAGAAAAGCTTCACAGAAGAGTGCAAGCTGTTACAGCCCGGCCCTAAAAGAGAGGTTGGGGTTCAGGTGGCTCAGCAGTCTAATATGCTAGGCCAACACCGTGACAAGCTCAAGCTCTCAGGTTCAAGTGCCAGTTATGATACTGGCCTGGCCAGGAACTGAACAGACAAACATTACAGTGTCTGAGGAAGAAAAGGACAGATACGGTTTCTTTTAATGTATATCCAGTTCCCAATGTCACTGCCATATGCCCAGTTTTTACACAGTTAGCCCTTTGTGTACTCCAAAGGCTGCTTTTTTATAGAGACAATTAAACATTACTTCTTGGCTTAAAAGCCAAAAAATTCTTGCACTCGTGTGGTTCAGCTGTCCTCTACCCTGACCCACCTCAAGCTCCCAAATTTAAATCGAGACCAGCTTGGCACCCACATAATTGGCTGTTTTCATCACTGCTGCAATAGAGACCTCTGCTGGCTGGTTACGGCACACGCAAAAGGGATGGTTAATTTACTAAGAGGTAGTGCATGACTATCTGTAAGTGATATTGCTGGCAGGTGAAAAAAAGCATGTTGGAAGCCGCTCAGGTGGCGCAGCGGTAAAATACGCTAGCACACCAGAGCTGGGTGTTCGAATACATCGTATTGAAACTCAGCTCTGCCACCAGGCTGGGCTGGGCGGCTGCATGAACAACGATTGGCTGTTGTTCATAGGGTTAGGGGCGAGCCGGATCCTCCTCATAAATGGTGCAATTACGACCCGTGCTGGCTGATTGGTGGTGCTTGCACAGGGCTGAGGAATAATGCTGATCAGGGTGTGGCTCTCCGTGCACAGTGCTGATCGGTATATATGAACTCGACTTGTGCAGGTCTCTACTGAGCATGTGTCGGAGGGGGCGTGTGTCAGTTCAGAAGTGTCCTCAGTCAGCGGTGGAGGGTTGAATCAGTGGAGGATGCAATCAGGGTAATTGGACACAACTAGATTAGGGGAGAAAATAGGGGGGAAAAGGTTGGGGGAAAAAAAGAAAAAAGAAGCATGTTGGAGTCTGCAGCCCTCCTCGGTCAGGGTCTGCAGCAGCAGAGAAATATATATTGAGAAATTGGATATGACTAGAATGGGAGCAAAAATGTAACCATTTAATTATCCAATGTCAAGTTATTTCCACTAGTCGATCCTTAATACTCATCTATGTGCTCAACAAATAACAACATAAAGCCCCAATAATGGACCAAAAACCTGCAGATTTTTCTCTTTAATATTATGAACTCTAAAAACAGAAGTCTTCATCTTCCAGAAGTAATTACAGTCCTCGTGAACTCAAGCGTGCACTTGAAATGTGAGCATGCACTTAATGCTGAGCAGTAAAGCCACCAGGGACTAGCTGAGTAAGCTCAGCCTGAGAGCAGTTTTTAGGATGGTTTAACCTTAATCAATGACGTAGCAAACACCACAACATCAAAGAAAGATCTTCTGAAAATCAGCATTCTTCTACATTCAAGTATCCCAAATGAAGGAGGAAGATTTCTGGAGGAGGTGGTGTACTGAATGACTTAACTATATCCAGAGCTGAAAGGACTGAATGGCGAGATAAAAGCACCATTGTTTCCATCTGCTCTCCACAGTTAAAAAATGAAGAGATATGTCAATGGCAAGCAGCTGATACAATTTTATTTTGAGCTACATGTCTTTCAAAATAGTTGTAAATACATAAATATAAATTACAAATGAATAAATGTACACTGATCAGCCATAACATTAAAACCACCTCCCTGTTTCTACACTCACTGTCCATTTTACCAACTCCACTTACCATATAAGAGCACTTTGTAGTTCTACAATTACTGACTGTAGTCCATCTGTTTCTCTACATACTGTTTTAGCCTGCATTCACCCTGTTCTTCAGTGGTCAGTACTCTCCCAGGACCACTACAGAGCAGGTATTATTTGGGTGGTGGATCATTCTCAGCACTGCAGTGCCAATGACATGGTGGTGGTGTGTTAGTGTGTGTTGTGCTAGTACAAGTGGATCAGACACAGCAGCACTGCTGGAGTTTTAAAATACCGTGTCCACTCACTGTCCACTCTATTAGACACTCCTACCTAGTTGGTCCACCTCGTAGATGTAAAGTCAGAGACGATCGCTCTATTGCTGCTGTGTGAGTTGGTCATCTTCTAGACCTTCATCAGTGGTCACAGGATGCTGCCCACGGGGCGCTGTTGGCTGGATATTTTTGGTTGGTGGACTATTCTCAGTCCAGCAGTGACAGTAAGGTGTTTAAAAACTCCATCAGCATTGCTGGGTCTGATCCACTCATACCAGCACAACACACACTAACACACCACCACCATGTCAGTGTCAAATTCATGGAGGACCAAGGATTTCAAGCTCTTGGTGTCAAGTTGGCTTGACTGCTAAATTATGCAATTTGGAAATAATCTGTAATATAGATAAAATGCCTTTAGTTGTCATATATACAGTACATGTACAGATGTACAGTGCAATGAAATTCTTTCTTCGTGTATTCCAGCTTGTTTGGAAGCTGGGGTCAGAGCGCAGGGTCAGCCATCATATGGCGCCCCTGGAGCATAGAGGGTTAAGGGCCTTGTTCAAAGGGCCCAGTAGTGGCTGCAAGGCAGAGCTGGGATTTTAACTCTCAACCTATTAGTTGATAGCCCAAAGCTCTACCAACTAGGCTACCACTGTCCCACTGCCTGCATAAAACCAAGCAATATGAGTAGATGCTTGCTGGGTAGCTAGCAAAGGCAGGAATTCCATGCATATGGCATAATACAGCATTTCCAAACTCTACATGGAATACTTAATGCATCAAGACACAATATAAATGACTTACATCTTGTAATAAATAGCATTTTAAACAGTTTTATTTTAAATTGTAATGCATGTTTCCATATTGTCATAAAAATGTCGTAAATTTTGACTTGTGTTGAAGGACGCAGTATGTGCTTACCATATTAAAAAGCCCTTCCCTTAAGAGGAAAAGAACTTGGCCTTACCATATGTATCATAAACGGCATCCAGGGGAGAGGACGCAGAGTAGCGCTCCACCCCCAACAGAGAAGCTGGAAGAGTCTCAAGTTCATAAGCCCCCCGTTTTTTCCAGTGAAGGAACATGGCAAAGGATGAAGATCCTTTAAGAAGAAAATTCTATACCTTAGCTGATGACTTTATCAGCTGGTAAATGGTCTAAGTGCTGATTCAATACACGAGCTCTCAATAGCAACTGAGTCTTCTCTAAATGACAAAATGAAGACCATAATTTCTCCGTAAACGCAACACGCAAGTCCCCGAAATGAGTCAATAGTTAAAGATATTCCAATAAATCAAGTGCCTTTAGTTCTCATTGTTTGTCATTTCCAAAAAAAACTGCTATCCATATCATATAACAAGAACCAAACTTTATTTGAGGAACTTTATTTTTTAATAAAGTTCCATCTGGTTCCGTCATACACTCTTAATCACAAACGTAAGAAGAGTCCTGTAGTTTCCAAAACACATACATGTACCAGATGGAGTTCTCACAAACAAAAAAGCCAAATCAACAAGTCCTTCCTCAAGAAACAGTTCCTCCATGTGTTAAATAACCCTTCTCCGTCAAAACATCCAAACAATGGCTTCTCAAACTCTCAATCGCCCGGTCGCTGAAGTCTAATTGGGGACTGTTTGGTGTCAAAGCCAGTGTAGTGTCCCCTTGAAAAAGGGGCTGGCCGATAGAAGGTCTTCAACCTACACATCCAGACAAATGTTGTATTCACAGTAAGATGAAATGAATGCTGGGAAAGACAGTCTGAACCAAAGCCTTCGATAAAGGTAACACAAAGACCTCTTTTATGCCAGTTCCTACGCAGACAGTGAACTTTCTCCATCATTTGCACAAACTGCAAAGGCCTCACATTTTTGGTGCATTCATCACACGCTGGCACCATCTACTTGGTGAAAGATTTATGTTTTATTAATGCGAATGTGACCACGCTAATGTGTTCGGCTATCCAGCAGTGAGAAGATGCAGCCCGAGGAGCAGAACTGGGCGCAGATGAACCGGCTGCCCAGCAGTAAAAACACATTTATACAGACTAGGTGCCAAAATAGGAATGACATCATCTCCACGTCTGTCTGAGAGAGCTTTGTTTGGGTTAGGATCACCAGTTTGGCTGCTGCATTTCCAAATGTGGCTGAAAGACTGTAGCACAAAGTTTATTTTACACTAAAACTCAGGTAATTACTAGGTTATATTTACAGCTAACGCCACAGAATATAGCAAAGCTCGGAACTGTTTTGATGAGTCTGGTGTGGAGGAATTCCAGTGGCCTGCAAAGTGGACATTAACTGCAAATTCCAACATATTTAATATAAAATCCTGTGGAAAGGCACCCCAGTTAAATGGCTCGTAAAGCTGCAACAAAAGCGATTCAACAACAAACTTTGATTATCTTACACCGACCACTAGTTCAGCATTACTACTTTAAGACGCAAGCTCCAATTCCTGTTCAATTACACAGTAAATTGTTATGCTATAAATAAAATCCACTTACACAGATCAGCCATAACATTAAACCACCTCCTTGTTTCTACACTTACTGTCCATTTTATCAGCTCCACTTACCATATAGAAGCACTTTGTAGTTCTACAATTACTGACTGTAGCCCATCTGTTTCTCTGCTTGCTTTGTTAGCCCCTTTTCACCCTGTACTTTAATGGTCAGGACTCTCCCAGGATCACTACAGAGCAGGTATTATTTAGGCGGTGGATCATTCTCAGCACTGCAGTGACACTGACATGGTGGTGTGTTAGTGTGTGTTGTGCTGGTATGAGTGGATCAGACACAGCAATGCTGATGAAGTTTTTAAACACCTCACTGTCACTGCTGGACTGAGAATAGTCCACCAACCAAAAATATCCAGCCAACAGCGCCCCGTGGGCAGCGTCCTGTGACCACTGATGAAGGTCTAGAAGATGACCAACTCAAACAGCAGCAATAGATGAGCGATCGTCTCTGACTTTACATCTACGAGGTGGACCAACTAGGTAGGAGTGTCTAATAGAGTGGACAGTGAGTGGACACGATATTCAAAAACTCCAACACACCACCACCATGTCATTGTCACTGCAGTGCTGAGAATGATCCACCCCCCATATAATACCTGCTCTGTGGTGGTGATGTGGGGGTCCTGACCATTGAAGAACAGAGTAAAAGGAGGTTAAAAAAGTATGCAGAGAAACAGATGGACTACAGTCAGTAAGTGTAGCGGCATAGCAAAGCAGTAATCTTTCAAGTACTGTCAGACATTATTTACACTATGCATTACCTTCCCTAGTGTTTTATTAAATGCTGCCAGGTTGGTTCTTGGAAAGTGAGTCCTTTATCTCGAAATAAACCAGTAACATTACATAATAAAGTCCCTTTGGTTTGGGCATACATAAAGACTACCACCTTTTTATCCTGATCAGGGTCACGCTGGGTCTGGCTTCCCTGGAATCACCGGACGTAATGCAGTACACATCCCGGACAGGACACCAAATCAAACGTGGGGCCTCGATCCCAGACGTAGCCAATCACGTATATATATGTAGACACCAAACCAACCGATAACACCACTGGGTATTCGAACCCTGGATCCAAGGGGTAGTGGGCTCCTCTACGACTATTCAGACTAGCTTGTTAAAAATAGCTAGACTGTCATTGTAAAGTAATTGCTTCTGGTCACACAAGCAAGTAATCATCGGACCAACCTTACTACCCTGATTTTATTCTGGGTTGCGGTAAAAAATGAATTTTAATGTATACACAGAGGTTAAGCTTCCTGTAGTACTTCAGGGAGGCTGGGTCATTATTATCCTACTGAAGTGAGGGAAAACGCTTTGAGAACACACTGTACTAATCTTGGAAGGCAGGGACAATGTCACACAGTACGTAACTCAGATGTCCAATTTCGGCATGAGAAATTAGAGGGTAGGACAGGAGCAGGATTGCCGTCTGAAGCTTTGCTCCGCAGACATGTGGTAGTAATCTTAACCCAATTTTGAATGTGCAGCTTTGGAACCAAGCCTTTCAATTCACTCCTGAGGAAAAAGTTCATGACTCGTCTTTAGCATTACTGAACTAAAGAGCTACTATTAATCATGCATTTTAAAGTGATCTCTAAGTGTTTCTACTTAGCAGTCATCCAAATCAATTCATTTTCAGTTTGGAAAGAAACAAAGGTGGTTAGGAATGTCTGGACGTTTCTCAAGAATTTCTGAATCAAATTATAGTTTGGTAAGGCAGACAAAGCATTTGAATATAATATGAATCAAATTAGTGCACCTCTCTTGGTATTTTTTCAAACTACAAACCCAGATTCCAGAAAAGTTCAGATGTTCTGTAAAATCCAATAAAAAAGAAGGATCTGTGATTTGTTAATTCTCCTGAATCTTTATTAAACAAACAAATGGAGAAAGAAAATATTTCCAAATAAATTTAGACACATTTAGAATTCAATTCGTCCAAAAACACTTCAAAAAAGTTGGTACAGAGGCGTGTTTAAGCGCTCAGGTGGTGCTGTGTGATAAGTCGCTGGAGATTCTGAACTCCAAGATTCGAGACTTGGCTCTGCTACCGGCCGGCTGGGCGCCCTCTAGCAGGCACAATTGGCTAACGTCTGCAGCAGACAAATTGGACTCCAGTCTGCTAGGGTGGGGAAAGAATTGGATTTAACAGAGGGGTGGGGTTGTGAAAGGAACCTGGTTGCCCAGGTGGAGAAGCGCAAAGGTCGGGACGTGGCTCTCCGTGCGGGAAGCTGGCCTCATGTGCAAATCCACTGATGTGTAGGTGTATAAGAAGGGATCAGTAGAGTCACCCCCTCTAGTAGAGTCACCACTAGGGGTCCCCAGCAAATTGGGACAACACAAAAGATGGAAACAAACAATCAAATTAGCTTATGCTGGCAGCCTGATTAGAAATGTCAGGACTAAAATTGTCACTTGCTTCTTTGTATCGTTTTTGTATCGTACGGTAAACTTTGAATCTAGATATTTGACGTGGCCGCAACAGCAACTTTTCTTGTAAGCCAATTAGGGAAAGCTGCTGATTCATTGTGAAAATTTCTTCCATGATTAATTCATCCACTGTGTTTGTTTAAGTGAAATCCATTCAGCCACAGTACATTAATGATAATTCATCAGCACAAGGTCTGTAAATGCATCAGAAATGCAATGCAAAACAATGCATTTCTCAATCCCAGTTTGTAGAATTGTACAATCGTTAACTTTAGAGTTGATATTACTGGGATTGTTTTCCCTATAAAAAGCTCAGAGTAGATTACCCCTCCCCCTCTCTGTAAATACGCTTATCCTGTAAAGATGGCTCATCCAGTAATGACATGCCTATTAATGAAGGCCTTCCAGATATCCTAAACAGTAATATGTTGGGTGTGGGACCCAGCCTTGGCTAAAGAAGCATTAGAATTACGGTCTGAAGAGATAACGTGTCATAGCACCACCTCTGAATACTACACCTTTCATCATCATTTCAAGGTGGTAATTCAAGAGGGTGTGGGTCATTCCACCAAACAAACAAGACATGATAAAACAAGACGAACTGAAGAGTAGAACTTTGCCAGTTAAAATAGTTATACAGAGATGTTCTTGTAGCAGTTGTTCTAACAGTAAGGGTGTTAAAATACATTATAATAAAAAGCATGGTCCAAGCCACCACTATATTATGTAAAACGAGCACGGTACAGCACCTTGATAATAAGCTACACCATATGGCCAAAAGTATATGAAATTATGACCTTGAGCTCCAAAACCATAGGTATCAATTTGCAATAGTGTCCACTTTTCTGGCATGACTTTCCACAAGATAATTTAAAAGGTCAATCACTGATGAAACAACATGAGAAGACTAGGTAGAAGACCAATGTTCCAATGAATCTCCAAACCAAACTATTTTTGGACGTCTTTATGGACCTCACTCTGTGCCCATGAGCAGGCTGGAATAGGTAAGGGCCTCCTTTAAACTGCGGTCAGAAACTGCTGTTTAAACCCTAGAGGTTAGTGTAAAACAATCTCAAACTCTCATGTTCGAATCTCAGCTCTGCTACCGGCAGGCTGGGCACCTATGACTGGCATGTCTGAGGGTAGAATGACAGAGCATTCCTCATATGACCTCTGCTGGCTGATCAATGGTGCCTAAACAAATAAGTTAAGGAAGATAATGAAGACTGGTAATGGCTCTACCTGAATGTTACAGATCAGTAGAGGAAGCAAAATGTGATAAATAAAAGTGGTATTTGCATACATTTATCATAATTCTGGTCATTTTTATTCCAGTAGAAGATTTTGTAGGGTTTTTTTCTTTGCCATTGGTCCAGCGCCAACCACAACACACCCTGAAGAGAGCACTAATCTACTGCAGAGAATCACTCATGCGTTTACTAGCTAACTTACACCTAAAGGCAATTCAAAGCCCCAGAGGAAACCCATGTGTACAGGAGGCAAAGACTCAAGACTAACAGGCAGTAAGCAGAGTCAAGGGGTTTCACAAAACCCACTGTTCATGTGTACAACCCTCCCCGCAGAAGAGCAAGTTCCACAAGAGGAATAAGACCAACCAGTTAAATGCAGTATGAAATGCGAAACACAACCTCGCATATGACTACACATCCTCAGTGGTGTCTGCCAAACCCTCTCAATCATTTCCCCAGTCGAGCCCTTAAAGGAGGTCTGAGTTCGGGCTAAATAATATCCTGTATATTATTACACATTACAGTTGGGTTCTGACTGAGGAAACTTTAATGGTTACTTCAGACAGATCATCATCCATCACAGCAAGATATTCCACATGAAAGTTCACTGCTCATGAGAAAGCTAATTTCTCTCGTTCTAAAAAGACTAATAGCTTTAAGTAAGCCAGGATCTGGAGTCGGAGAGTGTCTAAATCTAGCTTTATAAGGCATGTGGAACAAGTGACAGATGTAGGAGGAGCAAGAAAATATAGAGAGAGGAAAGAAAGAAATGGCCTAAGCGGAATATAAACATTTAGTCATCTGCCAGATGTTTTTATCCAGAGCGACTTGGAAATAGTGCTAAGTAACTGTAGAATCTAAAAACAGATCGGGCACCAATACCAACTCTATTTAATATACAGTAAACAGCCAAAAGTATGTGAACACCTGACCATAAGCTTGTTAGACATTCCATTATAAACCCATGGTCATTATTAAGGAGTCCCCCAGTCTATGAGGCTCCACAAGTCTGATACTCCTTGATGTTATACTTTTTCCAAGGTGTTTAATAGGGCACTCGAGTGGCACAGCAGTACAACACGCTAGCACATCAAACCTGACATCTTAAAATTGGGAGTTTGAATCTCTGCTACCAGCAGGTCAGGCACCTATAGGACAATGATTGGTTCATCCAAGGCTAAGAATGCCCAAAGGGAATCAACATAACTGCTGCAATTATGACTGCTGGCTACTGAAATTGGTGCATGACTCTCATGCAGGTGAAAAGAAGTGGTTGACTACTGCACACGTCAGGTGCAGTAGAGGTGAAATACATGACAAGATTGGGAGCATATTGGGGAAAAATGCATAAAAAGGTGGTCAACAGGGTTGAGGTCTGGGCTCTGTGCAGGCTAACCCCAAACTTGTTATGTTATTTATTTTATATAACTAACTGATTTTATAAACCTATCAGCAATGGGTTTGGTTGAATCAACTGAAGCCAGTAATTGGGAGGGTATTCTCACAATATGGCCATATACGTAGTGTATAATAAAGACACTAGACAGTGTACGTTCAAAGGAAGTTATGTTCAAAGAAGTTTAGAAAAGCAAATTAATATATACTGTACACTGATCAGCCATAACATTAAAACCACCTCCTTGTTTCTACACTTTGTAATTCTACAATTACTGACTGTAGTCCATCTGTTTCTCTGCATGCTGTTCTTCAATGGTCAGGACTCTCCATTATTTGGGTGGTGGGTCATACTCAGCACTGCAGTGACACTGACATGATGGTGGTGTGTTAGTGTGTGTTGTGCTGGTATGAGTAGATAAGACACAGCAGCGCTGCTGGAGTTTTTAAACACCTCACTGTCACCGCTGGACTGAGAATAGTCCACCAACCAAAAATATCCAGCCAACAGCGCCCCATGGGCAGCGTCCTGTGACCACTGATGAAGGTCTCAAAGGTGACCAACTCAAACAGCAGCAATAGATGAGCGATCGTCTCTGACTTTATGTCTACAAGGTGGACCAACTAGGTAGGAGTGCCCAATAGAGTGGACAGTGAGTGGACACAGTATTTAAAAACTCCAGGAGCACTGCTGTGTCTGATCCACTCATATCAGCACAACACACACTAACACACCACCACCATGTCAGTGTTACTGCAGTGCTGAGAATGATCCACCACCCAAATAATACCTGCTCTGTGGTGGTCCTGACCATTGAAGAACAGGGTGAAAGCAGGTTAAAAATAGTATGTAGAGAAACAGATGGACTACAGTCAGTAATTGTAGAAAGTGCATATGTATATATATATATATATGTATATATACAGTGTATCACAAAAGTGAGTACACCCCTCACATTTCTGCAAATATTTCATTATATCTTTTCATGGGACAACACTATAGAAATGAAACTTGGATATAACTTAGAGTAGTCAGTGTACAGCTTGTATAGCAGTGTAGATTTACTGTCTTCTGAAAATAACTCAACACACAGCCATTAATGTCTAAATAGCTGGCAACATAAGTGAGTACACCCCACAGTGAACATGTCCAAATTGTGCCCAAATGTGTCGTTGTCCCTCCCTGGTGTCATGTGTCAAGGTCCCAGGTGTAAATGAGGAGCAGGGCTGTTAAATTTGGTGTTTTGGGTACAATTCTCTCATACTGGCCACTGGATATTCAACATGGCACCTCATGGCAAAGAACTCTCTGAGGATGTAAGAAATAGAATTGTTGCTCTCCACAAAGATGGCCTGGGCTATAAAAGGATTGCTAACACCCTGAAACTGAGCTACAGCATGTGGCGCCCTGGTGAGAAGTACCAAGACAACTGTATCTTGCCTACAGTTAAGCATGGTGGTGGTAGCATCATGGTCTTAGGCTGCATGAGTGTTGCTGGCACTGGGGAGCTGCAGTTCATTGAGGGAAACATGAATTCCAACATGTACTGTGACATTCTGAAACAGAGCATGATCCCCTCCCTTCGAAAACTGGGCCTCATGGCAGTTTTCCAACAGGATAACGACCCCAAACACAACCTCCAAGATGACAACTGCCTTGCTGAGGAAGCTGAAGGTAAAGGTGATGGACTAAACCCAATTGAGCACCTGTGGCGCATCCTCAAGTGGAAGGTGGAGGAGTTCAAGGTGTCTAACATCCACCAGCTCCGTGATGTCATCATGGAGGAGTGGAAGAGGATTCCAGTAGCAACCTGTGCTGCTCTGGTGAATTCCATGCCCAGGAGGGTTAAGGCAGTGCTGGATAATAATGGTGGTCACACAAAATATTGACACTTTGGGCACAATTTGGACATGTTCACTGTGGGGTGTACTCACTTATGTTGCCAGCTATTTAGACATTAATGGCTGTGTGTTGAGTTATTTTCAGAAGACAGTAAATCTACACTGCTATACAAGTTGTACACTGACTACTCTTACTTATATCCAAGTTTCATGTCTATAGTGTTGTCCCATGAAAAGATATAATAAAATATTTGCAGAAATGTGAGGGGTGTACTCACTTTTGTGATACACTGTATATATATATATATATATGATAACATAATAATACAAAGAAACTGTTGGCCTTTCCAAATGCCTTTGTGTACATACAGACACTTGGCAGTTTGGACTAAATGTGTGTATTTACAGCCATGACTTGTTTTTTATGCTTGTGTAAAGTACATTTTTATGCTTGTGTAAAGTACATGTGTGGTTTAGATTTCAGAGGCATTAAAACAGTGAGCTCATTTACCAAACTGCAAATAACACACAGATTACTGTAACCTTAGCTTAAAATCTCAACCACAATTCTGTGAATTTTAACAAATGCTGGTCAAACCATGGACGACAAGTCAGGCAACCATATAAACAAATCATTTCTAGTAATTCAGCTTCACTCCAAGTATTACACATATTAAAGTATAGCTAGATTCTGTTTTTTATCAGCCTGTCTGCATGATGCTCCAAATGAGTAAAACATCACTAATGCACACAGTAACCTAGTCGATTGTTTACTTACAACTTAAATCACGTTTTATTCACTCATAATGAGGCCATTTGTTTCCTACTGTATTAAGACCCTCCAGACAGAAACACGTCAGCATGTCTAATTACCAGACATTGCAGATAACAAGATTACTTCCAGTGCAATAGGACTTAGCATTGTTTGGGTGAGGGATTTCGGGAAGGACGAGCAACCATCAGGTTTAGATTACCTTTAAAGGAAGGCATAGAAAAGATCAAGAGCAGAAGCTTGGCAGCATGAGGCTTAAAAGGTAGCTACATCAAAGTACCGAAATTAACAGGATATACATATAAGCAAAACGTAGTAAGTCAGTCAGATCCCCATACACCTGGGGCCCCAAAAGAAGGGCTTGTACTTCAAGGAGGAATTAAGAATGTGCTGCGTGGTTTAGTCTCTGGGTTGCTAAATATAAGCCCTACTTAGACTTGTGCAGGCAGACTAATCCGATCACTGGCAGGATTTAATTGTGTAAAGGGCACATTTAGCTTACCTGATTATTTCATTGATAAAAAAGCAAAGAAAATGTGTTTCTATCTAGTTTTTAGGCATTTGAAGTTGAAAAGTATAGCAAGGTTGAACAGATGCGTATTTTCTAGGGATGTAACAATACACTCTACCCACAATGCGATGTGATTCACGATACTGGGTTCACGATACAAAAAAATACAATAAAATACTGTGTTTGTGCTTATCTTTTTAATTTAAATAATAAGTGTCCTTTTATTTTTGAGGTAGGTACAAACTATGCAAAACAATGCTGCATATTTCCCTTTTTGTGTAAAAAATGAATCCCACATTAAATAAATAAATGAATAATACAAATAAAGACAGTATCCTCACATAAATAAATTTGGTTGGAAAATTCCGAACCTGGCAACCCTGTAGTGACGTCAACCGGGCGAGGTGAATGTCGCCAGTGCCCTCTGCTGTTTAAAGTGAATATCGATTCATTATACATGTAAACCGATTTGAATCGTTACACATGTGAATCGATTTTTAACTGTCTTGTGGTGCATCGTTACATCCCTAGTATTTTCCTTAGCAAAATTGGTCGAATGCTGCATTTTAGTTTGAATCTCAGGATCAGAAAGGTTGTGGTGGGACACCTGTAAGACCAAATCCTGACCAAAGTAAAGTGCATCACTTCAGCACAGACCACAGACCCACGCAAATAAGGTGAGAGATGTCTGAACCAAGTAATTAATGTTAAATTCTGAAATGAAATAATAATAATCTGATAAACTTTTTGTCTATGGTTTCTTAGTAGTTAGCCAATCAGCATTTTAAGTTTGGCATGTTTTCCTTGAGTATACGTATGTTTTCGCACACTTCCACAAACCATGTGTAAAGTAAACTGGCTAATTCTAACTGCCTCTATGTGTACAAGTAGCAAGGAGCTGGCACACTTCAGGATTTATTCCTGACTTGTGCCCAATGAGTGATGCCAGGCCCACCCTGAACTTAACCATAATAAAGAGGTTAGGGGAATTACACGAATGAATAAACAAATGATGAATATACTGTAGATGATGACTGGCAAAACTACATACATTTGTAATATCATGGCAGTATATTTGAATATCACAATATTACACAATATTACACTTTGACATCTCGTCCTACCCTATTACCAAGCACCAGGGACTGGATAAAGAACCTCAGACATATTGGAAAAAGAAAGAAAGGGTAATAAAAAGCTTACTTAGTCGCAGTCGGATTCCAAGCCAACTTCTAGGAAGAGATTTGTGATGCTGAGCTGGATTCATACTTCACTTACTGGACCTGTGTGTCCTATTCATTCCCTGTCGCCCATACAAAGAGCTGTGGAAAATAGCATCAGTAATCAGCAATGTGATTCAAATTTGTATTAAAAATCTCTTCTGTTTTAAATCTGTTTAAAGTACTAGATTAGATAGATAGATAGATAGATAGATAGATAGATAGATAGATAGATAGATAGATAGATAGATAGATAGATAGATAGATAGATAGATAGATAGATAGATAGATAGATAGATAGATAGATAGATAGATAGATAGATAGATAGATAGATAGATAGATAGATAGATAGATAGATAGATCCCGAAGGAAATGAAAGGAGATAAAATTACTACCATGTGCACCAAGTTGCAATGCAACTCCATCCATGCTGAGACTCTTTAATGACAACAGATCAGCTTTTAGTTTTTAAACTGATGCTTTAACTAAAACTCATCCAAGTCTGATGAAATGCAGTGTGGCTTTCTCTTTAGCTGTGCTACCTCTCTTTTAACCTCCTGCAACACTTTTTCCTCCAAGCTGCCTAGTTTTTCGTACAACCATCATAAAGACAATAGCAGTTTAAGGCACGATGACCTGTTGTATCTAACCGCACCTCGATCAACTGTTGATTCTTCTTACCGAGCAGTTGCAGCAGCCCCGTCTGCAACTCCTGCACTTTTCTTTCATTCCAGCATGGTCTGATCATTCGGTCTCAGCTTGTGCTCCACTGGTCTTTTCTACAGCGAAACATCAGGGTTAGATTTTCCAGACAGCTTTTCTCCAGCAGTGCTCCTTTACTGCACACTCCGAACCATGCGAGTGTATTTAATCCTCCACACTTCCAGTCTTTCATTCACCACAAGCTTAAGAGGTTCTATCCCCGCCTCTCAGTCCGCAGTACTAAATGTAACCACTGGGGGAGCTCACAGGGTTTATTTATTTACAGTATTTAAATCATATAAATTACCATTTCGAGATCAAAGTCAAAATGATAATAAGAATAAAGTCGAAATATTATGAGAATAAAGTCAAAATATTATGAGATTAAAGTCAGAATGATATGAGAATAAAGTCAAAATATTATGAGATTAAAGTCAAAATGATAATAAGAATAAAGTCTAAATATTATGAGAATAAAGTCAAAATGATAATGAGAATAAAGTCGAAATATTATGAGAATAAAGTCAAAATGACAATGAGAATAAAGTCGAAATATTATGAGATTAAAGTCAAAATGATAATAAGAGTAAAGTCTAAATATTATGAGATTAAAGTCAAAATGACAATGAGAATAAAGTCAAAATATTATGAGAATAAAGTCGAAATATTATGAGAATAAAGTCAAAATGACAATGAGAATAAAGTCGAAATATTATGAGAATAAAGTCAAAATGACAATGAGAATAAAGTCGAAATATTATGAGATTAAAGTAGAAATGATTATGAGAATAAATTCGAAATATTATGAGAATAAAGTCGAAATGATTATGAGATTAAAGTTGAAATGATTATGAGAATACATTTGAAATATTTTGAGATTAAAGTCGAAATGATTATGAGAATAAACTCTAAATATTATGAGATTAAAGTCAAAATGACTATGAGAATAAAGTCGAAATATTATGAGATTAAAGTCAAAATAATTATGAGAATAAAGTCGAAATATTAAAGAGTGTATGTATTATTATTAAAGAGTGTGCAGCCATCATAGGCTTGTCAGTTCAGAGAAGCACCAGTCCCAGTACCTGGATCGGCATGCATGCGCTGAGGGCCGCTTATGATGAGTGTTATTGTGGTTATCCAATAACGCATAATTATTTTTGGGTCAATGTTTGTATTGTACACTTCCATCCACATGACATAAAAACTATACATGACAATGCAACCATTTACAGTATTGTACCTCCAGTTCACCTCACTTGCATGTGTTTGGACTATGGGAGGAAACCGGAGCTACCAGAGGAAACCCACGCAGTCAGAGGGAGAACATACAAACTCCACACAGAAAGGACCCGGATCAAACCAGGACCTTCTTGCTGTCAGCTGACAGTGGTACCCACTGAGTCATTGTGCCACCCTACATACGGTTGGGAAAGTTGGTGCAAATGGGGTTGGTTGTCACATTGTTTTGGCACTGATGCTGCAACCAGCTTACCTGAAGGATGGGAGCTTCCCCAACTAGTTATTTTATCTGGAATAATAAAGACATGTGCTTCAAAACAAGGCACTGTTTTTGTTGGTTTAATAATGATATGTACTAGTTAGTCAGTTGTATAGTGATTTGTGCAATGACTTATTTACTTGTGAAAGAGTTTGTTAGTTTCAAACAGTATGCTGAATGTGTTTGATGCAGTCCCATCAAGTGTAACCCACATTACACACTACAACTCCTAAACTGACACTTTTACCCTGTATTACATGATAAAAAAACAGATTTTTTTATTCATTACTTCAATAGCATTTAAAGTATTCAGCATATCAATAACTTCAATAGCTTTTAAAATATGCATCCAATTGCTCCAAAACAAGCTGTATTTTATCAAGTGTAACTCACATTACACACTACAACTCCTAAACTGACACCTTTACCCTGTTTTACATGATAAAAAACAGATTTTTTATTCATGACTTCAATAGCATTTAAAGTATTCAGCATATCAATAACTTTAATAGCTTTTAAATATGCATCCAATTGCTCCAAAACAAGCTGTATTTTATCAAGTGTAACCCACATTACACACAACTTTTAAACTGACACTTTTACCCTGTTTTACATGATAAAAAAACAGATTTTTTATCCATAACTTCAATAGCATTTAAAGTATTCAGCATATCAATAACTTCAATAGCTTTTAAAATATGCATCCAATTGCTCCAAATCAAGCTGTATTTTATCAAGTGTAACTCACATTACACACTACAACTCCTAAACTGACACTTTTACCCTGTTTTACATGATAAAAAACAGATTTTTTTATCCATAACTTCAATAGCATTTGAAGTATTCAGCATTTCAATAACTTCAATAGCTTTTAAAATAGACATTACAGACTACAGACAACTCCTAAACTGACACTTTTATCCTGTTTTACATGATAAAAAAACAGATATTTTATCCATAACTTCAATAGCATTTAAAGTATTCAGCATATCAATAACTTCAATAGCTTTTAAAATATGCATCACATTGCTCCAAAACAAGCTGTATTTTATCAAGTGTAACTCACATTACACACTACAACTCCTAAACTGACACTTTTACCCTGTTTTACATGATAAAAAAACAGATATTTTATCCATAACTTCAATAGCATTTAAAGTATTCAGCATATCAATAACTTCAATAGCTTTTAAAATATGCATCCAATTGCTCCAAATCAAGCTGTATTTTATCAAGTGTAACTCACATTACACACTACAACTCCTAAACTGACACTTTTACCCTGTTTTACATGATAAAAAACAGATTTTTTATTCATGACTTCAATAGCATTTAAAGTATTCAGCATATCAATAACTTTAATAGCTTTTAAATATGCATCCAATTGCTCCAAAACAAGCTGTATTTTATCAAGTGTAACCCACATTACACACAACTTTTAAACTGACACTTTTACCCTGTTTTACATGATAAAAAAACAGATTTTTTATTCATGACTTCAATAGCATTTAAAGTATTCAGCATATCAATAACTTTAATAGCTTTTAAATATGCATCCAATTGCTCCAAAACAAGCTGTATTTTATCAAGTGTAACCCACATTACACACAACTTTTAAACTGACACTTTTACCCTGTTTTACATGATAAAAAAACAGATTTTTTATCCATAACTTCAATAGCATTTAAAGTATTCAGCATATCAATAACTTCAATAGCTTTTAAAATATGCATCCAATTGCTCCAAATCAAGCTGTATTTTATCAAGTGTAACTCACATTACACACTACAACTCCTAAACTGACACTTTTACCCTGTTTTACATGATAAAAAACAGATTTTTTTATCCATAACTTCAATAGCATTTGAAGTATTCAGCATTTCAATAACTTCAATAGCTTTTAAAATAGACATTACAGACTACAGACAACTCCTAAACTGACACTTTTATCCTGTTTTACATGATAAAAAAACAGATATTTTATCCATAACTTCAATAGCATTTAAAGTATTCAGCATATCAATAACTTCAATAGCTTTTAAAATATGCATCACATTGCTCCAAAACAAGCTGTATTTTATCAAGTGTAACTCACATTACACACTACAACTCCTAAACTGACACTTTTACCCTGTTTTACATGATAAAAAAACAGATATTTTATCCATAACTTCAATAGCATTTAAAGTATTCAGCATATCAATAACTTCAATAGCTTTTAAAATATGCATCCAATTGCTCCAAATCAAGCTGTATTTTATCAAGTGTAACTCACATTACACACTACAACTCCTAAACTGACACTTTTACCCTGTTTTACATGATAAAAAACAGATTTTTTTATCCATAACTTCAATAGCATTTGAAGTATTCAGCATATCAATAACTTCAATAGCTTTTAAAATATGCATCCAATTGCTCCAAATCAAGCTGTATTTTATCAAGTGTAACTCACATTACACACTACAACTCCTAAACTGACACTTTTACCCTGTTTTACATGATAAAAAACAGATTTTTTTATCCATAACTTCAATAGCATTTGAAGTATTCAGCATTTCAATAACTTCAATAGCTTTTAAAATAGACATTACAGACTACAGACAACTCCTAAACTGACACTTTTATCCTGTTTTACATGATAAAAAAACAGATATTTTATCCATAACTTCAATAGCATTTAAAGTATTCAGCATATCAATAACTTCAATAGCTTTTAAAATATGCATCACATTGCTCCAAAACAAGCTGTATTTTATCAAGTGTAACTCACATTACACACTACAACTCCTAAACTGACACTTTTACCCTGTTTTACATGATAAAAAAACAGATATTTTATCCATAACTTCAATAGCATTTAAAGTATTCAGCATATCAATAACTTCAATAGCTTTTAAAATATGCATCCAATTGCTCCAAATCAAGCTGTATTTTATCAAGTGTAACTCACATTACACACTACAACTCCTAAACTGACACTTTTACCCTGTTTTACATGATAAAAAACAGATTTTTTATTCATGACTTCAATAGCATTTAAAGTATTCAGCATATCAATAACTTTAATAGCTTTTAAATATGCATCCAATTGCTCCAAAACAAGCTGTATTTTATCAAGTGTAACCCACATTACACACAACTTTTAAACTGACACTTTTACCCTGTTTTACATGATAAAAAAACAGATTTTTTATTCATGACTTCAATAGCATTTAAAGTATTCAGCATATCAATAACTTTAATAGCTTTTAAATATGCATCCAATTGCTCCAAAACAAGCTGTATTTTATCAAGTGTAACCCACATTACACACAACTTTTAAACTGACACTTTTACCCTGTTTTACATGATAAAAAAACAGATTTTTTATCCATAACTTCAATAGCATTTAAAGTATTCAGCATATCAATAACTTCAATAGCTTTTAAAATATGCATCCAATTGCTCCAAATCAAGCTGTATTTTATCAAGTGTAACTCACATTACACACTACAACTCCTAAACTGACACTTTTACCCTGTTTTACATGATAAAAAACAGATTTTTTTATCCATAACTTCAATAGCATTTGAAGTATTCAGCATTTCAATAACTTCAATAGCTTTTAAAATAGACATTACAGACTACAGACAACTCCTAAACTGACACTTTTATCCTGTTTTACATGATAAAAAAACAGATATTTTATCCATAACTTCAATAGCATTTAAAGTATTCAGCATATCAATAACTTCAATAGCTTTTAAAATATGCATCACATTGCTCCAAAACAAGCTGTATTTTATCAAGTGTAACTCACATTACACACTACAACTCCTAAACTGACACTTTTACCCTGTTTTACATGATAAAAAAACAGATATTTTATCCATAACTTCAATAGCATTTAAAGTATTCAGCATATCAATAACTTCAATAGCTTTTAAAATATGCATCCAATTGCTCCAAATCAAGCTGTATTTTATCAAGTGTAACTCACATTACACACTACAACTCCTAAACTGACACTTTTACCCTGTTTTACATGATAAAAAACAGATTTTTTTATCCATAACTTCAATAGCATTTGAAGTATTCAGCATATCAATAACTTCAATAGCTTTTAAAATATGCATCCAATTGCTCCAAATCAAGCTGTATTTTATCAAGTGTAACTCACATTACACACTACAACTCCTAAACTGACACTTTTACCCCGTTTTACATAATAAAAAAACAGATTTTTTTATCCATAACTTCAATAGCATTTGAAGTATTCAGCATATCAATAACTTCAATAGCTTTTAAAATATTCCTCCAATTGCTCCAAAACAAATTGTATTTTATCAAGTGTAACCTTGAGTGTCATGAAAGGAGCCAACAAATAAAATGTATTATTATTATTATTATCAGGAGTAGGAAAATTATTTATTATTGAAAATTATTTATCAATATGATTGTGTTGAATTAGGGCGCCATCTAGTGACCATATGCATTACTAGCATGGATCATTTAAAGTACATTTCTGTGTGCACATTTTTTTATTTTTTTTATTTTATTAAAACGCAAATATTCAGTAAAACCATCGACAAAAGTAGCCCTAAGAGCAATATGATTGTGTTGGATAGTGATCATTCAGGACATTCCTGTGTGCATTATTAAATTTTTTAATACTCAATTTAAATAGGATATCAGATTATAAAATAATAAAACCTTGCCTTCTATGGAAATATGTTAGTAAACTTGTTAAAAATCAAGTGTGGGACTTTTCTCATCATTATTTAATTATCTTTGTTGTATTACAAATACAATATTCAGTGTTTCTATCATTAATGAACAAAAATGTACTTGATGCAGTACTTGGGTGCTTTGACTTTAGTGCTGCACATCTGTAGTAAAACCCAGGTTTAACCTGCCAAAGATGCTTTTGTATACTGAATATAATGGTAATACAGGTGCTTGGTTACTACAGTACATGAGACTGACGGGGCTCATGGCTCTAGTGCAGCTATTATGACGTCACAAGTAGACTTAATGGAATTTGGAGCTTCATTTGGAGCTCGTTAGTTTAGAGAAACGCTGTGAAATCGTATTCTCGTTAGAGAAATGTACTCTAAAATGCCTAAAAATGTAAGTAAACACCTGTTACTACCTTTTATTAATGTAATTTTCTAGCGTGTTTTTTTTATTTTGATAATTGTAATACTTTGTATTGACGAATTAGAGATTTAGTCTGAATTAGGGTTATTAGACACCTCTTCTTGAAACATTATTTACAGTGATTTATACATTTAATAGGCAAACTGTGTGTTAAGACTGAACATGTGCATTTAAACATGTATTTACAACCATAGATGTGTAAAAATGTGCAATAATTAGTACTTATTAAATGGAAATAACCATTAAGCAAGTGTAGATAAACGTTTATTAATGTATAACAATACTGAAATAATAATAAATAAAAAAAAAACATAACTGGGCTATGAAGTCGTACTGGCATGGAGACAAAGAATCGACTTACTGATCCCACCCCAAATTTCGAAGTCAAAGTCTGTGCCTACTCTAATGGAATCGACTCTCGGAATCGACTCCTCATATGCCACCACCTACAAGCGTAGTCGATTCCAAACGTTTTAATGGAGTGAGTCAGGAGTCACTCGCACAGCCTAAAATGAGCAGGACGTGTTTCCCTGATTTTTAAGCACTTTCACTCTGTCACTTATGTTTGTTTATTAGGATTTTAACATCATGTTTCACACTTTTGGTTACATTCATGACAGGAACGGTAGATACTCGTTACACAAGGTTCATCAGTTCACAAGGTTATATCGAACACAGTCTTGGACAATTCCAATTCACCTCACTTGCCTCTGGATTGTGGGAGGAAACCGGAGCACCCGGAGGAAACCCACGCGGACACGGGGAGAACATGCAAACTCCACACAGAAAGGACCCGGACCGCCCCACCTGGGGATCGAACCCAGGACCTTCTTGCTGTGAGGCGACAGTGCTACCCACTTAGCCACCGTGCCGCCCTGTCACTTATGTAAACACTTGATTTACAGACAGCTGCCTGGGTCCTTTCTGTGTATAGTTTTTACGTATATTATTAAGAATTTGTTGAACCTTATTTTAGTGTATTTATGTGATTTAGGGCTTGTATATGTTGTGTTTTTTCTATTCCTATTTTAGTGTTACACTGACATAGATGGTTCTTTACCTCCACAGGGTGGAACGTTTGGTGCTCTCCCTTCACTCAGCACTGCACAAAGCAAGCCTGCACATTGGCTTTCGTCTGTGGTACACCCCATTATAACTTTCTGATAAATTTAGAGATTTAAAGTACAGCAGTATAGAATTTATTTCTTGTCAGGTAGCTACAGATTACAAAAGTATTGTAGCAGTCGCCTCATTGTCTGCTACTGATGCATTTTGCATTCTATCGTTGCAGTACAATTGTAAGAAGTTGTTTTGTTATGTTCATGGCATTAAAAAATGTCCTTTAACCGTAATTTAGTTTCAGTATGTATGTGTTTTAGAGCTTGTAGATTGTGTCGGACCCAAACGGTTCTTTGCCTCCACAGGATGAAAAGTTTGGTGCTCCTCGTCCACCCAGCACAGCACAAACCAAGCCTGCACATTGGCCCCGTCAACAGCAGGTAAGCCTTCATCTTTGGTCCAACCCATTATTATAAATTTCTAGTAAAGCATTGTATTTTCTATTATATTTATTTTGTCCTTATTAGAACCACAGCTGTTGTTTTATGTTGCACATTGTTTCAAGACATGTTTATAGTGTTAGGGTCAGTGGACCTCCCACAGGTATCCATGTCAGGTAGCTAATTTGTTATAGTGTTACATTGTGTCAGACTCGAACGGTTCTTTGCCTCCACAGGATGAAAAGTTTGGTGCTCCCCGTCCACTCAGCACAGCACAAACCAAGCCTGCACATTGGCCCCGTCAGCAGCAGGTAAACTTTCGTCTGTAGTACACCCCCTTATAATTTTATAATAGATTTAGAGATGTAAAGTACAACAGTACAGAATGTTTTTTCACACTAAGTTCAATTAATATAAGTATAAACTAAATACAGTATTCAGTGCATATAGTAAAACTTAGTGTTAGAATCAGTGGATCTCACACAGGTATCTGTGTCAGGTAGCTAATTTGTTATAATGTGACATTATGTCAGACTCAAACGTCTTTGCCACCACAGGATAAAAAGTTTGGTGCTCTCCCTCCACCGAGTACAGCACAAACCAAGCCTGCACATTGCCCTCGCCAACAGCAGGTAAGCCTTTATCTGTGATACACCCCCTTATATATTTTTTTAGAAATTTTGAGATTTAAAGTACACCAGTACAGAATTTATTTTTACATTGAGAGTATTTAATACAAGTATAAACAACTAAATACAGTTATTAGTATATAGTTATTAGTAATATATATATATATATATATATATATATATATATATATATACTGTATATATATTACACCAGACTTGAACGGTTCTTTGCCTCCACAGGATGAAAAGTTTGGTGCTCCCCATCCACCCAGCACAGCACAAACCAAGCCTGCAGATTGGCCCTTATCTGTGGTATACCCCATTAAAATTTTCTGATAAATTTAGAGCTTTATAACTTACTTTAAGTAATATATTTTACACTGATAGTATTTAATACATATTTAAACAACTTTGTCATATAGTCAGTGTATTTTCTGGTAAAGCAGGTAACTAGAATGTAATTCAGTAACACTCTACTGTCCTTTCCCATTGTATAGAGGTTTATGAAATGCCCAGACCTTTTGTCTTCTCTGGATCCAAAAAAACCCCAGATGCCCAGTGTTTTGCCCAGCCTTGTCAAAAAAGAGCAGCCAAGCCAAGCTGGAATCCAGCAGAAGTTCAGCCATGTATGTATTTTGGTCTTATAAGAATCATTTGGTTATGTTTAGCATTGTTACACATAACACTGTTGGTACCATAGCACTTTGCATTCTTGCTGAAGATCCAGTATATTGTACCCATGAAATCTCATCTGTTTTATCAGTTTGTGTCGTTTCTTAACTCAAGGGTGGTGATCAGGAAAAAACTGGCAACATTTGTGTGGTTACATTTTAAAATTTGAATAGGCTACCTATAGTTCAGTCAATACTGAACATAACTCTCTCATAACTGAGATTTACAAATAATGATCCATGTAATCTCCCACCAGATCTGTATTACTATATAATTAGGTTCAGCCAAGTATGGATTATGATTAAAATGTGTTTTAGGGCTTGTACATGTTTGGTTTTTCCACATATAGATAGCAATGACAGCTAATTTGTTTTAGTGAGATATTGACATTGTGTGATCCTAATATGTTTCTTTACCTACGCAGGGTGGAAGGTATGGTGCTCTCCCTCCACTCAACGTAGCACAAAGCAAGCCTGCATATAAGCCCCTCCAGCAGCAGGTAAGCTTTCCTCTAATATACTGTACCTCGACCTATGTTTACTCCTTAAATATCGACCTAAACAGAATGTACTTTGATTAACATCAGTTAACCGGTTCAATCCAGGTAGAGGATCAGAAACCAGTGACTCGAGATTTGAGGACAAAATTTAGGAGACTTCCACTGCTTGTTCACACCCGGCACCAGTTGGTGAAAGATACATTCCCCATGACTCCCAAAGGTACAAAAAGCACCATAGTATAAATTAAGTTTCACCACCAGTCCATAGGTTAGAAAAACTATTAACCAATGTGGGTATTTCAGATGTGCTGAAGAAATATGGAAAGAACATGACCAAGTTTGAACATGATGAGATCCTCAATTACCCTGAGATCTGGTACTTGGGCCACATAAGTAAAAATGATGACAAATCCCAGACTAGAAACCAGACAACTGGCACCCCAACCAAGGTAACATTAAATCTACTGCTCTGCCTGGTGAATATTGTAATAACCAGTTCTGTCATTAGATTAATAAAGACTTTATGAGACAGTTACTGATGGTTGGTTTGTACACACAGGGTAAGAATATCACTTACCGCTATGAGGTGCTGAAAATGCTTGGAGAGGGAACGTACGGGCTGGTTTGGAAGTGCCTGGATCATAAGACCAATGAGCTGGTGGCTATTAAAGTTGTTCATCCAAAAAAGTAATAACATACAACAATATCATGCTTTGTTAAAAGAACATGCATGTGCTAAATGATAATTAGGTTCAGATTATGTTATTGCTACAGTACAGGGTAAACATGTGTCATACTGATGTTTCATGTAGTGTTATCCAGACAGAGATGGATATTCTGGAATTCTTGTGGGAGAAAGACAGAGACGACTCTCATAACATTGTCCACATGAAGGAATATTTTTCCTTCCGTAACCAGCTCTGCATCGTCTTTGAACTTCTGGGGTGAGTGACCATGATTGTGTTTATGAATCTAGAAGTGAAAACCTTATGTCTGAAAAGCCACATGAGGGTAAATGTGGCACTCTCTTGTCCACTTAGGCAAACCCTAAGGGAGGTCGTGAATGAGCATGAGCGCTTGAGTATAGATCAGGTATGGAAAATTGCTTGTGAAGTGCTCAAGTGCCTGAGTCTGCTCGAGAAAGAGAAGATCGTCCATGCCGATCTGAAACCTGTGAGTAGATGTATCAGTTACACCTAAAATATGATAACTCAAAATACTATATATGGCTGTAAATAATCACATAAAAAAATTTAATCATACAAGTACAATTTGGGAGTAAAGTTAATCTGCTAGCATCATATGAGGGACTCGCTTATCCCTTTCTTGCTTGTTAAGGAGAACATCGCGATGTCACTGCAAAAGCCAGATGGCATCAAAGTCATTGATTTTGGATTTAGCTGTTTCGAACGTTTGCAAGGTGAGCAAAACTAAATGTGTTGTGCATTTATGTCAATAGAAATACAGTAATCTTGTTTATCAGTCTACCCACCTTGTATCTCTTCTACTTTATCCCCTTCTTCCCTTCCTCAGAGTTCCCACGGGTAGGAACTCGCATCTACCGCGCTCCAGAGGTCATGGTGCGCAAACGTTACACCACCGCAATTGACATGTGGAGTCTGGGCTGCACCTTGGTTAAGCTTTACACTGGCGAGCATCCTTTTAACGGAGAGAGAGAGGTGGATATTATGTCCCGCATGATGGAGGTATAAAACATCATTTTACCACATGGTCAGATATCCAGTATTTCTATCAATGTAAGCCTGCAAGTGTTATACAATATATATTATTATTTTTTTATACATTAGGTGCTTGGAAAGCCTCCATCTGAATACATCTCTTCAAGGAAAGAATTGTTCTTCGGTAAGCACTTCATGTCAATGACATGAATTTGCAATTTACCATCTAATATGAAAACATTCTCTAAATATGTCTCGTATTTTGATGCAGACTCTAAAGGACGACGTATTAGGATACTAGAACACGATGGACAAATAAGAGGAATCGGTTCCAAAAATCTGCCCAGTGTTTTGAACACTGATGACAAGTTGTTCCTGGACTTTATCAAGCGCTGCTTAGTGTAAGTGATCGGCAAACAATTTAGTCAGGCAGTTAATCTTCTAATCAATTGTCAACCTCACCAAATAACTGAAACTTTTTCCCAGCCTGCTTTTGCACTGCCAATGATGCACCTATTAGTTTATGCCACTTTTTGATTTTTATGAACTGTCTTTTTCCTCTGGCTCAATAGCACCATATGCCACGCAGTCATTTTCATAAGAATGGTTTGGAGAATTAATGAAACGATTTGTTTTATAACATTTGGCATTATAGAGCATTTTTAACTATATAATTTGTCAAATGTGACTATTCCTCGCAACATTAATTTGACTTACTTAATTACATCACAGCATGGCCGCTCAGGTGGCGCAGTGGTAAAAACATTGTATCGAATCCCAGCTCTGCCTGCCGGCTAGGCTAAGCAGCCACATGAACAACGATTGGCCTGTTGTTCAGATATGGGTGGGATTAAGCCGGATAGGGTCTCTCTCTCATAACTAATGCCAATTACCAATTACGACCTTTGCTGGCTGATTGATGGCGCCTGCACAGAGATGAGAAAAGAGTGCTCTCAGGGTGTGTCTCTCCGTACACAACGCTGAGCTGCACTGCACTCGTCAAAGTGTAGGTGATAAGATGCATACGGCATGCTGCCCACGTGTCAGAGGGGGCGTGGGTTAGCTTCGTTCTCCTCAATCAGAGCAGGGATAGGCATTGGTGGAGAGGAAGCATGACGCATTCGGGCAGTTGGACGCGGAAAATTTTTTAAAATGTGACATCACAGCATCATACAGTATATCATGACATTTGATTTTGTATGTATTTTCAATGTCATCCAGATCTATAACAGACAACTTTACTGAGGTATCTACATAGCATTAATAACGAAAGCCTGTGTAGAATGTAGTGCAAGTTAGCTTTGGTTTGCCCGTGTTGCTCTCTATAGCTGGGACCCAAGTAAGCGCCTTACTGCACAGGAGGCTTTGAAGCACAAGTGGACTAAGGAGGGGCCAAAGGCAAAAACAAAGCAGCAAATGAAATGGCATCACACATGACCACTGGACTTGACGTTTTACGCACCAAGTTAACGACAGGATGGGTGTGTTCATTTGTTCATAATACAATTTTATTCAACTAAATAGATTTAAGGCTAGTGCGCAATACTGGACTTTCAGTACTGCAAACAATCATCTTATTGCCAAACTCAGATGTGAACCTTAAAAGTTAATGGTTTATGGTTTTTTTTCACCTGTTACTCCCTATAGATGGATGCATCCCACATCAAATAGTGCTTTGGAGCCCTGTTGGATTTAAAAGGATTATCACGAGTCAATCCAGGATACAGACTCGTCCACATAATGAGAGGATGAATCCAGTGGATAAGACGAAATCAAACCAGAGATTGGTTCACACTACACTTTTAATCAAAGATGTAGCTATGAATTGAACACTGGGGGGACCCAATATACTGGGATTATTGGACGGGGGCATTCTAAAACATTCCTGAAACAAAGTCTGTGAGTGCAAAATGTTTATTTATAATTTTTACATTACTATATTTTGGGTGGGAGGGGGGGATTTTGCTGTATAATATACATTGGTTGGTTTAAACATCTCTGCCCCATTACCCTCATTCTAATAACATTAATGATCAACAATTTAATATAATGCCATCATTTGTTTTTACATGCTGCCACCTTAGGTAAGACCTGAAAAGACCAGCCAGGACGTGGACAAAGCAACCAAAAAGAGACGTGGATTAGTGGTACCGACAAGTCCAGAATGTTTGTTCTGAGCTGAGGTTTTCCAGCCTGTTTGACCATCAGTAAAGAAGAAGAACCATCAACAAATGCTGCAGGATTAATCACCTGCAGAAAGGATCATCAAACACATCACAGAATCAACAAACTGCTGCTTGCTCTGACTGTCAAAATGTAGTGTGAAATACCTGTTTAAATAATAAAAACTTTTTATATTACTTATATTGAGGTGAGAATGATGTTTTGCAAAACATAATTAAAGTGTCTATGCACAATGATTTTATACAATACAGCTGCCATATAGGTGCCTACGGCAGCCCAAACATTACTCTGCACAATTTGCCAGCCTACATGAGTGGCATTATTCCAAAGTTTGCTGGTAAATGTGTGTCTCATGACTGCTTTTCGTGAAATAAGGTTTGTAAAATAATGAACAGTACAGCCACCCTACCCAGCATTCCTTCTTGGCTCTTCACGCTGTCAGCAGACACTGTCAAAAGTATGCAGCTGCAAATTGCCCAGGCTGCAACTAATTTAATTCCTCAATGAGTGAGTGTGTGTTACAGAGAGGGTATGTGAAGCATCATGCATGCGTTTGCCTCTACATAATGCCCTCCCAGTTCATAATGTTCAATTTAAGCCGGCATATTAGCCCTACCAACAACAGCTAAGCCCACCTTGGTAATATAACCCACTTTTATATGAATTACTAATAAGTGATAGAAGGGTTAGTCTAACCATTACTGTAAAACCTTGGTGATGATTTGGAGAGAAAATGACACCAGCTGGCTGCATACATGGTCATGGAGTGGTGCTTTGTCTGTTTATAGCTGACCCCCAGATACTCACATCACATCCTATGGACAGTAAAAAATATGACACTGATCAATAACTGCATATTAACAAGCATGGACTAGAATGTAATTCAATAACACTTAGACCAACCAAACAGTCTGATAAAAGCATTGTCACGTACATACGACCACTATACCTTATGTAAGGTAGACCAGGATAAATCAGATTTAATTCCACCTTTAATGAGACTGGCTGTGTCTGTATGGGGCGGGACAATGGATGAACAGGGTTTCGTCATAACTGCTGCAATTATGCCCAACTGATGTTGATGGTGCCTGCGTGACTCTCCATATGCAATACTGATTCCCACATGAACTTGCATTGTGCAGGGGATAAGATGCAGTCTGTACTGCACATGTAACGGAGGAGACATGACAGTCTGTCATGTCACTATTTTTCATTCCTAAAACATTTTGAAGCTACTTTTTCAAACCAGTAACACAATATATTTTGTAGTTTTAAATATTATGCATTTATTCTTGTGCCACACAGTAGATGTAAATATCTAAAAGATATTTTATACAGTAAATCTTAATGAGTTACAAGTCTATTGTACAATGTGCTGAGCCAAATATTATTCATCTACTTTCAAAGTAACAGTCCAAAATTCAAGTATGGTGATTCTAAACACATAATTTACTCCATAGATTGATCCTTTTAAAACCTGAGAATATTATGGTTAATGTCAAAATCAGCAGCACAAAAACTGGGTAATGGGTAATAAACAAAATAATGGGTATTAATGGGTAAAATTAAGTAATGGGGGTCTTGCTAGGGAGGAATGGGAGGGGGTACAAGCAGATAAGGAAGGTGTTGGTTCAAAATGGTTAAAGATACAAAGCTTGGGCAATTTTTAAGTAAAATACATTGAATAAATAAATAAATAAATCAAGTTCTGATGTCTGACATTTACACTGACTGCATATTCAGGTAAAAAACAATATAGTTGGTCTTTCTAAGCCTATTCCACCTTTTCCCAATCTATGAATGTAAACTCTAGTCAGGCTGCCCCATAAGGTTCCTCTCATAGTTCTCCATGCAGATGTGAATGCGCTGGGTAAAGTATGAGGGGTTTGAAATGGCACCCAGTAGGTCATTTTGGATCAAACACAAGTCATAAAGTTCTGAGGTGGAGGCTGTGCGGGTCACCGATCCCTCAGATTCCAAGAATACCTGAAGTAAAAGAAACAATGCATTAAAAACAAATGCTTAGTAAGAACGAGCGTGAAAGCGTAGTCGTGCAGGCTTTTTTACACACCTTTGGATGCACGATGGTGTCATCGTCATTTTGACGGATGTTGTCATCTATAAAGATGTGTTGGACCGTGGAGTCAAAAGGATCAATCCACAGTGGCTTTCCTCCCATGATGGAGTATGTGTTTCGTGCCCACCTGTTATAAAGTAAGAGGCCCATATTAGTTCTATCTTTAATGTTATATTCTATGAATATGTGTATTTCAAATCTGATGTTTCAAAAAAAGCTGGGAGTGGAGCATCTTAATCAATGTGTTATGCTATATTACATTTTAGCAACACTTTATAAACATTTATGGGCCACTGTAGTCATTTTTAGCGCTTCATAAAGCATCGTCATTGGAAGACAGGACTGGACTGGACTGTAGGCAGGACAAACTAATGAGATGGGAATACTGCTCTGATATTGTGTGACGGTGAGTGGTCGAGTTCTTACTGCAGGCCATGTCTAAAATTATGTTAGGTTTCATGAGGTTCCAAGGTGGGATAAGACTGGGGAGTGTTTTTGCAATGAAGTTTATGAGGTTTAGGTGTGGTTCTTTAAGGAGTTGTTGAATTCATATTTCAAAGGATTGTATGTGGTCTGGTTTAGTGTTATACAGGTAGGGGTATAACAGAGATTTGTTGAGGTGTGAACTTGGTTTTGTGGGTTTAGCTTTGAGCCTGATGGCATTGTGCACCAATGGTGGTTCAAGGGCTTCCACATACAGGGAAACAAACCTGATGACTTGACCCATAGATGGTGCATCCATAGTCTAGTTTCGACCTTACAATAGTCCTATACACATAAAAAAGGAGGGAGGATTATGCACCCCACTTGGTGCTGGCCAAGATCTTTATTATATTTAATTTTTGGAGACAAGTCATCCCATCCACCTCAAAGCCCAACAAGGGGATGCACAGAGCTGTATATCTCCAGCAGATCTGCACCAGTGTGATAAACAACCAGATGTATGTGTATGTGTATCTACTACTACTACTACTACTGTTTACTACTTGCTTCTTTGTTTAATGGCCAGCTAACAGCCCAATTGGAGAGGCTTGATTAACCATAAAGCTGCTAAATTTAATAAATACTTTACCAGTTGAAGTGATCCTGAAAGCCCCCAAGTCCATGTGAAGAGCTAAAGTACTGGTACACACTGCGTTCCCCATCCACAGTGGACACACGCTCCTCCCCACGAGTCACTGTTGCTCCTTTAGTGTTGCACCTGATCTGGCCAGGCATTGTGTTCACACTCAGCTACAAGTAAAATGCATGACTTATTATTATATGACTTCTAAAAGCATAAAGGTATTACGTTATTATTATTAATATTATTATTGTCTACCTTCAGATCAGGAAGGGCAGGGAACAATGGATGGGAGCACTGCGTGAGAACTCGGTGAACAACATTTAGCAGGCGGGGCAGGTCTGTACCAAACGTGCGGAACAGGACAGAAAACTCGATCCCTTGTGAGGTGAGATCCTGCAGCAGGTGGAAAAAAGAGGGCAGGATCCAGTGGTACAGTCTGCCGTCTTCTCCTTTTACTGAAAGCTCCTTGTCTGCAGGCAGGTCAGAGGGCCAGAGCAGCAGTTTCAGATTTTCATCAAGTACATTTCGGAAACGCTGGCCTGGACCAGTTGTGGTAAAGCCTGTTACCCTACCGAACTGGGAGTAATAACTTACAGCACCTTCGCAAGGTGAAAGAAGAGATGGAGACTCACTTATCCACTCCCATTTTCCTGTGTAGGATAAAAGAGACATTGGTGAATTACTCATAATGACTATTAGAGCAAATGCAATGTACAATCACAAACCACCTCCTTGTTTCTACACTCACTGTCCATTTTATCAGCTCCACTCACCATATAGAAGCACTTTATACTTCTACAATTACTGACTGTAGCCCATCTGTTTCTCTGCATGCTTTTTTTAGCCTGCTTTCACTGTTCCTCAATGGTCAGGACCCTCACAGGACCACCACAGAGAAGGTATTATTTAAGTGGTGGATCATTCTCTCTCTTTTTTTTTTTTAAATGCATTTTCTCCCCCTTTTCTCCCCCTTTAGTGCGTCCAATTGCCCAATTTGCATCACGCATCCTCTCTGCCACTGCCGATTCCTGTCCTGACCGAGGAGATCGAAGCTAACCCACATCCCCTCCGACACGTGAGCAGCAAGCCGTATGCATCTTGCCACCCGCACATTGACGAGTGTTGCGCCACCTAGCGTTGCGTGCGGAGAGACACACCCTAAGAGCACTCCTTCCTCATCTCCGTGTATCGCCTCTAATCAGCCAGCAGAGGTCGTAACCGCACCATTCTGACAGAGAGAGACCCACTTCCGACCTCAGTCCCGCCCATCTAAACAACAGGCCAATTGTAGCTCAGCCCCGGCCGGTAAGGCAGAGCTGGATTCGATACGACGTACTCGGATCCAGCTCCGATTGCAGCGTGTGTTTTTACCGCTGCGCCACCTGAGCGGCAAGTGGTGGATCATTCTCAGCACTGCAGTGACACTGACGTGGTGCTGGTACGAGTGGATCAGACACAGCAGCGCTGCTGGAGTTTTTAAATACCGTGTTGACTCACTGTCCACTCTATTAGACACTCCTATCTAATTGGTCCACCTTGTAGATGTAAAGTCAGAGATGATTGCTCATCTATTGCTGCTGTTTGAGTTGACCTTCATCAGTGGTCACAGGACGCTGCCCATGGGGCCCACTGTTGGCTGGATATATCTTTGGATGGGGAACTATTCTTAGTCCAGCAGGGACAGTGAGGTGTTTAAAAACTCCATCAGCATTGAGCACAACACACACTAACACACCACCACCATGTCAGTGTCAGTGCAGTGCTGAGAATCATCCACTACATGGGGGTCCTGACTATTGAAAAACAGCATGAAAGGGGGCTAACAAAGCATGCAGAGAAACATATGGACTACAGTCAGTAATTGTAGAACCACAAAGTGCTTCTATATGGTAAGTGGAGCTGATAAAATGATCAGTGAGTGCTAAGTAAAGACATTCTTGATTCTTACCTTTGGTCAACCGTCCCCAGGTTACAGTGGACAAAAAATACTCAAGGGCAGCAACCGTCCCATGTTTTGTAACAGCATCAGATACCAGGATGGTGTTGTTTAGATCAATGTGAAGAACTAGTTTCCTTTTTTTAACTGACAGTAACCTCGGAATTGGGAGAGACTCGGCTGTTTTACATCCATTAGTCTGGCAATCAGTATCACAGGTCTGAGGTGTTGTAGAAGAATTCAGAATATCAGAACCAGACATGGTGTAACACAAGTATCAGTGGATTCCTTTTACTTAAGAAATTACAAGCTAAGCTAAATGCTATGCTTCATTTTAGAAAGCAATGTAAACACAGGCAGCATGTACACATAAAACCAACACTAAGCTACCTGACAGTACTGAGCCTTAAACCCTCTGACAGACTGAAGCTAATAGTCCGAGTATTAATGTCGACAAGTTCTAGTCGCTCACCAAATAACATTTCGTGCTATTTTTTTCTTTAAACGCTTTATTTTACGTCTAAACTTGACGCTTATGTTTATTTTGTAACATTCAACCCACAACGACTATCTTAACTATCATAACTTCACCGGCTTTCGAAGCGACCGTGTGACTGACTGCTAAACACTCCTATTCCTGTCAGATAAACTGTCCCAAATCGCTTCATGTTCCCTATCCCCTACAGACTGAAGTGCTGTATAATATACCTCTCGATCACAATAGATTACATCTTTTGGACGCCAGACCCACAACAATGGATTACTAGATATCACAAACACACCAGACGTTAAATACTACACGTATACAATGAGAAAGGCTCCCTAACTAGTGCACTACATAGTGAGTAGGTTGTGTTTTTGAACACAGTAAGGTATAACCAGTAGGCTTTATTGTGGTGGGCGCCCTCTAACGCAAAGCTATAACAGTGCCTCTATTGGCAGTATTCCAAATAACATATATTGTATTATGTAGTTCAGTGGTTAAGGTACTGGACTAGCAATCAGAAGGTTGCCGGTTCAAGCCCCACCACTACAAAGCTGCCACTGTTGGGCCCCTAAGCAAGGCCCTGAACCCTCAAATTGCTCAAAATCCTGTTCAGCCATAACTAAGTTGCTTTGGATAAAAGCGTCTGATATATGCTAAAAATGTACCAGGCAGGATGGGTGCATCACTTCAGTTGCCTCTCTTCTTACCCTGATGTGCACATCACTCTGGAACAGGGTAAATCTGGACTCTTCAGACCCCATGACCTTCTTCCATTGCTCCAGAGTCCAATCTTTATGCTCCCTAGCAAATTGAAGCCGATTCTGCCGGTTAGCCTCACTGACGAGCGGTTTTCTTAAGGCTACACAGCTGTTTAGTCCCAATCCCTCGAGTTCCTTCACATTGTGTGTGTGGAAATGCTCTTACCTTCACTATTAAACATATCCCTGAGTTCTACCATAGTTTTTCTACCATTTGATTTCACCAAACGTTTAAGTGATCGCCGACCACATTCCTTCCTCGAAGATGATGTTTCCCCACTGTCCTTCCACTTTTTAATAATGCGCTGGGCAGTTTTTAACCCAATTTTAGTAGTTTCAGCTTCTCCTTAGATGTTTTCTCTGCTTGATGCATGCCAATAATTTGACCCTTCTGAAACAGATTAACATCTCTTCCACCACCACAGGATGTCTTTCGACATGATTGTTTAACAAATGAGAAGCTACTCACTGCATAAGTTAGGGTTAAATAACTTGTTGCCAGCTGAAACAATCACCCATGCAGTAATTATCCAATGGGAGGCTCTTACCTATTTGCTTAGTTAAATCCAGGTGGTGACCTTTTTTTGGCCAGGCAGTGAACCTTTGACTTGACCCAGTGAAAAAGCACTTGGAATAGTGGTCTGAATGTATAAAATATCAAGGTGTCCGTAAACTTTTGGTGACTTGTTCTTCTCCTCTGGCCTATGTGTTGCAACAGATATACTTATTTCAGTAATAGTTAACTACAGCACCTCTTTAAACAGGTTTTTTGTTTCGAACTGAGGAATTCAGAAACTCGGGGCTGGTGTACAAGCGGAATATCCCGCTGCGCCACCTGGAAGCCAATTGCCAATATTTCTGCATGTGACCTGAAATTTCACTAAGTGCCCCAAAGTCAATGAGGGGAACAGTGTTGTAGCTGAAAAGCAATATAACTTGCGTTCATTGTGTACTCCAATTCCCCTCCAGGTGCAATTCTGAATTTGTCTAATCTCGCTCAAAAACCACCAGTTCCTTTTTGGCAACCAGTTTGGTGTAATTAAATGTAATTAAATGCTAGTTGTTGTGTATTAATAATGAAATTGCATCATTTAAAGTTGCATTCCCGCCTCACGCCAGACAGCCTGTGACCCTGACAGAGAATAAAACTGTTAACATTTACATTTTCAGCATTTAGCAGACGCTTTTATCCAAAGTAAATGAGGGTTAAGGGCCTAGCTCAAGAACCCAACAGTGGCATCCTGGCAGAGTTTGAACCAGCGACCGTCTACCTACTAGTCCACTACCCTAACCACTAGGCTACAGCTGCCCTAATAACAAAAAAAAGTGAACCAACAATAACTGAAAGTGCAAAAAGAAGACAACAGCATTACATTCTTATAACATTTGAGTTCATTTACTCCAAACAATTTATTTATATTAACCACTTAGTTCCATATTCACAGCAGCATTCTTATCATTGAACCCAAGCTCCTGCTTCTATGCAGTCTACAAAAACAAGGGAAGGGAAAACAAGACAATCCACTCAAAAAAGTGTGGTAATTACACACGATATACTACAATTGATCAACATGCATATTTCATGTCTGTTGAGCCTTTGCACTTAACATAGACATTTCCACAGGACTTAGAACAAAGGAAGAAAACAGGACCAACCATTTCGCCCTGAAATAAAAGAAGAAGAAAAAACCTCGCCACACCAAATGAATCCTACAAATAAACATTACACTTCAAAGATACAAACAAAACCACTTCAACAAGCCTGTCCACCTGTGTTAATATGGGTGTGAATAGTAGTACATCGATCATTGATCCACTGTGTTACGTGTTAATATTTGTGCCGAATCTGTAGGATGCACAGTGCAGATCTGTAATAAAAGCAGCGCACCAGTTTAGGAGAGCACAACCAAAAAAATGCATAAATACCTCCCGGAAGTGCATCTTACCCTGTCCATGTGATCAAACATGTGCACTCCTACTAGCTTGAGTTTTGGAAAATGTACACCTAAGCAATCACCTCGTGTGTGTCGGGAGACCTATGCACGACTCACTGGTCTGTCGTCTTGGTTCTAGTTTATTAAACATTGCACATGTGCAACAGAAGCACCTTTGCCGAGCGCGAGCACCGAAGTCTCTTTTAAGAAAGAAGTCTCCCTGAGGCAAGGGCTGCTGTTCGGTGGCCACTGCTACAGCGTTCCGTTTACTTTAATCCACCTCCTCCATGCTGGTATAGGACGGACCGGAGCATTCGGCCGAGCGGGCAAAGAGGTCACCCACTTCCGCACCCAACTGAGGGGCTCCTTCGGCATCCAGCTCTGCCCCGAAGAGTGCCTGGCTACAAGCCTGTAAAATAAACCATGGTTATAATAGGAGATTTTAGAAGTCCTGTCTGGCTCATGAACGTTTTCCTATGATCAATGCAAAAAGACAAAAGATGAGCAAAGATTCATTTACATGCAGCGGCCGTTCTAACAGTTGTATAGAACATCCACAAACAATTACATTAGTGCAAAGTATGATTTTATTTTATTATTTACAAAGGAGAAAAACAAGTACAGGTAACTGTACTACAGGACTGTATTGTATATTTTATTGACAAGTGAGTATGAAATAATTTAAGTGTAATAAATAACTTAAATGTTACAATAAAATTTAAGGGTTAAAACAGAGGTTCCACAACATGTAAAAGTATTTTTAGCAGGTCTTAAAATTAGATAAACAAAATCTCAGATGAAAAACCCACACATGTGGAAAACTAGGTACACCCTATGACCCAATAGCTTGTAGAACCACCTTTAGCAGCAATAACTTGAACTAAGCGTTTTCTGTACTACTATCAGTCTCTCACATCATTCTGGAGGAATTTTGGCTCACTCTTCTTTACTTCTTTACATTGCTTCAGTTAGTGAGGTTTGTGGGCATTTGTTTAAGCACAGTTCTTTTCAGATCCTGCCATGGCATTTCAATTAGGTTGAGGTCTGAATTTTGACTTGACAAAGGCAACACCGTGATTCTTTTCTTTTCTAGCTATTCTGTTGTAGATTTGCCGGTGTGCTTGGGATCACTGTCCTGTCTCGTGACCCATTTTCGGCCAAGCTTCAGCCTGACCGCAAAGTCTTGTCTGCCCAAAGGACATAGGTCCAAAAGTCATGTTCTAGTAACCGTTTCAAACCGGCCATACTTAGTCAGTCTTTTTCTAATTGTACTTTCATGAACTCGAACATTTAACTTGCTGACTAAGGCCTGTAGAGTCTGTTATGTAGCTCTTGGGTTTTTTGCAATGTCTCTGAGCGTTGCACATTTTGACCTTGGGGCGTATTGGCTGGGATGTCCATTTTTGGGAAGATGGTAATTTGTTTTAAATCCCAGATTGATCGGCAGCAACAATTGCTTCTCCAAGTGGAAGTCTTTCCTCAGTGGCATTGTTTCGCTTTTATAGTGGTGGTCACACTTGCTGATGATCAATTAATCAAGAGCATTTGATTTTGACCTGGCTACTTACCCTCTTAATTCCTATGAAAGCAGTAAGTACCTAAGTCTAAGCAATTGAGGGTAAAGGGCCTTGCTCAAGCACTCAACAGTGGCAACCTGGTAGTGGTGGGACTTGAACCGGCAACCATCTGATTACCGAACCAGTACCCTAACCACTAGGCTACAGCTGGCCCAATTTGTAGTAATTTGAAGTGTGTACAAATAGTGTGTATTCCCCTAATTTTAAGACCTTCTAATGTCCTCATACGTAAAACCATAGAATTTAAAGAGGGTGTACTTTGTTTTTCATATGACTGTACAGTCCCTTAGTGTAGGCCACAAACAAACAAACAAAATATCAAGCCAATCATTTAAATAGCATTTTGCTATTTATTAAAAAAGGAACCTATGCACACCGATAGGTGAACTATGCAATGCAGATCAAGATGCAAGACAGACGGGATATAGAAACCCGGCAGATGTACAAAGAATGATGTACAAAGTAAAACTGGTTACAATATTAAAAATTGGGAAAAAAAAGAGGTATTTTAAGCCCCTCCCCACCAACCTAACCATGGATCATTTGTTATACTCAAGTACTATATAATTACACTTCATACAAAATATAGATATAGCCTTTTTTCCCCCCATTCATTTTCACCATGGCTTTATTCTGGTGAGGGTTGCAGTAAACCTGGCATCCCAGGAATCACTGGGTGCAATGCAGCAACACACCCCGAACAAGATGCCAATCCATGGCAGGGCCTTAAACCATCATGGTTCACTTTAATGACAGCAAATGTCGATTTAAATCATAGGCTTATGTGTACACGTTAATTAAAGTATTGGGACGCACCCTTTAAACTCCAAGCAATTATAAATAATATTATAAATAAACATAGCTGATCCAGGTGTAAAAGTGGATTGTAGTCACTTTGAATTTAACTGCAATTTGACTCTTTCACAGAGCCCCTGAAGATACAGTACAGTACATTAAACGTAAATCCAAATAAACACATAAACAGACATAATAAAAAAAAAAAAACTGTCAGACCCATACTTAAACAGTTAAAAAGCTCACTTTTCCTGCTGCCGCAATTACAAAGTTTGAAGGCATCTTATCGGTGACCCCTCATCTACACGATAAATAGTTCGCCCTGCTACAGTAAGTCACAGGTGTAGGTGTGAAGTGCAAACCATTGAAGCATCATTGTTTGTGTGCATGTAACAGTGGTTAACTGCTTTAGAATGTGCACCACACATGTGACTATAAGTTGTATGGTTTTCAGTCTAACCCTCTAATGAGACCTGTACAGCAGAGGATAGAAGACATTCAGCAGCACTGCAATCACTGCAGCCATTATGACCAGGATGAAACATCTGATGTGGTCGTCTTCAGCATGTGCAGATGCGCTGTCCCGTCTGCGCCCACTTTCGTCTTCCGGCCTCGTTCTGGGTCTTCTCCGTCGCAGCCCTGATCGGAAAAGGCCCCAAGAGGGAGCGTCTCGCTGCCTTTCTGCTTCCTCCTCCAGTTCCTGCCATATCAGAGACGCCTGCGATTGGCGGAAACCTGTGTCAACTTCTTGGACAGGGACAGGCCTTGAAAGAACCAATTTATAAGCCCTTCCAATCTCTGCTCACTCAAAACTCTCTCTTATCATTATCTTCTATACGCATTAATCATTTTTTAATTGTGGTGTGGAACAGAACGACTTGGTGTAGGAAGTTTGCAGTTGCATTAAAATACTCAGCAAAACCCACACAAACACAAGATAGGATCAAGTCTATTCAAGTTTTTTTCCCATAATGTGCTAAAAGCATACCAATGATAATGGAAAAAAAGGCATTTTATAATTTAATAAAAAGGAATTTTAAAATTTATCTTTAGAACAGTGAAAATGTGATGTCCAACATCAAATCAATATTGCATATATTGCACACGTTTTCATTTACATTTTTAAACACACCTGCACACACCTGTCTGGGCCATTTCAGCTCACATACAATATACATAATATTTTGGTTTAATTGCAAGAATGGTGTTTTTTTTTTATATCTAAATAAGTGAGCAGAATTGTTCATTTAGTCCTAAAACTACATTTACTTAATCTTCTATTCATATAGTGCAGGATGTGATTGGCAGAGCACTTAACAACTAATGTAAAGTCATACAAATGATTACTTAAGCAAAATATGATAAGCAGCATGTTCCTGGATACACCAAATGAGAATTACACTATACGGCCAAAAGTATGTGCCACCTCGGCATAAGCTGTTGGATATCCCATTTCAAACCCATGGGCAATGATAAGGAGTTTGTATTAGGTGTGGCTGTAGCACCTAAACTCAATAGTTAAAAGAGGTGTCCACATATGTTTGGCTACAGAAAGACAGAGAGACGGACAGAGGGATGGATGGATGGATGAATAGATAAAGATAAATAAGATACAAAGAGCCAGCAAAAGTGATAGAAAGATGGAGAGACAGTGATGGAAAGAGAACAATAGATGGATGGATATAGAGAGAGATGGATATATAGGGATTAAGTGAAAATATAAGTATAGCCTTCCACCAATTATCCTACAGAATGTCATTTTACATAGGTTGGTAAGAAATGCATGCAGAGTTGAAGTTGGCAGTTCCAATTTATCAAATGCGATGTCATAAACAGGTTGGCCCAGACTGCAACACCTAATAAACTGGGTCTTGTAATGGTCTCAATTAAGTTCTGCTATCATTCATTCCACGAACAAAATAGTTGAAAAACTGTACTGAGGAGCTTAAGCTTATTACTTACACCATTTACACCTTTTGTCTGGAGAAAAAAAAACCTAAAATGTTTCATTTTATTCCATTAGATTAGAAGTCTTAAATAAAAACAAACAAAAAAAATGTCCTCATGTAACAGTCAAAAATCTGCATTCATCGCAAGGTCACATGCATATGTTTTTAAACAGTTCAACATATCATTAGTACAACTAGCATTAGGTAAACAGAAAAATAGTTAAGCACATTATAAAAGAAATACTATTGGCCACCCAGGTCAGCTCTTTTTGACAGCATTAGTGTGGTTATTATAAGGTGATTAGCAAAGTTCTGCCTTATACTGCATCATGATGCAAAATACCCACATCATTTTTGTAAAAAAAAAAAAAAATTAATAAAAAAAATTAATAAGTTACACAGAGATTCTCTTATCCAGATTTTAAGATACAGTCACCAGACTGTCATATCCAGACTCTATACTGATGCAAAACAGCACAAATTAATTAATTGTTATCTTTCAATGAAGTCAATTCCAATTCCCAATTGTGTCCAATCTGCATCTGCTTCTTATCACCCACTAGTGTTGGCTTTTAATGGAGAGAGATATGGAAAGCCATGCTAAGCTGTATGTTATCATAACATTCCTAATCTAGATCCCCATGTGGAGTAGTCATGATTAATCTATGGGAACACGACCGCTAAAATAAAAAAAGATTTATCACCAAGTGAAAAGAAGCATTTAAGGTCATTAATCCCCCTGGTACATAAACTCTGAGGAAGAAGAATGAGATGGAGAGTGTGTTAAGCTCACCTGACTGGCTGCAGCTCCAGCCGCAGCAGCAGACTCGGCTCCCAGTGGGCCGAGAAAACGAGGCGGTCGCTCTACGGGAGAGTTTCGGCGTCGGTAGAACAGTACGTAGGCATAGCGTGTGACCACCTGGCTCTCTTCTACCGTAGTCACGGTGCTGTCATCAAACAAACGCCAGCCTGCGTAGAAGATCCATAAAAACTGTTCATGGCTGGCACAGTCAGCAGACAACAAGTTCTCCCACAGTAGCTGTGCATCACTTGACAATATTCATATGGGTAGCCATTGCAGAATTAAACTGAGACATGGACCTGCCTGCAGTTTTCTGAGATGTGGCAATTCAGGAAAAAAAATGCCTGATATGCCAAGTGTATGGCAAAATTCAAACAGTGATCAAAACAACATCATCAAATGTGCATTCCTACACAAAACCTGTATTGTTGCAGCATCAGAAACTGGTCTCCATTCCACTGGGACATGCAGTTAATTTCCACTTTCACTGAACACACAAGCACAAAAATAATAATAATACAGGGCACCTACCAACATCGCTGCGTTGGCTGTTCTTGTCGTTGGGTAGACGTGCGTAGGCTGTGTAGTGACCTCCAATCATTCCTCCATAGTGATTTATAACAGCATACAGGTCATAAATAGGGGGCTGTTGGACATCCTCCTTCTGACCAATACAGAACTTACTCAAATCCAAGTTCCTGTGAACAAAGTGATTGGCAGAGAAATGATTTCATAGTCATTTAGATTAACTATACATACTATACACCCATCCACCCATCCATTATATACATTGTGCCCAATTCAATTTAGCTAAAAAACTAACCCCACAGCTTTATTACTATGCTTTGACTTCTATGCTTCAATGAAAATGAGCATGCAGGAGTGGAAGTTAATGAGGTATGGTGTCATGAAGACCCAAATCAGAGCTCAAGTGTGAATCTCAGCTCTGCTATCAGCCAGTCGGTGTCTACACTGACATGATTGGCTATGTCTAAGGGTGTGTAGGTTAAGGGAGATTCCTCATTGCTGCGACAATTATGGCCTCTGCTCTAATTAAACAATAATGGTACACCATTTCTGGATAAAACCTCAAATGCAGACAACAAGTTTCTAGTGTAACCAGGTCATACCTCTTTTACATGCAGGAATCAATTATTCATTTGATTGGAAAATTGGTAAACCAAAGGCTAAGCTACAGCAAAGTTCCTTTTACATACCTAACTGGAAAGTCAACCATGTCATTGATCTTGTCCCTCCAGATGAAGCTCCGGAAAGAAAAGCGTTTTAGCTGGATGATGAGCACGTTTGGCAAACGCCAAAGGAGAAGCTGCTTGGAGGCCTCTCTGTGCTGCTGACATTTTGGACAGTACCTGATTTGAAGACAGAGTGTGATGCATTAAGCCTAAAACATTATACGTGTATCGGTCAAGGCTATTTCTATAGGCATAGATTTCCTCACCAGGCTTCCTCTGGGGCCAGCACCTCAGGCTTGGTGAAGAGATTGAGGCATTGCTCCAGGGTAAAGTGTCCTGCCCTGGCGGTCTCGCTGGCGGAGCTGGGGTCCTCGTTAAACTCCAGCTCTTTGGAGCGCACCAGGACATACTCCTTCAGCCGCTCGTTATTTTTCCATACGAGCTCCAAAGTGCTGTCCTCAGGCACCTCCAACAGTCCGTCCCCTATAGGAGAGGTTCAAAGATCAAGCACGTAGATTTGCATTTCTGATCTGATTGATCTGAAAAGGCTTACAGAGAGGATAAATTCATAGAGAAAAACCAAATCTGACCTTTGTCTTCAAGTTTTACTTCCTTGTTGTTGGCATCCTGTAGAGAGATGTAGAACTGAGAAGCACTCCTATTGCCAGACTCTGAGGATTGCTGGTACCCAGTGACTGCCGCTGTAATGCACACACACGTAACTTTATATGATGATGATGATAATAATAAAATGTATTTATTTATTAGGATTTTAGCATCATGGTTTAAACACTTTGGTTACATCCATGACAGAATAGTCAATTCACAAGTTCAATGTCAAACACAGTCATGGACAATCTTGCATCTCCAATTCACGTCACTTGCATGTATTTGGACTGTGGGAGGAAACCGGAGCTCCCAGAGGAAACCCACGCAGACACGGGGAGAACATGCAAACTCCATGAAGAGCGGACCTGGACCGCCCCACCTGGGGATCAAACCCAGGACCTTCTTGCTGTGTGAGCCACCGACTTTCTTTGTTTGTGTGTGGTGGTGCGTGGCTCTTCATACATGATACGGCACTGTATGGGATCCCAACACTGGCAGGTGATTACGTGTCGGAGTGAGCGTGTGGTGATTCGACTGTCCTTGATCAGATCATGGGTAGTGCAAGCAACAGTGAAAGAAAAATCGGGAATTGGAAATGACTAGATTGGGAGATCAAGTGGAATAAATCCAGGAAAACTGGCACTCGGTTTAAAAGGGTAACCAAATTTAGTAGGAGTACTTAGTACCTGTTCTTGTAATGTGTTGTAAATGTATTTTTTGACAGTGTTTTATTTACAGAAAAATCTGTGGTTCTTTACAGATGCTGACTAGGGGTGGGTTTATAAAATAGATTTTTCGATTTTAATCGATCTTTATTTGAACGATCCGATATCGATTCATATAAATGCGAGATCGATTTTTTAAATACGCCCCTTTTTACGGTGCACACGGAAATCTATTACTATTGTTACCCCCTTTAATTTCGCGTGACCAGCCACTGTTTTTTCATGCAACGAGATCTGACCTGCACATCAGTTTAGCATGGCAGAAGCTCAAGTTATGACCACTACACAACTTTTTGCACTGATTTTCGCTCGGCTCTGGATTCGGGAGGAACTCGGTGTTCGCTCTGCGATCAAAACTCGGCTCTCAATCAATGTGAGAAACAGCGAGGGGAAACACAGGGGAGAGGTTGGAAACAGGTGGTGGAGCGCAATATAGTTTCTATCAGAATACATCAGCACACGCGAGATCGTTCTCTACAAAACAAAATATTTATTAACCTCCAACTCACTACAGAACGATCCATGCTGCTCGTGTTGTCAAATCCACTCAGATTCATTTATTTCATCAGCGCACAAACTTTGATTGCTCGCTACTTGTTGATGTGCATGTTTGGACGTGGTATCATTAAACCTTTCATCACTTCTCACGTGTGTTTTCGTGACAAAACGTAGTTTTGGAGACCAGAGAAGCTCGCCTGTGATTCCCCCTGGTGATAGATGGTGTAGTGTAAAACTCCCCATCGCCGATCAGTCGTGTAGTGTGAACATTACAGTGACCACGTGTTAATCAGAGTGTCGTGTAGTGTAAACTTGGCTGTACAACAGCCAGGTGTATGTTTACATTACATTTACAATGTTGTAGCATGTCAGACAAATGGAAGAAAACAGTAACATTCATTTTTTATTATTATTTCATTTGTCTGACATGCTACAACATTGTAAATGTAATGTAAACATACACCTGGCTGTTGAATGTTACTGTTTTCTGTTTTGGATTAATTATTTATGTAAACAAAATACACAAATATTTTTAATAATGAGTGTTCTTTGTACAATTATCACATTCGTTCTCTGAACATCTGTACATATGTAAACAAAACCTGTTAATGTAACTCAAATATGCCTAAATGTGTTGAATCGAAATTGGATCGAAAATCGAATCGAAAATCGAAAATCGAATCGAATCGGGACCTGGTGAATCGGAATCGAATCGATCCAGGAAATTGGTGGCGATACCCAGCCCTAATGCTGACTAACAGATATAGTTGAAATTGTTGAAGTATTCCATTAAACCAATTGTAATTACCTTCTGGTTTCACAGCCTTCTCACAGGATGTTTCTTTTTCTTCATTCGGGTCCATGGAGCTCGACACACCCTCAGAAAAACCAGAGTCCAAAGTGCAAGTGGAGACAGAGCACAGGTCTCCCGCCGAGTGTCCCGAGGCCTGTCCTGTCTCCGTTACAGACAACGGATTGACCTGCTCTTGAGCGCCTTCTTCTTCACCTACACAGTGTACTTCCTCCTCTGGCTCAGGTCCCTCAAAAGCTGATCCAGTTAAGGGATGCTGATCACCACGACACACACTGGCTTCCGGAGACGTCCGACCAGACTGGAACGGGGGTCGGAAAACATTCACCGAATACCTGGACGAAAAGACAAGGACAGTCTTTCACTTTTGTTCCAAAGAAAAGACATTTTGATCCCAAGCTTGGTACATTTAGGAATATGAAAGCTTTGAGTTCAGGTGAGGATACCAACTGTGATGTCCGTCTTTGTTTCCAGTTCTTACCTAGAATAGCCCTCCAGAAGCTGAGTGAGGCGTACATAGGTCAGCCTTGATTCAGGCACACTGATCAAAAACGGCAGGCCGACATTCTCAGAGTTGGGACGGCAGAGAGCTTTGTGGCTGGGCCAGTGGTTCTTCTGGCAAGCTCTAAAACGAAAGAAATGTACCCAGATACATGGTAAGATACAGGAGCTGCAAGCAAAGCCCAAATGTTATAACCAACACTGATTAATGAATGACTCACTGATTACAGTAGCCTACACGATAGCAACGTGTACATCGCTTCAGTTTCTCGTCGTCTGGCAGAGGTGGTTTCTGGCAGCCAGCACACTTAGCTATTGGAATACTTGGAACCTGAAGCCTCTGCAAGTAACACATATACATAATGAATGATACCTATGAAAACCAACTAACACAATACAGATTTTATTTGTAGTTGTGTTATACCTGTTGTACTCTAAGCACCACTACTTTCTCCTTAGAGAGCTCTTTAGACAGCACCTCAAAGCAGAAAAGCATGTCGGAGGATGAGACTGTATCAAGGGACTGAGAAGGCAGGAAGATCCTATGAAAGCGGCTCTTTACCACCTGAAAGGATGGGTGGACAGGGACACATTTTTAAACAAGTCGCTATAACATTAAAGTTGGGTAACAAAAACATCCGATCATACATCTGGGTCTTGCACAAAAGTCATTTTGAATTATGGATTTTAGCGATTAACCCATTTACGACAAGAAAGTCATTGACTGGCCTGTCAAACATCCTAGCCATTGGGGGCTGCACTTTTCAGTCAATGTGCTCTCACTGCCATCCTCAAACCCAGGTCTCAAACCCAGCATAAAAACAATTCAGGTATGCAGACCAGAATGAGCTGCTGTGGCTACTCTAAACTAGTTCTGCTCATGCTGTACATGTTCACCTTACTGTTCTGTTCACTATGCTGTTTTTACAAAATAAACACAACAGACTGGTAACGCTCAGGTGGCACAGGTATCTGTGTAGCTGTGCAACTACACAGACAGTCTACACAGTGTCTACCAAAACCCGGTCATGTATTGGCACCCTGTCCAGGGTTTCACTGCCTTGTGCCCAGTGTTTCCTGGCAATCCATCGGACCCATCGCGACCCAGACCAGTTAAGGAAAATAAAACAAAAAATGAAACAAAGACTTGTTGATATGAACTTGGTATGAAAGTGATGGTTTTTATATTCTGTGTACACACACACACACACACACACACACACACACACACAATAGTTGTGTTGCAGTTGCATGTGTATACATAAACATAATGTCATTAATGGTGAGGTTAAACTTGCTGCATGACTGCTGGTGCAGCTGGAATACTGTTCATATAGCTGGCCCCAGATGTGTTTTAAACATTTAAAACAGCACAGGATGTAAAAATAGTGTTAAAAAGCTTCATACCTCTGCAAACCTTAAGTTCTCTGGTTTAACCCTCACACTGCGGGAAATGGACTCCAAGACTTCTGCTGTACTTGAGTTCTCTTTACTCACACTCACCAAAAACTACACACAGGAAAACACCACAAGCTAATAAATAAACAGGCATTCGAAGCATGAAAATGACACCGGAAAAATAAGTAAGATATTCTTCAAGACTTTACCTTGACTGGTTTCATGTGTGGCTCCTTAGCAAAGTAATAGACCGTAAGCACCTTTTGTTTCTGAGGTAGGGGGACAGGTAGGTACAGGAAGGGGTCAAACGTAATAGAGACCTAAAAGGTAAGAACAAAGAACTGATGAGAATTTCAAAATGAACAATATATTGTCACAAAATTGATTAAAAATATATTTGCTTTCCGGCACAGCTAAGCTGTTTTAGGTGCCATTTAGTTACAATAAACCAACACCATTTCTGAGCCAATGAGATTGAAAGGAATGCAAGACATCACCCAAGCACAGGCACTGGACTTCGTCGTTTTACATATTAAGAAATTCAATAAGGGGCGTTCGGGTGGCGCCATGGTAAAGCACGCTTACCCACCACTACTGAGAACTCAAGCTCAAATCTCAGCTCTGCTATCAGCCCACCAAGAACCTACACAGACCTGATTGGCCATGATTGATGGTGGGAGGGCCAAAGGGATTCATTATTTAAGCTGCAATTGAGGTCTTTGCTGGCTGCTCAATGGCGCCTGCACAAAGATGGGGAATTAGAGATTAGAGATCAGTGCATGACTCCACATACACAATACCGATCCCTGTGTGAACGCACCTCATGCAGGTAAAAAGAAGTGGTTGGTTCTAGTGCAAGTGTTTGAAGAGGCATGTTTTAGGCATGACCATGCTCCATCCAGGTGAAATACAACTGGGTAATTTCATATGAGTGGATTGAGAAAAAATAGAATTAATACAGGTTCGAATCTTGGTTGTGCTATCGGTCGGCTGGGTGTCTACACAGACATGATTTGCAATCTCTAAGGAAAAGGAGACTGATGGCCAAAGGCCTGCGATGGATTGTCGCCCAGTTGAGGGTATTCCTGCATTGTGCCCTGTGTTTCCCAGTAGAACTGGACCTACCATCACACTGACCAGAATAAAACAATTAAGGAAAATGAAAATTAAAAAAAGAAGAAATTGATTGATTTACCTTGGAGCACGTTGGACACACAAGCTTCGACTTGTACTGGCCTTGAAAGAGGTCGACGATGAAGGAATCATTTCTCATCTTGTGCCTCTGCCATGCTTCTTCTGCTACAACCTGTTGGATCATAGTACACAGTGGATTCAGAAAGTATTCAGACACCTTGACATTTTGCACACTCATGCTGTGGACTTGTTTTATGAATGTATACAACGATACCTCATCCTGGCGGCCATCGGAATCCACGGTTTCTGTGTAGGGTTTATTTTGGATGCGATTCAAGTCCTCATGCAGCCCATCCAACAGGAAGGCCATGAATTCCTGGGCATCGTGTTGAGCATAACCTGTAAACTGGCTGGCCTTACTGGCCACTATTGCCTATAGTGGGAAACAAAGAAGGATAGGTTATGTGGATTTGGTTGTCAAAAACAACAATGAAAGGTTTGAGCTGGACAGACTTACAATTCTTTACCCTGCTTTCATGAACTTAAGTTGCAACCAGCTGATCAGACGAGTTTAGAAGCAAATCTATTGTTAGCATGGGTATTATTGTGCCACTATTGTAATGTGGGTGCAGCACAGCATTGTATAAAAGCTTAATACTAATGTGGCTTATCTGATATCGCACTCTATTCAACAGACACTGTAGTGTAAAGGGTATGGTAAAAGCCATTGATCTTAGACTCATAAGTGGATTTCAGACTCATATTTTGCCACTTATATTACATTTTAAAACTGTCAGCATGCAGAGCTCCCGTCTCTGTCTCACACTTTGGTATAGTTCATGTTACAATTTCATGATAGCAGAAATATGCTGTCAAGGTGTATATGAAATGTCATCTCACCCCTAGAAAAACAGTTTTTTCAGAATTTTCCCCCTTTTATCTCACATTCTGATCAAGGAGAAGCCAGATCACTGCATGCCTCTTCCAATACATATCCAATCTGTGGCCTATTCTTATCACATGCCAGTGTTGGGTTCCCACATCCCAGAGAGCCACTTTAGGCTCCATGTACAAACATCATATATAAAGTTAATACAAAGTAAGCACTCTGTAGAGAATTAACATTAGTTGCATAACTGTAATTTATTATTCTGTATCCAAAGATAAAGGCTTTGGAGCATTCCATCACAATTTAAAATGTCATTTCCTAAGCTTATAACAATTACACCTGGACTTAAATAATGAATACCTTTAATTTTGATGGCTGGAAAGCATGGTGAGTACCCTTCCATAAAGCCCGGAGTAGCACCGCAAATCCAATGGCCAGCCTTCCACCTGTCCCCAGTGGGTTATTACAGTTAATCTCTGTCTCAAACGCTCGGTCTGAAATTCCAAAAAAAATAAAAAAAAATAAAAAAAAATAAATCACAGACTACAAAGATTACAGTAATAATTACTTTAAAATATCATTTTACACTACTGTGGTCATTACGTCTGCACATTCATGGTGGATAAAACCAAGAAATTGCTTTCGTAAGCAAACAATTATGTGTACTTCACTTTTTACAATACTATGAATTACTGGCTGAGCTTTGCAGACCACACACCACAGACAGCACCACACATTTTGAGAAAGTCAAGCATTAGTTTGTCCCTAAAATCACCTTAAAAAAAGGTCAAAATTCACAAATGAGTTAATATTAGCTGCAACGAGTCATTTACCATGAAAATAGTCTCGAAGCTCGCGTGTATTGGAGAGTGACTGAATCACGCTGTTCATAAAGCAGGTGTTGCCCAGGTTGACGAGTCCTGTGAAGCCAGGGAGACACACCTTCTTCTCCTCCTCTTGCTCAGCTCGCTCGCTGCCCACATGAGAGGCGTGAGTCATGGGCTGCACCATGCAGGTGGGCTTTGGCTAGGGGGTGCAAAACATTCAGATAAGTAAAAGGCAGCAGATGAGAAAAAGCAGAGGTATTGCACAGCTTGTACCTCACCGTCGTAATGGTTGGCTCTTGTTTGACAGAGACATGTTCAGAGACAGAACGAGGCACAACTACATCTAAAGCAGCATCCTCTGAAGCCCGAGAGGCGGGCTTGGGTTTCTCCTCCCCGACTCGAGGTTCTTCCTTTGCCGGCAGTGCATGCTGGCTGCTGCCCGGCTGACTCTTGTCAAGGGAAGAAGGGCCAGAGGGCACAGCAACTTTCGCGCCACCCACTGCACCTTAAACAGGGGAGATTAGAGCTTGTGGTTACAAAATTAAGAGTCAAACTCTGAAATAAGAAACCAGTACTAATACATTGTATAAATGATTGCATATAACAATGCATGTTATAAAGGAGTCATTTCAATTCTAGTCATTAAGATATAAATAGAACAGCTGTCATTGGTAAGAAACAGTGCTGACTGCTGTGTCGGATTGCCTGTGGGTTAAGTAAAAGCTAGATTACATGCACTTGAGACAGGCTGTTTTGTATCCGTACTGAATTACTTGACCTTTCTTTGAATACGCACTCCTTTGCTGAGCAGTGAATTCCAAATGTAAATACACCGCAGCATCCCAAATACTGTAGAAACCATCATGATTCAAATAAACTGAAATGAACTAAAATATTGGCAGTTAGTGTTTTTACTTGACAAATATTTGAAACTACGTAATCATTAAATCACCTAAACATAAACATAGGGACTGCACTTGAGCTTGCATGATTAACACATGATGAGGTGAAGAATTTGCAGCAGCAAGTAGAAACCAGGAAACAGACCTTGTGAAGACTGAGCCTCCAAGCCTCCCCAGCGCTGACTGCGTCTCTTCCTCAGAGTGATGTCAACACGAGACGGGGTGAAGGAGTAACTAGACTGTTCCGGTTGAATAAGGTTCCTAAAATACATACAAAGTCAAATGAAAGACAGTAATATGCTGATCAACCTGAACACTAATGGGTTAAGGTATCCACAGATAGCATCAGCCAGAACCTCTTACCTGAGTTTGACTTGCCACATGAAGACAGTGTTTGGTCCACAATCGGGATGTTGGCGCAAAAAATTGGCATCGCTGCAAAGAGAACTCAGTGGTTAAAACCTAGGGCATATGTAAACGCACAAGCAGTTACTTCACTAATACAGTATTTTGACCAGATGGACCTTTGGTGTACACCCAATAGGCAGATTAAAAATAAATACATTTAAATTGATTTTTTTTCTTTAGTTTATGTCTATTAGGTTAAATAATGGATTACAAATATTATATTAATTTAAGACAAGTACTGAATAGAGAAAAATAAGGAAATAAGGACTCAATCCTTTGATTCCAAGACAAGTTCAAAACCACAAACCGCAAAGTATCAGTTGTGCTTTCAACCGGACAGGTTCCTAAATAAACACACAACCTTTCCTAATTACCACTCGACCTATAAAGCCTTAACCGACTCCCTATAAACCCATAGGCAGGTCAAGAATCATTAGGAATTTTCAGCCAATGACAATTCTAGATGTCAATAAATGATCTGACTCTTCAAATGTTGTGCTTTCACTTAACAACCATGAATTCCTCTAAACAGCTGACAGGATCAACAACCAAGTTAAATTACTAACATCTTCACCTGCCTGAGATGTCATTAAGAAATAAGCAGTTAGGGAAATCAGGGCAGGATCTGAAATAAATAGAACTGGCTGTTTCGGGCAAAAAGGGTGAAGCAAAATTCCCATATGACAGCAAAAGACATGCAAGAAGGTTTAACTGACTTTTCCAATTAAATACATTTCAAAAATAGCTTGATGCAGAGTATTTATTCTTTTTACTATAATAGTAATTACTATATAGTAACTACTATAGTATTAAGTACTTATTTACAATTTAGTCACAAAAAAAGAATAGCTGTAGAAATCCCAAAACTGCCATGACATTCATACTGTATGTACGTAAACTTTGAACTTGAACTATATACTCAATCTCCATATCTGAACATGCACCCACCTGGTCTGGAAGATAAGGGTGAAGTCTTGTTCCCTGAAAAGAACCCTGGAGATCTCCTTACATACCTCCTTCAAGTATACATTTACAACCATCAAGTCAGTCCCTTTCTCATAGGAGTCATTCTTTACATACGCCAGATTCACCATTGGCTCTGGACCTAGAAGCAAGACCATCATCAATTTAAACACTTTAGTTTGTTAGTAGCCTGGCTACTAACTAATATTTCTGATATTGCATGCTTGTTATATAAAAAAAATCGTCACATCTTGACCCTGAAACACACTGGTAATTTGCTGGGAATTGGTACAAATAGTCAACTCAAGTCTAAATTCTGGGAGAATGACAGTAATTACTTGGGTCAATACCTATCACAGAAAAAGGCCCAACTTTAAACAGAAGCTGATACATTTCTGGGAAATATGAGCCAAGACCTTTTTAAAGGCTGGTTTCAAACAAGATACAATAGGAGAAATGCTTCAAGGTAACTACTGCCATAAAAAAACATGAGAAATGTATGAATTTTGGGTATTCATGTCTCAAACTACAATTTTATGACAGCCCTGTAATATGGACATTCCACACAGGTATAATTTATGTAATAAATTTATGATTTTACTGAAGAATTAGGCATCTAATTACACATAAACATTCTGACTGTATCCGTAACTTTTAACTCGGGTGCACCTCAAGCAAATATGTAAAGGCTGCACTTGTAGGGTGAAATTAAATCAAAACCCAGGTGTATCTCCATTATTTGATTCACAGTTTAAACTTTTAAACAGTTTATTTTTCCTTGTCATATCCCCAAGAGCAATGTGTCCAGAATCACTGTCTGCTCTGTGATGTCATGTTTATGTCATGTATTTGTAATACATTTTCAATAAACATAAATAATGAACTGACCCATGTCCTTTTCCTCAAGACTTCGGTCACATGGCTCCTCTTTCGACTTGTCCCTTTTCTCATCCTCTGCCTGCTTGACTTCCTCTCTCTTGGAGCCAGCTGTGACCGCAGATTCTCCAGATCCTAAATGGTGGGACAGGAACTCGGCTCGTCCTTGGTTCTGCCCAGCAGCATCGGTTGTTGCCGGCTCTTGCTTCTTTTCTGCCTGCTTTGGGGATGTTCTTCCTTCGGAATTCTCCTCTGGCTTGCAGGGGTCTCTGGGATTTGGGGCACTAACTATTGGAGCAGAAGACTCGGAGAGCACAGGCCTTGGCTCACAGATAGGCGCCTGGGGCTTCTTTTTACCCGTTTCAGCCTAAACGGCAAGCACAAAATAATATTCAAGTGAATTATGTTACCTCAGCATTCACATTAATATATTTATTCCTGATTGTATCTGAAAGTCATTGTAAAACATGAATTGTTTAACTTTCTCTGTTGTAACAAGAACCAGGATGACAAGCAATTTGTTATCTCATATTTATCTGACACTAACATTTACTAATAAATGTTTATTTAGTGATATTTGCAAGGAGCTACAGTGCTCTGAGAAAGTATTTGCTCATCCTAAATTTCTATTATTTTTGCATATTTGCCACACTTATGTATAAGATCAACTACATTTATTATTACAGTGGTCCCCCACCTTTTGCGCAGCACAGACCGGTTTCATATGGGCGGGGGCGGCAGGATTTAAAATAGAATAACTATAGAATGGAAAATCAGTGTGAATCCTGAGCTTTTTTCGATGTAATGAGACACTGCTCCCACCTAGTGGTGATTGGAGACAATAACACCGGTGGAAATTTAATTGTTCCTGTAGGGATTATTTATTCTTTCTGTGCAGCCCGGTAATAAATGACCCTAAATCAACTACCAAATCAACCAAATAGCTACCAAATTAACCAATTAAAACAAATTAAATGGACAATTAGATTAAATTTTACAAGCCACACCCATGCATGATTACTGCCACACCTTAAATAGAACCTGCCTGGCATTGTGAAGCCCAGGCAGGCACACCAAGAGTGGCATGCCTACCACAATTTTTACCAAGAATGCACTGCCAGCTCATTCAGCAGATCACAAAAGAACCCAGATAGACGTCTAAAGAACTGCAGGCCTCACTTGCATCAGTTAAGGTCAAGGTACATGATTCCACTAAAGAAAAGACACTAGGCAAATTCTGAAGGAGATTGTCTGCCCGTCAGTTGGTAACCTAAAGCTCAAGCACAGCGAGGTTATGCAGCAGGACAACGATCCAAAGCATATAAGATGAAAAGAAACCAAATTAAGGTTTTGGAGTCGCTGAGTCAAAGTTTTGACCTAAATCCCATTGAGATGACATGGCAAGCCCTTAATAGGGCAGCACGAGTCAAGGAATAATGAGTTGAACAGGGTGTGACTCTCCATACACAAAGCTGATCCACATAAGGACTCGCCTCGTGCAGGTAACAAGATGCAGTCGGCTAATGCACGTGTCGGAGGAGACGTGTGTCAGTCACGGCTCTCCTTAATCAGGACTGGAGATCAGCATCAGTAGAGAGGGAGCGTAATACAAACAGGTAATTGGATATGACTAGAAAGGAAGGAAAACTGGGAAAAGTTTACCTGCTTTTTCTCAACTCTTGGTGATTTTTCCTCCAGGCTGACTTGTCCTTTAATCTGGTGTTCTGATTTGCTCTCGCCGGTGTTCGACAGAGTATCAGATTCCCGGCTGATGTGAGTAACGGGTTTGCCATTCAGAGCTGGTTCAGCCAGAGACTCTCGTGCAGGGCTAGATGCTACAACAGGCTCCTTTTTGTTTTTGGAAAGTCGGACAGTCCTCTTGGCAATGGGCTCAGGGGTCTGGTCCCCCTTAGTGCCTGGCTTGGACTCGGCTACCTTGAGCCCTGCGTTCGGAGAGTTCTCTGCCTGTTTGTTCTTCATGCTTCTTTTTACACCCCGTTCAGGTTTGCCACATTTCTGATCTGTAGATGGCGTCTGCTGCTCCGTTCCGCTGGGAGTTTTGAGAGTTTCCGAGTTCAAGTCTGACTTGTCAGGCTGGTGATTGCTGCTATTCTCTTTTAAGATGTTAACTGCTTCATTTTCTTTGTTGGACTGGGAGAAAGAAAAAAACATATAATTCAAGATGTTAGAACACAGAAATCTGCAAAAAGACAAAAGTAATGTAAACAGCGGAGCAAGATTGGGTGTACCATAAGAGAGGGCCAGTTGTTAAAAGGGATCTTCTTGTGCATGACAAGGTGCATGACGCCACCCTTTTCCTTCACTTTACAGCAGGAACTCTCAATCTCTGCATGCAGGTGACAGCTCCACTCACGGCCATCTAACAACATATAACAAAACAATAAACCCAAAAAAACAACAGAGGTCTGTTACACTATACCCACCATTGCTAATATTCAAACCCGGATCGGCCATACGATTGTCCACACGGACATAATTGGCTAGGTTTGGCTAGCTTTTATCCGAAATGACTTATAATCTCTATTACTTGGTAAAATTCGAGCAAATAAGGGTTTAAGGGCCTTGCTCAGAGGCCAACAGCGGCAACTTGGTAATGGTGGGGTTTGAACCGGCACCCTTATGATTACTAGTCCAGTACCTTAACCGCTGAGGTTTTCCTGTGCCCAGGGGATAAGAATGATCAGAACTGCAAACAGGCTGCTTTTAAATGCCATTAGGTTCCATGATGGATTGGCTGCATTGGGCGCAGTGATTCTCAGAAAACCAGACCTACTGCGACCTGACCAGGATAAAATGGTGGTAAAACATGATTACAAAATTTGGCTGCTCACGTATTTAGGGGTCACCAATGCGAATCACTTTGGTCAGCATACCTGACTTTTAAAGCCGGATACACTTCCTGATGCAACCCTCCTTGTTTCACTAGGGCTTGGGACCAGCACTAAGAGTGCACTTACAAGTGCACCGTATGATTGTTCAGCCAAACAAATCTGTAGACATACCAACCAGCTACTTCGAACCCTAAATAGTGGGCTAGCTTATTTCACAAGCAAGTGTCCCAATTTAATGGAATGACAGCAAACAGCAGCACAGGTTGGGCTTACCTGGGAAGCGGACTTGGCAGGCCGTATCTGAGAAGGCGGTGTCCACGTTTTCTACTTTCAATGCTCCACATCGCAGTCTGACTATCACCTCATCAGCATTTTGCTTCCAGTCCAGAAATAAATCTGCACAAGCACAGGTCATAAATCGTACATTAGTCCACATATACGCTGAATTTCAACTTTTAAATGTACTTGAAAAAAAACTGTGTTATTGTAATCATATAATTATAGTGAAATATAGGTGCAGTGGGAAATATCCAGCCCCACCCCCAGCCAAATAAAGTAAGGTATTACAACTCTAAACCGTCCTGTAGAGCTATTTGTTGCCTTGAAGTCTTCATCAGTTGGAAGATACATCAAATGAAAAATGACAAGCATGTCACAATTATCCATCTCCTACATAATCTTGCTGATCTGAAAAACTACTGCTATTTCGTCTGTCCTTAAGTTTGGTTACAACTCAATCTGCCTCAGCTGTGATGTGTTAAATAAACACCACCCAGAGCTTTGTTTAAGGTGTGTTTGAGCCATAGCCAAAATTGAGGAGCTGTCACAAAAGCTAAACGAGGAGGCAATTTCATTAGACCAAAAGGACAGTGGGTACCAGAAAATTTCCAACACATTAACATTCCTAGAGACACCACTATGACCTGTGTGGCCATATGGACCAATGATTTGTCCTGCACAAGAAAGGCCAGGATTATGCCCAAAAGAATACTATTGTTTGTTTATTAGGATTTTAACGTCATGTTTTACACTTTGGTTACATTCATGTCAGGAACGGTAGTTACTCATTACACAAGATTCATCAGTTCACAAGTTTATATCGAACACAGTGTTGGACAATTTAGTGTCTCCAATTCACCTCACTGGGAGGAAACCAGAGCACCCGGAGGAAACCCACGCGGACACGGGGAGAACATGCAAACTCCACACAGAAAGGACCCGGCCCGGCCCACCTAGGGATCGAACCCAGGACCTTCTTGCTGTGAGGCAACAGTGCTACCCACTTAGCCACCGTGCCACCCAAAAGAATACTATCCCTAGGGTCAAGCATAAAGGTGGGTCAGTGATGATGTGGGGATGTTTTGCTGCTGCAGGAACAGGCAATCTTGACTGTGTGACTGGCATCACAGAAATACCAAGGCTTCTTCAAGGTGAAATGTTATGCCTAATGTGGTAAAACTGAACCATAGTAATAACTGGACTTTCTGGACACAGATCCAAAGCTCAATTCCAGGTCAACCAATCTTTGTTTAAACCCCAGAAAGAAACTTAAAAGATTTAAAGAAACAGTTGCAGCACGAAAGCCATCAAACCACAGTGAGCTGGAAGCTTATGAGAGAACGATTATGAGGTGCTTGTGTGGCCTAAGAGCTGGTGCAGGACAGAGCTGCTATCATGACCTTGACTAAAGACCTGCTTCACAGAGGCAGTCTCTCACAGGCTTGGATTACAACACTTCAGCATTCAGCATGGCTGCAGGGCACATAGAGGACACAAACTACCACCCAAACAAACTGCACTGTGTGTCCTCCAAGCAACAGCATGTCTTGTGATGCTTGAAACAGGAAACTGAACCCGGTTATTTAGGTCAATATTTAAATCCCACAGGTATTTGTGAGTATTAACAAAGCATCTGTGGGCGATTAGGAGATTAGGAGCCCCACAATTAGTACTTACTTCAGGCAATGATGATTATTTGTGACTACCGAAATGTCACCATCAAATGTCACAACTGTTATGCACTGACTGACAGGTTAATAGAAATGTATCTGTATAATAGAATCACTTTGTTTTAATGTTAACTCCTGAAAAAGCTCACCTTTTTTAGCCTCTTGGTTGACTGTTGCAGCTCGCTTGGCCTCTTTGCTCTCTTGGTTGGCCCGATCTTTCAGTTTCTTCTTGCTGCTGTTCTCTTCGGCTCCTCTCTGCGCTCTCCTGCGGCCTACCTCACCTGACGTAGCGCTGCTGCTGCTGCTGGCCATCTTGAGCCACTTTCCACTGATGGAGCTGCTGTCGCTCACCTCGCTGCCTCCTGTGGAGCCGCTTTCACTGGGGTCTGAGTCCGAACTGCGTCGTTTTCTGCCCGGCCCGGCTATCTTGGCGGCGTTTCTAGTCTAAATACACCCAGAACTGAATCGGGGGGAACTGGGGGGGGGGAAGGATGGCATGTTACTTGAGAACTATTTGAAATACAAGTCCAAAGCTTTGCTTTATTTATGTCTATGGTAAAATATAAATGCATTTAAACAGTGACTACAACTACATTTGTAAAGTATGAAGTGAGAAGTATGGCAAATAAATACTGCAATACTTGCTACCAAGCTGCTCCTTTGCCAACAACATGTAAAATACATATGTGGGGTAGTGCTAGGGACATCATGACCTGATACAAGGTATTGATGCCAACTCTGGCCTAAAATGTTGGGTTAATACCAGTTGCTTTTGACAAATTCTGATTCTGAAATCATCAAATTATCCACATATTTTTTAGTAAAAAATAAAAATATTAAACAAGTTTAACATGAAGTCAAACTCCATGCTGACGCAAACAGGCTTCACCAGATCTCTCTCTAGAGATCTAGCTGCACTCTGTTGAAATCAAGCGTCAGCTGTTGGAAATTCATTTAAATGACAACAGCTTTAATCAAACAATGACGTATTTGTCAGTTATCAGTTAATCATTGACATTTGTAGTTCTCATGCTATAAAACAAAACTTTATTATGTTTATTATGTAAAAAAAAAAACAGATCACAAACAAAAGTAAGGCTTTAGGGCACTAGTAGCAGAAATGTTCATTGGAAAAAAAAAAACTTCACATCAGTTTGAAGATGAAGCTACATGAAGCTACAAACTAGTGCATAATATTGATTATATGCTTTTATGGTTTGACAAGTGGGGTGGTGAACTCCAGTAAACTGACTGCTCTGACCTCAACCGCACTGAACACTGGAATTAATTGGAATGGCGTTTGCCAGCCAGGCCTTCTTGTTTAACATTTTCTTTATTTATTTATTAGGTTTTAAACACTTTGGTTACATTCATGACAGGAACGGTAGTTTCTCATTACACAAGATTCATCAGTTCACACACAAGATTATATAGAACACAATCTTGGACAATTTAGTGTCTCCAGTTCACTTGCATGTCTTTGGACTGTGGGAGGAAACCGGAGCTCCCGGAGGAAACCCACGCAGACACGGGGAGAACATACAAACACCACAGAGACCAGACCACTCCCACCTGGGGATCGAACCCAGGACCTTCTTGCTGTGAGGCGACAGTGCTACCCACTTCGCCCCAACAACATGTAAAATACATATGTGGGGTAGTACTAGGGACGTTATAGCCTGATACCAAGTACTGATGCCAACACTGACATAAGCCACAACCTATCAATGTGATATGTGTCAGAACTTTCCATTTTGCTTTGGTACCAATAAGTCTAAACTGGCTGTTGATAAACACGTCCCATTGTGTTTTCTAAACCCAAAGACCTTTACAATCTAAGATGTTTTTGCCTGGATCATCAAATCTTGTTCCAAATCCGCTCTTATAAATGGTTTATTTCTGTAAGGTAAATCCGTGGATGCAAATAGCATCTAGGGGTCCACTGAGGTCCCTTTTGGTTGATAAATGGGAAGTGTACAGAGCAGTCAGTAATTGTATACCCACAAAGTTTCTTTGTAGGGTAGGCGTGGTTAAATAATAAATGAATGTTTGTACCAGATGAAGTACAAAAGTACCTAATAAATCAAAATAAGAAACATTACATCTAATAAATGATCTCGTCTGTCGTCGTCTGTGTTATAAATTGAAGTAAATTTACCGCTGGTGACCATGTCATATTAAGCTCTTTAAAAACACCATTACTTTGACCAAAATACGTACATTTTACCAGTCGGTGGGTGAAACTCGTAGTACGAATGATCACCGACCATGAGAAAGTTTTACCCTGAAGTGAAGATATCAAAATATCGTTGTCATATTACCGAACCTTATATAGACTGACTAGCCGTACGGCTAGCAACAGTTTACACTCAAACAAAAACATACCGTGTATGTAAACACACAACATTTTTTTAAAAAACGAATATGTTTACATTTTCTAAAATACGAGTACAAACGAGTAAATGTCACAATGTGAATAAACACCTTACGTGAAAAGACCGGGCTGAGGAGCGCAGTGTTGCCATGAGCTGATGCTAATTTAGCAATACCGGTGTCCGGTAACATTAGCGTTAGCATTCACGATTAGCCTAGTGGTTAGTGCTACATTAGCTCGGCGGCTAGGGAAACGCACACTATTGTGGCGTTTTATTTTTTTTAAACTAGGCGCTACACCAAAACGACACCTTTAATTAACGTATATATATAAAACACATGACATTAGAATCAGTTGAGTGACAAATTATTGGTTTACAATTCACTGTCAAAGCTGAAGCAGGAGCTGCCTAATATATTGTTTTGACCCAGTTTTGCTTGGTCATAGTTAGCTCTTCAATTTAGCACCTAACGCACAATTCATTATTTTGATTTATTACTATTATTTATTATAACATGTTTTATTTCAATCGGTAGAAAATGCCACATACTGCTGTATATTGTATTGTTTCGATTATATTTAAAAGGCCATTATTAGGTTAACAGGTCAGGCTGTGTCTCAACCCGCACACTGATTACTACACAATGCGTCAAAAAAAGTGACACTAGCGCTGGAGGTGTCCTGAATAGACGAACTTTTTAGTACAGCAGTATGCAAATTGGGACGCATCCTCTCCTCCATAATGAGTAATAACGGGAATTTGTACAAGTTTCGCAAGTCCTTTTTCCTGGATATTTGGAAACACTAACAACGCAGATTTTTTTTTATTAAAATAAGTGTGTTTTTGAACAGTACACCACTAATTGTGGTGTTTTTATTAACGTGTTTGAGATGTTGCTGGCTAAATATTATCCAACCGGCGTCAGTTCTTAGCTTAGAAGATTGTGACACAAGCCATATAATACAGCACCGAGTGTTTAGTATCGGTTTGGGACACAGCCTTTGCTCGTAATTGTAACGGTATGAAAATGCACGTTAACAGACCACCACTCGTGTAGTGTCTATTTACCCTAATAACCCCAATAGTGTGGTTTTGGGACGCAGCCTTTGGTCCAAATCTTAATGGTAAACAAACGTAGACTGCGTCCTACATACTACCGTACTACATAGTACGCCAAGATAGTAACCATACAGGCAGCGTACTATACACGCTAGCGTACTAGTTAGTATGGTAGTATGCGGCTTGGGAAGCAGACGTAAACACAGCTTAGCTACATTAGCTAAAGCTAGAAATCACAAAGCCGGGTGGAGCAGCACTTCCCTACGACAAAACCGAAACTAATAATATGATAATAAAATAATAATAATATACATTTGAAAAATGGCTTACGTTGTTGTTGTGGGTAAAACAATTGTCACTGTGGTCCGTGTTCACCAGCACTATGCCGGTAACTGCTGCCAGTTAAACCCCGGGCTCTGAATAAAGCAAACGGGCCGCTTCTGTGCCCGCATCGGCGTTCTGTAGATCCAAGTACAAAGCTCTCCTTCTTCTGGAAATTACTAGCCAGGCTCCATTGTGCTCGCTGTAGACAATCTCTCCGTAATCATAAACAAATAACTGAATTAGCAGGGCCCGGTTACAGAACGCATTTGCAGAAAGAAAACAAACCGGAGCTTGTCTTGATCACACGACTTTACCTGCCTCACTAGCAGCCCTGACTTCCGGTACTGCCTGCTATGATTCTGCCAACCACCAGAGGTCACTAATGTGTGTCTAATCTATTAGAACCTTTGATCATCTTTCTGGTGTCCACCAAAACATCTGGCTGATAGTGGGATTTCATTCACCCATTTACTCAAGGCTCCAGTTATGCTTTTTTACTAATCTTGCTTGACATTGGAATGGATATCTCAGGCCTGCCTTCACACGCATATGAACTTGAGTTCATCCTGAAAAACTTACTATATAGAAGCATTTGGTAGTTCTACAATTACTGACTGTAGTCCAACTGTTTCTCTACATACTTTTCAACTTGCTTTCACCCTGTTCTTCAATGGTCAGGACCCCCCACAGAGCAGGTATTATTTAGGTGGTGGATCATTCTCAGCACTGCAGTTACACTGACATGGTGGTGGTGTGTTAGTGCTGATGGGGTTTTTAAACCTCACTGTCACTGCTGGACCGAGAATCGCCCACCAACCAAAAACATCCAGCCAACAGCGCACCGTGGGCAGCGTCCTGTGACCATTGGTGAAGGTCTAGAAGATGACCAGCGATCGTCTCTGACTTTACATCTGCAAGGTGGACCAACTAGGTAGGAGTGTCTAATAGAGTAGACAGTGAGTGGACACGGTATTTAAAAACTCATACCAGCACAACACACACTAACACACCACCACCATGTCAGTGTCACTGCAGCGCTGAGAATGATCCACCACCTAAATAATACCTGCTCTGTGGTGGTCCTGTGGGGGGTCCTGACCATTGAAGAACAGGGTGAAAGCAGGTTAAAAAAGTATGGACTACAGTCAGTAATTGTACTACAAAGTGCTTCTATATGGTAAGTTTTTCAGGATGAACTCAAGTTCATTTGCGTGTGAAGTCAGGCAAGCGAATACTTTTGGCAATATAGTGTAGCTAGAAGGTAGAACTTTTTGGACATGGACCCACTTTGCACCCTGAGTAATGCTAACATCGCAGTCCACCATAAGAACATGACACCAATAAACAAATATGGTGGAGGTAGTGTGCTGGTCTAATTGATGAAACCATGAATTCTGCTCTCTATCTGAAGGAGAATGTCCGCCCCTCAGTTCGTGACCTAAAGCTCGAGCACAGTTTGGGTATGAAGCAAGACAACGATTTAAAGCACATAAGCAAGTCCATCTTTAAATGGCTCAAAAAAGCCAAAATATCAAAACGTGACATATGTGTGTGGCCTTAAAATACCCTTTAATAACACATTAATAACATTCATAACAGTCTGACAAACAAAAAAGTGTTTATTGGCGTACCACAGCATCACAAATAAAAATGATGTTTTTCATCTGCACATTCCATACAGTGCTAAGCAGACAAGGACCAGTGCAATAAATGACATTACTATTTCAGGTGATTTCTTCAAGACAAGGGATTCTCCTCACAATAAAATACCAGACATCCCAAGTTGCAAAAACTCATTTCAGGGAGGTACCCCCGGACCTCGACCCCGACCCCCCAAGCCCAAAAAAAAGCTGAAAAACCTCTCGCACACACCAAAGGATATGGATGATAACAGAACTTTTAGGCGCTGCTAACTGAGCTACTAAGCGAACTGTTTGCGTCACAAACACATTACTGTGTACTACATAGTGCACTAAATAGTGTGAAAGATAATAGATTTATGTTCCCTACATAGTGCACTAGATTGTATATTAGAAAATAATTTATGTTCCTTACTTAGTGCACTAGTGTACTAGATAATAGACTTATGTTTTTTACATATTGCTTTAGATAGCGTATTAGTTCATGGATTTAGGTTCCCTACATAGTGCACTAGATAGTATTTTAGATATGAATTTATGTTTCCTACGTAGTGCACTAGATAGTGAATTAGACAATTGGTTTATGTTCCCTACACAGTCCACTAGATTGTATATCAGATCACAGATTTATGTTCCCTACATAGTGCACTAGATAGTGTATTAGATAACGCATTCATGTTCACTACATAGTGCACTAGAAAGTATAACTAGATGATGATTTGTGTTTCTTACATAGTGCACTAGATAGTGTATTACATAATTATGTTCCCTACATAGTGCACTAGATTGTATATTCGATCATAGATTTATGTTCCCTACATAGTGCACTAGAAAGTATAACTAGATAATGATTTGTTTCTTACACAGTGCACTAGATAGTGTATTAGATAACACATTCATGTTCACTACATAGTGCACTAGAAAGTATAACTAGATAATGATTTGTGTTTCTTACATAGTGCACTAGATAGTGTATTACATAATTAATTATGTTCCCTACATAGTGCACTAGATTGTATATTCGATCATAGATTTATGTTCCCTACATAGTGCACTAGAAAGTATAACTAGATAATGATTTGTGTTTCTTACATAGTGCACTAGATAGTGTATTAGATAACACATTCATGTTCACTACATAGTGCACTAGAAGATATAACGATGATGATTTGTGTTTCTTACATAGTGCACTAGATAGTGTATTACATAATTAATTATGTTCCCTACATAGTGCATTAAATTGTATATCAGATAACGGATTTATGTTCCCTACATAGTGCACTAGACAGTATATTAGACAATTGATTTATGTTCCCTACACAGTGTGCTAGATTGTATATCAGATAACAAATTTAATACGCGTGCGCGTGTGTTTGTGTGCGCTCTTGGCCGCTCGTTCTAGATTCCGGGAGATTTTATCTGACTTGCGGGCATCAGGGAGCCGCTATGTATATGCGGGAGACTTGGGATGTCTGAAATACATATACAGGAGCATCTAATTCCATAGTTGTATTAAATGCATTTTCTATAAAAACAAACAGTTATGTGCCTGGTTGGTGCAACAATCTAATGCACAAGCCCACCATCAATGAGACCTCAAGTTCTAGGTTAACCTGGCCAGGGTGTCCGACAAGCACAGGAAGTTTGACTGGGTTCCATATTGCTGCAGCAAATGAGGCCTTTGCTGGCTGGTTGAGATGGATGGTGGGTAGTGCAGTCGCCTCACAGCAAGAGGGTCCTGGTGTCGTTTCCCAGGTGGAGCAGTCCAAATCCTTTCTGTGTGAAGTTGCAAGTGCAAGTGAGGTGAATTGGAGATACAAAATTGCCCGGAGTGTGTTTGACATTGAACTTGAACTGAATCATGTGTAATCTGTGACTACCTGTCCTGTCATGAATGTAACCAGTGTACAACGTGACGTTAACATTCTAATAAACAAACAAAACACACACATATATGGCTATGTCTCAGGGGGGATAGCCAAGGCCCCACAATGGATTGGTGTCCTGTCTAGGGTGGGTTACCTCATTGCCCTGGGGAAACCAAACCCACCCCTACTCTGACCAAGATAAAGCAGTGGTAAAACATAATGAAATGAAAATGAAAAATGTATCTGTGTTCCAGTTATTGTCACAAATAAGAACGTTTGAAGGAATAATTGAAATTGAGAGACTGCCATGACATACCTGACATTTTATTGTATGATATTTTCACCAAGATACACCAGACTGTATTTACAAAAATACAAATGAGTTGTGGATTTGTGATCTGTACTGTGATATAATCTGTTTACCTACAAACGGATTATATTTGTCCAGTTTAATGCGCAGCTTAGATGCCCAAAATTGGCAAAAACATATGGACACCCCTTCTAATTATTCAGTTAAAGTGTTTCAGCCACACAAATCGCCAATCAATTATATCTTTAATTCCACGATTTCACATTTGCAGCAACAGTTTGGTTTGGGGTCCCATTTGCACAAAAAGAGGTCCACAGAGACATGGTTGGACAAGTTTGTTTTGGAGAAGCTTCAGTAGTCATGGTCTGCGTTTTCTGTTGTTCTACTGTTTTAAACTTTGTGTTGCTTTTTATATATGTGTTTTATGTTTCAACATGTACAGCACTTTGGATGTAAATGTGCTTTATAAATTACTTACTTACTTACTTACTTAGCTCTATTAAACACTTTCCGGAATCTTGGAAAGCCCTTTGTGTAGGGTGAAGGCTACTGGTGTAGTACCGAAAGGGCCTATGGTTTTGAAGTGGGATGTCCAACAAGCTCATGGTCAGCTGACCAAGCAGAGAAATAAATAAACCACGTTGTAACACTGAGCATCAGCAAGGGAAGTACTGGCAGTACTTCAGATAGTAATCCTCATAATATGTCGTTTTTATTAGTTTCTTTTCTTCACTCTATCTATTTCCTCGGCTGCTCCCGTTAGTGGTCGCCGGCGGATCGTGATCCGCATTATTGATTCAGCACAGTTTTTACGCCGGATGCCCTTCCTGACACAACCCTCCCTATTTATCCGGGCTTGGGATCGGCACTACAATGCACTGGTTCATGGATCCTATCAGACAACAGGACAATTCAGTGTCTCCAATTAGCCTGGCTGCATGTTTTTGGACTGTGGGAGGAACCCGGAGCACCCGGAGGAAACCCACTCAGACACAGGGAGAACATGCAAACTCCGCACAGAAAGGACCCGGACCGCCCCGTCTGGGGATCGAACCCATGACCTTCTTGCTGCGAGGCGACAGTGCTACCCACTTAGCCAACGTGACGCTCCGTTTCTTTTCTTTATTATCTAGACCCACAATTGGCCAATAATACCTCCATGATGTGAACCCCGGACCCCCAGATTGTTTTTATTTGTTTCTGTTCTTTACTATCTTCTTTATATTGTCGTTCTGGTAACACTTGGCTCAAGGCAGAAATGATTAGTATAGAAGTAGAGAGAGTATGAGAAAATATGAGAGGGTTTTGAGTCCCTTTTAGGTGTTGTTTAACCTCCAACCCTTAAAAACAGATCCAGCTAGGCAAATCTAAATGTTCTGTTAGGTGATAACTCCTGTGTTTCATGTTGGCCAACCAATATCAGAATATAATAGCAGCTCCGAATAACACACTGTAATAATAATAATAATAATAATAATAAACGTTCTTCTGTAAGTACATGATCAAACATTTGAGTAGTGTCAGTCCCACATCCTCTATATGTGCTTGCAGTTTTGTATGCTGTAGTGCATTTTATTGCCTTCATATGGTAGTTTATTGGCAGGTATTGTAGATTTGGATTTGCTTGTTGATAGCATCCAGAATCATCTTCATTTTATCCTCCAGACCATCTAGCTGTCTCGCTTTCCCCTCCAAAACCTTCTGATTCTCCTCGTAGTCTTTCTCAAGTTCTGAGAACACACACAAAACCACACACAGAGTTAAACCATAGCAAGGGCGTAACTGATTTTGATGTTGGTGCACTAGATAGCCACAAGAGCGCGGCACTTATTTCTGCAAGTGTTAGTCTGTAAGGTAAACCTTTTTAAACGTGCAGACATCCCAAGTCTCCCGGAAGTTCCGGCAGTCTCCCGCATATACAGTGTATCACAAAAGTGAGTACACCCCTCACATTTCTGCAGATATTTAAGTATATCTTTTCATGGGACAACACTGACAAAATGACACTTTGACACAATGAAAAGTAGTCTGTGTGCAGCTTATATAACAGTGTAAATTTATTCTTCCCTCAAAATAACTCAATATACAGCCATTAATGTCTAAACCACCGGCAACAAAAGTGAGTACACCCCTAAGAGACTACACCCCTAAATGTCCAAATTGAGCACTGCTTGTCATTTTCCCTCCAAAATGTCATGTGATTTGTTAGTGTTACTAGGTCTCAGGTGTGCATAGGGAGCAGGTGTGTTCAATTTAGTAGTACAGCTCTCACACTCTCTCATACTGGTCACTGAAAGTTCCAACACTGCACCTCATGGCAAAGAACTCTCTGAGGATCTTAAAAGACGAATTGTTGCGCTACATAAAGATGGCCAAGGCTACAAGAAGATTGCCAACACCCTGAAACTGAGCTGCAGCACAGTGGCCAAGATCATCCAGCATTTTAAAAGAGCAGGGTCCACTCAGAACAGACCTCGCGTTGGTCGTCCAAAGAAGCTGAGTGCACGTGCTCAGCGTCACATCCAACTGCTGTCTTTGAAAGATAGGCGCAGGAGTGCTGTCAGCATTGCTGCAGAGATTGAAAAGGTGGGGGGTCAGCCTGTCAGTGCTCAGACCATACGCCGCACACTACATCAAATTGGTCTGCATGGCTGTCACCCCAGAAGGAAGCCTCTTCTGAAGTCTCTACACAAGAAAGCCCGCAAACAGTTTGCTGAAGACATGTCAACAAAGGACATGGATTACTGGAACCATGTCCTATGGTCTGATGAGACCAAGATTAATTTGTTTGGTTCAGATGGTCTCAAGCATGTGTGGCGGCAATCAGGTGAGGAGTACAAAGATAAGTGTGTCATGCCTACAGTCAAGCATGGTGGTGGGAATGCCATGGTCTGGGGCTGCATGAGTGCAGCAGGTGTTGGGGAGTTACATTTCATTGAGGGACACATGAACTCCAATATGTACTGTGAAATACTGAAGCAGAGCATGATCCCCTCCCTCCGGAAACTGGGTCGCAGGGCAGTGTTCCAGCATGATAATGACCCCAAACACACCTCTAAGACGACCACTGCTTTATTGAAGAGGCTGAGGGTAAAGGTGATGGACTGGCCAAGCATGTCTCCAGACCTAAACCCAATAGAACATCTTTGGGGCATCCTCAAGCGGAAGGTGGAGGAGCGCAAAGTCTCGAATATCCGCCAGCTCCGTGATGTCGTCATGGAGGAGTGGAAAAGCATTCCAGTGGCAACCTGTGAAGCTCTGGTAAACTCCATGCCCAGGAGAGTTAAGGCAGTTCTGGGAAATAATGGTGGCCACACAAAATATTGACACTTTCACTAAGGGGTGTACTCACTTTTGTTGCCGGTGGTTTAGACATTAATGGCTGTATATTGAGTTATTTTGAGGGAAGAATAAATTTACACTGTTATATAAGCTGCACACAGACTACTTTTCATTGTGTCAAAGTGTCATTTTGTCAGTGTTGTCCCATGAAAAGATATACTTAAATATCTGCAGAAATGTGAGGGGTGTACTCACTTTTGTGATACACTGTACATAGCGTCTCCCTGATGCTCGCAAGTCAGATAAAATCTCACGGAATCTAGAACGAGCGGCCAAGAGCGACACAAACGCGCACGCAGGCGACACAGACTTTTTTCCCCGATCGCGTACTAACTCCATTATCTGATATACAATCTAGCACACTGTGTAGGGAACATAAATCAATTGTCTGTTTTGCAACTTGGGATGTCTGTGGGTCGCAAGCCGAAAAAATGGGTCGCAGAGAAAAATAATATTAATTAAATAAACTTGTACATGAACGCCCCCTTGTGTAGGCTTTATGTTACATCACAGAAGGACCAGATTGTACAGAAATAATAAGATGCATTGTTTGTGTTGCCTGTGTCAGACCCAGTTAATCAAAACACTGGGCTCAAGGCAAGGCCAGCCAGAACAGGGTGTCAACCCACTGCATGGTCCAACTGGCCAATAATACCACCATTATTTGAACCCTGGATCTCAGTGGTAGTGGGCTAGTGTGTTTAACCTCTACGCCAGATGAGCGCCTTTTAAAAATCGTGCATTTATAATATTACATTACAATGTTCCAGTAGGGTGACTATATCTTGGTTGAAAGCATGGGCCGGACAGACACCTGCACTGGGTGGAAGGTTTGTTTCGGGGAGCGGGGGTGAATGGGTTGGATTGGTAATTCTATGTAATAGGTGGCACCATGGCAATGTGTATAAAGTAGGGGGTATATATTTGACAAATGCATCAATAACCATGCAACTATGTTATTAAACTTAAAACTTGAACATGAACAGGGTATGGATGCCAAAAGTGTTTCCATTTCCGTCTCCCACTTGCCTCCCAGTCTGTGCAGTTTATCTTGTGCGTCCTTAAGCAGCTGCTTGGCTTCATCTCTCAGTCGCTCTGCTTTTTTCTTGGCATCTTGCACCGCGTTCGCCTTCCTGCCAACCAGATCTTGAGCAGTGCGGTACTTATCTGAAAGTTCACCGTCCAGGATCTGAACGAGACAGCGGATTATGTTAGTAAGGGAGGAAGTCTGGTCAACAAAATAGGCAGTGACAGGAAGATAAAGTGCATTACAGCACTGTGCACCTGTTTAGCTTCGTTAGCCTTGCTTTGTGCAGAGGTGGCTGTCTCTTCAGCTTGAGATGCAACCATGCTGTTGTTGGCCCGCTTGGCTTTTAAAGCTTCTATCTGCCGTCCCAGATCACCCAGCTTGTCCATGGCGTCGTTCAGGTCCTTCTCATTGGCTGATGTCTCGGATTGGATCTGTGGAGTTAGAAAGTTACACAAAATAGCAATAGCAAACTCTAACCCCCTTACTCTAGCCATTCAAATAATGTCTAATCCTTGTAATCAGAAGGCCAGTGGTTCAACACACACTACTGGCATGTTGCCACTGTTTGGGACCTAAGCAATGCCTGTAACCCCTCAATTAAATAAGTTGCTATGGATAGAAGCACCATAACATTAAAACCACCTCCTTGTTTCTACACACACTGTCCATGTTATCAGCTCCACTTACCATATAGAAGCACTTTGTAGTTCTACAATTACTGACTGTAGTCCATCTATTTCTCTGCATGCTTTGTTAGCCCCCTTTCATGCTGTTCTTCAATGGTCAGGACCCCCACAGGACCACTACAGAGCAGGTATTATTTAGGTGGTGGATCATTCTCAGCACTGCAGTGACACTGACATGGTGGTGTGTTAGTGTGTGTTGTGCTGGTATGAGTGGATCAGACACAGCAGCTCTGCTGGAGTTTTTAAACACCTCACTGTCACTGCTGGACTGAGAATCGTCCACCAACCAAAAACATCCAGCCAACAGCGCCCCATGGGCAGCGTCCTGTGACCACTGATGAAGGTCTAGAAGATGACCGACTCAAACAGCTGCAACAGATGAGCGATCGTCTCTGACTTTACATCTACAAGGTGGACCAACTAGGTAGGAGTGTCTAATAGAGTGGACAGTGAGTGGACACGGTATTTAAAAACTCCAGCAGCGCTGCTGTGTCTGATCCACTCATACCAACACAACACACACTAACACAACACCACCATGTCATTGTCACTCTGTGGTGGTCCTGTGGGGGTCCTGACCATTGAAGAACAGGGTGAAAGCAGGCTAAAAAAGTATTTAGAGAAACAGATGAACTACAGTCAGTAATTGTAGAACTACAAAGTGCTCCTATATGGTAAGTGGAGCTGATAAAATGGACAGTGAGTGTAGAAACAAGGAGGTGGTTTTAATGTTATCGCTGATCAGTGTATATGCCCTGTGAAGCTTAAAATCGGATTACAACCATGTTGTTTGGGCCACTTCAAACAGGAGTGTAATAATGCACCTGTGCCAGTCGGTTCGCAGTCGTGCCAATGTCATCCCTAGCTTTCTGGATGGCTTTCTCAGCAGCTGCCTGAGCCTTCTGGGCATCGTCCAGTGCATTTTTCACACCCTCCGCTGTGTTTTTCACCTTGTCTGCCTTATTCCTACAGGAAACAAACCACCATGAGAACTGACAGCATCACATACATCATGATAACAACGGACACACATACACACAGGTACATACTTGGCCTTTTTAGCTTCCATCAAGAGTTTTTCTGCCTTGCGCACGTCATCCTGGGTCCGTTCCAGAATAGCGTCCACATCGGACAGGCTCCTGACGCGCTCCTTGATCTCGTCAGCGAGGTGTCTGATTTGCTCGGGTGAGGCGGGAATGGACAGCTCAAGAACCTGATTGGCCACCGTCTCAATGCTGTCAGGGTCCGCGCCCTCTTCTGTAATCCAGATTTACAATACAATTAGTAAACTGACTGATGGACCAGATTACCTTAATAAAAGTACATGCATTGTGATTTTTGAGGTTGTTATAATAACAGTGTTCACTTCTCTGAGAAGGCTTTACAATAGATTTTGGAACATAACATCAGGAATTTGGATTATTTGACGACAAGACCATCAGTGACATACTGGTGTGTACTGGTGCTGAGAAAAAAAGCTGGGTTTACATGTCAATATTAATTGATCCCAATGGACTTGGATATAGCCTGGGTAAGGTTTAGTGGCAGGGACTCACGCATGAGGAAGGCACGGATCTGTTTGATCAGGTCACGCAAGTCGTTGTTGGATCGGTCCACCTTGCTCTTGGTATCGCTGGCTTTCTCCAGAGCAGCTTGGGCTTTGTCCTTGGCCTCCTGAGCCTTCATCTTTGCATCTGCCACCTAAAAAAGCCACATATAGTTTAAAACTGTGTGCATTAAGAGTGCTACAACAACTGCTATTAAATTGTTTCCAGTGCACGTTGAACTGCTAATACTGTCCGTGCTAGTCCCGATCCCGATTTTTAAAAAACATATATATATATATGAGAAATAGGAGGGTTGCATCAGGAAGGGCATCTGCTGTAAACACTGTGCCAAGTCTGGTATGCAGACCAGATCTGCATCAGTGGCAACTACAGGAACAGTTAAGAAAAATGGCGTTTGAACAATTAGCATTTGTGTTTTCTTTCAGTTGCTCTCATATTTTTAGGGGTGGATCATTCCCCCTCTTCCTCAGACATAGCCAATCATGTCTGTGTAGATCCTTGGGGTCCACACAAGGAGGATAAGCTCCTGCTGATTCAGGTTCTTTTCAAGATTACTTCTTGTAATTTTTAGGGAGTTTTTCCTTGCCACTGTCGCCCTCGTCTTGCTTAACAGAGGTTTTAGGTCCGTCGATCCTGGATTCTGTAAAGCTGCTTTGAGACAATGTCCATTGTAAAAAGCGATATACAAATACATTTCACCTGACTTGACTTGACTAGATGCCCAAGCTGCTGATAGCACCCCCAGATCTCAGTGATAGTGGGCTAGCGTAATGCCCGGTGGGGATGGTGTTCTTGGGGTCATATCCAGCATTTCTCTGCTCCCAGCTCCCTTGATATAATTGACAAGCTCCTCCCGTGTAATTCTGGACTGACCTCACCTTTCTCAGAATCATTCTTACCCCACCAGGTGAGATCTTGCATGGAGCTCCAGAGTGAGGGCGATTGACTGTGATCTTGTATTTCTTCCATTTTCGAATTATCGCACCAACAGTGGTCTCTTTCTCACCAAGCTTCTTGCTGATGGTCTTGTAGCCCATTCCAGCCTTGTGCAGGTCTACAATCTTGTCCCTGACGTCCTTTGATAGCTCTTTGGTCTTGCCCATGGTGGTTGAGAGATTTGAATGGAAGAAACTGATTCTGTGACAGGTGTCTTTTATACAGGGACAGGACTAATTTGTGTGCCTCATGGGCACATAACCGGTCTGTGGGGGTCAGAATTCTTGCTGGTTGGTAGGGGATCAAATACTTATTTCCCTTAATTAAATACAAATTAATTTATAACTTTTATTTAATGTTTTTTTTCTGGATTTTTTGTTGATATTCTGTCTCTCTCTGTTTAAATAAACCTTCCATAAAAATTATAGACTGTTCAAGTCTTTGTAAGGGGGTAAACTTACAAAATCAGCAGGGGATCAAATACTTATTTTCCCCACTGTATACATATAGAAGCACTTTGTAGTTCTACAATTACTGACTGTAGTCCATCTGTTTCTCTGCATGCTTTGTTATCCCTCTTTCATGCTGTTCTTCAATGTTCAGGACCCCCACAGAACCACTGCATAGCAGGTATTATCTGGGTGGTGGATCATTTTCAGCACTGCAGTGACACTGACATGGTGCTGGTGTGTTAGTGTGTGTTGTGAATATAGTGTGTGTTGTGAGAATAGTCAGTAATTGTAGAACTACAAAGCGCTCCTATATGGTAAGTGGAGCTGATAAAAGGGACAGTGAGTGTAGAGACAAGGAGGTGGTTTTAATGTTATGGCTGATCAGTGTATATAAATTCCACTCTTTTTTCACATTTACAGTATATCTAAGATAACCAGGCTGAATAACTAAGCATACCTACCAGAACAGAATTTGCATTAAGCCAAGAAACACACACTACCACACAATTTCCTTTATGAATCCTTTATAACTGTGAAAAAGACATTATGTGCGCTGTTTACCTGCTTAAAGAGATCCTCCACTTCTCCCATAGCTTTGATAAGCTCTTTCTCAGCGTGTTTAGATCTCTCCAGGGCATTGTCAGCCACAGGAACAGCTCCGTTACAGTTCAGCCCCCCACAGTGTCTACGTTCATTATCACGACAATCAACTCCACCGCAAGAGCTCTCAGAACATGGGACATCACCTGGGGCTCCGCATACCTGAGATGATCAGCATGACGGATGGGTCAGTGACGTGACATGTCAATGTTTTATATATACAGTGATATATTTTAACATCGTTCCTTCTCACCTTCTCGTTAATTTTCTTCAGATCCAGAGTGTTCGCTTTTGCATTTAGGTCAGTGAGAGCTCGCTTGTTAGCAGCATTCTTGCGGTTAAAGTCATCTCTCTTCATTGACATCAGACGTTCGGTCTTCTTGCGGGTGTCGGCTGATTGACTGACAGTACTTGGTGTGTCGGTGGTTGACTGATTGACACGTCGCTCTGCATCACGTGACTTGTTGTAGGAGGACCGGATACTATCGTATGCACCTGTAATAAGAGATTAAACCAGATCAGGATCTTTCCAAATGTTATGGGTAAATTAAATCTCATTGAATGTGATAGTGGGTGGCACGGTGGCTGGGTGGGTAGCACTGTCGCCTCACAGCAAGAAGGTCCTGTGTCTTTTCTGTGCATGTTCTCCCCGTGTCTGCGTGGGTTTCCTCCGGGAGCTCCGGTTTCCACCCACAGTCCAAGGACATGCAGTCAGGTTAATTGGAGACACTGAATCGCCCTATAGGTGAATGGGTGTGTGTGTATGTGTGTCTGCCCTGCGATGGACTGGTGCCCCATCCAGGGTGTTACTGTGTACCTTGCACCCATTGAAAAGCTGGGATAGGCACCAGCACCCACCCCACCCCATAAAATGTGAAGTAAAATGGTCTAATTTACAGAATGCTGTGAGCACCCAGGCAGATTGGATTTGCTAGCTCATATTCTCCCATATTTTCACACAATGTACAGTATACAGCATTATGCCTCTAAATGCTTTGGTGAAAGTGTTATCAAGTGTGAGTTTAACCAGCTAAAATGAACACACGTCCTCTGAAGAGTTCATGGCTCACCCAAAAAGTTGGAGCTTTTAAGGACGTCAAGCTGGCGGTTAAGATGCTCGGAGCTAAGGTTTAGCTCTTTAGCCTCTCGCTCCAGTGCACTGAGTTGATTACTGGCCTCATAGTTGCTGTCCTGAACTGCTGTCAGGTCTCCTTCTAGACGATTCAGGGTGTCTGTGGTCTCACCAATGCGGGACCTAAGAGAACAGAACATAAAAGTTGATAATTATGTCAGCTGGTCTGAGTTTCCTATCCACAATGCAGTTGTAGCATGTTCTAAGTGGGTTACTCTGGTACTCCTACTTTGTCTTACCTTCCAAAATCATGCCAGTAGGTTGACTGGCTACTCTAAACTGCTTTGAGGTCTTCTAGCACAGGTAATGCCCCACCTCATAGCTAACACACTCCAAAAGCTTGTGAAAAGGCTTTTCAGAGTGGGGCTGTTAGGGTGTGTTGCTTATTAATGCCTCACAGCAGGAATAATGGGTGGCAACTGGTGCCACCGTGGCCTGGTCAGTTACTCTACAGACCCTATTGTCTAAGGAAGGTCTACTGTTTTTACCATTCACCTTCAATGCTGTATTGATTGATTTCCCTTGGTAAGAAACAAATGCTGACTTAGTGTTTACCTCAGATCCTCTATCATGCCCATTAGGTTGGTCACAGCTTCAGCGGTGGCATTCCGGGCATTGACAATATCCCGTGCTTGTTTCAATTTCTCCTCCAACTTATTAAAATGCTTCTCATAGGCGCCAGTCAGGCCTGTGGTCTGGATCTCCTGGGCACGAGTTGCAAGTGCCTTAGTCCTAGCTGCTAAATCTTGGACAATGCGATCCCAGTCTCCAAAGCAGTGGTGGCAAGGCTGGCAAGCTGGGAAAGTGCCTGAGAAGCCACGGGCGCACTGGTCGCAGCGGACACCTGACACACCTTGCCGACATGAACAGTGACCTGTCACGCGGTTGCACTGAGTAGACTCGATTCCTCGAGGATCACATTCACACACTGTAGAAAGAGAGAGGTAGAAGTAACACTGCAGATTCTCATCACAAATGGTACAGTTAATGGTACATGTAAAATATCGACTAAAATCTAATAGTTCATGTGGTCCCAGCATGATTTTACAATTATCTAAGGAGCATCTTGTGATGGTACAGAATTCTTGATTTCCTCTGTCTTTAAGTGCCCCATAAATGCTAGATAAGGTTTAGGTGGTCAGGTGACTGTGGAGGGTAAGTCCATGACTGTTATGGTCTTTTTTATATATATATTTATATATATATATATATACAGTGGGGTCAAAAAGTATTTAGTCAGCCACTGATTGTGCAGGTTCTCCTACTTAGAAAGATGAGAGAGGTCTGTAATTTTCATCATAGGTACACTTCAACTATGAGAGACAAAATGAGAAAAAAAATCCAGGAAATCACATTGTAGGATTTTTAAAGAATTTATTTGTAAATTATGGTGGAAAATAAGTATTTGGTCACCCACAAACAAGCAAGATTTCTGGCTCTCACAGACCTGTAACTTATTCTTTAAGAAGCTCTTCTGTCCTCCACTCGTTACCTGTATTAATGGCACCTGTTTGACCTCGTTATCTGTATAAAAGACACCTGTCCACAGCCTTAAACAGTCAGACTCCAAACTCAACCATGGCCAAGACCAAAGAGCTGTCGAAGGACATCAGGAAGTAAACTGTAGACCTGAACCAGGCTGGGAAGAGTGAATCTACAATAGGCAAGCAGGTTGGTGTGAATAAATCAACTGTGGGAACAATTGTAAGAAAATGGAAGACATACAAGACCATTGATAATCTCCCTTGGGGTCAAGATCTCATCCCGTGGGGTCAAAATGATCATGAGAACGGTGAGCAAAAATCCCAGAACTACACGGAGGGACCTGATGAATGACCTGCAGAGAGCTGGGACCAAAGTAACAAAGGCTACCATCAGTAACACACTACGCCGAGAGGGACTCAAATCCTGCAGTGCCAGGTGTGTCCCCCTGCTTAAGCCAGTACATGTCCAGGCCCGTCTGAAGTTTGTCAGAGAGCATATGGATGATCCAGGAGAGGATTGGGAGAATATCATGTGGTCAGATGAAACCAAAATGGAACTTTTTGGTAAAAACTCAACTCGTCGTGTTTGGAGGAAGAAGAAAAACCCAAGAACACCATACCTACTGTGAAGCATGGGGGTGGAAACATCATGCTTTGGGGCTGTTTTTCTGCAAAGGGGACAGGACGACTGATCCGTGTTAAGGGAAGAATGAAAAGAAAAAATCCTACAATGTGATTTCCTGGATTTTTTTTCTCATTTTGTCTCTCATAGTTGAAGTGTACCTATGATGAAAATTACAGACCTCTCTCATCTTTCTAAGTAGGAGAACCTGCACAATCAGTGGCTGACTAAATATTTTTTGGCCCCACTGTATATATACACTTTTAACACGTCCAATTGCCCGATTGTGTCACGCTTCCACTCCTCCAATGCCGATCCCCGCTCTGATTGAGGAGAACAAAGCTAACCCACGCCCCGACACGTGGGCAGCAGCCGTATACATTTTTCACCTACACTTTGACGAGTGTAATGCGGATCAGCACCGTGTACGGAGAGACACACCCTGACAGCACTCTTTTCCCGTCTCTGTGCAGGGGATATCAATCAGCTAGCAGAAGTCGTAATTGCATTAGTTATGAGAGAGAGACCCTATCCTGCTTTATCCCACCCATATCTGAACAACAGGCCAATCGTTGTTCATGTAGCTGCTCAGCCCAGCCGACAGGCAGAGCTGAAATTCAATACGATTTGAACCTGAGCGGCTCTGTTATGGTCTTTTAAGATGTTGTTGCAAAGCTTTAAGGTTTACATTTTGTAATGAAAACATTTTATTAAATTCAAGAACTACTCATAGTACACATGTTGAATGCAGCAGATATGATCAGGCTTAAACACCTGAGGGCCAAATCAATATGGCCAGACAACTGGGTAGTCAAGACTCATTGATGCCAGATTACTTGAAGATGTGGCATCTAGTGTGGACCAACAGAAGTATACTGTGGTTCAAATTCCAGATCATATTAATACTCGTGATGAGGTGAATGTGTGACAACACAAAGTGAATCAAATGCTACTGTGTCTATGGAGCTGCACAGTCACAGGCCAGTCAAAGTGTCCATGATAACTTCTGTCCACTGTCAAAAGCATCTACAACGGGAATGCAGATATGGGAACTGGACATGGGAGTAATGGAAGAAGGTCGATTGGTCTGACAAATCCTATGTTAATGAAGATCATGTCTTTCGATGTCTTTTGGAACACGTCTCAGTGGGTCAGAGATGTTTGGCCAACATATTAGGTTGTACTAATGTTTCGGCTCATCAGTGTATACTTTCCAACAAGACTTGTCTATTTGTACTAAAGTAAGAAAATGTAAATACGTGTGGTACACACCTCTGCATTGGATTCTAGGATCACCCCAGAAGTTCTCCTGACAGTCCCTGCACGTCTTTCCACCAAATCCATCACGGCACTGACACTGACCTGTGAACTGTGAAAGAGAAGGTTTCAGTGATTGATGTGCTATAGCTCTGTAACCAGTCTAATAAAAAATTTAGCCCAAAAGTAGAGGGACAAAGTGGTCAGTACCTCATTGCAGGCAGACATGTAGGCGTGGTTGGGCTCACAGTCGCAGGGTTGACAGCCTTGGCCACTGGCCAGGTTCCAGTAGTTGGGTGCGCAGTGGTCACAGGTGAGTCCGATAACATTTGGAAGACACTGACACTGTCCTGCGGCACGCTGACACAGACAGTCATCTCTGGATAGACACTGACTGCGCTCTGTTCCCAGAAAGTTGCAAGTGCATTCTGGGAAGATGAAAAAAATGATGAGTTCATGTGTGCATTTAGGTAAGTATTTTGTTATGGTGGTTTTGGGTAAATATGAGCTACACTGTGGCACATCTGGTAGACTGGGTGCTGCACAGCAACATAGGTCCTGAGGACTGGAGTTTGAGCCTGTTCTCCAGTCACTGTCTTTAAGGAGTTACACATTTGGGAATTGTATTTTGCCCTGGAATAGGCTGGCACCCTGTTTATTTCATATTCCTGCCAGGTTGGTATTCAATGCCTTTGCTGTGTGGTTCAAATTAAGGTCTAATAACTCTAAAATATGTTTTACTTATTCGTAATTAGATGTAATTTGATTGGAAAGTCCAGGGGTTTAAATACATTCTGAATACACAGTATATAAGTAAACAAGAAGCTGCACCACTATACACTATGAGTTATCAGATTTATGATTACTAACTTCTGCAGTTGCGTCTAGAGGCATCCCCATAGTATCCACTCTTGCACACCCCACAATCCGGTCCCTCTGTGTTGTAGAGACACTTCAGACACTGCCCTGTCCTCTTGTCACATGCCTCGGGGTCTGACAGGTCGATGTTATTACTACAGCGGCATGGCTGGCATCGTCCACCGGGCTGGGAGGGATTACCGTAGTAACCAGGAGCACATTCTTCACAGCGCGCACCTGGTGAATACAGAGTCAGGTTGAAAAATATACAAGGACATGAAACGGAGCTTAGTGCTGGAGTCAGATCCATAAAAAGCAGCTACATGCACCTTCAATCGATGTTTAAAGCATGGTCGCTTTCTGTCTGATAAAGGTAATCCATATCCAAAGAACATCCAATACCGTTGGGATAAATACATTAAAACCCAGTATGTAAGGCAGGTCCTAATGTCCTACATAAATAGCTGACGTCTCTAAAGCTCATGTGGTATAATGATAGTGAATCTTTGCAAAGGTGGATCAACTCCACTATAACGTCCATGATTCTGAAGGTGATGTTTGACTGGCTTTAGACCATGCATTGTAAATCACACAGGTGTGTAAGCCAATGTGTATGCTAATGCCAGGTAAGCAGGAAGATGTGTAAGTGTGTCTGGGTTGGGAATGTAATGCTGCAAGAAATCTGGCAACCTTTCGAGCATTGTCCATGCAAATGTCCTAAACTGGCCAATCTAGCATTTAAACAACACTTCCCATACTAACCTTGACTTAATACATAATAAAACCGAGGTTTCATGATGTTTTGGGTTTGATTTGCTGCTTCTGCCACTGGATCTAGTGGAAAGTGGAAATGGTAGCAGCAAAGGTGGATCAACTCCATGATTTTGAAGGTGATGTTTGACTGGCTTTAGGCTATGCATTGTGCGTCACACAGGTGTGTAAGCCAAAACGAGAGAAAAAAATGCTACATGTAAAAAGTAATAATGGTAGGAGCGCAGGGAGATGTTTATGTGTGGGTTATGGATGTAATGCTGCAAGAAATCTGGCAACCTATACATCTATACTAACCTTGACTTAATACATAATAAAACCGAGGTTTCATGATATTTGGGTTTGCTTTGCTGTATCTGCCACTGGATGAATGTGTGAATAGCATCGTGAAATCTGAAGACTACTAAAACATTTTTGAGCACAAGGGCCCAGTATCAGAAAGCTGAGTCTCTTTCAGACGTTACAGGTCTTCCAGCTGGATAAAGACCCCAAGCATACTTCAAAAGAACCAATGATAATGATTGTGAATGTCTGCAGTTAAGTCCCAAAATCTAGTGGAAAGTGGAAATGGTAGCAGCAAAGGTGGATCAACTCCATAATAATGTCCATGATTTTGAAGGTGATGTTTGACTGGCTTTAGGCTATGCATTGTACATAACACAGTATACTAATGGTAGGTGCGCAGGGAGATATTTAAGTGTGGGTTATGGATGTAATGCTGCAAGAAATCTGGCAACCTATACATCTATACTAACCTTGAGTTAATACATAATAAAACCGAGGTTTCATGATGTTTTGGGTTTGCTTTGCTGCTTCTGCCACTGGATGAATGTGTGAATAGGATCATAAAATCGGAAGACATTTTTAAGCTCAATGTAGGGCCCAGTATCAGAAAGCTGAGACTTCCAGCAGGATAATGACCCCAAGCATACTTCAAAAGACCCAAGAAATGGATTAAGACAAAGCGCAGTTAGAACAAAGTGTTCTGAAGTGGTCAGCAATGAAGTCCCTTCAAAGAGGTGTGGAGAAATTTCAAAATAGCAGTTGGGAGAAGGTATCCTTTATATCTCAGGGACCTAGAGCAGTTGGCAAATGAAGAGTGGTCTTACAGAAGGAACTTGATTTCAGTTAGCTTTTTGTGTTCTTCCAAATTGTGTTTTCTGGAAAAAAGTGCAGGGACACCAAGAGTTTTGACCATGACTGCATTGACTGTTGTAGGTTATACAGAGGTAGTGTAGCTTTCTAACTGCTAGGTGCCTTGAAGCCAGACAGTGCAAGCAAGCCAGTGCTTTCATCTGCCAGCTTTACTGCTTCAAACACTGGTTTAGACACAGTGGCTACAATAAGATTCACACAACATTCACACTTAGCTGGTGAGTCAATACTACTGCTCGGTATGATTACATTGCATGTGTATGGGGCACAGCACCGTCAGGGCTAAAGTGCTGAAGCCATGCTCATGTAGGAGAGAGGGAACTGTGGGAGCTGGGTAGCACAGGTGAGGATAGGGTGAGGAATGTTTTACATTAATGTATGTTAATTCAACTCCGGTGCAACTTACGCTTGAGGACAGTCCCTTCAGAGCGTTTTACAATCCCTGTGACCAGGAGAAATAAAACAGAACCATTTACATTTAGAATTTGATGCCTGTAACACACTCAAAAATATGAAACAAAGGCATGATTAACCTCCATCCTTTCCACCACCTTTCCTATTAATTAAGCTCTTTTAATGAATTGGGAACTGAGGACAATTTTTTTCCATTCTTGCTTGATACGAGACTTCAGCAGCTCAACAGCCCGTGGTCGCTGTTGTCTGATTCTTTTCTTCATGATGCATTATACATTTTCAATGTAAGACAGATCTGGAACGCAGGCAGGCCAGTCAAGCACACGTACTCTGTGTCTATGAAGTCACACTGTTGTACATAGCACATAGGATGTCGTTTGGGATGGTGAAAGGAGAACAATGCCTGCATGAGTATAAATATGTCAAATAGTAATCAATAAGTTGTGTTTTACAGGTGAGATCAATGCAGTAGAAATCAAAAAGAGACTGTGCTATAGCATAATCACTGACATTACCCAGACGAATGCAACAACTTTCGCATCTAGGTCAACATTATAGTGCCAAACCATACAAAACTCTGCTGTTCACATCTAGCTTGCACGGGTTCATGCATGTTTACCGCCTGGCTCTGTGAGGATTGAAAAAACGCACCTGTGTAGCCCTGTTTACAGTTGCAGACCACCTGTCTGTTGTAGGTGTCTTGGTGGCAGGAGGCAGCGAAGTGACGCCCACTGTTTGGGCCATCTGGACAAGGACAGGGCTGGCACCTGCTTCCTGAGCCCAGTAATGGGTTTCCATAGTATCCAGCTGCACACCTGAATCAACAGTGAGGCGACATTAAGGCTATGCTTAGAAGGAAATACGTGTACAGGAATAACTGTTCTAAATAGCAATAAAGCACAAATCTCAACAGCCTTCCAAAATAAAGGTTGATCAAAGTTTTTACTACATTTCAAATGGGAAATGTACACCTGTGGGTCACCAAATGGAATGAGTCCCAGGTTTGCCATTCAGCCACTGTTAAGCCACAGGTATATCATTATGACCACTGACAGGTGAAGTGAATAACACTGATTATCTCTTCATTACAGCAACTGTTAGTGGGTGGGATATATTAGGCAGCGAGTGAACATTTTATCCTCAAAATTGATGTAATAGAAGCAGGAAAAACGGGCAAGCGTAAGCATTCGAGCGAGTTTGACAGGGGCCAAATTGTGTTGGCTAGACGACTGGGTCAGAGCATCTCCAAAACTGGAACTCTTGTGGGGTGTTCCCGGTCTGCAGTGGTCAGTATCTATCAAAAGTGGTCCAAGGAAGGAACAGTGGTAAACCGGCGACAGGGTCATGGGCGGCGAAGGCTCACTGATGCACGTGGGGAGCGAAGGCTGGCCCGATCCAACAGACGAGCGACTGTAGCTCAGATTGATGAAGAAGTTAATGCTGGTTCTGATAGAAAGGTGTCAGAATACACAGTGCATCACAGTTTGCTGTGTATGGGGCTGCATAGTCACAGACCAGTCAGTTAGGAAAGTGGTCATAATGTTATGCCTAATCGGTGTATATATGACAAATAACGACATTCTATCTACCCTGGATTAGCCTTATTTGTGTCCATTCAGTTAAAAGAACATTTGTAAGGCAGTAATTAGGACAAAAAGGCCTGGCTCACAGTTAATATTAGTTTTAGCCTAAATGAATGTCCACATACTTTTGAACATTTAGTATATTTATGACAAAAATGAATGCATTACATCATTCGTTTTTACTTACACTAGGGCAGTCACATAAACTTCAACCTCAATTAATTTATTATTCACAAAGAATGCAAAATAAAGCTTTGCTTACTTTTCACAATTGTCCCCTGCAGTGTTACTTCTGCAATTGATGCAGGAACCAGTTCTTTGATGGCACTCCTCTGCATGTCCATTACACTGGCATGGCTTGCAGTTAGGGAAGCCCCAGTGTCCGGCCTGACAGCCATCACAGCACTGACCGAACGCTCCTGGCAGGCATAAACACTGTCCTGTGTTCTGATCACAGAACTGACTGTGAGAGCCCTCCTTACTGCACTCACATGCTACAGAAAGAACAACAGCAAATGTAAACCCCTGGTAAATGTTTTACACAAAATATGTTACAAGAAATTTGGATTTGGATGTGAACGTAACCTCTGCATCCTCCAGGTCCAAAGCCATAGCTGCCTGGAGCGCACCTGTCACATCGCCGCCCGACCGCATTGGGCCGACAGGGGCACTGACCTCCACGTACATCACACACAGAGCTGATCGCACCTTGTGGGTCACACTGACAAGCTTCGTGGAGACATAACAAACACACATAGAAATAAATTCATATTCAACCAACCTGACTATTCGCTAACTCAGTCAGTAAAAAAAACTTACATAACGCTCCATCATTAACGATGGCAGAAATGCTCATGATGAGTTTGGCACACACGTCACTCATTGCTGGGCGGGACACACTCTTGGCAGTTTCGTGGCATCGGTAGCGCTCGTAACTCTGCTTTCGGGCGTTAGACGCAGGGTCGCCTGCTACAAACATGTCCAAAGATGTGTAACGAGGAAGAAGGGCGATCTAGATGAGAAGTGGTAAGGCTGATTCATTATTTAATGATTTAACCTCAAGCAGAATGCATTGACATGATCTTTACTTACAGAGTCTATGAGGATGTTTGCATTGCTGGAGCTGGTAATGATGTTTGAATATCGGACAAACTCCAGATAGAGAGTATAGCTCACTCCTCTTTCCAGACACACAGAATGAGGAAAAACAATAAACCTGTAAAACAGAGTTCAAACATCATTAAGAACACCATCATCTTCTCCGCTTATACATTTCAGTCTTGCCCGACAAGCATTGCACCACACTTTTACTCTGGATCTTAAGGGTGGTGGGTCCAAATGATCCTCCCATCGTCCCGGTAGTGTGTGCTGCCTGGTCACCAGGACACTACACCCAAGCCTAGCTACAGGTATAGGTCAAAGTAACCCCTCCCGGGCAGGGTACACAATTCTCTATTATTTGTGTTCATAAGGGTGATTTACAGATTGTGTTTGTCTGGACTTTCACTCCAGATCTGCCCGTTTTAGGAAACCCTTTTAGGAACTTACAGCTCCATACAGCATAGCCCTGGATCTCAATAGACCACACAAGCCCTTTCACCACGACCAGGCCCCATTATGTGGAAACAATTCCTCTTTACTGAGTTCAGATGTTTCAGCCACACCCATTGCTAATACGTGTATAAAATCATTTATATTGTGGCGTCGATGAGGAACAATTAAGCATTTCTGCTCTTTTCAACTGTCCCTGTGTGCAAACCAATAGGTTTGGTGTGAATGAACTCCAGTGGTCTGCACATAGCCCTAACCTCAAACCAGTTAAACACACTTGAGATGAACTGGAATACTCATTGCAAGTCAGGCTTTCTCATCCAACATCAGTGTCTGTTTTTACAAATGCTCTTTGGGCTGAATAGGCACACATTCTCATTGGTACACTCCAAAATCCTTTGAAGTAGAGTGGAAACTGTTATAGCAGTACGTAAATGAGGCAATTCTATATTAATAATGGTCATAATAATGCCCACAGTCTTTAGTGGATCCTTCATTTATATAATTATGATACCCTCACCTGTTACCAGTTCACTTATTGCTTATTGTAGAAGGTTTCAAAACAGTATATATACACTTTAGTTAGAGTTGCAGGCATTACATTTAAAATTTGTTTATATTTACAAAATATATTCAAGTTTGAAAATGTGGTTGGTAAATATGCCAAAGAGAACCTCATCTAAATCAGTGTAAGACTCCCAAAAGACTATGTAAGCCAACCTGGATCCAGAGGGCAGGGAAACGGTCATCAGATCATCTGCTGGGATTGTGTTTCCACACGGACTGCTGGTGGGAATTGGACCAGGCCTAACCACCTTTATTCCTACCTCGTCCCAGTCTTGTGGCATCTGCCGAACAAACACACACAAGCACACACTTAAACACATGTTTTAAAAACACAATCACAGACACCTGCTGTAAATGTGATTATTACCTGAGGCTCGTAACGAATAAGAACATCGTACTCCATAGAGTAAGGGATGTTGGTGATGTAAAATTCCAGAGTGCCTCCTTCAGGAACCTGTGCAAACCCGGTGCCAGTCCAAGAGACTGGACGTCCTGGCTGGTGCTCTCTCTCTTCCACAGTGCAACCCTACAAATACACACACGAACCAGGACTTTAGTGAAGCTTGTTGACTAACAGTATTTGTTCTGAATCACTAAAAACATACTGGGTATGGAGACAGATCATACAGTTGTACTAGGACCTTTTAATTTCTTATGTAATAAGCTACTGTGCTACTACTACTATATTATAATTCAGAAAATAGGAAAACACCAGCTGTCCGCACACTGACAAGCCAGCCCACCCGTACAATAACTTAAAGATCTCTCCCCCCAGAAGTTAAAGAAGGTTCCCCCCAACCCTTTTCCCAGCGCTGGACTCTACATTTCATTCTACACACATATGTATATATTTACATATAGAATATATAGTGTTTTATTATATAGTTGTAACTGTCATACAGCTGTATAATAGTAATTGCATTTCATAGTTAATATGTTTTTATTTTATTCTACTCTATTTTACTTACTGTACTTTCACTGTACTGGAGCTGCTGTAACACTCGAATTTCCCCCATGGGGATCAATAAAGGAATCTTATCTTATCTTATATAGCACTCAGGGTGGCACAATGGTATAATACGCCAGCCCACTACCACTGGGATTCAGGTTTCGAATGCCCAGCTGTGCTAGCTGAGCCACTCGAGCCTCTACATACAGACAAGATTGGCCGAGGGGGGTGAATGGTCAAGGCCCTGCGATGGATTAGCAACCTGTGTAGAATGTGTGTTGCATTGCAGCCAGTTATTCTGACGAAACCCATATGGTCTATGGCAGCAACTGTGGAGACCCAGTTTAAATAAATAGAATATGAAACTGAAATTTGCCCAGTCTTAAGAGTAAATAAAGCCTATTTGCTATTTTTTATTATTTAGTGTAAGCATTACATGTGATTGGTATCCACTGCAACATTTGTCTGACATACAATATTTATATATGAGTATTTTCAATAGGTAAAAAACCTGTGAAATCTTAACACACTTTAAAGTGATGGTTAGGGAGTCAGGAAACTTTCGAGCACTTAAAAAATGCTACTCTTTACTGCAAACAATAACATATTAAAGTATCAACAATAGATAACAATTAGCAATGTAAAAGCATGACCTGAATTAATGTCCAGTGTCTTGCATGTCCAGTTTTTAAATGTACACCTACCTGACCCAGTTTGGCTAATTCAGCCTCATAGAGATAGTGGTCCAGGGCCATGAAGAAATACCCAGACTCCACCTGATTGCACTGGCGGCCGATCATGTGATTGCGGCAGCGACATTGACCTGATTCCATTGAGCATCTGTCAAAAAGTTGAAATAAACGTGACTATACATGACTACATGTAAAGGTTCATTAATAATAGAAATAATAGTTTCTTGAATAGAACACTTACTGTTCATCTACAGCTCCACCTACATCACACTCACATTCTCTACAGCCACTGGCATCATGGCTTAAACCCCAGTGCTCTGGCTGTAAACAGATCATAAAAATATATTACATATTATAGCATATAAAATGATGTACAGTGTATCACAAAAGTGAGTACACCCCTCACATTTCTGCAAATATTTCATTATATCTTTTCATGGGACAACACTATAGACATGAAACTTGGATATAACTTAGAGTAGTCAGTGTACAGCTTGTATAGCAGTGTAGATTTACTGTCTTCTGAAAATAACTCAACACACAGCCATTAATGTCTAAATAGCTGGCAACATAAGTGAGTACACCCCACAGTGAACATGTCCAAATTGTGCCCAAATGTGTCGTTGTCCCTCCCTGGTGTCATGTGTCAAGGTCCCAGGTGTAAATGTGAAGCAGGGCTGTTAAATTTGGTGTTTTGGGTACAATTCTCTCATACTGGCCACTGGATATTCAACATGGCACCTCATGGCAAAGAACTCTCTGAGGATGTGAGAAATAGAATTGTTGCTCTCCACAAAGATGGCCTGGGCTATAAGAAGATTGCTAACACCCTGAAACTGAGCTACAGCAAGGTGGCCAAGGTCATTCAGCGGTTTTCCAGGACAGGTTCCACTCGAAACAGGCTTCGCCAGGGTCGACCAAAGAAGTTGAGTCCACGTGTTCGGCGTCATATCCAGAGGTTGGCTTTAAAAAATAGACACATGAGTGCTGCCAGCATTGCTGCAGAGGTTGAAGACGTGGGAGGTCAGCCTGTCAGTGCTCAGACCATACGCCGCACACTGCATCAACTCGGTCTGCATGGTCGTCATCCCAGAAGGAAGCTGACGCACAAGAAAGCCCGCAAACAGTTTGCTGAAGACAAGCAGTCCAAGAACATGGATTACTGGAATGCCCTGTGGTCTGACGAGACCAAGATAAACTTGTTTGGCTCAGATGGTGTCCAGCATGTGTGGCGGCGCCCTGGTGAGAAGTACCAAGACAACTGTATCTTGCCTACAGTCAAGCATGGTGGTGGTAGCATCATGGTCTTGGGCTGCATGAGTGTTGCTGGCACTGGGGAGCTGCAGTTCATTGAGGGAAACATGAATTCCAACATGTACTGTGACATTCTGAAACAGAGCATGATCCCCTCCCTTCGAAAACTGGGCCTCATGGCAGTTTTCCAACAGGATAACGACCCCAAACACAACCTCCAAGATGACAACTGCCTTGCTGAGGAAGCTGAAGGTAAAGGTGATGGACTAAACCCAATTGAGCACCTGTGGCGCATCCTCAAGTGGAAGGTGGAGGAGTTCAAGGTGTCTAACATCCACCAGCTCCGTGATGTCATCATGGAGGAGTGGAAGAGGATTCCAGTAGCAACCTGTGCAGCTCTGGTGAATTCCATGCCCAGGAGGGTTAAGGCAGTGCTGGATAATAATGGTGGTCACACAAAATATTGACACTTTGGGCACAATTTGGACATGTTCACTGTGGGGTGTACTCACTTATGTTGCCAGCCATTTAGACATTAATGGCTGTGTGTTGAGTTATTTTCAGAAGACAGTAAATCTACACTGCTATACAAGTTGTACACTGACTACTCTAACTTATATCCAAGTTTTAGTTCTATAGTGTTGTCCCATGAAAAGATATAATGAAATATTTGCAGAAATGTGAGGGGTGTACTCACTTTTGTGATACACTGTATATAGCATATATAAGTGAATTGTATTCAGCAATTAATCTAACCTCCTGACATTTTGCACACTTTATTGTGTTAATTTGATTCTGAATGGATATAATACCCCTTTTTACCCATACACTAAAATAACTTGTGCACAAAAGTATCCAGACACTTTATTCAATACTTTAAAAAAGGAGACTTTGGCAGCAATCAGAGCTGCAAAGTTTTCTTAGACACATCTATTCAAGCTTTGCACCCTTGGCATTTGGGAATTCACAGAATAGGGTTTTTATGACTATCCTGATCTGGAAAGTGGTTTATAAATGGGATTAAATAAACAAGCAGGTATTGAATGTGAAAAAGACTCATCTTTGATCCTATTTAATTTTATATTAAAACCAGATCTATTAACATGACATTACTGTTTCTGTAGATACTGTATCTGGAAAAAAAGGACATGAAACCCCCAGACAGCAAATGCCAGCAGGTAAGGCACATGGGTCAAGTGAATTTTGACTAACCTATCTAATATGACATGACACACAGCTCAGTGAGGTAGAAAACATACATTGCCAGTCTAATTTAAGGATGAATCTCTTCTTTCCTGCTGTCCATTTAAAGCTCAGTGTAAAAGAACACCATCCCCAAGACTAAATGTAGATCTGTGATGCCCACATTCCTGGGTGCTATTACTGCCCAACATGAGATGAGGTCAGCATTCACAAAAAACATTGGTCAAAGGGACAAAATCCAAACCTGCCTCTTAGTGCTTTTGAATTTGATTGGCCTAGATTTTTTAGAAAGGTTTGGACAAGATTTGGGTGTTTATTCCAAATAAAACTAAATCCATGTTCAGGTGTATTTAAACAACAGTATAAAAACAAGATATTAAATTAAACCTAAAGAATGTAAACATTTCTTTTTGGTAATGTACTAATTCAATAATTAATGCCTGAAACGTTCCAATAAGACAAGAGCCAAAGAAACAATGTGTGCAGGTGATAAGATCATGTGTACGTATAAAGTGGGCAGCCAGGAAAGTTGCAGTTTTTTAAAAACAGTTTTGATTGTACCACAGAATTGTAGACAATTACCCCCTACAGTGCAAAATATTACTAAATGTCCATGATTCCTTTTGAGCTAGGTGAAATTTGCGTACATTCACTGGGCAAAGCATTCCTGTGTATTTACGCAGATGTACAGATGTCTGGTGGATTTCTAATGCACATACCAGACACTGGTTGCAGGTGCGCCCTGTGACCATACGTTTGCAGAAGCAGTCTCCTCGGACAGGATCACACTGGGAACTGCCAGAAACTGTTCCTCTGGGGTCACACCTACATGCTGATGAGAGCAAAATCAAGAAGCGACATAAGGTTAGTGTAAAAGTGTAAAGGTAAACAATAAATACATGCGAATATTATAGAACACAGATAGCTAGTTTAAGGTGATAGATATTCCGCTAGAGATTCTGTTCAAATCTCGACTCTGCTACCGGTCATCTGGCCGCCATCTAGCGGGCACATTTGACAGTGCCTGCAGCAGACACAAATTGGCCACCATGTCTGCTGGGTAGGGGCCAGACTAATTGGGTGGGGTCTTCAAACGCTGTGCAATGACGCTGGTTAGGGGATAGAAGCGTATGTGTAGAAGCACGGGCGTAAAGAAGGGGTCCGCTAGGACTGCCCACACATCAAAGGGCACGTGAGCAGCAATATACCCTCCTCGAATGCAATCAGGGAGCCACATCAGCGGAAGACAAATTGACAATGCTTAAAAAACAGGGAGAAAATGCATAAATAAATAGAAAAATAAATAAGTTGGAGTTTCTACAAATAAAAAGCAAAGGAACTATTAATAGGATTTAAGGCAGTGAGGCTCTTTTAATTATGACATTTTTATCTTATCAATAATAATAATAATATTGTATGGGTGTACTCGGATGACATAATGGTCTATTACGCTAGCCCAGGGTTTTTTAAACTCACATTTTGTCCATGATTTTTACCGTGACCCAGGCAACACAAACAATGCATCAAAACGAAACACAAAACCAAAAATACTTAATTAATGATAATAAATGGTTGCAATTTGGTCCCACTGTGGTTTACAAGATTTAACGTAAAGCCTCCAGACGGGGGCCCCTTCTTTACGCCCGTGCTTCTACACATACGCTTCTATCCCCTAACCAGACGGGGGCAAACTTGGCTAAGTTCCTTTCGTGTTTATGTGCCCACCACTGCTGAGATCTGGGTTTAAAAATCAGTGGCTCGTCTGGCATGCAATGCTATTTACATGATATTACAAGATGTAATGTAAAGCCTCCACACGGGGCCTAAATGGCCAAGTTCATTTCGTGTTTACAAAGTTACTATTTGTACTCACGCTGGCAGCCTTCAGGGTCATCAGCACTCAGGCCAAAGTAGCCAGACTTGCACCTGTCACAGCGAGGGCCTTCAACATTCCTCTTACAGCGGCACTGGCCGGCGATCATGCCCACAGAGGGGTCGTCGTGCCCATCGCACATACCACCGTTCAGAGAGCCGTCTTGGTCACAGTCACAAGCTGAAGAACAGAAAACAGAAACATATGCAATATATTTAACACTATATGGCCAAAAGTATGTAGACATTCCTTTTAAGTACTGAGTTGTAGTGTTTTAGTGTTTTAGACACATCCATAGGTAAAAGCATATAAAATCTATTTTATCAAACAAGGTATTTGCTTCCAATTAAGTGACAACAGTTTGGTTTGGGCCTATTTCTGTTCCAGCCTTACTGTGTACCTGTACACAAAGCCAGGTCCATAAAGACATGGTTCATAAGTTTGGAGTCTTTTCCATAAGTTTGACCCCTTATCAGACCCCTTTTGGAATGAATTTAACATCAATGCCTGATCTCATCAAAGATATTTGAACTTAATAGGCATAAATTACCACAACGATGCTCTACAAGTGTGTGGAACGCCTTCACATAAAATTTAAAGCTGTGATAAATACAAGGAGGGTGGAGGAGGGGGTTAGAAGAACTATTATTCCAGCATATGGTTTTAAAATGGCATATCCAACAAGCTCGTGGCCGTGTGTCCACATCTGACCTGGGATGGCCAAATATTTGCAATATTTGCACAGCTGCCCATGGGGCGCTGTTGGCTGGATATATTTTTGGTTGGTGGACTATTCTCAGTCCAGCAGTGACAGTGAGGTGTTTAAAAACTCAATCAGTGCTGCTGTGTCTGATCCACACATACCAGCACAACACACACTAACATACCACCACCATGTCAGTGTCACTGCAGTGCTGAGAATGATCCACCACCCAAATAATACCTGCTCTGTAGTGGTCCTGTGGGGGTCCTGACCATTGAAGAACAGCATGAAAGAGAGATAACAAAGCATGCAGAGAAACAGAGGGACTACAGTCAGTAATTGTAGAACTACAAAGTGCTTCTATATGGTAAGTGGAGCTGATAAAATGGAGAGTGAGTGTAGAAACAAGGAGGTGGTTTTAATGTTATGGCTGATCGGTGTATATATTCTATGTTATAACAATGGGTAGCACTGTCGCCTCCTGGTAAGAAGGTCCTGGGTTCGATTCCTATCTGTGTGGAGTTTGCATGTGCTCCCTGTGTCTGTGTGGGTTTTCTCCAAGAGCTCCGGTTTCCTCCCACAGTCCATAGACGTGCAAGTCACCTCCTTGCTACTGAAACAGCCACCCGTGCTGCTGTCACATATTGAATGAGGTGTGGTAACTGGATATATCCAAACTTAGACAATGCAAAAGCATTATACACTGTACTGTATACATTACATAAACATTTTGAGTCACACCTACCAACACAAACCCGAGGGTCTCGGATGTCTCTGGTCGGATCTTTGTAGAAGAAGGGTTTGCAGGTTTCACAGTTACGTCCCATGGTGTTGTGAAGACAGTCATCACACACGCCTCCGCTGACGTTCCCCGTGGACAGATACACCGCCATGTCAAAGTGACACTTGTTGGAATGACCGTTACAGTTGCACTCTGGGAGAAAAAAAAGTTTTGAAAAAAAATTCAGGCTTTTCTTACAGGGTTTTAACCAGGGGTGCCCTATACGTCGATCGCGATCTACCAGTTGATCGCACAGTGCATGCCATTTCTGATTGAGGAGAACGAAGCTGACCTATGCAATGAGTGCAATGCGGATCAGCACTGTGTATGGAGAGACACACCCTGACAGCACTCTTTTTTCGTCTCTGTGAAGGCGCCGTCAATCAGCCAGCAGAGGTCATAATTGCATTAGATATGAGAGAGACCCTATCCGGATTTTTTATTTCCCACCGCTATCTGAACAACAAACCAATCGTTGTTCATGTGGCCGCTCAGCCCAGCCGGCAAGCAGGGCTGACACTCGATACGATGTATTCGAGATCCCAGCTCTGGTTCCAGCCTGTGTTTTTACCGCTGCGCCACCTGAGCTGCGGAAATAATTAAGTCTAAATAGCTTTTTTAGCAAATGATGAGGCTAACCTTGTTAAACAGTAGATCGTGATGACCTGTCGACTGAAATAGTAGATCTCATGCCACGAAATTGTGGGCATACCTGGTTTAAACACGCAACTAATCTGAAAGTAATGTTTTAATAAAAAGCTTTAGTTACTCTTGCAGGCATTAGAGTTGCGACCCTCAGCTGGTTTCCATGGCAGATCCTTGTAGAAATCATCACACTGCTCACAGTTCAACCCTTTGGTATTGTGCTTGCACACACACCTTCCATGCACCTGCAACACACACACACAAAGTAAAAGTATTAAGCATTTTTTCTTTTTTTTTTAGCAACAAATCTATAAAAACAAAGCACTAATTTCTGCTTCTGTTCCAATTCCACTTTTATTCTCACCGTGCCCTCGATGTCGTGCGCTACGCCTTCGATGGGGGCACACTCAGAAGCGTGGCCGTAGCAGAAGCAGTTGCCCCTGACAACCAGCTCATACATGGCGTAGTAGTACTTCTCTTTGATCTCCAGCCGCGAATCCAGCAGGTTATCACCGAGAGTGTGTAGCTTTGTGAAGTTCACTCGCAAGTTGGTGATTCTCAGCTGGTCTGTCGATTTGAAACAGATCAGGAATTTGTGACACTTTTCTGAGAAACCAAGAAAACTACGAGGGATCTTCAAAAAGTTTCCACAATTTTATAATATATATATTGTTGGAAATGGTGAGGGCGGGTGAAGTAGTAATTGGCCGTGTCTGAGAGAGAGTCCGGATTTAGTGGCATCTGATTTCCACCTTTTTGGACGCTCAAAGAAGCTTCAAGGGGAAGAAGATTTTCATGTGATGATGATGTGGAAGCAGCAGTGAATCAGTGGCTACACGCTCAACCTAAATATTTTTTGCTGACGGCATTAAAAAGCCAGGAAAATCGAAAGGTGATTGTGTAGAAAAGTGATGCAATTTGTTTTTGAAATTCTTAATAAATAGAGTTTAAAAAAGTGCTAAAACTTTTTTAAGACCTTTAATGTCCAGAATAAGGATTAGAATTAAGCATGGATAACACCTATAAGCCCCGTAAATCCTTTCTCTACTCTTTAACTTACTCTTTAACTGCTGACCTTTTTTTCTAACCAGTCAGGAAAGAAAGAATAAGAATAAGAAAGCACAACAGCAGCAGCAGCACTGCTCATATGTGAGACTGCATAATGGACAGGGAGGATCGGAAAGATTCGAGCACACAATGTGTTATCGCCGCTTCTGTGCACAGCTTGTTTTTCCAGACACGCTCCAAATAGTCAGGGTAAAAGCATGCAATGGCCATCACTCTTCATACTCCCTCCCCCTCTCATATGTAGTGCTATAGGTGTACATATGCTAAAGAACTTATTCTGTTAATCATCAGCTAATGTGTGAGTGTTCACAAAGCAAGCAAGATATACTGTATTATTATACCATATGGTGCATTCATGTATAGACATTAAACAAACAAGAGGGTGCACGAGGGAGTCTAACACAGCTATACACATAATAATAAGGATAAAGGTGGGAAAAAATCAGGAGACAGGCCTGTTCTGTCAGTGCATCTGTGCTGGGTTAGCTGAGCATATCATTCTGTTAACACAGCAAATGCCTGATCCATGGACCCTGACTGATAAAAACAAGCCTCTCTCTCCTTCTTATTTGAAGTTACACTAAAGCAGACCCTGCTTGAGCTTTCTATCAGTAAGCAAAAATGAATCTACTTAAGGTACATTAATAATATTCGAGGGATCTTGTGTCTGACAGACCGAGAGAGCTTATAGTCCGAATTTAATGCCATCTGATTTTCACATTTTTGAATGCTTAAAGAAGCTTTAGGGGGGAGAAGCCTAGCTCCACCCACTAGGCCGGATTTTTTATGCGACCCAGGCAACTCAAACAATGCATCTTAGTCTCTCGGTTTCACTCTGTACAATCTGGTCCCACTTTGGTTTACAAGATGTAACATAAAGCCTCCACAAGGAAGCGATCGTGTTTCTGTGCAAGTTCGTTTCGTGTTTCTGTGCTTTTAAAATTAGTTTATTTAATCATTATTATTTTTCTCTGTGACCCATTATTTTTGGCTCTCGTCCCACCTAAGGCTTGCAACCCACCACTGTATATATACAGGGCATTTGTGTAATTAATAGAATGCCTTTATTTTGTCATTTATACATACACAGGTGTTTGGAAGCTGGGGTCAGAGCACAAGGTCAGCCATTGTACGGCGCCCCTGGAGCAGAGAGGGTCAAGGGCCTTGCTCAAGGCTGCATGGCAGAGCTGGGATTCAAACTCTCAACCTTTCAGTTGGTAGTCCAAAGCTCTATCCACTAGGCTACCACTGTCCCAGTGGTAATTGTGTTACATTATATGGAGATGTAAGCTGTGAATGGACGTGCATGAAGAATTAGATGAAAGAGTATTATATTTGTAACTCTGCTTTAAAACTGAACAGCTGATGATTCCTTCATATTTTATTGTATTTATTTGTAGCTTTTAGTTTAGCAGTGTAAAATCAGCTGTCTGTGACACGACACATGCTAGAGCATTAAATTCTTGCTTAATTCTATAAATTGATAAATAACATTGACTCACTTTGAATGCGAGGACTGTAGGGATCTGCAATTCGAATAGCAGGGTCCAGAACTCGAAAGATCACCTAGATATAAAGGCATCGCAACTGTAAGGTGTCACACAGAAAAGTGCACGTTAAAGAAAGAAACTGTGCCTGAACCATTGGTGTTCTTTTTACCTCTCCCTCAGTGGACGGCTCGATATCTGAATAACGTGTCTCACAGATGAGGTCGTCGACGCTACGCAGCGGGCCCTGAGATACGTCAGGAAAGACCGCCGAACAGTCGTAGGCCAAGTAACGGTACACCTGCCAGGTACGTCCGAAATCTGAAGAGCGCTCGATCACCATGGCTGCGGGACGGAACGTCTGGAAACAGAGAGGGAGAACGTGACAGTGCAGTCGCGATACCGGAGAGGTCGAGGTAGCAATGACTGTTAATCTGTTAATACCTTAAAGGTCATGATGAGGTGAGTGAAGTGAAACTCTGCTTCCAGGTCCAACTGAATGTAAACATCAGACTTTCCTGAGGAGAGAAACGTATTACTCATTTACTTATTTATTAGGACTTTAATGTCATGTTTAACACACTTTGGTTACATTCATGACAGAACAGATAATTACTGGTAAATTTTTTCCCCTTTTAGCTGCTCCCTGCTCTGACTGAGGAGAACGAAGCTAACCCACACGCCCTCCGACACGTGGGCAGCAGCCGTATGCATTTTATCACCTACACTTTCACGAGTGCAATGCGGATCATCACCGTGTACGGAGAGACACACCCTGACAGCACTCTTTTCCCGTCTCTGTGCGGGCGCCATCAATCAGCCAGCAGAGGTCGTAATTGCATTAGTTATGAGAAAGTCTCTATCCGGCTTTAATATCCCACCCCTATCTGAACAACAGGCCAATCGTTGGTCACGTGGCTGCTCAGCCCAGCCGGCAGGCAGAGCTGAGACTCGATACGATGTATTAGAGATCCCAGCTCTGGTGTTCCAGCGTGTGTTTTTACCGCTGCGCCACCTGAGCGGCGGGTCTGAGTATCTTACACATTCAAATCCTACCTACATGAAAAACATCATATGGACAAAAGTATTGGGACACCACTTCTATTTGTTTAATTCACGTGTTTCACTCACAAACATTGCCAACAGGTGTATTAAACCAATTATTTAAAAGTATATGCTTCTAACTTCACAGCCCTGTGCACAAAGCAGGGTCTATAAGGACAACTGGGTTTAAAGAAACTCCAGTGGACTGCACAGACCCCTGACCTCAACCCCACTGTGCAGGTTTGGAATGAACTGGATCATCAACTGAGTTTTTTGACTAACATCAGTGCCCAACTGATCACTGAATAGGCACAAATTCCCAAAGTCTTATTAGAAGCCTTCCCAGAACAGGCTTCAGGCCAGGTGTCCAAAAACATTCGGCCATGTAGTGTACTATCTAAAGACTGGAGACAAGTTTTAAATAGAACTGGTTATGTTACATCCTTTAAGTGCGTATAATATATAATTATAAATCAGAGAGATTCAGTACATGAAATTATAAACCGCTGTTACTCTGTGACAGCCTTTAAATCTCTATATCCTATCATTTACTCCCATAAATCAGTGTAAGTGTGGTGAATAAAAGCTGCAACATGTTACATGTGTCATATTCTATTACAGCATGAGTGCTTTAATCTTAAATGCTATTTCCAGCTGCAGGAGCCTGTTGGCCTGCTGAACTGCATTTAACCTGGCAACAGGAAGGAAAAGGAACCAGAGGAAAGGAGAGGTGGGGTGTAACACAACCTAAAATAAATGAGATAGAGAGGGAGGGACCCGAGTAATGACTTTAGTGTTTAGCTACAGGACAGACCCATTCCAAGTCTGGTATAAAGCTGGTATGACCTTGCACGTGAGGAACAGTGGATTAGTATAGTATATAAACTAGTATATATGAGTATAGTATATAAACTAGTATTAGTATAGTATATAAACTAGTATATATTAGTATAGTATATAAACCCAGATGTATAGCATATAAACCCATAGTATATTATATAAATATAATAGTATAGTATATGAAGTAAATATTATTATAGTATATACATTAGTATATATTAGTATAGTATATAAACCCAGACGTATAGCATATACACGCATAGTATATTATATAAATATAATAGTATAGTATATGAAGTAAATATTATTATAGTATATAAACTTGTATACTGTATATTAGTATAGTATATAAATTAGTATATATTAGTATAGCATATAAACCCATAGTATATTATATAAATATAATAGTATAGTATATGAAGTAAATATTATTATAGTATATAAACTTGTATACTGTATATTAGTATAGTATATAAATTAGTATATATTAGTATAGCATATAAACCCATAGTATATTATATAAATATAATAGTATAGTATATGAAGTAAATATTAGTATAGTATATAAATTAGTATGTATATTAATATAGTATATAAACCCATAGTATATTATATAAATATAATAGTATAGTATATGAAGTAAATATTAGTATAGTATATAAATTAGTATATATTAGTATAGTATATAAAATTAGTATATATTAGTATAGTATATAAACCCAGACATATAGCATATAAACCCATAGTATATTATATAAATATAATAGTATAGTATAGTATATGAAGTACATATTAGTATAGTATATGAATTAGTATATATTAGTATAGTATATAAACCCATAGTATATTATATAAATATAATAGTATAGTATATGAAGTACATATTAGTATAGTATATGAATTAGTATATATTAGTATAGTATATAAACCCATAGTATATTATATAAATATAATAGTATAGTATATGAAGTACATATTAGTATAGTATATAAATTAGTATATATTAGTATAGTATATAAACCCATAGTATATTATATAAATATAATAGTATAGTATATGAAGTACATATTAGTATAGTATATAAATTAGTATATATTAGTATAGTATATAAATTAGTATATATTAGTATAGTATGTAAACCCAGACGTATAGTATATAAACCCATAGTATATTATATAAATATAATAGTATAGTATATGAAGTACATATTAGCATAGTATATAAATTAGTATATATTAGTATAGTATATAAACCCATAGTATATTATATAAATATATTAGTATAGTATATGAAGTAAATATTAGTATAGTATATAAATTAGTATATATTAGTATAGTATATAAACCCATAGCATATTATATAAATTTTATAGTGTAGTATGGTATAGTATAGTATATAAACCCCGTTGTTTTAGAGGCAGTTGTAGCCTAGCAGTTAAGGTACTGGACTAGTAATCAAAAGGTCACTGGTTCAAGTCCCACCACTGCCAGGTTGCTGCTGTTGGGCCCCTGAGCAAGGCCCTTAACCCTCATTTGCTCAAACTGTATAGTGTCACACTACTGTAAGTCGCTTTGGATAAAGGCGTCTGCTAAATGCTGAAAATGTAAATGTATAGGTGTCCGCATAGTTTTTTGTTTCCTTTGCAAGTGAATGCAGTTTTTAATAACGGAGCTGTACATAGAAGCTGCCCTGCTGAGCACCTGTTTCTGTTTTTGGCAAAAAAAAAAAAGTGGCACGAGTTGCTCAGCTGTTCCACTGCTCAGCAACAGCTTGTGGACGGGTTCACACATGCTGGACAAATGTGCCACTGTTCATTAAACAGCATTCCTAATGCAAAAGCCTAGACACCATGGTGATGGTCAGCAAAAATAGCCCCAGTTTCCTGTCAACTCAACTTTCCATGTTCTAATACCGTAACACAGCTCATTGTATTTATACGTCTTGGCTAGATATTAATGAAATCTAATGCTGTGCAACCACTAATATCATTCACTGGTTTTATCAGTGTATTTATCAGTATATGCTTTGTGTGGATCAGGGTCAGGGTGGGTCCAGAGCATACCCTGAGAAAACCGGGAATAAGGATGACATACCAGACTGGAGGTGAGGATTAAACCTGAGACCGTGGAGTTGTGAAGTACAGGCTAGACCAATGCCAGTACATTCATCTTCAGTAACCTAATCCTAATCCTGATTACCCTGGTCAAGGTTGCGGTGAGACTGGAGCCATGAGAAAATGTGCAAGGCAGAAACGCAACCTATAAAGGGCGCTGATATATTGAAGTGCACCACATGCTCAGGTTTTTCCACAGTGGAAATTTCCACAGTGGAAATACACTCTGGACAAAGTGGCAGACTATTTCAGGGCATTACATACAGTCACAGTCACAGTCAGTCCACCCTCTTGTTCTTAGGAGGTAGGAGGATACCCACTGTCCGGCACCCACTATACCATTACCAATAACTGTATCTGAATATGGTGCAGTTGTAGCCTAGTGGATAAGGTACTGTACTAGTAAGCATAGTGCTGCTGGTTCAAAACCCACCACTGCTACTGCTTACCACTGTTGGACCCTTGAGCAGCTAAATGCCAAAAATGTAAATGGTGGCACTATACAGCTGCATGCGTCCTCATAACCTGGGATCAGTTCTGGCCATCTGTCACTGTCTGTGAGGGGTATAGCACACTCTCACAGACAGTGACAGCCCTACTGCTTCCATGGTATGTCCCAAAATTAAAAAGGTGGACTAGCTACTCTATATTGGAACAGGGAGTATGTGGGTGGTACTGACGGGAACCCGTTTACCCACCTGAGGTTGAACCATGCAAGATGAGACTGCTGTACTGAAAATGTCCAGAACTCACTACGGACTTTATTACAGACTGGACTGAATAATGAAGCTCCAATTGTGTACATTATTATTATTATTATTTTGCTAGTTATAAGTTTAACTAGAGGATGAGTCCCTTCTGAGTTTGGTTCCTTTCAAGGTTTTTTCCTTGCCACTGTCGCCCACTGTCGTAATTATCTTCATCAGCAGTGTATCTAGAAACTGGGCGCTGAATTAATGTCTTGGACCTTGCGCCAACGTGTGTCTTACTCCTTTATACTAACTTGACTGCCTGTACATCTTATTTCTCTATTTTTTCTTTGATATGATCTATGAATCCAACTTTATTAATAGATAAAAGTTAAAAGTCGGTGAGATTTAGTCGAGCACCTTAGTAGCTCCTCTTTCTTCCGTCTCATGGTATTAATAGACTGGCCTGAACGTTACTGTTCTAATAATAAACCTCTAGTGTTTTCGGTGTGGATGCCTGCGGAGCAGCTGAGTTTATAGTGTCTAGTGGGGTAGGCACTTCCACTGGCAGCTGGCAGATTTCTTCACAAGTACATCAAATCACTCCACTTTTTTCATTTCGCCTTTCATGCCTTTAAAGCATCTTATAATCTCAACCCACAGGCCTAAAGTCCAAATACAATACTGTTTAATGTTTAGACCTTTAGTAAACGCATGACTGAGCATTTTGATTATCCACATTGATACTGTATGTGCTTAAACATATTTTTACATCAGTCTACACCCACTTCGCTGCCAATAGATACTGGTATGTGGATAGTGGTGCTTTTATTATTCTGGCACTGATGGGAGGAGATAAGATTTAGTTCACGACTAGCAATCCAAGTCCTCCCAAAGAGTCTAAGGGTCTGTCCGAAAACCTACTGAGCTTTCTACATAGACAGCATTTTACGTCATCCAGTGTCATCCGAGAAGATAGACATCTTAAAGTGCTGCCTACTAAGCTGCCTTATTTTTTTTTCCCCCCTTTTTTCTCCCCCTTTAGCACATCCAATTGTTCAATTTGCATCGTGCTTCCTCTCTGTCTACACCGAACCCTGCCCTGACCGAGGAGATCGAAGCTAACCCATATCCCCTCCGAAACATAAGCAGCAGCCAGATGCATTTTTGCCACCCGCACATTGATGAGTTTGGCGTCGCATGCGGAGAGACACACCCTAAGGGCACTCTTCCTCATCTCCTGTGCAGGCGCCTCTAATCAGCCGGCAGAGGTCGTGATCGCATTCTGACAGAGAGAGACCCACATCCGGTTCTTTGTCCAACCCCCCCCCCAACTGAGCAACCGGCCAATCGTTGCTCATACAGCCGCCCAGCCTCGAATCGGTGAAGCAGAGCTGGATTCGATACCACGTACTCAGAATCCAATGGTTGCAGCGTGTCTTTTTACCGCTGCGCCACCTGAGCAGCAGCTGCCTTAGTTCTAAGCGATGATCTGACTGAATGACGAGGGAGCATCCAATGCTTCCTTAGCAGTGAAGGCAAACCCAGCATTCAGTGCCGCACAACTTTTCTCACAAAAAAATTCTAATATGGTGGACGAATGTGACAACTTAACCATTTTTGGTACACGAGGGAGATGTTAGCTGGAATGATAGCGGGTTGTGTCGCCTCATCACATTAGTTTAAATGGCCTGAGGCTAACTGTGTTAGCAATCGAAGTAATCGCTGTCTAAGCAGTGCGCCTAAATAACTCGCCTTATGAGTTTGATGCCTATGTAGGCAGTAGGCAGCGGGGAGCTCACTAGGTTTTCAGACAGACCCCAAGATTAAGGCTCTGAGCAGGTCAGTCAGGACCTTTTCTAGATTGCAGTAAAGTAGCATTAACATTTTTTCCCAACAGAACTATGGAGGCCAACAACCCTGACTATAGGCGAGTGTTCCTCTGGTATCTGCCAACTCCAGATCTGTACATCAGGCTACCACGTGGCTAAGGTTTTGTTAGTTCATTAACAGCGCAGACAGTTGACCAGGACAGGTCTAGCAGGACAGGAATTTGGCACCATATTGAAAAACCACATTAAAACTCAATAAGCTTTTTAAAAACCCATTTTATAAGAATGTATGCTTGGCTGCATGCACCTGTTAGCAAAAAGTAGGCTAGAATACCCGAACCCGCTATTTTGATGTGTATATTTAAGCATGTTCTATTTAGCATACCGTTCTCAGACTGCCACCAGCACTTCTTGCGGTCTGGTCTGAAGGTGGTGATGACGTTCTCAATACGGTGACTGATGATGTTGTACATAGAGTTGTACGGCCGACGTGAATCACAATTGAAACATTTCTTCTCTTCCTACAAGGGGACAAATAGTAAAGATCAAGGGTCAGAATGTTCTATATGGATCACATATGACCAGCAGAGGGGGCAAGGAGGTGCAGATGATTGATCTGTCGATTTCTCTCAAACTGACAATCACTTGAAAGTGTGAATTCGCTCCAGGTGGGAGGTTTACTATTCAGTCAAGGTTGTCACAGTACTGTAAGTCAATGCTGGTCACCGTTAAGGTTTAAGCCCATGTTTTAAGGAAGATATGTCCAACAAGCTCATGATCAGGTGTCCACATAGGTGTTCATCCATAGCACTAATATATATACAAAAATGCTAATGTGCCAATGGCTAAAAGGCAGTTTGGAACAAACCCTGTTTCAAAAACTGTAGGGTTTACCTGCAGGTGACTGACGATGCAGTAGGGTTCTCTTTTAGTAAGGCCACAGGTGGATGAGGCTTTTAGATTCCTCTCTCGACCCACCAGGAGGTCACCAGTTGCTGGATAACAACTTCCATGAGTGCAGCCATGAGGGTGGTCAGGTTCCTGAGCAAGGGTGGTTACCAGGCCTGGATGAAACAGAAAGAAACGGAAAGTTTTAAGCAATGTTAAGCTACACCGACCAGGCATATCATTATGACCACTGACAGGTGAAGTGAATAACACTGATTATCTCTTCATCACGACACCTGTCAGTGGGTAGGATATATTAGGCAGCAAGTAAACAATTTAAGGAAGGATGTAAGGATTTGAGCGCGTTTGACAAGGGCCAAATTGTGATGGCTAGACGACTGGGTGAGAGCATCTCCAAAACTGCAGCTCTTGTGGGGTGTTCCCGGTCTGCAGTGGTCAGTACCTATCAAAAGTGGTCCAAGGAAGGAACAGTGGTAAACCGGAGACAGGGTCATGGGCGGCCAAGGCTCATTGATGCGCGTGGGGAGCGAAGGCACAGACTGAATACACAGTGCATCACAGTTTGTTGCATATGGGGCAGCAAAAGGGGGACCAACACAATATTAGGACGGTGGTCATAATGTTATGCATCATCAGTGTATCTCAAAGTACTAGTTCAGCTTCAAAATATGATCTGCTTTATCGGGTTATGTTTTTATAGTGTGTAGGGATGTCTTACAAGTCAGTAAAGGAAAGTCAAGAGCTCTATTCTGGAGAAATCTGGCAACCCTGAAGGCAAGAAAACCAACATACGCACCATAATAAAATATCAAATAACTTCTGAATCATTTGTTTGAGACATCTACCAAGAGGAAAGAAAATATCCAACATTGTCCAATCCAAACGAAACAAAAGAACATTAACACACACACACACACACACACACACACACTAAAAAAGAAAATGAATATTGGCTACACTATTCTTTATTACATAAAGGACTTTAAAAAGCCTGGGAAAGTTTTGATTGGGGAACTCATGGACACTATCAGTGGAGACATGTCTCCATCTTTCCACCAGACAGCTGTGTTTGTCTGGCACCATACCACCTCTCACACTGCTGCCAGCTTCAAACCTCTACCCACAGGCTGGGCACGTACACAACACTTCCATGCAATCCACACAATCCACAAACCACAAGCTGTAAACTATCGTATACCGCACGTATGTTAGAAATCACACCGGACGGACAGAGATAGATAACAGGTCTCCTCCCTTCTTCCTGTATTAACTCCCAATTGATAGTGCAAATCTAACTACTGAGCAATGGCAACTATGAGTCAGGAAATCCACCTAATCTCTCTGAGAGTGAGAATGAGAGTGGAGCTGAGCGTAGGATTGGGGAAAATACAGGCTTTTATAGAGGAAGCTGGTCAGCTGTCTGCTCCCGTTTCCTCTGGGTAATTCAGCATTAGTGACTAAGAGATAGACCAAGACACTCACAGATATATCACAGATATACACCGACCAGGCATAACACTATGACCACTGACAGGTGAAGTGAAAAACACTGAGTATCTCCTCATCACGGTACCTGTTAGTGCGTGGGATATATCAGCTAGCAAGTAAACATTTTAGAAGCAGGCGTAAGGATTTGAGCGAATGTGACTAGGGCCAAATTGTTATGGCTAGACGACTGGGCATCTCCAAAACTGGAGCTCTTGTGAGGTGTTCCCGATCTGCAGTGGTCCGTAATTATCTATCAAAAGTAGTCCAAAGAAGGAACAGTGGTAAACCGACGACAGGGTCATGGGCGGCCAAGGCTCATTGATGCACGTGGGGAGCGAAGGCTGGCCCGTGTGGTCCGATCCAACAGACGAGCTCCTGTAGCTCAAACTGCTGAAGAAGTTAATGCTGGTTCTGATAGAGAGGTCAGAATACACAGTGCAGACCAGTCAGTTAGAAAGGCGGTCATAATGTTATGCTGATCGGTGTATAAGTTGCATTACATTTCTAGTACAAGTTGCATTACATTGGCGGGTATACAATTACATTTGAGGTATTTAGCAGACGCTTTTGTCTGAAGTGGCTTACAGTACTGTGACAGTATATTATCTAAGCAATTAAGGGTTAAGGGCCTTGCTCAAGGGCCCAAAAGTGGCAACCTGACAGTGGTGGGGCTTGAACTAGCAACCTTTCGATTACTAGTCCACTACCTTAACCGCTAGGCTACATCTGCCCTACTAATTGCTGGCTTGGACTACTCTCAGTACTGCATTGACACTGATATGTTAATAACATGGTAATATATGAGTGTATCTGAGTGTATCAGGTGCAGCAGTGTTGTTGGGATTTTAAAACATGTCAATGTTACTGCTGATCAAATCAGCCCTAGTCTTTAACCGTACACCTAGAATGAGTGCTAACAGGGTATGTGCTCATAATAAAGATGCCAGTAATATTTAACAGTATTTAAAAATCCCAACAACACTAATGTACCTGATAAGACTCGTACTAGAACAACACACACTGCAATGTCATTACCACATTAGTATCAATGCGGTACTGAGAATGGTCCACCACTCAAAAATCATCTGGTCATTTTAAATACCTCCCTGTCACTGCTGGACTGAGAATAGTCCACCAACCAAAAATATCCAGCCAACAGCGCCCTGTGTGCAGCATCCTGTGACCACTGATGAAGGTCTAGAAGATGACCAACTCAAACAGCAGCAATAGATGAGAGATCGTCCCTGACTTTACATCTACAAGGTGGACCAACTAGGTAGGAGTGTCTAATAGAGTGGACAGTGAGTGGACACGGTATTTAAAAACTCCAGCAGCGTTGCTGTGTCTGATCCACTCATACCAGCACAACACACACTAACACACCACCACCATCAGTGTCACTGCAGTGCTGAGAATGATCCACCACTCAAATAATATCTGCTCTGTAGTGGTCCTGGGAGAGTCCTGACCATTGAAGAACAGCATGAAACGGGGCTAACAAAGCATGCAGAGAAACAGATGGACTACAGTCAGTAATTGTAGAACTACAAAGTGCTCCTATATGGTAAGTGGAGCTGATAAAATGGACAGTGGGTGAAGAAACAAGGAGGTGGTTTGAATGTTATGGCAGATCAGTGTATTTTATCATATATGTGAGGATTGGGTCTGACACGTTGGCTGGTTCTCTCCCAACTTCAGTCTTGCCTTACATGGACAAGAGACTTAGGAATGTAGGAGGACAGCTGGCAGTGGAGGCATACCGGCCAGTTAACAAAGTCCTGCTGTTAGCTTGGAATACAATTACTAAGCGCCTCTGTCAGCTGTTATATTCAGTTAACCTTTAAACTTTAGAACACATTGACTATACCAAATTGGCCACATTAATAGACATGTATAGACGTGATATGCTACTTATCATGCTTGTTTAGAAAATCAGAAAAGGTCAAGGTACTGTAAGAAGGTTCTGGTGTTAACATAAAACTACCCCCCAAACTACCCCCCTTCCTAAAAAAATAAAGCAGTAATAGTTCATAATATTAGGTCACTGGACAGTATGCTAAATTTGTAGGGTCTGCTATTTGAGCCCTGCGGATCCATACAGCGAACATGACGATCAAGGCGTTCCCACAGACGATCAGTTGGGTTCAAGTCTGGGGAATTAGGGGGACAGGGTAGTACTTGGAAGTCTTGATCATGCTCTTCCAACCAATAGACCACTGAAGTCGTGCGTCATTCTGTAGTCCTCGTTATGCCCATATTTGGAGACCCGGGTCTAAGTCAGATTTCCTATAGGAAAAATGAACGGGGTTTTCAAAAAATCGACTCTAACGCATCCTGTGCTAAATAAACATTTTCAGAACCCTGTACGTTTTGTCCTGTGTACATTTTTCTCCCGTACATCACTGGATCCCCTGAATTACGAGGTTGTTAAAGGGTCGTAATACTAATAATGCTACACGAAAGCTAATGCTACTGCACATTAATTAGACGTCACTGAACTACACCAATCAAATCAACGTACAACCAAAGGCGTAACACCCGACTGTCCTTGCTTTTTACTTTAATGTAGCTAGCTACTAAAAATATCAACCAAAACGTGTGAATATCACACCACAGTTACACTGGCGAATCACGCTGCTTCATGCGGTTATTTAAGAGGCTTATAAAAGAAAAAAAAAAGAATACATTAAGAGGCTTGCAGTTTAGTGACGTCAATTCAGTGCGCAGTAGCATTAGCTTACATGTAGCAATATTCATATTTTGACTCTTTAACGACTTCATAATTCAAAGGATCCAGTGATAATAGACAGAAGAATCTCCATAAAACAAAACGTAACAGCTTTGGAACATTGTTTATGACTACAGGATGCGAGAGAGGCAATTTGCAAAATCTACATTCATATTTCCCATTCAAAATCTGTCAAATGCTGTACATGTATCAGACATTAAAATTCTGCCATGCTGAAGCTGCCTTGGTCAACTGTTATTCATCCATTTCCATGTTTAACAGCTGCTTTATCCAATCAGGGTTGTGGTATGTCTGGTTTCCCTGCAGTACACACCCCAAACAGGATGCCAATCCATCCCCCTCCACAGACATAGCCAATCATGTGTATGTCAACACCTGGATGGCTGGGGATTTAAACCCTGTATCCCAGCAGTAGTGGGCTAGCGTGGGCTTTTTTTACCATTGCGCCACCCAACCACCCAGTGCTGTTATTGTGAAATAGAAACTTTTTAGGCACCTGTTACACCCGGCAGCATTGGTTGTGACTGAAACACATGAATTAAAAATTAGAAGGAGCGTCCATATACTTTTGGCCTTCCAAATTGGACAAAGGCTCATTTCTGCTGGACAGTGAGAATGATGAGATGGTTTTGTGTGAAAGAATTTGATTAGCTTGTCAGAGCCTTAATCCAGTCCAACACGTGTGGGATCCATCGTGCCTATTGCAAGGTGACCATCAATAGTGACCAATGCGTCTTAAAGCAAATCCCCAAAGATCTGCTCCAGAATCTGGTGGAAAGCCTTGAAAGAAAAGTGCAGCTGACTGGATCAGCAACTTTTTACCCTTTTGGAGAATGTTTAGCATGGAAGGTACATGTTGGTTATCACTATGGACTTAAATATCTAAATATCAGACATCCCAAGTCTCCCAGAAGTTCCGGGAGTCTCCCGCATATACATAGCGTCTCCCTGATGCCCACAAGTCAGATAAAATCTCCCGGAATCTAGAACGAGCGGCCAAGAGCGCACACACACACACACACACACGCGCGCACGCGTATTAAATCCGTTATCTGATATACAATCTAGTGCACTGTGTAGGGAACATAAATCAATTGTCTAATATACTGTCTAGTGCACTAAGTAGAGAACATAAATCCGTGATCTGATATACAATCTAGTGCACTGTGTAGGGAACATAAATCAATTGTCTAATATACTGTCTAGTGCACTAAGTAGGGAACATAAATCTATGATCGAATATACAATCTAGTGCACTATGTAGGGAACATAATTAATTATGTAATACACTATCTAGTGCACTATGTAAGGAACATAAATCATCATCCAGTTATACTTTCTAGTGCACTATGTAGTGAACATGAATGCGTTATCTAATACACTATCTAGTGCACTACGTAGGGAACATAAATCCGTGATCTGATATACTGTACAATCTAGTGCACTGTGAAGGGAACATAAACTAATTGTCTAATACACTATCTAGTGCACTACGTACAAAAACATAAATTAATATCTAAAATACTATCTAGTGCACTATGTAGGGAACATAAATCCGTTTTCTGATATACAATTTAGTGCACTATGTAGGGAACCTAAATCTGTTAACTAATACGCTACCTAAAGCATTATGTAAGAAACATAAGTCTATTATCTAGTATACTATGTAGTGCACTACGTAGGGAACATAAATCTGTGATCTGATATACAATCTAGTGCACTGTGAAGGGAACATAAACCAATTGTCTAATACACTATCTAGTGCACTACGTACAAAAACATAAATTAATATCTAAAATACTATCTAGTGCACTATGTAGGGAACATAAATCCGTTATCTGATATACAATCTAGTGCACTGTGTAGGGAACATAAATCAATTGTCTAATATACTGTCTAGTGCACTAAGTAGGGAACATAAATCTATGATCGAATATACAATCTAGTGCACTATGTAGGGAACATAATTAATTATGTAATACACTATCTAGTGCACTATGTAGAGAACATAATTTATTATGTAATACACTATCTAGTGCACTATGTAATGAACATAAATCATCATCCAGTTATACTTTCTAGTGCACTATGTAGGGAACATAATTAATTATGTAATACACTATCTAGTGCACTATGTAATGAACATAATTCATCATCCAGTTATACTTTCTAGTGCACTATGTAGTGAACATGAATGCGTTATCTAATACACTATCTAGTGCACTATGTAGGGAACATAAATCCGTGATCTGATATACAATCTAGTGCACTGTGAAGGAAACATAAACCAATTGTCTAATACACTATCTAGTGCACTACGTACAAAAACATAAATTAATATCTAAAATACTATCTAGTGCACTATGTAGGGAACATAAATCCATTATCTGATATACAATTTAGTGCACTATGTAGGGAACCTAAATCCGTTAACAAATACGCTACCTAAAGCATTATGTAAGAAACATAAGTCTATTATCTAGTACACTATCTAGTGCACTAGGTAAGGAACATACATTATTTTCTAATATACAATCTAGTGCACTATGTAGGGAACATAAATCTATTATCTTGCACACTATCTAGTGCACTATGTAGTACACATTAATGTGTTTGTGATGCGAACAGTTAGCTTAGTAGCTCAGTTAGCAGCTCCTAAAAGTTCTGTTATCACCCATATCCTTTGGTGTGTGCGAGAGGTTTTTTAGCTTTTTTTGGGGGGGGCGGGGGGATTTCGGTGTCCGGGTCCGGGGGTACCTCCCCGAAATGAGTTTTTGCAACTTGGGACGTCTGAAATATAATCATGCTCTTTGGCCTCCTCTGAAACTTGTCTCAAGTAATCTTCTCAATATGATCCAGAAGAGACGAAGACGGAGCTTCCTTCACTTCCCCCGTCTGCTGCCGTGCTAAATCCTCTCCCCAATTTTTCAACCCATATCACATCATTTTCTCAATATAACGTCATGATCTCTACATGATATCTACACTTTCTGCTGATTTATGTGTTTGCCACCATGTGCCAGGTGAAGCCGAATCATCGCTCAGCCACTCGGCTCTTGTTACAGAGCTGAATCCCAGTAGGTTCTTTCTATTTTCTCCAGTTTTATCCGTCTCAACTTTCAAGGGTGAACAGTTGCTCCATAGAGTACAAAACCCGAGAATTCCCCTTGTGCCCATCTCCAGTTCCAAAAGAGACCAGATTTTGGTGACATGATGCTCTGTCTGTCTGTAGACACTGAGGGAAATGTGACACTTCTACACTTATACATTCTCTGCGTCCTAAACAAACCGGGCACAGATAAATCTGAGCATCCAAAAATACAGTTTTCATCATCTACCATCCATCTATCAAACATGCCATCATGACCCAGATTTGTGCGCTGAGTTTAAGTAATCCGAGACTCATTTGGATCGACACTGAGTCTTCTCGATAAGACCTTCTCTCTAATGGGATTACAGTTTCCCTCTTTTATGATTCTTTCAACCTTTGATGTGTCTACTTAACTCTGGTTCCGTGGTCGACCTGTCTCAGAAGCGGTTGTAGGAATTCTAAGAATTTACACCCTACACTGTGTATCTCCATGGGAGCTATGATGGATCAAGGTCAGAACTCAGATCAGTGTGCAAGGAACCACCTGCTCCATCTGTGTATTTATTTATTTTATTAGGATTGTAATTACGCACTTTGGTTACATTCATGACAGGACAGGTAGTTACTCATTACACAAGATTCATCAGTTCAAGTTCAATATCAAACACAGTCATGGACAATTTTGTATCTCCAGTTTACCTCACTTGCATGTCTTTGGATTGTGGGAGGAAACCCCTGCAGACACGGGGAGAGCATGCAAACACCACACAGAAAGGACCCAGACCGCTCCACCCGGGGATCGAACCCAGGACCTTCTTGTTGTGAGGTTTCTTTTTACCTGCACGAGGCGAGTTCATATGTGAATCAGCTTTGTGTACGGAGAGTCACACCCTGACCATCAATCAGCCAGCAGAGGTCGGAATTGTATCAGTTATGAGGAATCCCCTCCGGCACTCTCGCTGTTAACGAATAAATCAATGTTCACGTAGGCGCCCAGCCTGCCGGTAGCAGAACTGAGATTCCATGTGCATTTTTAACCTTTTGGGCCACTTTTACTCGAATGATACAGCAACTGAGCAGTTTATTATTTAGTTTAACCACATTTAATGTGTGATTTATTCACGTGAGACAGGACTTGACACTTAACTGACATTTTATCTGCTGATTTTTAAGCCACAAGAGTTTACATTCATGGTAATGATGGACGTACGTTGTTTTCACATGATGTAAGGGATTTCCTGGCTACAACCCAAACCACATTTCATGTGCTTCATTGTGTAGAACTATATTACCATTAGTGCACTAATTAAATGTAGTATGTAGTACTGTACGGTGCAGCACTTTATAATAACTGCAATTGCTTTGAGCTCCACTTAGATTGACATGTATAATTATTTCCTCATATACAGACTTCCATCATTATAAATAACATCTATAAATCCAGCAGGACTAGAATTTCAGTACACTTCTATTTATTACTGTAATGGTGGTTGTTAAATATGGTTTGGCTGCTAATTTCAGCCAACTTGTCAGTCTCACTGTCTGCTCTTCCGTTTAACCTGGTGTCTTCAAGCTCTCTTTATGGACATGCATGTGTGAGTGACTGCAATCGCAACCACTCCTGCATAGTATATTCCATTCCCTTGATTAAACATCTAGCTGCCACCTATAATGCCTACAGAGCCATTTGTAATGGTGTTAGTCATAACCAGTTCACATTTAATACAAACATTTCTTTCTTTTCTTTTATCCAAGGTTAGGGCTACATCAGAGTAGGATGGCACAATATGATCATATTATATTCATAATGCATATACATACATTTATAACATTTCAGCTAATGATTGTCATACAAATGCTGATTTATGGTTTAATTTTCTTTTCTGTTGACTTTGCTGTAATATTTTGCTGTATGTTATAGTAACAGGTGCATTAGATTGCAATTTTTTATTCTAATTCTGCAGATTTATGAAACTTAATTCAACCCTACTATACTGTACTATACTATACTATACTATACTATACTATAACAATGTACCCCCCTAAATCACCATAAAGTTCTGTGCCTTGGAAACCAGTTCCTCCAAGACTCTATGCCAACCCAAAACATAGCTAATGAATCACTGACCCAGCCTTCCTGTATTCATCTAATCACAGGTGCTCGTTCAAAAACCATATCAAAAGCCTGCACACTGTTCAGGGGTGAGTGGGTTCCTACAAGCTGTAAGCTCTGCTCTGTCATTACATGCCTGCTGGTAAAGAGCGAAACAGCGTTTGGACTTTTTAAACATTTAACATACAGTTGAAACAGTCATGTTTCAGCTTACATCAATTACATTTACATTTTCGGCGTTTAGCAGGTGCTTTATAGTCATGTGACAGTATACTGACTAAGCAATCGAGTGTTAAGAGCCTTGCAACCTGGCAGACCTGTGCAGAATCGAGAAGAACAACTTGTTACAGATAGTGGCCAAAATTAAGGATCAAACCCAGTTGTCTGGGCTACCAGCTATGCCACCCATGGAAAAAACATTAATGAATAGTATTAATTAAACAGTTAGTTCCGACCTTACAATCTGATTGGTTGAGAAGCGTTCTAACCGTGCTGATATTCGTGATAACAGCACGGTCTTTTCACACCACAACTGTATTACTCCGCTGACGCGTATCCATTAACGACAAGCTTCCTGCACACAAACGCTCACGCAGGCGACACAGACATTTTTTCCGATCGCGTTTTAAATCCGTGATCTGATATACAGTACAATCTAGTGCACTATGTAGGGAACATATATCCGTGATCTGATACACAATCTAGTGCACTATGTAGGGAACATATATCCGTGATCTGATATACAATCTAGTGCACTATGTAGGGAACATATATCTGTGATCTGATACACAATCTAGTGCACTATGTAGGGAACATTAATGTGTTTGTAACGCGAACAGTTAGCTTAACAGCCCAGTTAGCAGCTCCTAGAAGTTCTGTTATCAGAAGTTCTGTTATCCTAGAAGTTTTTTATTTCTTTTTTTCCCTTCGGAGGTTCTTGCCTTTTTCTTCTTTTTCTTCTTCTTACCTCCCTGAAATGAGTTTTTGCAACTTGGGATGTCTGCTTTGTAGTGTTAAACTTTATATTCGTTGTGGAACTACTTTTTGGTGGAAGGTATTGTCAATATTAAAGCATATATTTATTATGAAATTCAGGGCTTCTTTGATTTATTTTCTTTCTTTATTTTGTAAAAACTGTTGTATAAAAGCAATAGAACACTTGAGGTCATCTGCGACCGAATCACAGCCATGATGTTAACACACTCCCTCTCGTGTTCTATTGCTTAAATGGCCAAAACAAAATCACATTCAGCTTAATCTAATTAAAAGGGATCTTCAAAAAGTTTCCGCACTTCTATAATTTGGTTGGAGACGGTGAGGGTGGGACGAGTAGTAATTGGTCGTGTCTGAGAGACAGAGAGAGAGCTTATAGTCTGGATTTTCACCTTTTTGGACGCTCAAAGAAGCTTTAAGTGGAAGAAGATTTTCATGTGATGATGATGTGAAAGCAGTGGTGCATCAGTGGCTACACGCTCAACCAAAAAAAATTTTCGCTGATGGTATTAAAAAGTTGGTACGACACTGAGTTTATTTTTTTATTTTTGAAGAACCCTGATAATAAAAGTACTTGAATCATGTATGATAGAGTAACTTATGATAAACTGACACGAGGAAAGAAACAAAAGAAAGGAATGGAAGTAATAGCAGTGATTCACCTTTAGTTCAAAGTGAACTGTGAGGCGTCTCTTTAATATACAGTTGTAGCTTAACTCTGACAAGCAGTCATTACAATCACTGAACTAGTGCCAAGAATTTGTTCAGAAAACAGGAAGAGTGGTAGCCAAGCTGAAGTTAACCGTAGATCAGGCACTCAGACCCTACTAACAATAAACATCAGACAAGTTAATGTTCATCATGCAATATTAACTACAACACACATGAAACAAACGATTCTGTCTTCCTGACACGGACCCCTAGAACAGAATCCACTTAGAACAGAATTTCCAGATAGTGGTTATTAGACCAGTCACAATTATTTAAGTACAGCTGTTTCATTACTTTAAACAGTCTTATGCAAAACCTCTTATTGACATAAAAAAATGACACATTTTGACATAAAGTAAACACAACCTTTGCAACAGCCTATCAGGTAGTGCAGTGGGATAATGCGCTAGCACACCAGCGCCGAGATTCTGAACTCCCAGGTTGGCTGGATGCCCTCTAGCAGGCATAATTGGCTAATGCCTGCAGCAGACAAAACTGCCCTTCAGTCTGCTGTGTGGGAAATGACCGGATTCAAAAAAAAATGGGGCTGTATAAGGACCTTGGTTGCCCAGGGCGGCTGCACAAAGGTGTCCACTGAGGTTGAGGTCAGTTCCAGCATGAGGTCATGTTGTTATAGAAGGGTCCTCACCAAAAAATGGCACAAAGTTGGACGCATATCATTTCTTATTAAATTAAATAGGATGTCCACATACTTTTGGCTATACAGTTGGCTCCTGTTACCAGTGTGACCCACCATTAAACCAATAACTGTGATTATCTGTATGACATTTAATAACAAAACAACAATGGCATGATCATGTGGAGCACACAGAGGTTGAGGTCAGTTCCAGCATGAGGTCATGTTGTTATAGAAGGGTCATCACCAAAAAATGGCACAAAGTTGGACGCATATCATTTCTTATTAAATTCAATGGGGTGTCCACGTACTTTTGGCTATACAGTTGGCTCCTGTTACCAGTGTGACCCACCTTTTTTTTAGTTTATGCATTTTCTCCAATTTTTCTCCACCAATGCCGATCCCAGCTCTGATCGAGGAGAACGAAGCTAACCCACGCCCCCTCCGACTCGTGGGCAGCATCCGTATGCATCTTATCACCTACGCTTCGACGAGTGCAGTGCAGCTCAGCGTTGTGTATGGAGAGACACACCCCGAGAGCACTCTTTTCTCATCTCTGTGCAGGCGCCATCAGTCAGCCAGCAGAGGTCGTAACTGCACCAGTCATGAGAGAGAGATTGACCCCTATCCGGCTTAGTCCCGCACATATCTGAACAACAGGCCAATCGTTGTTCATGTGGCCGCTCAGCCTAGAATACATCGATATGATGTAACAAAACAAAAATGGCATGATCATGTGGAGCATGCCAGTTAAACTCAAAGGTGTCCACTGAGGTTGAGGTCAGTTCCAGCATTCCTTTCCTCTACATGCCCCTAAATCCCTGCCCCAAGGAGGAAACCTTATTCAAATCCAGTCTTCCTCATGAACAGCATAATTCCTGTCCCGAACACTCCCTCTTTTCATTTCTCTCCTCTCCCCCGCTCCTCATAGCTCTATCAAAGACTTCAGCCGACCCATTGTTCTGCAGGGAACAGTTCCGGAGGGGCATTCCAGTCCCGGCCTCTGTGGTTCATACTGTAGTGCCCTGTAGTCTGAAGCCTGTGCCAGCTTTTCACCTGCCCTCTTTCCTCCTAACACAAACTCCGTACTACAGATCCCAGTATTAAGATAGCTTAGTGCAGCTCTGAGAGGAGGAAGGAGATAAACACTTTGGAGTAGGAAGTGGAGGAGTTGAGGAACGTGCACACATTAAAGCTGAACCTTTCAAACTGGGATTTATTAAAGCAGTTCACTTAAGGCAGTTGACCTTTCCCCTCAGGACTTTTTTTTGGCCTTGTTTTTTTTTCATTTTTTCCCTTTCACATAGATAAGACTGTTTACAAAGTATGTGGACATCTGACCTTGAGCTTATTGGACATATGGAGTTGGCCACCAGAACTTTACCAGCCTTCACTTTTTTTGGGAAATTCTAACTTACTCCTCTGGACCTTGATGGCATCCAAGGATGGTGTATATTCTCCTGACACACACTCCCTTCAATGTGTGCGCAGTCCACCAATCCCTTCTTATTTGTGCTCCTCAACTTTCTGTACAGGCGCCTGGGCAACCAAGGTCCTTACACAGCATTGTCCAGTCTTTCCCACCCAGCAGACTCCCACTGCAGCAGCCAATTTTGTCTGCTGCAAGCATTGGCCTATTGTGTCTGCAAGAAGGAGGCGTCCAGCCGACCGGTATCGGAGCTGAGGTTCGAACCCGGGAGGTCAGCATCTCAGAGCTGGTGTGCGTGCAGATTATCCCACAGTGCCACCTGGGCACCCTTCTGGAAAGGTTTTTAAAAAAAAAAAAAAAAAAAAAACATTTTAGGGTGTCTGTGGGAATTTGTGCCCATTTAGTCAAAAGAGCATTTGTCAGCCGCTCAGGTGGCGCAGCGGTAAAAAGCACGCGCTGGATACCGGATGCATGGTATCGAATCCAGCTCTGCCTTACTGGCTCGAGGCTGAGCGGCAACATGAGCAACGATTGGCCTGTTGTTCAGTTGGGGGGCGGGACAAAGAGCCGTGGGACGTGGGTCTCTCTTTGTCAGAATGGTGCAGTTACGACCTCTGCTGGCTGATTGGGGGCACCCGCGCAGAGATGAGGAAGGAGTGCTCTTAGGGTGCGTCTCTCCGCATGCAACGCTAGGTGGCACAACACTCATCAAGGTGTGGGTGGCAAAAATGCATCCGGCTTGCTGCTCATAAGTCGGAGGGGATGTGGGTTAGCTTTGATCTCCTCGGTCAGGGCAGGGTTCGGCATGGATAATTGGATAATTGGACATGCTAAAGGGGGAGAAAAAAGGGGAGGCACTGGGCTTTTCTTTTAATCAGCGTTCCACTTCATCCAAAAGGTGTACAATAAGGTCGGTGTGAGGGCTCTGTGCAGGCCGCACACACCTTTGCTTTGAGCAGAGGGACACAGGGCATTCCCCAGATTGTTGCCATAAAGCTTGAAGCGTATAATTTATTTAACATAATTGATTTATACACTACTAGCAATGCATGTAGCTAGAATGGGTAGGGCTGGCCTCGTACTTTTGGCCATATAGTGTATGTTATCGACTCTATATATATTACTTTGTATCATATTGTTAGAACGGCAACCTGGTAGTTGTGGGACTTAAACCACTGACAAACAGATTACCAGTCCTGTACCTCAAACAGTGAGCTATTAACACCTCGGTAGCTCATCCTTAAAAGTACAATTGCTTTAATAATACACAGTTTTATGGAAGATAATAGAGAAGCAAGGAATCAAAAAGAGTTGCAGGATGTCCTAGTAGCAGCAGGAACAACAGTTACACCGAGAACACCAAGAAATGAACTGAACCACTCCTAAACATCACCAAAACTCAGCTGCTAAACATTAAAACACAAAAGCACAGAGATGTGTGTAACATTTTTAGACAGACGCAGACGAATCAGAACTGTAGTCCAACTGTAGTCCACAGGAATGAGACCCACATGTAATTGCACATGATAGCTTCAGTCGTTAAGATGATCAAAGCCCAAATGTTCTGAAATAACCATCAGATGTGAATTCGCTCAGACAACTGATCTCTGATTGGTTCAAACCATTTAAACGGACTAAAATATGATGTAATTGACAGTAAATATGACTAAAAGAAAACACGTCTTGGTATCTGCTGACTTTTAGCTTTCACCTCCCACTATGTTCATTAGAGCTCTAGTTAGCCAAACATAACAATGAAATCCCACTCATTTCCCCTTCCTCCAACATCACAACACACTCTCTCACTCCACATGTCTATAGGTTTACTAATTCCCACCGAGAAGCCCTGTGTCTCCTCAAAAAGCGCATAAGAACCACCCCCAGTGACTAATACTCAATGCCCCAATGCATGATACCTATTGTGTAACATATCAGGGATGTATTGGATGTTGGGCTGTAAGCAGCAGGTTTGGGAAGCATCAAAGAAAAAGCAACAAACAAGCTGGACCCTCAAGATGTGCTATTCAAGCTGTTATGAAGACAGCAAGACTTGGTGATGATCAGATGTTTCCCAGACTTTTCAGAGCTGACCCTTCTACAGTCTGAAGAAGGTTGATCAGGAATGGTCTTTTTGGAAGGGTAGGAGCCATGAAACCACTTTTATGGAAGACGAACAGGGTTAAAAGACTACAGACATCCCAAGTCTCCCAGAAGTTCCGGGAGTCTCCTGCATACACATAGCGTCTCCCTGATGCTCGCAAGTCAGATAAAATCTCCCGGAATCTAGAACGAGCGGCCAAGGGCGCACACACACACACACACGCACGCAGGCGACACAGACTTTGTTCCCCGATGGTGTATTAAATCCATTATCTGATATACAATCTAGTGCACTGTGTAGGGAACATAAATCAATTGTCTAATATACTGTCTAGTGCACTATGTAGGGAACATAAATCCGTTATCTGATATACAATTTAGTGCACTGTGTAGGAAACATAATTAATTATGTAATACACTATCTAGTGCACTACGTAGGGAACATAAATTCATATCTAAAATACCATCTAGTGCACTATGTAGGGAACATAAATCCGTTATCTGATACACAATTTAGTGCACTATGTAGGGAACATAATTAATTATGTAATACACTATCTAGTGCACTATGTATGGAACACAAATCATCATCTAGTTATACTTTCTAGTGCTGTATGTAGTGAACATGAATTCGTTATCTAATACACTATCTAGTGCACTATGTAGGGAACATAAATCCGTGATCTGATATACAATCTAGTGCACTGTGTAGGGAACATAAACCAATTATCTATTGCACTATGTAGGAAACATAAATTCATATCTAAAATACTATGTAGTGCACTATGTAGGGAACATAAAGCCATGATCTGATATACAATTTAGTACACTATGTAGGGAACCTAAATCTGTAAACTAATACGCTACCTAAAGCATTATGTAGGGAACATAAATCTATTATCTTTCACACTATCTAGTGCACTAAGTAAGGAACATAAATTCATATTAGAAATACTATCTAGTGCACTATGTAGGGAACATAAATCCGTTATCTGATATACAATTTAGTGCACTATGTAGGGAACCTAAATCCGTTAACTAATACGCTACCTAAAGCATTATGTAAGAAACATAAGTCTATTATCTAAGTAAGGAACATAAATCTATTATCTTTCACACTATGTAGTGCACTATGTAGTACATATTAATGTGTTTGTGATGCGAACAGTGAGCTTAGTAGCTCAGTTAGCAGCTCCTAAAAGTTCTGTTATCACCCATATCCCATATTTTTTTTTTTTTGGGCTTGGGGGGTCGGGGTTGAGGTCCGGGTCCGGGGGTACCTCCCTGAAATGAGTTTTTGCAACTTGGGATGTCTGAGACTAAGATATGCTAAAGCACACAGAGTATAATGAAGATCAGTGGAAAGAGTATTATGGAGTATTATGAACGAATCACAATATGTGTACAGGTAGAGACGGAAGAATGAGGGCTTGCCATTGGTGTTGGCAATATGGTCCAGATTCATGGGATCATGAATGCTGAAGAGTACAGACAGGTTTAATTCATCATGCCATTTCTTTTGGAAAACACCTGCTTGGGAATGGTTTTATTTTTCAACATCATAACGATAACCCAGTGAAATCATATTTGGCCAGAAAACAGCTGATAAAACACTGCCAGTCATGAACTGGCCTCCACAGAGTCCAGACCTGAATATTATAGAAGCAGTATGGGATTATCTGTTTACTATAGTTGATGATTTGTTCAAAATTGACAACAAATTCATGTATTGACACATTTTTTATATAATTTACTTATTTATTTATATATTTATTAGGATTTTAACATGTAAACACACTTCGGTTACATTCATGACCAAACAGGTAGTTACTGGTCACACAAGACTCATCAGTTCACAAGTTTTAATGTCAAACACAGTCATGGACAATTTGTATCTCCAATTTACCTCACTTGCACGTCTTTGGACTGTAGGAAGAAAACCGGAGCTCCTGGAGGAAACCCACGTAGACACGGGGAGAACATGCAAACTCCACACATAAAGGACCTGGACAATTGGATCGAACCCAGGACCTTCTGGCTGTGAGGCCCTATATAATGTACTTAAGGTGCACAAGTAAAGCAGCAGTGTATTACGCTAGACCACCATTGCTCAACCCAGACCTGGGTTCGAATCTCAGTGGTGCAATCGGCTGGTGTGGTGTCAAGACAGACATGATTGGCTAGGTCTAGCGGTATGACCAAAGCCCTGGGAAGGATTGGCGCCCTGTCCAGGGAATTCCTGCCTTTGCATTCAGTGTTTCCAATTGGAACTGGGCCAGCCACGACCCTGACCAGGAAAAAGCAGTTCATGAATAGTAAAATGAAATGAAATTAAACATAATATTATACTTGCCTGCCCAAACATACCTATAATTACATGTATTATTATTTATTGCTGTTTTTAAGGTTGTGATGTTATGTCATGCTGCAGTCACCAGTCTCCAAGCACTGCAAGTCTATTTTTTTATTTATGCAGTTTCTCCTATTCTCTCCTAGTTTAGCGTAGTCAATTTGTCTTGTCCTGATTGACCCCACCCACATAGTCCGGTCATCCCACCCTAGCAAAGACGTGTCTGCTGCAGACCCTGCCAATTATGCCCGCTAGATGACACCCAGCCGACCGGTGGCAACGCCAAGTTTCGAACCGACGAGTTCAGAATCTCGGCATTGGTGTGCTAGTGGAATATCCCGCCGCGCCACCTGGGCGCCACCAAGCAAGTCTATAATCTTGCCCTGACCTGTTCTAATTCTGCTCAACACTTCTCACCTTCAATGAGACCTCTTTACCTTACGTCATTTTAAGTAACGCAATGAGCCTGTGTGTACGTGTGAGTGTGTGTGTTTCTTTTAAAGGGGGTCGGAGTTAGCGCGGGCTGTTCCAGGTCATAAAGATAGTTCCTATTAACTGACCCTGAATAAACATGCTCGCCAGCATGTGTGGCCGAGGTGTGCTGGACGACTTGGTGAAAATGCCTTGAACACAGAAACCGCAACAGTACAGAAGTGTTCTTGCTGAGTCTAATCTGTTTTTAGGGGGAGCAGGAAAAGTTCTGGTGCTCTAAAATGGCAAAAAAGGTTTGGACTGGGATCAAAAGCATATTACGCTCACACCTACACACACTTCCTTGGTGGCAAACGTATCTTTAGCTCTAATTGTAGAAACTATTTCAGAAATAACTGATTAAACGTGTCTGTGCTTTGATAGCAACAGTAACATTCTTGAATCTCATTGACCTAAAAAATTGAGGTCAGACTTGCAATCAACATTCCAATTCATCCCGAGGGGTTCAGTAGTGTTAAGGTCAGGGCTTGGCGCAAGCCAATGAAGTTCCTCTATACCAAAGTCATCAAACATATACACCGGCAGGGATACCCTGGACAGGGCTCCATCCATGTCAGTGTAGACCAGGGGTGGCGACGCACCACCAAAGGACGAAAGGAAATAAATTTTTCTATCACAGCTGTGACTGTTCTGGAGTCTGTCTTGCCTATGAATATTGTAGTCCAATCAGCGGCGAGTGGTGTTCCGTACAGTACCGCCCCTTTTGGGGCGATTTCAGTCTGACAGCGGAAGAAATTTCAGCTTCCAGTAGGGATAACCTACAAGTTTACATTCTTATACACATTGTGTATAAACTTTTTGGATGCTGATTTGTCTGGTAGATGATAAAGCCATGCATTAAGTACAAAAACAACGTATATATAAACCCACAGTTTGGGTAATTACTAATAAACTACTAGTACCATTCTCAACATAATAATTAATATTAAGGGAAGGAAACTTAAATATTATAAATATTATACGTATAACATTATACAGTATTATATTGACACCCCACTTGGACTTACCACAGAGAAACAGCAAGAGCAAAGTGTGCATCGTGTCCAGGTGATGCTTCAACTCTGCAGTCTGTAGGTTAATGACAAAACATTTAACATTAAACCAATTATATATATATACAAACACACATATATATATATATATATATACACACACACATATATATACACACACATATACAAACATACAGTATATACACACACACATATATACATACATATATATATATATACACACACACACACACATATATATACACACACATATACAAACATATATATACAGTGTATCACAAAAGTGAGTACACCCCTCACATTTCTGCAGATATTTAAGTATATCTTTTCATGGGACAACACTGACAAAATGACACTTTGACACAATGAAAAGTAGTCTGTGTGCAGCTTATTTAACAGTGTAAATTTATTCTTCCCTCAAAATAACTCAATATACAGCCATTAATGTCTAAACCACCGGCAACAAAAGTGAGTACACCCCTAAGAGACTACACCCCTAAATGTCCAAATTGAGCACTGCTTGTCATTTTCCCTCCAAAATGTCATGTGATTTGTTAGTGTTACTAGGTCTCAGGTGTGCATAGGGAGCAGGTGTGTTCAATTTAGTAGTACAGCTCTCACACTCTCTCATACTGGTCACTGAAAGTTCCAACATGGCACCTCATGGCAAAGAACTCTCTGAGGATCTTAAAAGACGAATTGTTGCGCTACATGAAGATGGCCAAGGCTACAAGAAGATTGCCAACACCCTGAAACTGAGCTGCAGCACAGTGGCCAAGATCATCCAGCGTTTTAAAAGAGCAGGGTCCACTCAGAACAGACCTCGCGTTGGTCGTCCAAAGAAGCTGAGTGCACGTGCTCAGCATCACATCCAACTGCTGTCTTTGAAAGATAGGCGCAGGAGTGCTGTCAGCATTGCTGCAGAGATTGAAAAGGTGGGGGGTCAGCCTGTCAGTGCTCAGACCATACGCCGCACACTACATCAAATTGGTCTGCATGGCTGTCACCCCAGAAGGAAGCCTCTTCTGAAGTCTCTACACAAGAAAGCCCGCAAACAGTTTGCTGAAGACATGTCAACAAAGGACATGGATTACTGGAACCATGTCCTATGGTCTGATGAGACCAAGATTAATTTGTTTGGTTCAGATGGTCTCAAGCATGTGTGGCGGCAATCAGGTGAGGAGTAAAAAGATAAGTGTGTCATGCCTACAGTCAAGCATGGTGGTGGGAATGCCATGGTCTGGGGCTGCATGAGTGCAGCAGGTGTTGGGGAGTTACATTTCATTGAGGGACACATGAACTCCAATATGTACTGTGAAATACTGAAGCAGAGCATGATCCCCTCCCTCCGGAAACTGGGTCGCAGGGCAGTGTTCCAGCATGATGATGACCCCAAACACACCTCTAAGACGACCACTGCTTTATTGAAGAGGCTGAGGGTAAAGGTGATGGACTGGCCAAGCATGTCTCCAGACCTAAACCCAATAGAACATCTTTGGGGCATCCTCAAGCGGAAGGTGGAGGAGCGCAAAGTCTCGAATATCCGCCAGCTCCGTGATGTCGTCATGGAGGAGTGGAAAAGCATTCCAGTGGCAACCTGTGAAGCTCTGGTAAACTCCATGCCCAGGAGAGTTAAGGCAGTTCTGGGAAATAATGGTGGCCACACAAAATATTGACACTTCAGGAACTTTCACTAAGGGGTGTACTCACTTTTGTTGCCGGTGGTTTAGACATTAATGGCTGTATATTGAGTTATTTTGAGGGAAGAATAAATGTACACTGTTATATAAGCTGCACACAGACTACTTTTCATTGTGTCAAAGTGTCATTTTGTCAGTGTTGTCCCATGAAAAGATATACTTAAATATCTGCAGAAATGTGAGGGGTGTACTCACTTTTGTGATACACTGTATATATATATATATACACATATATATATATATATATACTGTACATACATACATATATACACACACACACATATATATATACACACATATACAAACATATATGTATATACACACACACATATACATACACACATATATACAGGGGTTGGACAAAATAACTGAAACACCTGGTTTTAGACCACAATAATGTATTAGTATGGTGTAGGGCCTCCTTTTGCGGCCAATACAGCGTCAATTCGTCTTGGAAATGACATATACAAGTCCTGCACAGTGGTCAGAGGGATTTTAAGCCATTCTTCTTGCAGGATAGTGGCCAGGTCACTACGTGATGCTGGTGGAGGAAAACGTTTCCTGACTCGCTTCTCCAAAACACCCCAAAGTGGCTCAATAATATTTAGATCTGGTGACTGTGCAGGCCATGGGAGATGTTCAACTTCACTTTCATGTTCATCAAACCAATCTTTCACCAGTCTTGCTGTGTGTATTGGTGCATTGTCATCCTGATACACGGCACCGCCATTGGATGCACATGGTCCTCCAGAATGGTTCGGTAGTCCTTGGCAGTGACGCGCCCATCTAGCACAAGTATTGGGCCAAGGGAATGCCATGATATGGCAGCCCAAACCATCACTGATCCACCCCCATGCTTCACTCTGGGCATGCAACAGTCTGGGTGGTACGCTTCTTTGGGGCTTCTCCACACCGTAACTCTCCCGGATGTGGGGAAAACAGTAAAGGTGGACTCATCAGAGAACAATACATGTTTCACATTGTCCACAGCCCAAGATTTGCGCTCCTTGCACCATTGAAACCGACGTTTGGCATTGGCACGAGTGACCAAAGGTTTGGCTATAGCAGCCCGGCCGTGTATATTGACCCTGTGGAGCTCCCGACGGACAGTTCTGGTGGAAACAGGAGAGTTGAGGTGCACATTTAATTCTGCCGTGATTTGGGCAGCCGTGGTTTTATGTTTTTTGGATACAATCCGGGTTAGCACCCGAACATCCCTTTCAGACAGCTTCCTCTTGCGTCCACAGTTAATCCTGTTGGATGTGGTTTGTCCTTCTTGGTGGTATGCTGACATTACCCTGGATACCGTGGCTCTTGATACATCACAAAGACTTGCTGTCTTGGTCACAGATGCGCCAGCAAGACGTGCACCAACAATTTGTCCTCTTTTGAACTCTGGTATGTCACCCATAATGTTGTGTGCATTGCAATATTTTGAGCAAAACTGTGCTCTTACCCTGCTAACTGAACCTTCACACTCTGCTCTTACTGGTGCAATGTGCAATTAATGAAGATTGGCCACCAGACTGGTCCAATTTAGCCATGAAACCTCCCACACTAAAATGACAGGTGTTTCAGTTATTTTGTCCAACCCCTGTATATATACACACATATACAAACATATATGTATATACACACACACATATATACATACACACATATATATATATACACACATATACAAACATATATGTATATACACACACACATATATACATACACACATATATATATATATACACACATATACAAACATATATGTATATACACACACACATATATACATACACACATATATACAAACATATATATATATATATATATATATATATACATACATACATACATATACACACACACAAGTGAATGTTACTACTACTTACAGTACTCCTGGTGTACTCCTGGTCTCTCTGTTAGACTGAAGCTCTGAGTTTGTACCAGACTTCAGCACTAAACTCACTCACCGCTACTCGGACTCTCTGAGGCGGTGCTGAAGCGTTTCAGCGTTTCATGGAAAACCTGCAGTGGATTTTGGGGAGGGTGAAGAGCTCCATAAAGTGTCCTCTAATGTTCCCCTGTCACACTTTGAAAGGCGCTGTTGTTTGAAATGAAACTTCAGCTGTTCACTTCTCGTCGTCCTCAAACCGACTACATTTGAGCGCGAGGGCGAGCGCTCGCGCACTTAAAGCTGAAAGGGCGCGCTCTCGTGACTGATTAAAACATTGTATTACAGTTTTTTCTCAATAGCTTTGGTGCATTTCTCTGATCAAAATAAAAATTCTCATAACTGTTAGTTCAACCTCCACAAGATTTAGTCATTTGTGCACATCATAGTAGCAGTTCCTCATTCCTTCCAACAAATTGCAAATGCTTTTGGACATGCATCAATTGCTTCCATACAATTCTCTCTTATCATTTGCTTATGTCATGTCAGTCAAAATGAACTATACTTCTGAATGCTGAATAATCATTCCCTATTAAACGTCACTTCAAGGCATTTGAGATCATTTTAGCCGAGCAGCCAATAATTTGCTGCACTTCTCTGTATGTTTTTCCCTCTACAATCAACTTTTTAATCAAAGTACGCTGTTCATCAGAACAATGTCTGGAACAACCCATTTTACCCAGTATTTCAGAAGGAAATGCGCTATGACCAACATGTGCAACATTTTCCACCCTCCTACCTTAAATAAGGGCCAAAATTGACACCCGTTCTTCTGCAGAATGAATGACTTCACCAATTGAACTCCTCACTGCTATTATTTTGAATAACTCCCTTTTAATCAATGCTTCGATTACTTAGAATGTGTGGCATGCATGTCCTAATTGTTGGGTTTGTTTTGTTTTTATTACTCTACTACACTTTCATGTGATTTTTTTGCTATCAGGTTAATGGTGTCGGACTGCTATTTTTTTTAACACCACTGTATAAATAGGGTTAGTCTGTAAAGAGAAAAAAAATTGAACAATTCTATTTTGGCAAAGTGGAAAGAAAATCCAAGCTGGTCAGATGTAATTGAAAAACCACACAAACACACACACACACACACACACAGGGGTTTTTGTATCTGTTGGTCCTGGATTTTGTAAAGTTGCTTTGAGACAATGTCTATTGTAAAAAGCGCTATATAAATAAAGTTGACTTGACTTGACTTGACACACAAACACACTATCACGTCCGCCCACTACTGCTGAGATCTGAGTTCGAATCTCAGCCAGACACCAACACAGACACGATTGGCTATGCTTAGAGGAGATTGCATGGCTTGGCACCCCATCCTGGGTGTGTTCCTGGCATGTGTCCAGTCTTTCCGAGGAAACCATAGTGACACAGACCAGAATAAAGTGGAGATAAATTTTTAAGTCCACAGAGCAATCGCTTAATATTTTAATGATTGTTTGTATATTTATTTGCTTTAGATATTTTTACATGAATATAAGAACCTTTACACATATCATGGTAACCAAATGCCCCCCTCCCCGCTTTTGCTGAATGCCCTATAATTAATGTACCGCATCAACACAGTCATGAGCACCTAAAGCTGACAATGTACTCGTCACAGATTACAAGAACGGTTTATATTCCGTACAGTTTAGAGGTGGTATGTTTTTACGTCCAGTAAAAGAGTGTAAAAAGAATCACATCTGAAACCGATCCTTTTCAACTAACTCTAGCATTCTGAACGGTGCTCAATGATGTTTTGTTGTTACTGACAGTTGCTGAAGTAAACCATTTTTTCTCTGATGACTTCTTTAAAATATGAAGCATTGTTTTCCAAGTGCTCCAGTTCAATCCTCTGCTGCTTCATCTTCTCCGCATTCTCCTCGAGTTTTTGTTCCAGCTCTACAGCACAAATAGAAAAATTACTATACTAGTATTTTAACACTACATACATCAATCAGCCATAAAATTATCAAACTACCTCCTTGTTTCTACACTCACTGTCCATTTTATCAGCTCCACTTACCATATAGAAGCACTTTGTAGTTCTGACTGTAGTCCATCTATTTCTCTACATACCTTTTTAGCCTGCTTTCACCCTGTTCTTCAATGGTCAGGACCCCCACAGGACCACTACAGAGCAGGTATTATTTAGGTGGTGGATCATTCTCAACACTGCCGTGACACTGACATGGTGGTGGTGTGTTAGTGTGTGTTGTGCTGGTATGAGTGGATCAGACACAGCAGCGCTGATTGAGTTTTTAAATACCGTGTCCACTCATTGTCCACTCTATTAGACACTCCTACCTAGTTGGTCCACCCTGTAAATGTAAAGTCAGAGACGATCACTCATCTATTGCTGCTGTTTGAGTTGGTCATCTTTGAGACCTTCATCAGTGGTCACAGGATGCTGCCCATGGGGTGCTGTTGGCTAGATATTTTTGTTAAGTGGACTATTTTCAGACTCCAGCAGCACTGCTGTGTCTCATCCACTCATGCCAGCACAACACACACTAACACACCACCAGTGTCACTGCAGTGCTGAGAATGACCCACCACCTAAATAATACCTGCTCTGTGGTGGTCCTGTGGGGGTCCTGACCATTGAAGAACCGAGTAAAAGGAGGTTAAAAAAGTATGTAGAGACACAGATGAACTACAGTCAGTAATTGTAAAACTACAAAGTGCTTTTATATGGTAAGTGGAGCTGATAAAATGGTGTAGAAACAAGGAGGTGGTTTTAATGTTATGGCTGATTGGTGTATATTGTATAACATTAATATAAAAGCATACTTTTTAGTGTCTCCATGTCCTTGTTGGCCTTCTTAAGAAGCGCTTCTGCCTCGTTTTTTATGTCTATAACTTTCTGGGTAATGTTGCTCACTGATGAGTCTCCTAAAGAATCCACCTTCTCCTTCAGCTCTTTATATCGACTCTCTACTTTGGACAATTCCTGGTACAAACACACACACACAAACACACCATATAATAAAACTGCAAAATTTAAACATGGATGGTACGGGACACATCGTAACAAACCCACCTTGTTTAGATCAGAGGCAGCCTGAGTGGCATTTTCCGACAGGACTTTGGCCTGTTGTGCCAGCTGCCTGTTCTGATCTGTCTTATTCTTTAATTCATCCACCTTCCGGGATAAATTGGTCAAACGCATCATTACATCCATCAGGTTGCCTTCTAAATCTGAAAGCTTGTCCTCCACCTGGACAAAATGCATTAAGGGGACAGAAGATAAGATTTATTAGTCACAGTCATAAATAATATCTACATAAGCATGTACAACTCTTCCAAACAAGGGACTTCATTGTGCATTTTCCCACTTGTCACTGAAACAGAGTAAAACAAGTGTTTTATCTAATACGTTTGCTTATGTTTGAATACATTTATGCACATGGTTAATTAGTTATAAGCAAAGCAAGTAACATAAATTAAATTGCAGTTAGTCTAAATCATCTAGGTCCCTCCCAGGGCACTTGGGTGGCCCTCCAGATTCACATCACCACAGTGCTATTTGTGACATGTTTTACTACGTCTGTGATGAGCTGGTCAAAGCCCTGTGATGGATTGGCATTCTTTTAGGGTGTTTCTGCCCTGCACCCAGTGTTTCCTGGTGGAACCGGACCTACCATGACCCCGGCCAGGATAAAGCGGTTGATAAAAAAAGAAGTCCCTCGAAGTATCACAACCCTACAACTCCACAATGGCATTGTATCACTCACATTTGTGAAGAAAACTTACTGCAAGCAAAGATCAAAGACTGAGTGTGACTTCTAACACACAATTAAAGTCATTAAGTAGTTCAAGCCATACCATCACTATAAAAGCTAAAAATCACTAATGGAGCTTAATGCAAGTGATGCTGTTCTACACACTGTCACACTGCTAGCCTCGGTGTGCTCATGTGTGCCACGCCCCTCTTCTCTGTGTGCACACTCACTCCCCTGCCATGCCTCACAGGTGATTGGCTCCCTGAGCTAATCAGCCCCAGCTGCTCCTCATCAAGGAGCATTTATAAGGAGAGCTGGGGCAATGGGCAGGTTGGAGATTATTGAGTGTAACTCTGTCTGTTTGCCCCTGGTAATTCTGTCTGTTTGCCCCTGGTAATTCTGTCTGTTTGCCCCTGGTAATTCTGTCTGTTTGCCCCTGGTAATTCTGTCTGTTTGCCCCTGGTAATTCTGTCTGTTTGCCCCTGGTAACTCTGTTTTACCTTCCTCCTAGCTCCTGTCGGTCAGTTTAGCCTGTTCCTGTTATGTTAGCCTGTTTAGTCTGTTCATGCCTTGTTTAGTCTGTTTAGTTCTTGTTTAGTTCTGTTCATTCCATGTTTCATCTGTTTAGTCCTTGTCTAGCCTGTTTAGTCATGTTTACCTGTGTAGCTTTGTTAGCTTGTTTAGGTTAGTCCCTGTTTAGCCCCTGTCTGTTAGCCTAGTCCTTGTTTGTTAGCCTGTGTGTACTAGCTGCCGTTTAGCCTTTGTTTTACCCTGTTAGTCTGTTTAGCCCCGTTAGTCTGTTTAGCCCCGTCAGTCTGTTTAGTCCTGTTAGTCTGTTTAGCCCCGTCAGTCTGTTTAGTCCTGTTAGTCTGTTTAGCCCTGTTAGTCTGTTTAGGCCTGTCAGTCTGTTTAGTCCTGTCTAGTTCTTGTTTAGCTTAGGGTTTAGGTTTCCTGTGTGTTTAATTTAGCTTTAGTTAGCTTAGCATAGGTTGTGTGTTTGGTTTTGTGTCCTGTCTTGTCTTTGTTATCATTAAAATATCGTTTCTATCACACATCTCTGCGTTTGTGTCCGCCCATCCTGTCCGTCTAGCCCACAAACCGTTACACACACTCCAAGAATGCACAGAAAACGAGTGGTTGCATTTCCAACAGCATAGTAGTGCACTTAATGGTGCATTAAAACACACTTGTGCTAAATTTACACACAATGTTTTAAAATACGTTTTGTTCATTTACATACAATTTTGAAGTATTCATGTATTAATTGAAAGTTTGATCACACAGTGTCCACCTCTCCTATGCCCTTGCTTTGAATTAATGTATTTGTATTAGATTACCCAAATTTCTGTATTAATTACACACATGACATGGTCTAATACATCATGAAAAAACTAAATCTGGGCATTTCATTCCTACTATGGCATCTGTGAATGCCAATGTTGAGACGTGACTGATTAAAACAATACTAGAATACAGCATACCATGGCAGTAGCGTTTTGTGTTGCGTTGAGGTTGTTCATGGCTTTCTCTATGGCTTTCTCTGCCTTTTCTATCGTCTCCTGAGTGGTGTTGATGGCCTCCTTAGTCCTATTAATGATGTCACTAATTCCCTCTGCTTGAGTCCTACACAAAAACAAGACAAATTAGCTTACTCACTGTATCCAAATACACATTTTCAAATACTATGGTATTGATATACTAAAACACAAGTAAGCGGTGGTCTATTATGGTAGTCCACTACCCCCGGGATTCTAAATTCTGAGCCATGCTGAGAGTCTACATAGACGTGATTGGCTATGTCTGAAGGGTGGTGATTGCAAAAGCCCTACAATGTATTGCCATCCTGTCCTTGGTATTCCTGGTGGAACCGGACCCACCACAACCCTTACCAGGATGAAGCACTTGATAAAAATAAAAAATGATGCCTATGTGTTTTTTTTTCCTAAAGTTTGTTCTTACTTGGCATCGTTGGCTCTGTCGAGTAGCTCCTTGGCCTTGGCCATCTGCTTGCTGGTGTGGTTGTAGATTGTGTCCACATCAGCAAGGTTGGCAATGTTGTTTTTGATCTCCTGTACCATACGGTCCACCACAGTCTGGTTAACTGGCAGTGTGATGGCCAGAACCTCTTGTGCCACTTTCTCTATGCTTTCTGGATCTGCTCCTTCCTCTGAACACAACCCATAACATCGGAATTCTCAGTCATGATAATATGTACACAATATGTTTATTAAATAAATGATTATTACTATTACAAATAAATGATTGTTGTTATAAATAACAGCCATAGTTCACACCACAGAGTCAAATGATAAATAACACTTTTACAGATTGTATACCTACAGAGTGAACCAGAGAAACACTGACCGGTTAAAAAGTTTCGGATCTTCTGAATGAAATCCTTTAGATCCTTGTTGGACTTCTCAAAGAACTTTTTCGTCTTCTGAGCTTTGTCCAGGGTGTTCATTGCTTGAGATTTTACATTCTGAGCCAGTGTGGCGATATCTTGTAGCTGTGACAAGGATTAAAACAATAGGTGTTAGAGGGATATGCAAACATACACTACACAGACAAAAGTATGTGGACACTTGCTCATGAAAATTATGGGTATTAATATAGAGCTGCCCCCCTTTCCTGGCACCTTGAGTCCATAACAGCCTCCACTCTTCTAGAAAGACCTTTCACAAGATTTTGGAGTGGAGCCCATTCAGTGGAAAGAGCATTAATGGGGTAAGGCACTAATGTCGGACCTGGTTTGTAATTGATGTTCCAAATTATCCCAAAGGTGTTTAGTGAGGTTGGGGTCAGGGCTCTGTGTGAGCCATTGGAGTTCTTCCACACCTAAGTTGTCATTATGAATCTTACTTTGTGCACAGGGGAAAAGAAAACGACTTTTCCCAAACGGTTGCCACAAAGTAGGAACCACATAAACCTGTTTTTTATACAATTAACTTTATATACCAGTATAAAAGGAGCGGTGTCTACATATCTTTGGCCATTTAGTGTACATAGACACAGTATACGTACACTTGCAAGGAACAATTATGTCATGATAGTCTTGAGCTTTTTTAGTGATTAAATGATAGAAACACATATTTGGGACGATACAGCACTCTAACGTGCAGGCACACTATTGCAGACAAGTGGGTTCTAATATTAGTAGTGCCACCAGCTTGACTGGGTGCTCTATGGACACTAGTTGTGTCGAGGAAAGGAAAAAGGCCTTAGTTGAGCCACTTCCTTGCCCTGCAATAGCTCCTGACCAAATATACTGCTGTCTGAGTGTCCTGAATGAAGGGTCGTAAGTGCACTGGCAAATTGGATATATCTAAATATGAAGAAACAGGGGAAATACTAAGGAAAGGAAAACCCTCAATGGTATAAAGAAATGTATTAATACTATTTCCTCCCATATTTTAGATTTAGTGTAGGCTGTTTTTGTATTTCTTATAAAGAATGCATTAACAGACACTTGCTCACTCACCCTTCTGGCTACGTTCATGAGGTCCTCACTGACGGCTGTCAGGTTCTTGGTGACATCATCAGCTTTCTGCAGTGCTCTGAGGGACTCCCCAACAGTCCCGTTGCACAGTGCTCCTCCACACAGCAGAGTGCCATCACCATCGCTGCAACCAGCACCTCCACATGGGTCGTCCGGGCACGTACCTTCAGCAGTCACATTGCCCCTGCCGCCACACACCTGCAAATCCAGCCGGAAAGACACAATGAAGGTGAAAGCTTGAGCCTTGTCCAATATATCTGTCTACCCTTCATAGCAGAGATCTGAGCAGTTTATTATACAACGTAAGCCATTGCCCCTCAATTTAGTCAGGTCCAATTCCCAGCCTAACTCACAACCCCTGACATGGGACAGGATGGGCTAGTCTCTCTGTATTTTTCTCTGCTTGCTCTGGTGCCTTAACCACCCAAAAGGCATCACTGTTTCAGAGGCGGTACTATTGGTCTGACAATGCCATGCACAATCTTCTAATATTATGGTTCATAACTGTAAACTGTAGTCATATGTTTGCAGGTATGACATGCATAATATGACATTTTTTAAATAAATACATTTCAGGGTTGTAATTAGCCACTCACACCTAAGAGTCAAGAAAGTGTAGCCATGCACCTTCTGCCTTTTTAACACAGGTTAAGAAAAAACACACTCATACTCATAAGCACGTACTTTGTCACTCAGATGATTGACCTCCTCATTCATATCATTGGTTTTTTTCTCCAGTTCTGACAAGGACTTCTTCTGGGCAGTGACTGTACGCATAAACGTATCCTTTTTCTGATCTATCAGGGTCTCAGTGATGTTGCGTGTATGTTTTGATTGCTCCACTGGACTCTGAGGCCCATAAACAGAAGCGTTGCTGCGCTGCTCAGCATCCAGAGACTCCTGGTAGTACTTTTGCACTTTGTCGAATGAATCTGAAAATTGATAGGAAAAAGGGTGATCAGTGTTTGTCTGAATATTGAACATGATGAGCTTTACACTGGTCAAAGGGGGACCAGACATTTTACACACACATCAGCAACACTAACTCACTCATGGTCAGTCAGTCAATCTACTTTTTGCATGCTTTTGGTAGGTATATAGAAATCAAAGTGCCTATACGGACAACCATTTGATTTCCTATCCATGTTTTTGTACTGTGGGAGGAAACCGGAGCTCCGGGAGGAAACCCACACAGTCACGGGGAGAACATGCAAACTCCACACAGAAAGGACCCGGATCGCCCCGCCTGGGGATCGAACAGAGGACCTTCTTGCTGTGAGGCGACAGTGCCACCGTGCCGCCCTCTGGTACATACCATCATTAATAAATTAAGCTACATCTAAACCGTGTGGACATTCAATTACTCATTATAATAGTTATGTAATAGTAATATAATAGTGCAGCAGTGTTAACGAGATTTTATACACCTCAATTTTAATGCTGGGAGGAGAAATGTACTTCAACTTAAAACATAAAGCCAACTGTATACCATGATGGAAAAAGTGTCCATTGAGAAAAGACTAGCGGATCAAAACATATCCACTGTGCATGAAAAAGAAAAAAAGGTAGGTGTACAATACAGGATATGTATTCCTAATAAAAAGACCACAAAATTTAAACAGCATTTAAAAATCCCAACAACACTACTGCACCTGATACACTCATACCAGAACAGCACACAGTGTGAATACAATGTCATTCAATAATTGTGATCTCATTACAAGCATAAACATCCAACAAAAAGCTTCAACGGTTTACCTGCGATTCCACCACTGATGTAGTTCTCTAGTTCTTTCTGCAAATGAGTCAAGCTGTTGTTCAGGTCCTTAAGCTCCTGCTCCATCGATGTTAAATTCTGTTTCAGGAATCTGTTGTGCTTTGTTGTGTTTTGTAGTTCTTTAGCAACGCTCATCAATCGGCCGTCGGTGAACGCTATCTCAGCCCTGCACCAAAGAAATAAGATAAGATTAAAATAAGATTGTGAAGTTGAATTTACCCTGTAGAGCATTGCTTTTTAACTTCTAAAAATCAAGGACGCATGATAAACTAGGTGCATATGTAATGAAATAGAAAATGCCTTGCCACTGAGGTGTCAGGTTTAGCCCCACACCTGCACGATGGCTTAAAAGTGCAGCGATTCCGACTGAGTATCCAGAAAAAGATGAAGATCATGCAGACCAAATTAAGCTTGGCATCACGGTTTCAAGAGATAATTAGGTTTCTACCAGATGAGCAAATCTGTGAGGAAGAAACCATTACAAAAAGAAGCACTTCCACCTGGAGACTCAGACTAATACACTGACTGAATGGGTACATAGTCAGGTGTCTACATACTTTTTGACATGTTTTTTGTTGTATTGTTGACAACTTGACAAGACACTTTTTGGATGACTATTGCGTCCACTAGTGTCATTTTACATGCTACATTATTCACAAGTGCCTTAAAATATAAGCATAATTGTGTATTTTATCTTAACTGAGGCAAGACCAGCAGAGAATCAGTGCGGTACAGCACTGCTCTCTAGTGGCAGCTTGTTCTAACTGCTTTACCGTAAGTCATCGACGCTCTGGTTGATCAGCTGATACATCTTGCCTCCTTCCTCATTCTGCAGCAGCTGCTGGACCTCAGCTAGCTTTCGCTCCAGCTCTCTTATGCGGGCATCACCCATGCCAGGCACTTCACCCAATTCAAGGATTTTTTTTATTTTGTTTTGGATTCTTTCCAAATCTTTCTTGACCTGCGATACTATGTTGTCCCATAGGTTAAAGCAGGGATGGCAGGGGACACAGTAAGGAAAGGTTCCAGTATAGCCCCGGTCACACTGGTCACAGCGCTGCCCAGTAGCCCCTTCTCTGCATTCACACTTTCCTGTGATTCGGTCACACTGAGGGCTCTCTGATCCGTACTGGTCACATGTACATTCTGCCCAAACAGAAACACAAGACAGTAAAGATCAAGGAAAAGACATGAGGTCAGCTTTGGTTTGGAGTATCATTTTGTACGTCTTACCCTCGCAGCGTACGTTCGGATCCCCCCAGTGGAACTGCTCACACTCGGTACACTGCTTTCCTCCGAATCCAGGCCGGCAGTGGCACTGACCAGTTAGCTACACACAAAAAAAGAACACAAAAGACAAAAATGAGTTTTTAGGGTGTGAATCTTTGCTCTCCAACACTGTTCAGTAGATCAAATATGCTTAGAGGTACCAAGTTGCAGTGTTCGGCAAGGGAGTTTTCTGGGTGGCAGCTACAGGCTTCACAGCCACCATCCATGCCCAGGTTCCAGTGATTGGGAGCACACTCATCACAGTTATGGCCTACGACATTGGGCCGGCAGGGGCAAGCACCGGTCTGCTTGTCACAGTAGCACTTTTCATCGCTGCAATATGACGGATCCGTCCCCAAATTCATACACGTACAACCTGGACGGACGAAAAAGAAAATATATTATAATGTTTTAAATAGGGATGTCCCGATCACGTTTTTTTGTTCCCGATCTTTAATTTTGATCCCGATCCGATACCGATTCTCAAACCGATACTTGTATTTTCTAGATATTGTCTAGATAAGAACTAGATAATACTGTTCACACAGTGCACACTTCAAGTACATTACAGTTATTCAAATTAATCCAATGTACATGTTTAACAACTGAATAGCTCTGCAGTGCTGTAGGAAAAAAATTGCCTGCATCCAAACTATTGCTTAATGTTCTTTTACAAAATAAAAGTAAACAAACCTAGTGCAGCATTGTAGTAAAAATGAAGTGAGATAATTACAGTTTCACTTTGAACTTTATATTCAAAGAACATAATTCTGTTTAATGCAGTGATACACTAAAAATGAACAAAAATCTCCACTCACAAGTGGTGTAACAGCTTAACTTGAATATAAAAAAACAAATAAGTTACTTAACAGCATTACAGTAAAACCTGAATACTAAAATAAAATGGAAAGTCACTCTTTTGTTATGAAGGAAAGACCGTTCTTAAAGTGCTTGTATTGTGACAGTGGTTTGATGGACGGGTCTACGCAAAGTGAGTGTGTTTTGACCCTTTGGGGCTTCCATAGTGCATGGGATAGCGTGCTCGGCTCTAGCTGTCCGCTATTCAGTACAGTAACAGAAGAAGTTAATAAAGTGTTTTGCTCCCGACAATTAGTGAATATACCGTGTATTTATTTCTTTATTAAGCGAGTGCATCACTACGACGCTCGGTTACATAACTAAGCCAATCAGAGCGCTTGATACTGAGATGTCGTTCAGTCTTGTAACACGTAAACTCGTAAAAGCTGTATGTTATGGTCCTGAAGTTTTCATACTCATATAAGTTTTCATACAACATATTAAAAGTTATTGTTTTGTAAACCAGAGTGATCCTCGACTCACACACCATATAAACAGTAAAATTCTACAGTAATGAACGGAGCTCTGCTCCTACCGCCTCGTGAAACGCTCACAGTGCAGACATTACACTTCACTGTTGGACTCGTTTCACTTTCCAATTTAAAGTATTTCCACACAGCGGACATGCTGACGTAAAACAAAAGATCGGGTTATGATCGACATTAGTAAAGCCGATTTCCGATCAGTTAAAAATGCCTTGATCGGCCCCGATCCCGATCTTTGAGATCGGATCGGGACATCCCTAGTTTTAAATATTAAGGTTGAAGTCAAAAGCATGTAACGTACACTGAATGCCTAAAAGTATGTGGGTGTTTTGACCACACCCATTGCTAACAGGTGGATGAAATCAATTATATATACCGAATCATATTCTCCCGACTTAGATACATCTTCTAGCAATTAGTGTTTCCCAGGGATGGGCCCTGACCTCAACCCTACTGAACACATTGGGTATTACATGGAACATCGATTGTGAGATAGGGTAAACCAGGGTGTCTTAACCTCACATGCATTTTCTCCCTTTTTCTCCCGATTTTGCATAGCCAGTTAGTCTTTCGCTGCGGGGATACCGATTGCATTCGAGGAAGGTAAATTTGCCAGGTCCACACCCCATTCGACGAGTGCGCAGTCCCTCGACCTCTTCTTTTTCGCACGTGCCTAGATGGATTCGCTCATAATACTTGTCCACTTCTGTACAGGCCCCTCTGGCTGCTAACCAGGGTCCTTGGCACAGCATTTATAATTATTAATCCACTTTATTAGTATTACTCGATGGCCAATTATGTCTGCTGCAGACACTGTCAATTGTGCCTGCTAGATGGCGCACAGCTGACCGGTAGCAGAGCTGAGATTCAAACCAGGGGGGTTCAGAATCTCAGTGCTGCTACCAGGCGGCTGGGCACCATCTAGCGGGTACGTTTGTCAGAGCCTGCAGCAGACAAAATTGGCCATCAAGTCTGCTGGGTGTGAACCGGGGTGTTCAGAATCTCAGTGCTGGTGTGCTAGCAGAATATCCCGTTGTGCCACCTGGGTGCCACACAAATGTTCTTTTGTCTGAAAAGGCCCAATTCAAACATCAAAATGTTTTCAGTTGTACTTACATCTACAGTCCCGGGCCAGTGCATTGCCAAAGTAGCCAGGCTTACATTCGGAGCAGGAAGGCCCATCCGTGTTATAGAGGCACTTCAGGCACTCTCCTGTGCGGGGGTCACAGGAGTCAGGGTCCTCAGCCACGATGTTTCCATTACACTGGCATGGCCGGCACTCTCCACCTGCTTGCTCTGGGTTACCATAGTATCCAGGAGCGCAGCGATCACAGCGGGATCCTGAGAATAACAATGCTGTGTTAATAGCAGAATTTGATAATGAGGTTAATTAAGTAACAATCTCCTAATGCATGATGCACACAAGATCATTAGCAGCTGGGTGGCACAGCTGGTAGAGCGCTGTGTAATGGCTACAGTACATAGCCACCATTCTCGTTGAGTTCATTCGTTTCAACCACACCCTTTGCTAACAGATTTGGTTTAATGGAGGAGCTCCAGTGGCCTACACGGACCCCCAATCTTAACCTGTCTGAACACCTTTGGGATGAACTGGATGACGAAGCACAATGATGAAGCTGACCTGTGTATCCTTGTCTGCACTGGCAGATGACTTGGTTAGATGCTGGTTCCATGTGACAGGATTCTCCATGGGAATGCCCACTCTCTGGGGTACCAGGACACTGACAGGGTCGGCAGTGTTCTCCTGAGCCCAGCACGGGGTTACCATAATATCCATTTACGCACCTAAAGTGAAAAAAAACCCCATACATGCTTTATTGCCTTTAATGGCAGAAATCAACTGATACTGAACGTCATGATGTTATGACCAACCTCTCACAGTGATGACCTGCTGTGTGGTCTCTGCACCCATGACAGGTGCCAGTGTGGTGGTCACAGGTCTCTGCATGTCCATTACACTGGCATGGCCTGCAGTTTGGAAAGCCCCAGTGTCCAGGCTGGCATTCAGAGCACTGCCGACCATGGGCTCCTGGCTTGCACGGGCACTGACCTGTAACTGGGTCGCACTGCTGCCTGGTCGAGCCGTCATGGTTGCAGTCACAAGCTGAAGAAAACAAAAGATGTGTACCGGTGTAACTGAACTTTGTGTATTATGATATCTAACATTATTATTTTTAAAAGAAAAATGAGTGCAGCCATACCAGCGCAACCATAGGGTCCAAATCCGTAAGTTCTCGGAGCGCATTGGTTACAAGTCCGTCCAATCACGTTGGGTTTACAGAGACACTGACCTCCGATCTTTTTACACTCTATATTTAATGATCCTTGAGGGTCACAGTGACATGCTATACAGGAAATAAACAGGAGTTATTAAACAGAAATATCAGCATAATAGCTATAGTACATGGCCAAAAGTATGTAGCCACACCCTTGCTAACAGAACCCCAGTGGCCTACACAGACCCCCAATCTCAACCCCACTAAACACCTTTGGGATGAACTGGAATGTCATTCTTGTCCAACATCTGTGTTTGACCTCACACATTTTTTTTGCAATTTTATCCCAATCTAGTTGCCTAAAGATAATAATAATAATAATAGTAATAATTCAAAAGCCAAATGTCATTGTTCCAGAAAAAAACTATACTGAAATATTATAAACTGTAATATTAATATTGATTTTATCAGCTAAAAACAGTCTCAACTCCATCAGGTTAATCATTTTACTAGACAAATAAGAAAAATTCCCATAAATGATTGTTTGTGGCTTTAACCAATCCTATTTAAAACGTCTGACCCCTGAGCCGTCATACTAAAATACTCACGTAGTGCTCCATCGTGCATAATAGCTGAGATGCTGCAGATGTATTTAATACACATATCAGCCAAAGTCGGCATTGGCATTGCCATGAAGGAATCCACACACATATAGCGCACCATCGACTCCCGGCGGTGCACTGCCACTGGGTCATTACCCAGGAATCCTGGAAGCTCCTCATACCGGGGAATTAACACGAGCTAGAAAGGGCAGATAGAGGAAAAAAGATAAGTGCAGGGAAGAGCTGAGGTCGAACATTTAAATACATTTGTACTAGGCGTTGATTTCTGCGTCTGCCTTTTTTTGTAACTAACTAATTGAAATACATTCTTTTATTAAGTTGGAATTTCGAAGAATATGACAAAATTTGCTGGGTCATATATACAGTATATACACAATAGTACATCTGCTATTTAGTTTTGTGCCCTGTTCATATCATTCAGTCGCTTTTGATAATCCTTAAGAAGCATATTCATTATTTTAATTATGTCACAAATCTGCTTGGAGCTTTGACTTTTTATGCTAGAAAGGACTCTGACCTTTGGGGAATTAAACCCAGGCTCTCCTTCTTGTGGTGAGACGACTGCACCAGCTAACCTAAAAACTTTAATATATGATTTATTAACCTAAGAATCGTATTTTATATTCTTCTTATTCGTTTTTTATTTTTATTTTTTTTATTTATTCTTCTTTTCTATGCTTGCTACAGCAGATCATTCTGATGCACACATCTAATTTGCACTGAGAGCGCACTGACAAGTGTACCTCCCAATGGCAAGCACCACATAGCACAGAGATCGCACAGCTGAGATTCGAACCCTGGATCTTAGCAGTAGTGAGCTAGTGTATTTTACTGCTGCAGTACATGTGCACCCATGATTCATTTTCTTTTTCAATGAATTGCATTAAAGATAAGACGGTTACTAAAAACATTCCACACAAACATGACATTATACAGTAACTACCCTTATAACTACTAACACTAGATGGCGATAGGCAACTAGAGAATTAGCTATTAGGCACTGATCCGATCTAATCTAATTGAAGCTGTTAACTTCCAACTTGTTTTATGCAGAAAGGCAAAGCAAAATCCTTTTCTCATAAACTACATTTATTAACAACTCATGTTTTATGTGTGTCCTTACTGAGTCGATGAGGATGTGGGCAGTGAGGTGTCTCTGAGTGACTGCATGGCGCTGGAAGCGGATTGACACCATGTAGTGGTTGTTGGGTTCGAAGCAGAACGGCCGGGGCATGTGGACGTGCCTGTGAGGAATAAAGTGCTGTTAGTTAACTGTGTAGTCTACAAAACTACCAATCTACTAAAACAGTACAAATGTATTCTAATGCATTTAATACTTTTGAAGTTTATAGATCTGTTATAGACCTCACTGGATGTGTCTTGACCGATTGGACAGCATTTAAATAATTTAAATAAGTTTGTTGTTTTGACAGTAGGTAAAATAGTAATAAAACTTGACAGCAATGATTATTTCATTTTCATGTTTTACCACTGCTTTGTCCAGGTCAAGGTCACAGTGGGTCCAGAATCACTGGACCTAATGCAGTAACACACCTCTCACAAAAACGCCAGTCCATCTAACATGGACTGGAGCCTATCCCAGCTTTTAAATGGCCGCAAGGCACACAGTAACACCCTGGATGGGGTGCCAGTCCATCGCAGGGCAGAAACACATACACACACACACCCATTCACCTATAGGGCAATTCAGTCTCTCCAATAACCTGACTGCATGTTTTTGGACTGTGGGAGGAACCTGGAGCATCCAGAGGAAACCCACGCAGACACAGGGAGAATATGCAAACTTCACACAGAAAGGACCTGGACCGTTCCACCTGGGGATCAAACCCAGGACCTTCTTGCTGTGAGGCGATTACCAGCGGTAATGGGCTAGCATAATTTACTGCTGCACCTGCAATGATTACATATCATTACACATCATTTGATATAGAGTGTAAAATGTCTGTTTACCCAAGTTTACATCACCTTTCCTAATAACTGCACTTTTTAATGGTTTGGGAACTGAGGATACTAATGTTGGGATACATACACACACTTGTATACCCTGTGGTTCATTGTCAGCTAAGTCTAATTAGTTCCACCTGACACCACAGCTGCAGGACATGGCAGCAGGAGGAACCATGGTCTACTGATCCATTCACATCCAAACCTGTGGACAAAACAGCTTTGCTGATCTTTAATTTTTGACAATACTTATCAAAAGTTAAGAGATGTGGCACACACATTTGTGACTACCACACACATTTACATATAGACCCAGTACTCTACAATTAGCAAGCACAAAAACCTACAGGTAAACACATTCACAGACAGATGAGGGTGAGGTTACCTCCTGTGATGTGACAAGGTGACAGTGTAGACCTGCTCAGTGGGCAGCAGGTTTCCACAGCGAGAACTGGTGGGAAGGTGTACAGATGTGATGCTCACGATGGCTTCCCAGTCCTCTGTAGACTGTGGGCAACATGTGTAAATATAGGAATATTGTATTTATTGAAAGCAACTGTCACCACGGCTTAGTCACATTCAACTATCAAACAAAGGTCTCAAACCTACTGGTCCCATTCCTAATAAATAATCTGCCATAATAAAAAGGCACATTTGTCACTAAAAGATGCTGATTTTAATTAGGGTTTGAATTAGGGTCCAGACTTCACAATGAGTACCCACATGTATAACTTGTCCATTCCTGACCTAGCAGAGATAAGCATAAGAACACATGACTAACATCAGGGTAAAGTTAGACTTACACACCTCTGGCTCATAGCGAATCATGATGTCATACTCCATGGCATACGGGATGTTTTCGATGTTGAATACGAGACCAGCACCGTCTTTAACGCGAGCAAAGCCCGGACCTGTCCAGGTTATCATCTGACCAGACTGCCTCTCTCTGTGTACAGTAGTCACATCAGGCTGGAAAAACACAACACAGTAAAATAGAATCATTCAACACACCCCATAAAAAGTCCTTACATCTTCCACTTATATAAGCCAGCTAGTGTTCTGAGATCCTCAAGGTAACAGGATAGGGCCAAGGCTCTGAAATAACTTCATCAGGTTTCATGTTTTTACCACAGCTGTATCCTGGTCAGGGTCAGACTGGATCCAGTTTCCCCCTAATCACTGGGCACAATGCTGTAACACACCCTGAAGCCAAACTATCATTGGGCCTCAGCCATCTTCACCTCAGACCTACACAGATATGACACCTACACAAATATGACTGGTTATATGTCTGAGGAGGGGGGTGGCAGAGTTCCCACAATGGACTGGTGTGTTACTGCATGAAAAAAAATCTTGACTTCAAGCAATTTTGTTTACTCTCTTCATACAATTATGGCCAACTGTCCCTGTTGGATGCCCAGTCAGGTTGATAGCACCTCTAAGATTCAAACTTAAAGGTGGGTTAGCAAATTAGAAAAAAAGGCTGTTGCGCTAACAAAGAACTTTGGTATATGTTGCTAAAGTGTTAACCAGACAAACAGCAATTTTAAAATAAAAAAATACTAATAAATACTTAAATGCATGGTATGTGTCCGGGTTTGATTAATTAATACATTGCTGAAGGCCATATGCGCCATATTAAATAAAAGAGAAAAGAATTAAGACGTACAGTCTGCTGCAGCTGCCGAATGCGTCTTAGCACTGCTCTCCTCTGTTGGACGATGTGCTTATGGCGCCTGTATCTCCTCACCTGGTTGTTGAGGTGCTGGGCACAGTCGTTCCCAGCCTGAGGACGAGGCTTGCCCTGAAAAACAAAAAAAGCAGACCATAGACTTAACTCATTATAAACATGACTGGTCGTCTAGGCAGAGTCTTGTGATTATTATAATCTTGTGAGTTCAAATCTCAGCTCTGCTACCGGTAGGCTAGTCAACATCAGTAGAGAGGACACATAATGCAATTGGGTAATTGGATAATGGGCTGTCAATCGAAAGGTTGAGAGTTCGACTCTTAGTTCTGCCACATTGTATAAAAAACAATAATATGGAGTTGGTTCCCCTTTCGCAGCTGTCGGTGGGAATTTGTGCCCATTTAGTCAAAGGAGAATTGCTAAGACACCTTGAGCAAGACCTTTAACCCTCTCGGCTCCAGGGGCGCCGTACAATGGCTGACCTTGCGCTCTGACCCTAGCCTCCAAACAAGTTGGGATGTGCAAAAAAAGAATTGTACTGTACACCTGTATTTGTATACATGACAAATAAAGGTCTTCTAGTCAAGAAATCAGTAAGTGATGATGTATGGTGGTGAAGAATTATGATCAGGACAGTCGTTACATACAGATCTAATGAAGAAGAACCAGGAATGTATGTGAATGCATGTTAAGGTACTGTATGTGTTACGGATGGTTGAAACATGTCACTCAAGCAATAAAGGAATGTGCACAAATACAGAGTGTGTTTTACTAGGAGATAAGTACATACTAAATGAGTGAAAGAATAAATGAGAAAGCAAGAATCTGAGTGGAGAATTCCACTGTGTTTCTGTGTGAGCCGGGCATGACTAAATCTGTGTGACGGCTGGCATCTCCTCTATTCCTGCCTGTTATTCCGGGTCACTTCAGCTACAGTCTGGTCCCGCTCCAGCATATGTATGTGTGTATTGTCTACATAAACCAGCATTGTCTGATTTCTACGGTGTGTAATGTACTATCATATGCAGAGCTCCATGCATGACTGGGCCCACACACTGGAGCCTACACATAAATACTGATCCTAGGTGAGAAAAAGCATCACGTTTCTGATTCTGGAATACGCTTGCCTCTGAGTTTGCATTCCAGTATTTGGTCTTCTATAGTTGTGTGTGTCTGGACCTGCCTTGTGGATTCAGGGGTGACATGGCAAGAAGTGCGGTTTTGTCTCTTTTGCACAAGCATGTCTTAGTATTAAAGACCTATTGATTCAGTGATGGATGAAGCTTGTATTTTGCTTATCTGCATTGATGCTCTAGAGCTAACCTAAAGAAGCAAAACTAAGGTGCCATCATGTCTTGGTTGACAAATATACACAGGGAAAATGTTATTGCTTTAAGTCAACATTAAGAAATGTCAGTATGGGATACTCACAGGTAGATCTGGGCTATCAGGATAGTGGCTCACCGCCCTCTCAGCTTCATATGTGTAGTAATCCAGAGCTGCACAGAAATAACCAGGCTGCACCTCGGAGCACTGTCGACTAATGAGGTTAGGTCGACACTCGCACTGACCGTTGTCCATCCTGCACCTGTGAACACCAGAGTATTAATTTATTTATTTATTAGGATGTTAACATCATGTTTTTATACACTTTGGTTACATTCATGACAGAACAGGTTAATCAGTTCAAGTTTAATGTCAAACACAGTCATGGACAATCTCCAATTCACCTCACTTGCATGTCTTTGGACTGTGGGAGTAAAACAAAGCTCTTGAAGGAAACACACACAGACTTCACACAGAAATGACCTGGACTGCTCCACCTGGGAATCGAACCCAGGACCTTCTTGCTGTGAGGAAACAGTGCTACCCATCGTGTACTATGCCGCCCAAATTTGCTAATAAATGAAGCAAATTAAAATGAAGTTAATGGTGGGATGTACTCTGGTCTGGTCGTGGTAGATCCACCTCCACAAAGCACAAATGGGCACACAACAGGAATAATCTGGACAGGGCGCCAATCCATCACAGAGCTTTTTACCAAAGCAAGTCAAACTAATTTACAATTGCTTATGCTTCCTAACTAGATGGATTAATATCACCATATTAGTTTAACTGACGGTGTTATTCCCTTCATTTTTCTGAGTAGTGTATAATAAGGCACTCTTTACCCTTGATTTTCACACACACTGCCCATTGCGTCTTTTTATGTAAATGGCATGTAAATTGCACTTTAAGGCTTGTGCAACAGTTTCATAGATATATGTGGTCCAAATGCACCACTAATTGTAGACCTATTAGTTCACTAAAAATCACAGAGTTGAACTCATCATTTTGTTAGCCAGCAGTAGTGGGCTAGCATAATTTACCACTGCACCGCCCAAATGCATCAGTGGAAATATGAACAACCTAAACACACACACGATAAGATCTGAGCATAAAACTGGAACTGATCTTACAGTGGGAACATAGCCAAACAAATGCAGACTAGCACACACTCATACACCCAGGATAAAGTCACTTACTGTTGGCTGTATGCTCCACCAAAGTCACAATCACAGTATCTGCAGCCTTCAAGGTCATAACCGAGTCCCCAGAACTCTGGCTGCATGCACACACACACACACACACGGTTTTCATTAGCATGTGAAAAATCATAACAAGTCCCAATGACATATATGTATATATATATGCCCATTGAGATATATAACATAAACCTATCATGAATTCTATTATGTTTGAGCTTCTTGAGCTAAGCCTTAATAGCACAAATTAATAGAATTAATCACAATTGATCAACCATATTTACCAAATTATGAACTGACTACAGTGGGACCACACTTGGTATAGTCTTAAAGGGCAGAAGTGATCTGTAGTAATACATTACAATTAGCGAAACAGCCCCAAGTAATACTTAACATTTCACAAATTGACTTACTGTTTGATTCAATTCTCTCTGAGACTTTTTTTTATATATATATTTTGTTTATGCATTTTCTCCCCTTTTTCTCCCTTTTAGTGCGTCCAATTGCCCGATTGCGTCATGCTTCCTCTCCACCAATGCCAATCCCCGCTCTGATTGAGGAGAACGAAGCTAACTCACGCCCCCACCGACACGTGGGCAGCAGCTGTATGCATTTTGTCACCTACACTTTGACGAGTGCAATACGGATCAGCACTGTGTAAGGAGAGACACACCCTGACAGCACCCGTCTCTGTGCACGTGCCATCAACCAGCCAGCAGAGGTCGTAATTGCATTAGTTATTAGAGAGTTCCTATCCGGCTTAATATCCCACCCCTATCTGAACAACAGGCCAATCGTTGTTCATGTGGCCGCTCAGCCCAGCCAGTAGGGAGACTCGATATGATGTATTCGAGATCTGGTGTTCCAGCATGTGTTTTTACCGCTGCGCCACCTGAGCGGCCTCTCTGAGATATTTTAATGCACTGGTGCACTTTTTGCATCCTTTTTAGTGCATGGCTTCCAATGCACTACCCATGGCATTTTCATTAGGACACACCCATAACGTGAGACTCTGGAGTTTGAACTTGGGAATTGGGAAGTTCTTTTTACTATTTTGTCTAGAGAACATGCTATTATTTCTAATATCAGTAATGTTGCTGTTGTTTTTCAGGTGTTTTTCATGGTAACTTGTGTACTGATGAAAGATTCTTACAAAGCACTGGTTGCAGTAGCGTCCCGTCACATATCTCTTGCATGAGCACTCCCCGGTGATTTGATCACATGATGTTTCCATCATAGTTATGCCACGAGGGTCACAGTTACATGCTGCAAACAACATAACAGTATAAATCAGTTGATGTATTTGAAATGAAAGAACTGAGCTCATAACTGGCCATGGTGTGAACCTGTGCATTTACGCACACACAGACTTACGTTGGCATCCGAGTGGGTCCTCCTGGCTGAGGTCGTAGTGTCCCTCTTTGCAGTAGTCACAGCGCTGGCCTCTGACATTGGGCTTACAGCGACACTGACCAGCAATCATACCCAGATTCAGATCAGTAAAACTGTCACATATACCTCCATCCAGGGAACCCACCGGGTCACAGTCACACGCTGCACACAGCAAAGAAAAACAACAACACATACACACAAGGTGTATTGATGTAAACAGCATACAAACCCAATTCCAAAGAAGCTGGGACTATAGGAGGAATAAAACATGGACAGTAATAATTAGCAAAACCTTTTTGACCTGTATACAATGGAAAATGTATTACATTTACATTTAGCAGCTGCTTTTATCCAAAGCTACTTAGTTGTGACAGTATACAATCTAAGCAACTGAGGGATAAGGGCCTAGCTCAAGGGCCCAACAGTGGCAACCTGGCACTGGTGGGGCTTGAATCTGCAATTTTCTGATTTCTGGACCAGTACCTTAACCACTGGGCTACAGCAGCCACTGTAAACCACACATTATTAATGGAATTGTCTGGACTGCAGACAGGTCAGTTTAGCACCTGCACTCTTCCTATGAAGCCATGCTGTTGTAATGTGCTGCATGTGGCTTGGTATTGTCTTGCAGAAGCAAGAAGGGATATCCCAAATCGAATTGGTCCTTTTTGTCTTTGACCCAGAGAACAAATCATCTATTATTTCCAAAAACGATTTTTTGTAGGTGCAATTTTAATGTGTTTACTAACAAGTTTTCCTCAGCCCATGTGCTTATAGTAATTTAAAAAAGCATGTTGGTTTTTAATGCAATTCTATTGGCTTTTTTCAATAGTGCATTAAGAAACAAAGTGTATATGAATGTATGACAAATACAGTATATGATGAATGTTGGATTTGTTTTTGCCCATAAACTACTGGTAAAACATAAAATCTCTTTTTCTATGCTGTATTCATAAAATTTCATTTAACTGTGTTTTATCTACTGTCCCAACTTTTGTACATCATAAGGAACCGGCTGATGTTACTTACGAATACATGCGGCCGGGTCTCGGATGTCTCTGGTCGCATCTTGGTAGTAGAAGTGTTTGCAGGTTTCACAGTTACGTCCCATGGTGTTGTGAAGGCAGTCATCACACACGCCTCCGCTGACGTTCCCCGTGGACAGATACACCGCCATGTCAAAGTGACACTTGTTGGAATGACCGTTACAGTTGCACACTGGTTTAAGAAAATGTAAAGCGGACTTACTAATTACATCATTCACTCACTGGAGAGATCTTAAAAAATCATACATGGATTTGAATGAATGGATGTATCTTACTTCTGCAGGTGTGAGGGTTATTGACTTCAGCCGGTCTCCAGGGCAGGTCGTGGTGGAAATCTCTGCAGCGCTCGCAATTCAGCCCAACTGTGTTATGCTTACACACACAGTGCCCGTGAATCTAACCAATTACAACAAAGTTGTATTTTTACTACTTAAGTCAACTTTATTCTTATAAAAGTTACCACAGCAACTGTACCATGTTGCCCAAATATAAGCGAGTGTTAATTGATTTTTTAATGCATTTTTTCCCTTTTTCTCCCGATTTTTAGCGCGTCCAATTTTTACCCAACTGCGTTATGCTTCCTCTCTACTGGTGCTGACCCCCACCCCTGATTGAGGAGAGCAAACTGACACACGCCCCCTTTGACACGTGAGCAGTAGCCGACTGCATTTTTTCACCTGCACCAGCCGGATTCATATGCGAATCAGCCCTGTGCACGGAAAGCCACACCCTGATCAGAATTATTCCTCTACTCTGTACAGACAGCATCAGTTATGAGGTCCCTATCCGGCTCCCTAACCCTGTATGTACAACAGCTACATGTTGTTCATATAGCCGCCCAGCCCAGCCGGATGGCAGAGTTGAGCTTCGATACGATATATTCGAAATCCCAGCTCTGGTGTGCTAGCGTATTTTACCGCTGCACAACCTGAACGGCGAGTGTAAAAAATTTGGAGGTATTGATACAGTTGCTGTAAATTTGTTTTAAAATGTATAATATCAATAATAAAAAATAACATTGCCAACCCACCATGCCCAATTCCCTAGCATGTACTCCTGGAACTGGGGCGCACTCAGATGCATGGCCATAGCAGAAGCAACTGCCACGCACCACCAGCTCATAAATAGCGTAGTAGTACTTTTGCAGCACATCAGGACGCCGATCCAGCAGGTTATCACCGAGAGTATGTAGTTTAGTGAAGTTAATCCTCAAGTTAGTGATGTGTAACAGGTCTGAAACGGAAGAACCCATTATTGTCATCGATGTACAGGTATATCCATCAGTTAAACACTTTTTATTCTTATTATTAAACAACAGCAGCACTCACCTTGAATATTAGAACTATACGGGTCACTGACTGGGATTGCTGGATCAAGCACTTTAAAAATGACCTAAGACAAAGACAAATCATAATCATATGAGTTTGTTTCTATAATGTCATATATTTAGGTTTTAAGGTGCGACACATTCCCAAGGTGTTCAGGGATACATTCATGCTAATACAGGAATGGGCCTTCCTCAAATTGTTGCTCCAAAATTTGGTGGTTGGATGCATATAATTAGGACAGTGGAAGCCAAGTGGATACATCTTTGGGCTATCAATCAAAAGGGTTGGGGTCGAATTCTATCTCTGCCATTCAGCTACTGTTGGGCTCTTGAGCAAGGCCCTTAACCCTCTTGACTCAATGGGCGCTGTACAATGGCTGACCCTGCACTCTGACCCAAGCTTCCAAACCAGATGGAACATGCAGAAATACAATTTTGTTTAGTGTAGCCTAGGGGTCGAGGTACTGGAATAATAAGCAGAAGGTTGCTGGTTCAAACCCCACCACTGCCAGGTTGCCACTGTTAGGCCCTTGCGCAAGGCCCTTAACACTGAATTGCTTAGATTGTATACTGTAAGCTTTGGGTAGGCAGTTGATACGACTAAAACACCTGAACCTGAATATTTAGTAGGAGTGTCTAGTAAACAACGACGTTCTCACCTCTCCCTCTGTGGATGGTTCGATGTCAGAATATCGATCCTCACAGATGACATCAGTGATACGCTCGAGAGGCCGAGTATGCACCCCAGGGAAGGTCCGGCTGCAGTTATAGGCAAAATAGCGATACGGCCTCCATGTACGTCCAAAATCCACAGAGCGCTCGATCAACATGCCAGCAGGCCTGAACGTCTAAGGAGGAGTCGGGAGAAAGACTGAGTTAATAAAAGGTCTGCACAAATGGCAGGTAGTTAACACGGGCATACAGAGTCACCCACCTTAAACTTCATGATTAGATGAGTGAAGTGGAACTCGGCCTCCAGATTGAGTCTGATGCTAACATTCTCCTCACCTGAAGGCAAATTGAATTATGAGGGAATTATGCAAAAGCCTCCATGCAATTACCAATCAGCTGCACAATAAAAAATATCCACACTAATGAAGACAGGTAGATCTACAATAGACACAATCAGAGTGATTTTGGTCTAGAAATGTAACTGCTGCTGAGAATGACTGGAAGAGACACCAGACCAAAGTGCAAGGAGTGGACAAAATCAAAATAAAATAGAAAAACTTAAAAAAGGGGTGTTTGATCAATGATCAAAAAGAGAAAACAGCAAGGAAAATGTAAAAGTAATTCTACTAATTAAATTTGCCTAAAGCAGGTCTCAAAAACAGACTGTAGAGGGTGAAAGACAGACGCTCTACAGTCTACACTAAATAGAGAGTCGAGTCCTCCAAAGAGTCAACTCTTGTCTTGCAAAGGGACTATCGGCTGCATGACTACAGCTATAACAAAACGGGGTGTTAGATGGAACAGTGATCCTGGCCAGCTACTTGATCCACCAACCAACGTACTTGCTGTCACGACCCCAATGCTTAAATAAGCAGGAGTCGGTTCAACAAACCAACTCTAGAACAGGATTTAAACTGAATCGCTGAATCAGGTGGCTTCAAAAGAATGCAGAAGTAATGTTGGTAGTAGGAAACAAGGCCCGACTACGTTACAGACTGAGATTTATCTGACTGAGATTTATCTGAGATTTATATGACTCTCCACTGATCTTTGGGCTTTATATATACAGTATATATATATCACTGATTCTTGAGATAAGGGACAAAATGAATTTTATTTCTTCAATTTAAAAATAACAATTCTACATCATTTGAAACTGATATATTATTAGACAAAGGTTTTAACTAATTAACTGTGAAAGGGAACAGGTTTTTCCTAATACAATTTTTATCAAAATTGACATTATTTCACTTCATAACTTGATTAATGTCAACTCCGTCAGACACACAAAAAAGTATGCTATTTTAATTTGATCAGTACTACATGAGTGTAAAGACCTCAAGTATCTAATTACGGTGTTTTGTAACAGAGTTAGGTAATAAAATGAATTGTATACACTTTTGTTCAAATTTCACACTAATTTGAAAATCCCATTGTGAAATTCCTAAATGTTGTATATTTATTGTTAATATAAAACATATACAGTCAATGTTTTTCAGCAAAAAAGACACCATTGCATGTAGTTCTGCTGGTGTTTTAATATATAAACACAATAAACTGAACAAACAGTGACATATTTCTTTGAAAAAAAGACAAAAACCTTAATCTGCTGATGTTCACAAGCAGCTGACGGTGTTGACAAGCAACTACCGGTGTTGACCAATAACTAATGGAGATGAAAACTTATAAAGTATTTTACTAACAACTGAGATCAGACTAGTTTTGAAATAAAACCCTCAAGGAAATTGGAAGAGAAACCACCCAAAGAACAGCTTTCAACAGGATCTCCAGGCATACACTAGGAGACTAGGATATACCTGGCATCCAGTGACTGAGAACTCTGAATGTCTATCTTTGGCATAAATTAATTGAACTGGAAAACATGTGTCTTGGGCTCACTTATAAGTTTCTTCTCATATAGATGGAGCAGCTCAGAGATATTCCCAATGTGCAAGTTCAGCTTCACATTGAAGTGGATCCCACTAGCTGTTTCTTCTTGAACTCGCTCCCATTGCTTCCATTCAACAGTGATTTCACCTTTCTCTGGTGCCAGAATAGTGTGTTTGTTTAAGCACCGTAAACAGGTGTGAAAAAGGAAGGCTTCACTTGCTGAAGAGCAACAAACTAACTGAAAACTGTTTTGTTATCTTCTTCATTTTTTCTTTCAAAATATGTATTTCCCTTGAATGCCTTTTCCTTGTTTTTCTTTTCTCCCTTTCATTTGCAAGAGCATGTCTGGTCATAGTTTTAGTCTGCTGGTCTAGTGGACTATCTGGGGGTGTGTCTACTTGCTGCAGTGCATTCTGCATAGCCCCGACATAATACCTGACGGAGTTGATGTCTGACGGAATTGACAAAATGAGATATTTTTCCATTTTAACCATGTCTTGTACACTGGAGCCATTTTGGTTTTACTTTAATTCCCAGCTGCCTCCATAATCTAAACTAAAATAATTTTGTTTATTCTACAGTTCTTAGCTAAGATTATCATAATGTTAAGATGGTGTTGACATGATAAAGCTGTGACTGCAGTGGTATTAACATTGTTAGTTTAATATATCAGAAAATTGAAAACTTACAAGACCACAATCACTACTGTTACATCCACCAAGAACAGGAAATGGAAAGAGGACCTCAGAGTCATAGCTGACCATGACCTTGCCTAATTTATTCTGAATTATAAAAACATCTTACGGAGTTGACTGAAAGTGAGGACACAACTTTAATAGGCAATTATTAATGGTAAATATAATATAAGGTTCACTTTATGTGTTATGTGATATCTTATTAAATCATTCCTTTCATTTGATATGTATATTTATGCATTTTTATCATTTTTAATCACTTTTTTTGTCACTTTGACATTATGACCTCATGCTGAGGACAGGTGAAGTTACATGTACTTTCCAAGTACAGAGCCTGCATTTTAACAAATTGTAATGAAATTATTTAAAAATATATCAAATTAATTTAATGAGCATACACAGATCCTTCATATTTAACTTTTAAAGGATTTTTATTATTTATAATTTCTTAATTTTTAACAACAAGAATACTTTTTAATGTAGGACATGTTTTGTCCCTTATCTCAAGAATCAGTGATATATATATAGCTCTGGAATAATACTACTAACTGCTAATCGATTAGACACATGGCAGAATAACACCCTAGACAAAGTGTCAAGCCTTAAATGGCAAAGCAGAAGGACATTATATCGTAACCGAGCTCTCCAGCTGATTATGGTAGGGCCTGTTACAGATCTTTCTTTTAATATATATCTTATTCTACCTGCCCTAAGTTTAGATTTAATGCATTATTACACTTAATTATTATTGAATCATTAGTAATCATTATTCACATATATTATTATGATTCATTACTTTAAACATTATTGGGACAGTTCTGTAATCAGTTACAGGAAGCTGGGGCAGCACAACTGTGATATCTCACATTCCTTGCTTATGAAGTCAAATCAGTATCAGATTTGTTCCAGGTAGCCAAAATTCAAAGCTTTGATCTCAGTATCACACTGAAGTGTTCACACACATACTGACTTTAACACTGACCGTTAATAGACTGCCACCAAGTGAGCTCTCCTGTCTCACTGTCTTTCATGTAGATGACATTCTCCACCCGATGGCTGTTTCTGTGATGATAGGGATCATAGGGTCTTCTGGAGTTACACATGAAGCATTTATCTGACTCCTACAGAGAAAGAGAATTCACACATGTCATTAATCCAAGTAATCATGCTAAACTTTGAAATGTTTAAATAATGAAAAGATTAAACATTAATGGTTGTATAATGGCACAGGGCTGTATAAACGTAAAGCAACTGCTATTAAAAATCCTTCCTGTTAACATAACATGTGCCACGCTTATGACAACTCAAGATCAAGGTGCTCCTTGCAGAAATGCTTAAATTCAGCCGCACTGGAAACTTCAAGTTGGGACTTTTCCCATGCCAATCCAAAACCGTTATTTTGTTTCTTTTTTGTATTGAGACACCCCTTTTAATTTTTGAATTCATGTGTTTTAGTCATGAAAATTGCTAACAGGTGTAATAAATCAATTATATAAAGGAAATTATATGCTTCCAACTTTGCAGCAACAGTTTAGAAAAGGCCCTTTCCTGTTTCATCATTACTGTGGACAAAGCAAGGCCTATTAAGACATCAAGCTTGGTTTAAAGAAACTCCGGTGGACTGCACAGAGCCCTGACCTCAGCCCCAATAATCAGAATGTATGGTCCTGTCAGTAATGGCAAGTCATTCAGGCCCTGACATCGCAAAGCTACCACACTACCACCACCATGTTTCGATGTGTGAGCTTTATGCCATATGTAATGTAACCCATGGTTTTATTTACAATAGTTCATTAGTTCATGCTTTCATTCATTGGTTCTTTTTGGTAAACAGACCACTCAAAATTTTCTCCAGATAGAAATAATGGCTCTCACTGTGGTTCATTGGAGTCCCAGAGCCTTAGAATCTAACATTGATGTTTAGATTTAAAAGGGCTGGCAGTAACCGAGCTTCGGTGTGTCTAGTATAATAATAAATAACACATTAAATAATGATTTTTAATGTCTTTACTCATTTTCTCTTTGGGTTATATTACATTTTGTTTAATGATCAAAAAAATCAATGGTGACAAATATGCAAAAATAGAAGAACATAAGAGGAAATTTATTTACACTGCATTATAATCATTGGCTATAAAAAGTGGTGTGTCAAAAATGTTTTAACAAGATGGAGACAAAAACTGCGTCAACTTTGGCTTGGAATACAGCCAGACCTTTTTGTCTCAACTGGGTTAGTGTCCAGGGTAACAAAATCTCCAACAGTGACCTAGCTATTAAGAGCTTATGACTACAGAAACACTGTAACTAACTGTAACCCATATTTTGTGTTTTGAAAGGGTGGTTATCAAACAATGTATTCATAGGAAAAATCATTTTAAAGTTTAGTTAATGACCAGTAACTAGATAAATAAAAACAGGATACAATAATGACTAATAGTCGGGTCAAGCTATTTTAGCATTTTAAAGATCCACACAACAATTAACAGTTCAAGTATATACATTGTATTTATTATTAAAATTAAGAACGTTGTGTCAAAAAGGGCATCCAGTGCACAAAAAAAGCGCCAACTCAGGTCTGTGGACCAGAATCAATTTGTCCAGTTAGAAAGCATAATTGTTCATTAATTTCACCTGCAATGGTGCAAATCAAAAAGACAACCCATGCACCGAAGAGGCAACAGCAAGACAAAATGCAGATGAAGGTAATCAAACCGAGTCACATGAAATTTTTGATCCCTTTAATCCAATAATGAGCACAAGTATGTGGATAATGTTGCATATTTACACTGACTGTAGGTGGTAGGGAAAGACAAAGGATTATATATTGAGTCTGTTTAATGAGGGGGATTTTGAAAGTCCTAAAACACAAACAAATTGACTAAGAGTTGACAGGCTACACCTGGAGCAATAAAAAGTGCGGCTACCATGTTCCTGTCAGTGGGGGAGGATGGTGTGGTTTCAAAACAAAATGCATTTGTGCATTGACACACAAATACAAACCATAAAACATTCATGAAATGTATAAGTAGGAGTATATTATTTCATTATTATATATTATAAATATAATACTGTGGGTTCTGACAATAGAGCGTTTTAAAATAAAGTAAAATAAAATACAAGAGTGGTGCCAGTGAGCATGCCAAACATTTGTTAGTAGACACAGGACATTACACACTAGGCAAGACTGTACATGCAGCTATGGAAAAAAGAATAAGAGGGAAGGGATGTGTTTACATAAAATTAAATCACAAAAAGTTGTACACAAAACCAGAGAGAACAGAATGGCTGAATAAATGAATAACCGAATGCATGATAGATTGTAATTAACATGCATGACAAGCAGCCTTGGCATTTTATTATGACAAAATAATTAAAAATCCTTAATTTATAAATATAGATAGAACCCAAAGTATTACTTTTGTTCTATAATGTCATATATAATGGCTTTGTGGCATGACTAAACAACTTCAGGTCATAGGGTCATCTGTACAAAACATTTGTAGGTAGGTACAAACGTGGAACAGTGATCTCTTTGCCAAGAGAAAGCCCATACCATCACCCTGTGCTAAGAAGATATTATTTGCCAGTGGAACCGGTGCATTGCAAAAAATGATTTCATCATTCATGATTACCCATGATCCAGCCGATTTAGAGATGATCTCACTCTGTTGTCTAGATCAGGGTTTTTCAAACCCTGGATCACAACCCTTGGGTGGCTCGTGAGCCAAAAAAAATGGGGCACAGAGGAAGAAACACAGAAACACCAACACAGCTTTTGGAAGCTTTACATTACATCCTGTAAACCACAGTGGGACCAGATTGCCACTTTTTTTATTTATGTATATTTAAGTATATTTCGTTTTGATGCATTGTTTGTGTTGCCTGGGCCGTGGTAAAAATCATGGACAACATGGGGGTCGCTTGTTTGCCTATTAAAGAATTGATTATTTACTTGCTGTAATCTTTTTTATCCAGCAGACCCATAATAAACTGAAGGAACAAGCTTAAATTTGTTATGATGTGGGAGGAAGGACCCAAGGATGCGGAGGTTTTAACTTAAAAGGGTTTTATTTACAAAATCATAAACGTAATATACAATAAAATAAAGGAATAACAGTAACAAAAAACACTTCGGGGAATCCCGAAGGCAGCCGGTGACGCCAGACTGAAAGAAACAAGGGAAAAAACATAAAAGGGAAAAAGGGAAAGCGCGAGGCGCGAACCCTGGTCGCTCACCTCTAGGCTGGGAGCTTAAGCACGCTGCCACAGCAACGCTGAAAGCAAAACCGCTCCCAGCACTAAAGAGGCGAAGCGACCGGGTTCGCGAGGTGGGAAACCTCGCGCTGTTGGCCGAAGAAGGGGGGATGACACCGCCGGTAGATAAATGGCACGGCGCTCACCAGCAGTTAATGCTGGTCAGCGCCATGCCATCCACCGGGTGCGATTTACTTGCGGATTTATAAAGTTAAAAGCAAAGGCGCTGTCACCAGCCAGGGTGGCTGGGAAGTGGCCGTTTGCTCCTGCGCTCCAGAGGGCGGAACGTGACGCTGTCACCAGCGGTAGCTGGGAGGGGGTCACGTTCCTCTGGGCGCAGTCATGGGGTCTCTAGGTGGCGGCGGCACGGCGGCTCGACGGCTCGGCGGCAGCGGCCCGACAGCGACCTGAGAGCAACCACCAGGCGGCGGCGGCGGCACGACAGCTGCGGCACTCTGGCGGCAGCTTGGCGGCGGCGGCGGCGTGGTGGCGCCCACTAGCGGTGGCCCGGCGGCAGCGGCACGGCGGCGGCGGCACAGTGCGGCGGCACAACCTAAAGATAATAAAAAAAACAATAAACATAAAAGGACACCGCAGTGTCAAACAAACTCAAAGAAAGAAAAAAGAATCAGCCAATATGAGCAGAAGGTGCGACGGCTACAGCTCTGCACCTATCCCTTAAATAAGGGAAGGCACAGGTGTAGCCACTTCGCCCTAACGAGCTGGCCAGGTATTTAAAGGCACAGCTCGTTTCTGCTCTGTAAGGCCTGTGGCATCAGGGAGAGATGGTACATTCCCCTGATGCCACAGAGCCTAACAGTACCCCCTTCTTAAGGAGACCTCTCCTGAGGTCTCCAGCCGGCGGTCCCGTCCCCACCAGTGGCTAAAAGCCACTGGGGGAGTGCCCCCCCAAAAAAATCTTTGGGAGAGGACGGGGTCCTCCGCTGGGTCCAGTAATGGTCGCACCTTACTGTTATGATGTGGGAGGAAGGACCCAAGGATGCGGAGGTTTTAACTTAAAAGGGTTTTATTTACAAAATCATAAACGTAATATACAATAAAATAAAGGAATAACAGTAACAAAAAACACTTCGGGGAATCCCGAAGGCAGCCGGTGACGCCAGACTGAAAGAAACAAGGGAAAAAACATAAAAGGGAAAAAGGGAAAGCGCGAGGCGCGAACCCTGGTCGCTCACCTCTAGGCTGGGAGCTTAAGCACGCTGCCACAGCAACGCTGAAAGCAAAACCGCTCCCAGCACTAAAGAGGCGAAGCGACCGGGTTCGCGAGGTGGGAAACCTCGCGCTGTTGGCCGAAGAAGGGGGGATGACACCGCCGGTAGATAAATGGCACGGCGCTCACCAGCAGTTAATGCTGGTCAGCGCCATGCCATCCACCGGGTGCGATTTACTTGCGGATTTATAAAGTTAAAAGCAAAGGCGCTGTCACCAGCCAGGGTGGCTGGGAAGTGGCCGTTTGCTCCTGCGCTCCAGAGGGCGGAACGTGACGCTGTCACCAGCGGTAGCTGGGAGGGGGTCACGTTCCTCTGGGCGCAGTCATGGGGTCTCTAGGTGGCGGCGGCACGGCGGCTCGACGGCTCGGCGGCAGCGGCCCGACAGCGACCTGAGAGCAACCACCAGGCGGCGGCGGCGGCACGACAGCTGCGGCACTCTGGCGGCAGCTTGGCGGCGGCGGCGGCGTGGTGGCGCCCACTAGCGGTGGCCCGGCGGCAGCGGCACGGCGGCGGCGGCACAGTGCGGCGGCACAACCTAAAGATAATAAAAAAAACAATAAACATAAAAGGACACCGCAGTGTCAAACAAACTCAAAGAAAGAAAAAAGAATCAGCCAATATGAGCAGAAGGTGCGACGGCTACAGCTCTGCACCTATCCCTTAAATAAGGGAAGGCACAGGTGTAGCCACTTCGCCCTAACGAGCTGGCCAGGTATTTAAAGGCACAGCTCGTTTCTGCTCTGTAAGGCCTGTGGCATCAGGGAGAGATGGTACATTCCCCTGATGCCACAGAGCCTAACAGTACCCCCTTCTTAAGGAGACCTCTCCTGAGGTCTCCAGCCGGCGGTCCCGTCCCCACCAGTGGCTAAAAGCCACTGGGGGAGTGCCCCCCCAAAAAAATCTTTGGGAGAGGACGGGGTCCTCCGCTGGGTCCAGTAATGGTCGCACCTTACTGTTATGATGTGGGAGGAAGGACCCAAGGATGCGGAGGTTTTAACTTAAAAGGGTTTTATTTACAAAATCATAAACGTAATATACAATAAAATAAAGGAATAACAGTAACAAAAAACACTTCGGGGAATCCCGAAGGCAGCCGGTGACGCCAGACTGAAAGAAACAAGGGAAAAAACATAAAAGGGAAAAAGGGAAAGCGCGAGGCGCGAACCCTGGTCGCTCACCTCTAGGCTGGGAGCTTAAGCACGCTGCCACAGCAACGCTGAAAGCAAAACCGCTCCCAGCACTAAAGAGGCGAAGCGACCGGGTTCGCGAGGTGGGAAACCTCGCGCTGTTGGCCGAAGAAGGGGGGATGACACCGCCGGTAGATAAATGGCACGGCGCTCACCAGCAGTTAATGCTGGTCAGCGCCATGCCATCCACCGGGTGCGATTTACTTGCGGATTTATAAAGTTAAAAGCAAAGGCGCTGTCACCAGCCAGGGTGGCTGGGAAGTGGCCGTTTGCTCCTGCGCTCCAGAGGGCGGAACGTGACGCTGTCACCAGCGGTAGCTGGGAGGGGGTCACGTTCCTCTGGGCGCAGTCATGGGGTCTCTAGGTGGCGGCGGCACGGCGGCTCGACGGCTCGGCGGCAGCGGCCCGACAGCGACCTGAGAGCAACCACCAGGCGGCGGCGGCGGCACGACAGCTGCGGCACTCTGGCGGCAGCTTGGCGGCGGCGGCGGCGTGGTGGCGCCCACTAGCGGTGGCCCGGCGGCAGCGGCACGGCGGCGGCGGCACAGTGCGGCGGCACAACCTAAAGATAATAAAAAAAACAATAAACATAAAAGGACACCGCAGTGTCAAACAAACTCAAAGAAAGAAAAAAGAATCAGCCAATATGAGCAGAAGGTGCGACGGCTACAGCTCTGCACCTATCCCTTAAATAAGGGAAGGCACAGGTGTAGCCACTTCGCCCTAACGAGCTGGCCAGGTATTTAAAGGCACAGCTCGTTTCTGCTCTGTAAGGCCTGTGGCATCAGGGAGAGATGGTACATTCCCCTGATGCCACAGAGCCTAACAAAATTGACTTTTTTGAATTATTTTGTATGCTGACTTGATTGTATTGTTATGCAACAATTTATCAGAACCTACTTGAACACATGCCAGCCTATTCATGATTTTAAACTTGGTGGATTTGAAGGTAAATTCTAAGACCATGATGACAGGTATATGTAAACTTTTAACCTCATCTGTGTTTGGATTAAATTTGCTAGCCCAATGCAAAAGCTGTTCTACTTAAAATAGACCTTTTGAGCATGTTGTATCAGTTTCAGTTCTTCAGCTTTAAGCTGGAATTAATGATGATGATACGGTACACACACACTTGCATGTAACGCTAAGCCTGTATCTATTGTTGTTACATAACCTACTAAAAAGATGCTGTGTATATGCCACCTATTATCAAAGACTGTGATACTAAAATCCCACTCATGTCTACCTTTACTTACTTGTGCGGTGCAGCAGTCTGTTACAAGTTACAGTCTGTTACCCCACCACTACTGACACCCAGGTTCGGTGCATGTATGCTATTATTATCTTTACAAAGCATCTGTTAGTACTTGGTGAGAATTACCTGCAAGTGGCTAACTATGCAGTACTGCTCGGGTCTGTTCAAACCACAGGTAGAAGTAGCTGTCAGGTTAGGAGCCCGTCCAATGAGGAGGTTCCCTGTTGCTGGGTAACAGCTTCCATCTGTACAGCCGTGTAGGCTTGTTTGAAGCTCCTGGGCCACAGTATGAAGAGCTGAAAAGACAAACAGGCCATTCAGCTTAATACATTGAACTTATACTGAGTGTAATTTATTAACATAAAGAAGCTTACATAGGAATTTGTAAAGGGCCACTGAGGCTCTACGTTTAGCCTTGTATGAGCAAGAATTGATGCACTTTGATGTGGGTGATATCCTGACTGGAGTGGATCAAATAGATTGTTAAGACTAAAAGTAGGATAAGACTTGTTGGCTAGGACAAGGTTGTTTTCATTTTTTTGTAAAGACTGGGTAAACTTCTGCACTTTTAGAACTGATGCCTTGTAATTGCAGCCTTAATAAGGAATTCCTTCAGCCCTCCCACCCTTAGACATAGCCAATCATATCTGTGTAGGCGCCAGGGTGAATGATAGCAGAGCTGAGATCCAAACTTAAAAGCTCAATATCTCCCCGAGGGTGGCACGGTGGCTAAGTGGGTAGGACTGTCACCTCACAGCAAGAAGGTCCTGGGCTCGATCCCTAGATGGGGCGGTCCGGGTCTTTTCTGTGTGGAGTTTGCATGTTCTCCCCGTGTCCACGTGGGTTTACTCCGGGTGCTCAGGTTTCCTCCCATAGTCCAAAGACATGCAAGTGAGGTGAATTGAAGATACAAATTTGTCCATGACTGTGTTCGATGTAACCTTGTGAACTGATTAACCTTGTGTAATGAGTAACTACTGTTTCCTGTCATGAATGTAACCAAAAGTGTGAAACATGACGTTAAAATCCTAATAAACAAACAAACAAAACAAACAATATCTCCCCAAAGGTGGTCTAGCTCATTAGGCCTCTGCTCCACCCAAAAACCCTGCAGACACCCCTTCTAATAATAAGTTCAGGTGTTTCAGCCAGACTTCAGCCACGCTAACAATGTGCATTAAATCAAATATATGAAATGTTTCCTGCTCTATCAAAACTGTGCATAACTGTAACAAAATTCATGTGGAACTTTAATGGCCCTAAAACGTGTAATAAAAAGTACTGCATTCAATTTGACAAAAAAATTGCAAGATACACTAGTATCTTCACTAGTGGCCTCAGACTTTTGCCCATTATTGTATGTATTTATTAATTAATCAAAAGCCACTTGAACACATCCCAGCCTGTTCATGATTTTAAACCTATAAAGCAGAAACACTGAGGTGGATTTAAAGGTAGCATAAGCAGACATCCCAAGTCTCCCGAAAGTTCTGGGAGTCTCCTGCATATAGATAGCGGCTCCCTGATGATAAAATCTCCCGGAATCTAGAACGAGTGGCCAAGAGCGACACACACACACGCACGCGTATTAAATCCGTTATCTGATATACAATCTAGCGCACTGTGTAGGGAACATAAATCAATTGTCTTATATACTGTCTAGTGCACTAAGTAGGGAACATAATTAATTATGCAATACACTATCTAGTGCACTATGTAAGGAACACAAATCATCATCTAGTTATACTTTCTAGTGCACTATGTAGTGAACATGAATGCGTTATCTAATACACTATCTAGTGCACTATGTAGGGAACATGAATGCGTTATCTAATACACTATCTAGTGCACTATGTAGTGAACATGAATGCGTTATCTAATACACCAACTAGTGCACTATGTAGGGAACATAAATCCGTGATCTGATATACAATCTACTGCACTGTGTAGGGAACATAAACCAATTGTCTAATTCACTATCTAGTGCACTATGTAGGGAACATAAATTCATATCTAAAATACAATCTAGTGCATTATGTAGGGAACATAAATCTGTTATCTGATGTACAATTTAGTGCACTATGTAGGGAACCTAAATCCGTTAACTAATACGCTACCTAAAGCAATATGTAAGAAACATAAGTCTATTATCTAGTACACTATCTAGTGCACTAAGTAAGGAACATAAATTCTTTTCTAATATACAAACTAGTGCACTATGTAGGGAACATTAATCTATTATCTTTCACACTATCTAGTGCACTATGTGTTTGTGACGCGAACAGTTAGCTTAGTAGCTCAGTTAGCAGCTCCTAAAAGTTCTGTTATCACCCATATCCTTTGGTGTGTGCGAGAGGTTTTCTTTTGGGAGGGGGGGAGGTCCGGGGGTACCTCAGGGGGCATGGGGGTCCGGGGGTACCTCCCTGAAATGAGTTTTTGCAACTTCGGATGTCTGTGATGGGCAAAAAGTTGTTAACAGGCTGTTCTGGCTCAGCAAAGGGTCAGTGAACTGATGAGCTTTCCTCTCTGGGTCAGTAACTCTAAATGATCCTCCAGCCATCAGCATGAACAACAATGGGGTATAGAAAATGGAAGAGATAGTTAATACAGGGTAAAGAGAAAATAAGTGGGTGGAAAAAGTGAACATTTAAAGGAAAATTAAGTCATTGCCAGTTCCCACAAGCATAGACAACTGGCTTATTTTTTCCAAACCTGAAGCATAAGCTAAGATGTGCTTCCTCCACATAAACACAAATACAGTCATTATTTCTTTAAACTCCTGTTCAATGTCTTTAGGTTGACACCAACATTCCCATTGTGTCCACAATAGCTTATAGACATTTAAGACTGGAAGACTCCTTTCACACAGACAGCAGACTTAATTACGCTCTATTTGGCTTCTGGCCAAGGATGGCTACGGCATCTCAAAACCAGCAATCTCCAAATGATAGGACTGAGATTTGTTGGTTTTGTTTGTGATCTATGGGTCTATCAATACATACGCTTACGAGGTATTAAATACGAGGTATTTTTTACATTGTAAGAAACTATTTTGCATTTTCCATGCTGTCCCAACCTTTTCTGATTTGGGGTTGTAAATAAATTTTTCTCATTTCACTTCTTCTAAACAGATTAAAAGTAGGACCCTTTTCATATTCATTAGGGAACAACTCATGAATGTTTATATTACACTGGCACACACCATCGCTGAGATCCAGGTTCAAATTTCAGCAGGGCTATTAGCCATCCAGGCAACTACACAGACAAGGTTGGCTATGTCTGAGAGTTAAGGGATTGCGCAAAGCCCTGCGATAGGTTCAAGCCCTGTTCAGGGTATCCCTGTATTAGTGCTTAGTGTTTCCCGGTGAAACCGGACCTGCTGCAACCCTGACCAGGATCAAGTGGTTGAAAGACAGAAAATGAAATGCATTTTGTCATTCAGACTCAAATTAATGCACACTACTTCTAGAGGGCATGTATCAGGTAGCATGTGGACAGAATTTGGCATAATTCCATTGGCCAAAATCATAATCTGTGTAGGGAAGCAGTCAAGGTTGAGATTTTGTATGGCCAAATGGGAGTATGTACATAAATAGACAAATAACAGGGTTCTGAGTAAAGATGCGACCAAAGAGAGTGAAGAACTACTTTCTCTCAGGTAGGAGGTGAACCAATTCACATAACTTATAGATGAAGATAAAGACAAAGGCTGCTCAGGTCGGATAAGACAAGGATGTTTAGGGGCCCCTGAAGTCTGGTTGCTCAGTTGGGGAGAAGGAAAAAGAACCGGATGTGGGTCTCTCTCTGTCAGAATGCGATTACGACCTCTGCCGGCTGATTAGAGGCGCCTGCACAGAGATGAGGAAGAGTGCCCTTAGGGTGTGTCTCTCCGCATGCAACGCTATGTGGCGCCACACTCATCTATGTGTGGGTGGCAAAAATGCATCCGGCTGCTGCCCATGTTTCAGAGGGGATATGGGTTAGCTTCGATCTCCTCGGCCAGGGCAGGGTTCGGCATAGACAGAGAGGAAGCACGATGCAAATTGAACAATTGGATGCGCTAAAGGGGGAGAAAAAGGGGAAAAAATAAAAAATAAAAAATAAAAAAAATAAATGATGTATGCATACTCACACACACTGATCTTAAAACATAATAAAAGATTTAATAGCCTCACCATTTCAACTCTGTTAATATGTTACTTGACCCATTCAGAAGTAAAAAAAAAATCTGTCGCAACAAATTCCATGAATTCCAGCGTATAATATTATGGAACAATGTGAAACTGAAGTTCAGTTCCTGTGTTCTACTGTATAAAAGAAATCTCAGAGTGTACTCTCAGAAACTCCCATACAGTAAACCCATAATGCTCAAGTATAAATCTGACCTTTGGAATGCAGGACTGTACAAATCGACTCTCCCTGAGTAAACAGCCAGGTAGCGTGAATACCTGAGAGGCAGTGAGGCTTGTGTGGCAGGCGTGAGGGCAAAACATTGAGTCTGTCCTTCCTCTCATTTTAAGTTCTGCTTCCTGCACTCCACTAATGTTTTAAACTTTCCTTCTTAGAAATACCAGTGTCACTGTACTGGTACCGGTGCCTGTCACTGATACCATGCTAATGGTACTGGGAAAAGTTCAGTGAGGAAACTCAGTGTCTGAATGTTACACCTAAGCTTCATCAGAAGATTTATACACAGTGTCCTTCAGGTCACTATTCAGAGCCCATTTAGTCAAAAGAGCATTTGTAAGGTCAGTCAATCATATTACTCAAATATAATTTTTATTTATTGATTAGAATATTAACATCCTGTTTTACACACTTTGGTTAGATTCGTGAATTTTGTATCTCCAAATCACCTCACTTGCATGTGTTTGGACTGTGGGAGGAAACATGCAAACTCCATACAGAAAAGATCTGGACAGCTCCACCTGGGAATCTAATTTGCTGGAGCTTTCAATGGGCGCAAAACACACAGTAACACCCTGGACGGGGTGCCAGTCCATCGCAGGGCAGACACACCTACACACACACATACACACACCCATTCACCTATAGGGCAATTCAGTGTCTCCAATTAACCTGACTGCATGTTTTTGGACTGTGGGAGGAAACCGGAGCTCCCAGAGGAAACCCACGCAGACACGGGGAGAACATGCAAACTCTGCACAGAAAGGACCTGGACCGCCCCGCCTGGGGGTTGAACCCAGGATTTTCTTGCTGTGAGGCGACAGTGCTACCCACTGAGCCACAGTGCCGCCCGAGTGATGAATTCGTTTGTGAAAGCCTGAAGTAAAAGTGTCCATGGCAGCAAAACACACTAATCTACTGGTATGCAGCTGTTTTCTGTTTACTGTATCTACACAAGTACAGATAGTTAAAGGTATTAAGGCAGAAAATTGCTTTACAAACAGCTTTTATGCAGCTTCAGGGCTGTTGTGAAAAGTAGTGTTTTAAAACTATTTGCTGTGAATTTGGGGTGATAATTAGAGGCCTGTGGTCTGAGGGACTTTCATAAGCATTGGCGGGTCTGGCTTTTCATGCCCCACACGACAGTAAACCGTGCAGACCCCGGGCTTGTAGGAAAGCTGACATTGGTGCGTGTTTAACAACAGATTCTCTTCAACAAAAGATGTTCTGAACAATTCCTGTACATAGCTTTTCATGTTCAGACTGGCAAAGCAGGGAATGTGAGTGTGTGTGAGTGTGTGTGATTGTGTGTGTGTGTGCTTTTCAGAGAGAAGGTAAGCAAAAGCAGGCTATATTATCAGTAAGCCTGTTATTTTGCTTCTGAACATTCCTTCTTCTGGCTATAAAACTGAGAGGAAGAAAAAGGGAAGAGGGTTGGTTGTGTGTGATGTTGTGTAATTGAACCAACCATCTAAAAAGACATTACCGACAACTTAACTGTACTGCCAAGTTATAAATAGCTCTTGTAAATAACCCAAAAGCAATTAAGAGTAGGGATGTCCCGATCACATTTTTTTGTTCCCGATCCCGATCATTAATTTTGATCCTGATCCGATACCGAGTCTCAAACCGATACTTGTATTTTCTAGATATTGTCTAGATAAGAACTGGATAATACTGTTCACACAGTGCACACTTCAAGTACTGTACATTACAGTTATTCAAATTAATCCAATGTATATGTTTAACAACTGAATAGCTCTGCAGTGCTGTAGGAAAAAAATTGCCTGCATCCAAACTATTGCTTAATGTTCTTTTATTTTTACAAAATAAAAGTAAACAAACTTAGTGCAGCATTGTAGTAGTAAAACTAGAACACTCAAAATAAAGTGAAGGTTCTTTTTGAGGAAAATCAGCCAGTTCCTCTTCTATTCAGCTGAGTGTTTATTTTTTAGGTGTCGTATGAAATTGGTAGTAATTGTAGATCATTTGGTTAAATGATATCTGGTTTGTTTCTTATGAGCCACCGTACTTGTATGCGTGTTGTAACTGTAACAAACTTTTCTGTGGTTGTATTGATGGACGTTTCTACGCGAAGTGAGTGTTTTGACCCTTTGGGGCTTTCATAGTGCATGGAATAGCGTGCTTGGCTAACGCGATGACTCTAGCTGTCCGCTATTCGGTACCGTAACAGAAGAAGTTAATAAAGCGTTATGCTCCTGACAATTTGTGAATATACCGTTTATTTATTTCTTTATTAAGCAAGTGCATCACTACGTTGTTTTGTAAACCGATGTGATCCTTGACTCACACACCATATAAATAGTAAAATCCTACAGTAATGAACGCAGCTCTGCTCCTACCGCCTCGTGAAACGCTCGCATTGCAGACATTACACTTCACTGTTGGACTTGTTTCACTTTCCAATTTAAAGTATTTCCACACAGTGGACATGCTGACGTAAAACAAAGGATCGGGCTTAGGATTGGTCTTAGTAAAGCCGATACCGATCAGTTAAAAAAAAAATGCTTTGATCGGCCCTGATTCCGATCTTTGAGATCGGATCGGGACATCCCTAATTAAGAGTTAGGAAATAGGACGGTAATAGGACATTAAAATACTGTACCGATTCATATTAAAAACTCACAATTTGCCAATAAAGTAAGCCATTGAAAGATGCTATTAAATTTACATTTATTTTTACCTCTTAATGACTGACACACTATATGGTAAAACTTACCCAGTATGTCTGTGCCCTTGTAGTACTTATCCTACATGCTGTGCACTTTACTGTTTTTGTAAATATTCCACATGCTGCTAACTTACATATCTGTATATTACTGTATATTACCATTGGTATGTTACCAGATATTGTGTACCTCTGCTTATACTGTATGTACATACTGTACATACATTGGTCACTGAATACTGTAATACATACATGCACACGTCCATACATTTTCTATATATTGCCTGTATATAGTCTTATAGTTTGTATACATTGCTTGTATACTGTATTTATACTAGAGAGATACCATCAGCCGGAACCAAATTCCTTGTGTGTATCCACATACTTGGCCAATAAATCTGATTCTGATCCCGATTGTGCAAAAATTAAAACATGGTTTGACGAGTTTGGTGTAAAGAAACCCCAATGGTCAGCACAAAGCCCTGATCTCAGCCCCACTGAACACTACTGGGATGAACTGGAACTCTGATTGCGAGTCAGGCGAGTCAAATCCCCACACACTCCAAAACCTTTTGAAAAGCCTTACATCAGCAAAGAGGGGGCAAGTATGTATCAATGCACATGAATTTTATATGGGATGTCCAACAAGATCATGGTCAGGTGTCCAAATACTTTTGGCCAGATGAAATAGTAGATAAACAATGAAACACTGTGAAATTCACACCAATCATGGATATGTTGAGAGATGTCAGCTGGCATGCTAGCAGGTTGTTTCCCTCATCCCATTGGTTTGAGTGGCCTGAGGCTAACCGTGTTAGCTTAGTAGCCGTTATCGTGACTTATAAGTCTGATGTCTTATTAGAATCCTCTCTACTTAGGCAGCTGCCTAGGTAGGCAGTAGGCAGCAAGGCAGCTCACTAAGTTTACGAACAGACCCATAGACATTGTTATTATACACAGACATACGCTGAGTGCTTGGATGGCGCAGTGGCAAAAAAATGCCAGCCCACTAGCGATGGGATCCAGGGTTTGAATGCAATCGGCTGATCGGATGATTAGCTGTGTGGATGGATTGACACCCTATCCGGAGTGTGTTACTGCATTGCGTTACACTGATTCCGTAAAGCTGGACCATTAAAAATAAAAATGAAATTACAAAGCTGTACACTAATAATACACTAATAACACACTCAGCTACACAGCCTTGCCAAGCACCAGTATGCTTTCAGCTCGGAGGCACAGAAACAACAAATTATCCCATTGTAGTAACTGAAGCAGTCTGGTATTTGGAAACTGACACTACGGCAGGAATGCAGGAATGTTATTTACCTGGAAAAACATTCCAGGTGTCAGAATATCAATAACTCAGTGTAAACAGTCCTTCAGAAATGGCCCTGTTTACTAGTGAAATGCTGTCCCGTATGCACAAAACTAGTCTTTACAGCAATACTATGTTCCTGACCATCTGGAATGTATCGTATCCACAGGCTGTCATGGAGCAGAAGTCCCAGCTGTCCTGCAATTTACTATCAATATCCATTGCTTATTCAGACATATCAGTAACAAAGCTGGCTAGTAGTCAGTAGTTGGCATAGGAGAAAAGTATTTACACTATGACCACTTGCTTAATGTGCTGTCCGGTGGTATCTGGTACTAGGAAATTATCAGCAAGTCCTTTCTGTATGGTCTGAGGTATAGAGCATCCTTCCTACAGCATGTGCCTGGCCATCGAAATGACCTTGGAGGAAAAAAGGTATTGTGCTAATGTCCAGTTTGATGCCTTAGTACACATTATACAGTGGGGCCAAAAAGTATTTAGTCAGCCACTGATTGTGCAGGTTCTCCTACTTAGAAAGATGAGAGAGGTCTGTAATTTTCATCATAGGTACACTTCAACTATGAGAGACAAAATGAGAAAAAAAATCCAGGAAATCACATTGTAGGATTTTTAAAGAATTTATTTGTAAATTATGGTGGAAAATAAGTATTTGGTCAATAACAAAAGTTCAACTCAATACTTTGTAACATAACCTTTGTTGGCAATGACAGAGGTCAAACGTTTCCTGTAAGTCTTCACCAGGTTTGCACACACTGTAGCTGGTATTTTGGCCCATTCCTCCATGCAGATCTCCTCTAGAGCAGTGATGTTTTCGGGCTGTCGCTGGGCAACACGGACTTTCAACTCCCTCCACAAATTTTCTCTGGGGTTGAGGTCTGGAGACTGGCTAGGCCACTCCAGGACCTTGAAATGCTTTTTACGGAGCCACTCCTTCGTTGCCCGAGCGGTGTGTTTGTCATGCTGGAAGACCCAGCCACGTTCCATCTTCAATGCTCTCACTGATGGAAGGAGGTTTTGGCTTAAAATCTCACGATACATGGCCCCGTTCATTCTTCCCTTAACACGGATTAGTCGTCCTGTCCCCTTTGCAGAAAAACAGCCCCAAAGCATGATGTTTCCACCCCCATGCTTCACAGTAGGTATGGTGTTCTTGGGATGCAACTCAGCATTCTTCTTCCTCCAAACACGACGAGTTGAGTTTTTACCAAAAAGTTCCATTTTGGTTTCATCTGACCACATGATATTCTCCCAATCCTCTTCTGGATCGTCCATATGCTCTCTGGCAAACTTCAGACGGGCCTGGACATGTACTGGCTTAAGCAGGGGGACACACCTGGCACTGCAGGATTTGAGTCCCTCTCGGCGTAGTGTGTTACTGATGGTAGCCTTTGTTACTTTGGTCCCAGCTCTCTGCAGGTCATTCATCAGGTCCCTCCGTGTAGTTCTGGGATTTTTGCTCACCGTTCTCATGATCATTTTGACCCCACGGGATGAGATCTTGCGTGGGGCCCCAGATCGAGGGAGATTATCAATGGTCTTGTATGTCTTCCATTTTCTTACAACTGCTCCCACAGTTGATTTATTGTTTGTGGGTGACCAAATACTTATTTTCCACCATAATTTACAAATAAATTCTTTAAAAATCCTACAATGTGATTTCCTGGATTATTTTTTTTCTAATTTTGTCTCTCATAGTTGAAGTGTACCTATGATGAAAATTACAGACCTCTCTCATCTTTCTAAGTAGGAGAACCTGCACAATCAGTGGCTGACTAAATACTTTTTGGCCCCACTGTAGGTGTCTACAATGGTGGACAGGAGTTAGCATGGGCGCTTTGACTGACTGGCAACTATGCAGGCCCATACACCATAGGCCTGTCATATTCACCTTATGTCCAGTAATTAAATAATCTGCAATTAGAATCATAGAAGCTCTCTATTGGTCCACAGACTAAAGCCTTTATTTTCTCTAGCATGAATGAGCCTTTCAGTGGTTCGTGGCTCGTTCCTCCTCAGATCACTGTCAGTGGGTACTTTCCACAGCTTGAATAACTGCTTGAATTTCCATCATTCAGCCAAACACAATCATGAGTTTGGGCACTGATATTGAACAATTGCTAATGGCTTGCTAATTGATCCTAAAGAAGCAATGCTGGCGGTTTTTAATGCCTCTATCCCACTAGTAGTGGTCTAGCTTAATTTATAACTTCGCACTTTTCTTGTACAAACATTAGCAAGTATTATGTGCTTCCTGATGATGGTGCAGGTGAGAGGAAGTGGGCATGCCCCCACCACCATGCCATCTAATGAGCTGCCATGGCAAGATGCCAAGTAGGAAAAAAAATCACAAGACCATGTAATCCATTTACAGTTGGGATTACTATTAAGTTCCTTAGAAAAGCAAGACCATGCAGAGAATTATAGGACTACAAACGTCACAAAAAGGACAAGATTACTCTACTGTTTCATTATTACGAACCTTTTCTTCAACTGACATTTGTCATTAGAAGACTCTTTTGAATTCAAAATCTTTAAAGGGGAGGTACACTGTTGCCTCACAACGCCTCCTTTCTGTGAGTTTTCATGTCCTCCACATGTCTGCGTGGCTTTCCTCCGGGAGTTCCGGTTTCCCCCCACAGTCCAAAGTGAATTCCTTCCACAGTTCAAGTGAGGTGAATTGGAGATACTAAATTGTCCATGACTGTGTTTGACATTAAACTTTAACTGATGAATCTTGTGTAACCAGTGATTACCTGCCCTGTCATGAATGTAACCAAAGTGTGTAAAACATTATAAAATCCTTAGAACAGAGTAACTTAGAGAGCTTTGAATGATAAATATTCACATATTGCTTTTTGTAATGAGGAGGATTGTGTGTCACCACAGACGTACAAGCATTATTAGTCCTGAGTTGCTTTCTATGTCCTATTTGTATACAAAAGCCTCTATTACTATATTATTATTATTAAGTGCTTTTAAGATGATTCCAGCTTCTGATGACCATATGGATAGTGTTTCTGCAGAACATCCCGGGTTCTGTTTGTGTCTTCGGGCTTCTCAATAGCTCATTCTTTGTTCCTCTAACTGTATCCATCCTTTTTGTTGCTAGCCATACTCTTTCTCTTTTTTTTTTTTTTAAATTCTTCAATTTAAAAAAATGGTTCAATGGTTCAAGCCCCACCACTGCCAGGTTGCTGCTGTTGGGCCCTTGAGCAAGGCCCTTAACCCTCAATTGCTCAGACTGTATACTGTAACTGTGATGTAAGTCGCTTTGGATAAAGGCGTCTGCTAAATGCTGAAAATGTAAATGTAGTATTGTGACAGTATATTGTCACAGCAGCAATTGAGGGTTAGGGGCCTTGCAACAGTGGCAACCTGGCACTGGTGGGGCTTGAACCAGCGGCCTTTCATTTACTAGTCCAGTACCTTACTTGATAGGCTACAACTACAAGATAATTGGCAGATAAGTTCCAGATAATTAATCACAAATCACTTTTTCTAAAATAGGGTTTGCAGAATGACCAACCTGCAAAACAAGTCTGTTTTATGCTTATATTAAGTCATCTATAGGCCCCGTCAATAAATCAGATTTTCTACATGAGATTAGGTTGTGATGTTATTTGTCAGATTCGAGTCCTTAGAAATTCAGGACTTAAGAATGTAGATAATTGCTGGTAAGAAATCCTCAACACTCTCAACCGTATTTAAATTTCTGCTCCACTTTCACAATGTCTTCACCAGTTGCTGCACCTCCTTTCTCTTTCTCTCATACAAAAAGGTTTTCACCCCCCCCCCCCCCATCCTAATCCCTCCACCTCCGACTCACCAACAGGACGCACTCTTAAACTGCTTTAACCTTTTGCCTCCCTCATGCTGCCTCCCCCTCCTTTCTGTTGCTTAATAAAACCATGTGCTTTGTTTTTATCTACAGTGTTGGTTAAACCCAGTAAAATCGCACACTTCTGAACAAAGTAGCCCCATTCGAGTTACGCCGATTCTAATCCACGCTGCTCCTGCTGCGAGGTGACTCTGCATGCTCCGGGTCTGTTTGGAAAATAAAGAGATTACTCGGACAGTGCTGTGAGAACAGAGCACCGAGGCTTAAGTCAGCTGGCCTGAGTGTGAACACGGTGCAGATATTGAGAACTAATTGAAATGCATGAGTTCCAAACAGGGAAGGTATATGAAATACAAACTGTCATTTGTGGATTAAATGCTTATTATGTTTGTATAAAAACACTGAAGTCTTAAGCAGGAGCTGACAATTCATGAAACAAGGTAGTGCTTGTCCCAACATCAGAAAGATCTTTATGGAACATTGTTTTAGTAAGACAGTACATCTATATGATGCATACATTTATCATTTATTTTATAAGCTGAGCCAACCATACAGATGAATTTTGTGGGAATATAATTATGGACTGGAGCTCATTCATTGCTCTGAACACATTGTCCCCACCCCCAACTGACCAGATGGTTCTTAATAAAGTAAACACTGAGTTAACACCATGCCTCAACAAAGGATTTTTTTTTTCAGTTTTAGTCATTCCCTTTTCCCACTGCATTCACAACTTTTACTACATGCATTTACATTTTCAGCATTTAGCAGACGACTTTATCCAAAACAACTTACATTACAGTTACAGTATACAATCTGAGCAATTAAGGGTTAAGGGCCGTGCTCAAAGGCCCAACAGTAGCAACCTGGCAGTGGTGGGGCTTAAACCAGCAACCTTCTGGTTACCAGTTCAGTACCATAACCACTAGGCTACTGCTTGCACAACACATTGCATGTGAAGCCACGAAGTACTTTTTACACTAACCAGCACCCGATTTTTACAGAGACCAACAATATGCAGTCAAAGTCACCAACTATACTCAACAATACTCAACAGTACACACAATCAAGAAATACAGGACCATGCTACATTCACATGGGCAGAAAATATATGGAATTACTTAGCTTGTGGCAACAGTTTGGGGAAGACCCTTTCCTGTACCAGCATGACCAAGTCCCTGACACAAAAAGACAAGTGTCCTGCAATGTACCCTGATATTATAGCACTTATAGCAACAACTTTGGAATGAACTGTAACACATCAGGCCTATTCTTTCAACATAAGTGCATTCCTTATAAAAGCTATTTTGAGTAAACATACACAATTTCTTACAGACACACAGCCAATGTGTCTCCCAGTGTGAATACTATGAGGGTTCTTTAAAAAAGTTAACTTTTTTTAAACTCTATTTATTAAGAATTCCAAAAACAAATGACATCACTTTTCTACATAGTCACCTTCTGATGCATTTTTCTCAGCATCGTACCAACTTTTTAATGCCATCAGCAAAAAATGTGTTTGGAGCCGCTCAGGTGGCACAGCGGTAAAAAGACACGCTGCAACCAGAGCTGGATTCTGAGTACATCGTATCAAAACCAGCTCTGCCTCACCGGTTCGAGGCTGAGTGGCTGTATGAGCAGCGATTGGCCGGTTGCTCAGTTGGGGGACGGGACAAAGAACCGGATGTGGGTCTCTCTCTGTCAGAATGCGATTACGACCTCTGCCGGCTGATTAGAGGCGCCTGCACAGAGATGAGGAAGAGTGCCCTTAGGGTTTGTCTCTCCGCATGCAATGCTAGGTGGTGCCAAACTCATAAATGTGTGGGTGGCAAAAATGCATCCGGCTGCTGCCCATGTTTCGGAGGGGATATGGGTTGGCTTCGATCTCCTCGGTCAGGGCAGGGTTCGGCATAGACAGAGAGGAAGCACGATGCAAACTGAACAATTAAATGCGCTAAAGGGGGAGAAAAAGGGGAAAAATTTTAAAAATAAATAAATAAATAAAAAATGTGTTTGGTTGAGCGCGTAGCCACTGATGCACCGCTGCTTTCACATCATCATCACATGAAAATCTTCTTCTCCTTAAAGCTTCTTTGAGTGGTCCAAATGGTGGAAATCAGATGGCGCTAAATCCAAATGTTTTGGACAATAAAGTATGTCACTTAGCCAGAAAACAATAATAGCTGCAGAAATCTATGAAATCCCACCATTTTTTCAAGGCACTGTACCTTTTTTCAGTGGATGATGTATTAATACCCCAGGTGGACCTTTTGCTCTGTATATACTGTACACACCTTTCAACAGCCAGCACAAAAAGAGAATAGCCACCACACACAAATGCTTTTCATGTGAGTACATTCAGACTGTGTACCGGAACTAAAGCCTGGTCGAGAGAACTACGGCGGTGATGTTACAGAAAGCTGAAAGGTGAGAGGCAGGTTGTGTTCGCCGCTGCCCAGGCTATTCTGTGTTTTTTAAGACGGCCGGTACAGACAGTTAAGGTGATGTGAGTGGGAGGTGGACGTATCCGTCTGAGTGTGTTTAAAGCTTTTTTTTTATAGAAGCAGCAAATGTTTTTTTAAGTTCATTGTAAAATTGTGCTCAGGTAGGAAATGTGTTTGTTGTCTCTGTGTTAATAAAAGTCCTCTTTGAACCTGTGGTTTAACTGTGTTTGCAAACATGAGGAAATCCATCTTTATAATACATAATACAAATCCGTAACCTACCCAGAATGAAGAGACCCAGACATCTGGCCATGGCGGGGGTCGGGAGGATAAAAAGAGACAGATATCCAGAGGCCTGAAATGAAATAAAGATGTCGTTTTAAACAATTGAAACAACAAATTGTGTGTGAAAATTTGGATAAAAGCGTCTGCAAATGTAATGTAAATATATTAAAATGCCAGTTTGCTTAATTATATTCTCAATGGTTTAGTTTACAGAATCCACACCAGTTAAAAAAATACATTTACATTTATGGAGTTTGACACTCAAACTTCAATACTAAATCCACAACACATCAAATTAATGCACTACCAATTGTGTTTTACTTCATTTAGATGTTTTAGTTTGCCCACAACGGGCGGCACGGTGGCTTAGTGGGTAGCTCTGTCGCCTCACAGCAAGAAGGTCCTGGGTTCGCCTCACAATGCCTCCTTTCTGTGAGTTTGCATGTCCTCCCCGTGTCTGCGTGGGTTTCCTCCGGGAGCTCCGGTTTCCTCCCACAGTCCAAAAACATGCAGTCAGGTTAATTGGAGACAATGAATTGCCCTATAAGTGAATGGGTGTGTGTGTGTATATGTGTGTCTGCCCTGCGATGGACTGGCATCCCATCCAGGGCGTTACTGTTTGCCTTGCGCCCGTTGCCCAAAGCTGGGATAGGCTCCAGCACCCCCCTAAACCCTAACTGGATAAGCAGATAAGAAAATGAATGAATGAGTTTGAACACAACAAGCCACTTGTGGTGGAACTACATTTTTTTGCTAAATTGTGTTTTAAGTTTTCATTTTACTTGATTTTGATGTTTTAGTTTGAACCCAACGAACCACTTGTGGTGGAACTACATTTTTCTACATAAATTAGAACTTACGTGCATCAGCAAAATATTTAATTTGAACTCTAAACAGATAAACTGGATAAACAAATAAATGTTCATGATTCAATGACTAAATAATTAATGAGTAGATGACTCAAAGAGTCAATTAAAAGAAGAAACTGATTCAGTCAATAAGTTAATCAGCAGATCAATCAATTGAGTGCAACATATAAACCCAAATAAATAAAACTGTTGTAAAGCAAAATATCACATTTATGTAAGTTTAAATAATTGAAAAATGATTATGAATAAAAAAGCTTGACTGAGTGAGCTGGACAACACAGCAAGATCTGAATACAAACCACAATTAATGATTTTTTACATTATACAACTTCAACATAACAAAAAGGAACACATCATGATCTCATAACGAATTAATACGAATTTGAATGACAAAGTCTGAGAAGAGTATACAGTATATGTGTAGTCCAACATAAGCAGCCTAGACCCCAGGCTCATGACCAGATTAAGAAACGTTATGGTACTCACGCAATGCAAAGTGGCCGATCCCTCTGCACTCCCACAGAAGAGTTTGAGCGTGTAGTGATGGATACAAAGTGAAAAAGTGTGTGCGTACAAAAAGAGTGTGCTAGTAACGGTAGCCACACTGGCTTCGAGGTGTAAAAACAGAGTGGCCGCGACTGGCCAATCAGCACGACTGGCTGACCTGACCCCCTCCCTCTTTCGAGTGTCAGTGCAGTAATAGGGTGATCGAACACTGATTCTTATTCAAATGGGTCTGTCATTCTAAAAAAAGGCGAAGTGAAAAAAGGCGAGCTGGTCTCTAGGCAGGCGGAATGCACTTGTCCATTATTTGGCAATGGTTCAGACTGGTTAGGGGTGAAGAGGGGAGGGACGGGACCCCACAGTCAGTGTTCCCTCTACATACTGACATGATGGCCACAAAAAACAGGAACTTCTAGTCTTTAGAAGCAACGTGTGAATATTTCATTTGAAAAACTGAGAAGTTCAGAAAGGTTTCAATGCAATTAAAAATATTATAAGATATTATTTTATTATAAACTTTATTAGTTGGATGATACAGCAAATAAACAAAGCAAATTGATGATGTGCTTTTTAGACAAGCAGAATTTTTTGTTAATGCTGCCATGTCATGATTATTTAACCCCTAGTGCTAGTCTGTATGACCCTAAGTTAAGTTACAACATGATTAAACCATTGGGAACTGGTAGTCTTGACTGTGTGTCTGGCATCATGAATTTACAGAAATACCAAGGAATTTTGAGGATGAGTGTTCTGCATTCTGTCAGGAATTTGAACCTTGGTGATAATTGGACTTTCCAGTAAGACAATGACCCCAAGCAGATGTCCAAGTTAACCAAAGCTTGGTTAAGGAATCAGTCCTGGAATATCCTGGGGTGGCCTTTTCAGTCTCCAGATTTAAATCTATTATATACATCTATTTTTTATTTAAGGTAAGCAGTTGCAGCACAAAAGCCATCAAACCAATGAGCTGGAAGTTTTTGCACAAGAAGAGGTATCAGAAGCTTTTTACTTTCAGAAATCGCTTATTAGAGGTTGTCAAGGCAAAAGGATGTTCCATTAACTACTGTGACTGAGAGATAAATAATAATGCACTTGGACATTGTTAAAAATATTAGATGTTCTTCATCTCAGCTCCTAATTATATCCACGTTATCAAAACTGCTCATATGTGTCAATAGATTTTCAAGATTTTCAATGTGTCACATTTAACATAAAACATTTTATGTTAAGCTATTAAATGTATTATTTAAAACTGTCCTCATACTTTATGGATTTAATTTTTTTTTGTAGTTCAAACCTTCACAGTGCACACCTGATCATGCACAGTATTGAACAGCCTATATTTACTTGTTTTTACTTTTTATCACTGTCAGATATTTCTGTTATGTACTGATTAAATATACACACCTCTTAATCATTCAGGTGTTTCATTCAGTCCCACTGTCACAGGTGTATAAAATCAAGCACCTAGGCATGCAGTCTGCCTTTACAAACATTTGTGAAAGAACGGGTCATTCTAATGAGCTCACTGAATATGAGTTACAGGATGCCACGTTCAAACAAATCAGTTCATGAAATTTCCTCCCATCCCAGATTTTTCACAATCAACTGTGAGTGGTATTATTGAAAAGTGGAAAGTTTAGGAGCCACAGCAAGTTAGGCACAAAGTGGCAGACCAGTTATAGAGTGGGGTTGATGAGTGCTGAGGTGCATAGTGCATGAAAGCCACCAATGCCCTGCTGAATACCTTAGTACTAGGGATGTAACGATGCACCACCAAGAAAGTTAAAAATCGGTGCACGTGCCAGGATTTGAATGCATAGTTTGCACCTACCTCAGAAATAAAAAGGCATTCATTATTTAGATAAATAAAAGATAAGCACAAATACAATATTTTATTTTACTTTAAAGAGAAATAATAAATGGAAACTTTGTCATAATTTGTCTTCAATTTTATTTTGTATCGTATCGTGAACCCAGTATCATGAATCGTATCGCATCGTGGGTAGAGTGTATCGTTACATCCCTACTTAGTACCAGTAGAAATCTTAATGTTTTAAGATACAAACACATTTTAGACAATTGTATGCTACAAACTTTGTGGGAACAGTTTGGGGAAGGCTCTTTTTCTCTTGCAGCATGATTATGTTACCAGATAAGGTTGCCAGATATCAGATAGTGTGTTGCATTCACAATCCACACTTTGCTTGACGTCGAATTAAAAGCATTATGATTCAAAAATGTGTGTGTGTGTGTGTGTGTGTGTGTGTGTATGTTCATTTAATTTGTGTGGTTTCCACTCTTAGATTCGGCCCATACTGTAACGTCAATGCGTCACTATACAGGAAACAGCACAAAGGATGTTTACACACGCCTCTGATTGTCCTTGAGGTCCTGATTAGATGTGTCTGAGTGTCCTGACCTCCAAACCAGATACCAGACATCTTTGGTCTGAAAATCTAATAAAACGTATTGACTGAAAAGATTTGTGTGCTCTAGGTGTATTCTCCACTTAATACCATGCTTGCTTCATTAATTCATGTAATCAGTTGTAGCTTAGTGGTTAAGGTACTGGACAAGCAATCAAAAGGTTGCCAGGTTGCCACTGTTGGGCCTTTGAGCAAGGCCCTTAACCCTCAATTGCTTTGATTGTTTACTGTCACAAGTGTAAGTCGCTTGGATAAAAAACGTCTGTCAAATGCTGTAAATGTAATGATATGGTACAAAAGTAACTCACATTTTATTTAGATTTATTAAGTGAAATATACTAGTATTCAAATGGTTTCTTTTTATTTGAACCATGTAATAACAAAATAATAAATGACGTACCAAAAATAGTGCAGGATTTTAGCTGTTTGTTTAAACACTGATAATAAGTTGACTTATATTAATTCATTACTCTTAAAATAAAATATGTGGGTCCGAATTTAGTGGTGACCCATACTGTACTTAAATACCCCTTCTAAATCAGGTAACTGTTCTTGATCAGGGGCTAGAGATACTAAAGCAGGCAGTATGGGTGGAACAAGAGTGCATTCAAATCAAGTCATAACAGAATCAACATGGATTGAGGCACAACAAGCACAAAATTTAAAACCCAACTGCAATACATTGTATTTACTTGACTACTGCAAAATTAGGTACACCAGAAAAATGAAAACCTTGAGAACTACTTTTGGTCAGTTGAGGTCCAAGTACAATGAGAGCTCGAGTCTTGCACTTGAAATGATGCTTTCAAAAATACAGAATGCAGGCGCCCAGGTGGCGCAGTGGGATATTCCGCTAGCGCACCAGCACCGAGATTCTAAACTCCTCAGTTTGAAACTCAGTGTTGCCACCGGTCGGCTGGGCGCCATCTAGCGGGCATAATTGGCAGTGCCTGCAGCAGACACGTCTCTGCGGGATGACCAAACGATGGGTAAGATTCCTGATTAGCAGATAGAGAGGTGCCTGTGCAGAATGCATAGGTGAAAAAGGGTTCCGCTAAGGGCTGCGCACGGGTTGGAGGAGGTGTGAGCAGCAATATACCCCCCTCGACTGCAATCAGGGATACCCCATCAGCGGAAGACAAATTGACTATGCTAAATTGGGGACTTTAGAAAAATTGCTGTGCTCAGCAAGCACAGTGGGACAAACCTAAAACTGCCCTGATGTTGTTACTGCTATTTTTTCCATTACCATGGCGTGTTTGATCCTAGTTTTATTGAGAATGTGGTCACAGCCTCACCTTCAGCAAACTTCTCCTGCTTTCATAGTTACCTTTGTGCAAGCGGAAACGGAAAACTGTTTTGTCAAATTCTTTCTCTGTCCACATGGGTTTGTTCCAAGTTACACAAGTTTTCCTTTACCAGTTGAAATCATTACAGTAAGTAAACTGGTCCAGTTCCAAAGCCAGTGTATATACAAGTATACAAGTAACTACCATGTATATCAGCCCAACATTTTATAAATCCTTGACAGTGTCATGTACTACTGTTCCGAAATAGGCACTGCCATGCACATTTTAGGGGGGTGGCTAATGTTTTGGATTATCAGTGTAACTGTGGATTAGTGAATGAGGGGGGACCTATACACTGTGGATCAAGTTGACACTGTCAAATAAATCCAGCTGATTCTAATTCATGACAGGCCTGTTTTGGTGGATTTTAACTGTGATGGCAAAAAAAAAAAAACTGTTGCCATCAAGTGTATGTTAGCTGTTAACAACCTTATTTGATCAAATGTCTTGTCTCCAGCCTTTCCAGTGAACATGACAGAACAACTGCCAATTCAAATGTTAACTCCTGAACTTAGTGCTGCACCTCACTTGGATAAACACGTAACCCACAATGCAATCATGAGCAAGTTCGGACACATGCTTATTAAATACATTCATCAATTCAATCCACACGTGTGTGGTTAGTGATTTATCCAGTATCCCGTGCTGAGAAATGTATCTGGTACTACTCCTCAAAAGGATCATGGCATCAAATGTTTCTATTCACAGGTGACAAGGTGGTATATCATTTAATAATCTACGCATTGAAATGCATGTTGGATTCAAGGACTTGACACTGGTAATGTCAGGTGGAGGCCTACTCTATAAAGGGTCACACACAAAGGCTTACTAAAATGGCCAGTGTGCTGAACTTATTGTGAAGTGGAAACATCTTAGAGCAACAACAGCTCAGCAATGAAACCCTGGGCCTTACAAGCTCACAGAACAGAATCAAGTTCCATATGGCCTCTGCACTTTCTAACATCAGCACAAAATGACTTATTGAGAGTTTAATTGATTGAGTTTCCATAGTCAAGCAGCCAAAACAAGTACTAGATCATCATGCACAAATCCAACAGTCAGCTGGAGCGATGTAAGGCACACCACCATTGGACTCTGAAGCAGTAAAATGAGTCATGCTTTACAATCTGACAGTCTGATTGGCAGATGCACAAATTAGGGTATGACCAGCTCACAAAGTACCAAATGTTAACACTGGAAGGGGCTTGGGGCTGCTTTTAATAGGACAAAATGTAATTGAATCCCGGCAGTCAAGTTCCAAAACATAAAGAAAAGCCTTCCAAATGAAATAAAAGCTGTTAAAGCAGTACCGGAAAGACAAACAAAATTTTGTTGTTCATAGTTTTGAAATGAGATGTTTAACTGACTTGGTGTAGACATATGTTGTTCTACTAATAAATATCACTAAAAATAAGTCAAATATGTTTCTCTCGATGTTAAACATTGATCTCCTTTGTTATTGTTTTCTGTAACAGCCCTACATGAAAGACACACAACCAGGTATTTTTGAAAGGGCCATTACATAAAAATTTGGGAAGAGTGAGGATTGATGTTCCAGAACTCTCTAATTCTCTGCATTCCACACAAAATACCAGAGTTTCTGAGTACAGTTCTTACTGTATGCCAGACAAACAGCACTAAACACAATACTGAATCGGTATCCCGGACCAATACTTCATTGCTTGGTCTGTAAGTTATAGAGCAAATAAAGAAAGTATTCAGATGTTTTGCAGTTTATTGTGTTGTGGATTTGATTATGGATTATTCTGGATGGATATATTTGCATTCTATTCTTTAACACCCAAAAACAAGTATTGGTCTTGTCTTGGTTTTAGAAATTACGAGTATTGGTCCTGTCTTGGTCTTTGCAATTACAACTGTTGGTCTTGTCTTGGTCTTAGCAATTACAAGTATTGGTCTTGTCTTGGTCTCAGTCAAGTAAAGGTTTTGCTCTTGGTATTAACCGTTTAAAGTAATACATCTAATATGTATCTATATCCTTCAATGATATTTGTCTTGTCTTGGTATTACCCATCTTAAGTATTAGTATTGTCTTGATATTAACCATTTAAAGTATTAGTGTCATCTTGGCCTTGATCCTTTAAAAGTATTGGTCTTGTCTTCTTCTGAACCATGTATATGGTTCTATTTTAATCATGTTTATGGTAATATTGGTCTAGTCATGTTAACCATTACAAGTATTAGTCTTGTGTTGGTCTTAACCATTAGAAGTAGTGGTCTTGGTCTTGAGAGGTCTCTTGAGGAAAACTACACACAGCATATAAGCATACCCAACAAGGAAAAGCTGAAAGGATATTTTGACAGCTTTCTCTTTAAATGGGTGTAACTACGTTCTGATGGAAATTCATTAATCATTAATCAAGCCATTCCCATAAATAGGAAACACAAATCTCTAACTGATCTTCATGCTTCTACAAATGCTACACCTAAAATCCCTTTATAGGCACAAAAGATATTTGTGTCTATAAACACAAAATATACAGCATGATACAAAATAGCAGCCTCTTTCTAGACTGTGAGACTGCACTACATTCAAAGGTCTAGTCTGGGACTTGTGGAACTCCTTAACCATCATACTTAAACTCAGTAACTTGGACAAAGGTCAAAACATAACTGATTAAGTTAATACTAAGACAAATTCCCATGATGCTCTGCTCCACATACAGTATGCTCACAAGGTGTTCTGAGCAAGTTATATGCAGCTCTTATCTTTTGTCCAATGAATTTCATTCAATGTTTTGATTTTAGCTTCAATGCCTTAGACATTTTGACTATAAGAAAAGTCAATAATAACCAGCAGTGGAAAGCATGCACAATTTTTTTTACAAACTTAACCATCGTCCTTGAATGTTCCTGAATGTGATAAATGTAATCAGACATAAATGAACCGATACAATAAGAAATAAAGACTCAACGTGTCCAATAATGTTTCTGCAAACAAAAACTGTGCAAGCTCAGTTAAAATACAAGTACCTACAAAGAAAACAACCACCAGCCACTAATAAACTCACAGATAAAATACAGAAATAAAAAGAACTTACAGTAGCTCCGAAAAAGAGTGGAGTGCACAGAAAACCATATATCGTGTATACCATGTTATATCAGGTCGTAAAACCTTGAACAGGGCAGCGCCGATTCAGCACAGAACTTTGGCCATTAAAAACTGTCCCCAAGACATAGCCAAAAGTGTGTCTGTGTAGACACCCAGAAACTACGTAATAAAGTGTGGGCAAAATAACAAAAATAATTAAAAGAAACTATAAATAAATATAATCTGCGGTTCAAAACAGAGATGCTGTCCCAAGCGTGCATCGGAAACCTCAGGTGGCCAGCAAAATACTTTCCACAGAAGAACAGGGGTGAAAACTAAGGTATCACCATAACATCTAAGGTAACTAAGGTAAGGTAACACCAGCTACTTGGTCCACCAGTGTGCAAAAATTCCCATTTACAAAAAATTTAAAAAAATTTCAATTATACATCATGCCAGCATTTTTTGCAACTAAATCTTTGTTTGTGATTATGGCTGACTACAGCTGGTGACTTCTCTATGTCCATATAAATAGAAAAAGCAGCTAAGGCTGCAAAGAAAACCCAGACTGCCTTATTATGCTTTGCTAAAACTTGTCTGGATGGTCAGATGGTCAAAACCTATTGGACATTGTGTTTTATAATTAAAAAAAATGCAGACAGATATAAGTAGTATATCTAAATAACTAGATTGCCATTTTATTTCCTTTTTTCTTTGTTGACTTTTGCCCTTTTTCCTCCCAATTTAGTCGTTTCCAATTCCCTGATTGTAACTTCCTCTGTGGCTGCACACCCCAGCCCTAACCGTGGAGACTCTCACTCACAAGGTTTGATGGTGGCATGTATTCTGTTTCATTATAGTGTTTATAAACATGATTTGTGCTGTGTTACAGTGTTCACAGTGTACTGAGATAAGCAAAAGTTTAGGAACCCTAGCAAACTACACATAGATATTGTTGCTTTTGGAAATGAAAAACACTTCGAAACACAACCTTTTCAGAAAACTGCTTAAAAATAAAGTACAAAATAAAGAATTCCCTGGCAATGTTTATAAACAGAAATATCTTCTACCCCACCGCGGTACGAACCTTAAATATTTTTTTATAAGGTTATTTAAAACACATGGGACTGTGCAATTTTCAGATAGTTTACAAAGGGTAATGTGCAATTTTCAGGCAATTTTACAACGTTTACATTTACATTTACATTTTTTACATTTTCAGCATTTAGCAGACGCTTTTATCCAAAGCGACTTACACAATGAGCAATTGAGGGTTAAGGGCCTTGCTCAGGGACCCAACAGTGGCAACTTGGTGGTCAGAGTCAGAGTCAGAGAGGTTTTATTGTCATTTCAGCTACATACAAGTACATATTGAAACGAAACAGCGTTCCTCTAGGATCACGGTGTAACACGGTACAAAAAGTGCAAGACAATACAAAACACTGTAAATACAACAATAAATACAAAAAATCCTATAATAAATAACTACAAAAGATATTCCTAATTATCCCTAATCTAAACAAGTAATTAGAAGACAGGACTAAAGACAAGTGTTAGTACATGATGGTGAATAGATGGTACAATGGTTCATGAGGTAGCGGGGTGGCGGGGCTTGAACCGGCAACCTTCTGTTTACTAGTCCAGTACCTTAACCACTGAGCTATCACTGGCTGGGTTATGTGCAAATTTCAAAAAGCTTGCTACTGAACAGAGAGTCTATTTTTTTGTGTGTTATTGTTATTGTCATTGTAAATTCTATAAATTTTTTTATTTTGATATTTTGTAAATTCTAGTTTTCTTTCTTTAAATATTGTTTATAAACACTTGAGAGTATGGCACCTTAATTTCTTTATACCTGGTATAATGACAATAAAGATATTCTAATTCTGATAAACGTTTATAAACCATTACTATGCATTTTATGAACTTCAAAAAATTAAGTAAAAAATAAATAAATAAAATAAATAAAAAAAAGCAATTGTGTAATGTACAGTGGTGGGTAATTGTTCCCTACAAATGTATGAAAACATTTCACTTCAACTGTACCTTAATTTTCATCCTATATTCAACTCAAAAGCTGTTTTACTGCTCATATAGCCTTAAACAAGTTTATAATTTTGTATTTTACTGTAAACAAACAAACATTAAAAACCTCCCATTTAATGCTAATTTACTGTTTATTTGTTGATATACTGCTTTATCATACTGAGGGGAGAATTAAACATAACAAGTGTCACATGCACGTTTACGTTATTTAAGTGGTGAAAAAAAAAAAAAAAAATATATCTATTTATTAGTTTTAGCCGGAATATAATTAATATAAAGGTTAATAAACAAAGTTAACTGTATGTGTCAGCGCCATTCCAAAAATGAACGGAATACCGTGATGTTAGGTTAGCATAGTTATTTCGATAAAAATGTACATTTTGAAGCAAAACATGTCACTAAGTCAGCAGTTTGAATAAACTTAAGACTTGTTAACAATATAAAGACCATATATACACACACACATATATATACACTGTCCAAATATAAAATAAAATTAAATTAAATTAAATGAAAGAAGACAAAGTTTCCTCACCTGTCGTTCCTCACCTGGACGACGTTAGTTCTTTCTGTGACGCGCGCGCGCGCTGTGTGAGCACTGCAGTACATGCACAACGCAGTTATATAGTGGGCGGAGTCACAAACACAGTTCAGCCTGATTATTCATTTCCACATGGGTCGCGGTGGGTCCGGCGTCCCTCCACGATAACACACACACACACACACACACACATACACACACACACACACACTCATACTTTACACCCCATGAAACCCTAGGCACAAGGCATAACCCTATATCATACACCCTACCCTGTCAATTGTCTATGGTCCCAATAAGAAGCATGGATAACTATTACATTTCATTATTTACCCTCATTTAAAGTGTGGGAATTTGTAAAAAAAAAAAAAAATCCCTACAGTGATCAGAAGAGGTCAGGTCCCCAGAACTCAGGTTGCTGAGCCACCTCTATCAGCCAGCATCACCTACACTTATCTTGCAGCTCAGCTACTGTTTATGGTAAGGATTTTTATTATTATTTATCTGGTTGGTTTTGAAAACTCTAGGCAGGAATGCACTCAATGTCACTCATCTGTGGGTTCCTCTGACCTCCTGAACATGGGATGGATGAAAGTTTGGCTGCTTTAAGTTTCCACTGGTTGTAAGGTGGGTGATTTTGTAAGTGTGGGGCATACTATAAAATGTTTTATATAATTGTTCTCCAGCTACCTCATAGGGTGTTTAGTTCAAAATATGCCCCCCCCCCCAATATTTAGATATCATCAAAATGCCCCCCAATATAATGATGTAAAGTCATACATAAACATTCCATTTACTAGCTTTACGTGATGTAAGGATCTTTCAGTGTTCAGTTGGTAATCAGTTGTTAATATGGCAGGAATGTAGGAATATGGAATTTCTCCCCCAATCCCGGTAGATTTGCCCCCCCCCCCATATTCAATTGATGACTATGTCTTTGATTGATTGAAACGTACATTGTCCAAATCTAAGTTATTTTACTTTTATTTGGTTCTTATTCATATCCATGTAACGAGCTGTGGTGGTATGGCACCACCGAGTGGCACCAATGAACATTTTTTTTGTCAAGCCATCATTGAATGCACCTCACCAGATAATAATCCACAGGAGTAGGTGGTGGTGGCTGTTGGGTCTGCTGAAATTATTATTAATATCGCTGTAACATTGATAAAACAAGTAGCATCAAAGTAAACTAAAATGCGTAAGTATGTGGAAACCCTTTATAATCATAGTCCTTCCAGTCCACTAGCTCCCTCTCGACCTGCTAAAGCACAGTTCATCAAGCCTTAACATGAGTGTATTTTTAGGACTGTAATGAGAAAGTAGACATACACTGTGTGTTTTATCTTGACAGACATACCTGAGAGGATTTGTTCTCCATTTCGCCCAGTATCTGAGCAGAGCGCTGTCTTAATGCATCCCATAAGGCTTCTGCACTTACATGATCTAGCAAAAATAGAAGCATGAAGCATGCATGTTAACAGGACATAAATAAAATCACTTAGGTAAAATATATATAAGCATCCAACTTTGTGGCAACAGTTTAAGGATGGCAATTTTTGCTTCATCTGATTGCACTCACACAATGCAACATCAGAAGACACATGGTTTGGCCTGCACTGAACCATAAAATCTATTCTACTGAACACATATGGGGTAACTGCAAGCCAGGTCTTCTTGTCCAACATCAGTACCTGATTGAGGCTCAAATTCACACAAAATATCACAGAGAGCTTTGCTGGCAGAGTAGAGGCTGTTTAAGACCCCAAGTGGGGCCAACTTCATACTAGTAGCCATGGTGTTAGAATTGGGATGTCCATCAAGATCATAGTCAGGTGCCTACACAGTTTTAGTCATGTAGTGTATGCAGATCCATACAGTGAGAGGATGCTCCATACTCTTCACAAATTAAAAGTACTTTAATTAAAAAAGCGAGAGGTTGATCAGATCTGTGGTCCAACCACCGGGCCACGGACCACGGTACCAGTCTGTGCATCATTTATTACCCGGCCGCACAGAAAGAATAAATAATTAAATATCGCAATGAAAACACTGCTTCCATTTCCAACACACTTTGGGTGTTATTGTCTCCTATCAACTCTAGGTGGGAGCGTTTCATTGCAGTGAAAATTGCTCAGGGTTCCCACTGATTTTCCATCATTTGTGAGCAGTATTGCTATATCTATTTTAAATCCCCCGCCCCCGCCGGTCCATGAAATTATATCTTATATGAAATCGGTCCGTGGTGCAAAAAAAGGTTGGGGACCGCTGGATTAGAGGAATAGTTGAAACAGTAACCAGAGGACATCTATACAGACATGATTGCCAATGTCTGAGGGAGGGAGAAGGAAAGCCAAAGTCCTGCAAGTGATTGGTGCCCTTTCCACCACAGGGCACCAGTTTGTTAAAGCCCTTCACTTTGTGCTTTAACAACCTGTCCTATTGCAGGCGAAGTCAAGAGAGGGTAAGTGGGTAGAGGAATGAAAGAAAGACATAGAAGACATGAAACTAAGACAACTGGCTTAAAATAAAGAATATTTGAGCTGATCTGAATTCCACCAAAAATCTGTAGTGAACCTTAGTTGTAAAATTGTAAACCACTGTTTTGTCAAAATTGCTTTATTACATTGTGAAAAATTTAATAAAACCTATCCTAAATGGCTACTAAAAGACCATAATATGTGCCAAAGGTGGCTCAATCAATATGTACACAGGGGGAAGAATAATTGTGATTTTTTTTACTTTTTATTATTTAATTATACAATACAATGTCAATGCATGGTATTTTCAGTTTTGCAAGTGAAAGATATTATTTATTCAGGAAATGAGGCATATGTCAGTTTACATCATACACAGCATGGTCAAAAGTATGTAGACACTTCCTCTAATTAGTGGCATTGGCTAGTTCTGCCACACTCATTACTTACATGATGTTTACATGCCCATATATTTGATGACCTAGTGTCCACATGGGGTATATGTACTATTTTTCATTAAAAATGGCAAGTATCACAAAAAATCACTGCTTGAAATTGTAACCAATAAATCATTGTATTAAACAGCCTACCTTTCATGCTGTCCTTCATCTCTCTGTACCATACTGGGGTGTCTCTGTATGAATAAGACGAGCTGAGGAAATACTCTGCGATCGAATCACCAAACAAGCTAAAAGAAAGAGAACCAGCTGATCAAACTTTCCCTCTCATCCATCAGATGATCTGACCTTCTCTTTTAACCAGCCACTCATGCATCAGCTGTGTCAGGCAAAGCAAGCACGTACTTTCTTACACAAACACACATCTCCTACAAATCTACACAGTGTTGCTGGTGTTTTGGGGTATTGAACCTGTGCAGATATTGCTTGTAGTATTCATCTGAGTTGCTTGAGGTGGTCTGGTCAGTCATCCTTGATGTTTGGTAGCAACTGCTTTTCTCAGTGTGATGACAAGCATGAAGACGAACACTGTAATGCACAACAACTACACAACTGAAGCGTTCAACAATTTAACACTTGATCATTGCAATACTGAAAGAATTCAGACTAGAACTGACTAGGCAACAATTCCATGAACTGATTTACTTTTTTTTTTATTTAAGTATATTCAAGGTAGAAATGAATTCCAGACTCACTCACCACATTTGGAGCCACTTTTAAATAGCTAGTCCACTTTCTTATGTTTTTGGCACATAGGAGAAACACGAAGTACCCAATGCAAACCCACAAAGACATGGGAAGGACACGTGAAACCACTGGGACAAAACTCAAACCCAGGTCCCAGGTTGCTGTGCAGCACCCACACTGCCTGTTTCATTGCTTGGTTTATATGCACTTACATAGATAGATTTTATCTTACTATATAAACCTATATTTAAAATTCATTATGCTTTTTTTTTTAAGAAAAAAAAAATGGTAGTTACTAACTTCAGCTCCTGAATTATTATTATTTTTAATTTAATATGTCAATAACATGGTTATTATTTTTTCATTAAGTATGTAGTACGCAATTCGGCATGTGGCTACGATTTTTATTCATGGGTTACAAATGTTAATAGTTTAATTACAGTATTGCACTGAATAATCTAGCAGTTGGTCTAAAATCCTTGTGTCTAGTGTGCATGAAAACGTTAGGTCAATTGTGATGAATTTTCTTCTACAATTTTAGGTAAACCAGACCACACAGATGTGATAAACCCAGGATCCTTGCATCACTCAGCATCACTTTAGCTACACCTAGACTGGCATTAATAGAACATTAAAGAAATGATACTCTCTTACCTGTAATTGCAGCTCTGTCTTTGACTCTGTCTCTGAGACTCGGTGTCTCAGATCTAAACCCTTTGACATCATGCCAACTGACCTCGGATCAGTCTGACCCGGTACAGACGAGGCGATGTGCAGATTACCACGGCCATGGAGACATGGTTACCCAGGTGACACCCAGCACCTGGTTCCTCTACGCCAGAGTCCCTCACGACTCCCTCTCCTGCTGCACATAGGGGCTGTTTGGTAGTGTGTGTTCTGGTGTATGTGTGCGGGCGTCTGTGTGTATGTGTGAATGTGCTGGTGTTTAATAATTGACTCTGAAACTCTGAGGCCAGACCTGTCCTGTTAATTCTGAAGCTTTTGTATAAAAATGACAAATAAAGTGAGAATGAGGCAATTATGTGTGAAGTAAAAGGCAGAAAGAGGCGCTTTAATTTCTATGGCAGACATTTACATGATGTTAAAACTTATGTAGCTTTAAGCAATGTGGGATGGTCATTGGGTTTGAGAACAAGTGGAAGAGTCCTTAAAGTACCCTTGATAAGGTCATTTTAAACCATATTAAACCCTCCTTGTAGAATTATAGGATTATATTGTTTTACCCTCCAGAAAAGAGTTCAAATTACATAGCAATATTTCTACAATTTTATTTATTTATTAAATAATTTACATTTATTTATGTCATAATTGTCAAACTAAAGAATTTAAGTCTATTAACCAAAACTTTAAAGACAAAAAGTACCAGCATAAGCACCCAGGTGGTGGGATATTCCACTAGCACACCAACGCCGAGATTCTGAACTCCTCGGTTCAAAGCTCGGCATCAGCTGGGCACCATCTAGCAGGCATAATTGGCAAGGCCTGCAACAGACACGTTTCTGCTAGGGCGGGATTTACATTTTCAGCATTTAGCAGACGCTCTTATCCAGAGCGACTTACAGAAGTGCTTCCATAGTAAACATTACCATACTCTAGTTCAAGAACACAAATCTGCTGAAACCCTGTTAGAACCAAAGTTTTTTTTTTTTTTTTTTTTACAGGAAATGAATAAGAGCGTTAGTAAGTAAGTACATGTCAACTTAAGTGCTTAGTAAAGAGGTGGGTTGTTAATCATCTTTTGAAGACAGCAAGAGACTCAGATGTTTGGACAGACAGAGGAAGTTCGTTCCACCACTTGGGTGCCAGTACAGAGAAAAGCCTTGATGCTTGTCTTCCTTGAGTCCTGGATGGAGAATCAAGTCGAGCGAGACTAGTGGCTCGGAGGTTGCGTGGTACAGAGCGGGCTTTGATTAGACCTTGAAGGTAGCTTGGGGCTGGTCCATTTTTGGCTTTGTAGGCGAGCATCAGTGTTATATTTAAACTGAATGTGTGCAGCTACAGGAAGCCAGTGAAGAGAATGCAGCAATGGGGTGATGTGGCAGTGTTTAGGTTGGTTAAAAACCAGGCGAGCAGCTGCATGGGATGACCGGACTATGTGGGTGGGGTCTTCAAACCCTGATTGGCAGACAGAGAGGCGCCTGTGCAGAATGCATGGGTGAAAAGGGGTTCCGCAAAGGGCCACACGAGGGTTGGAGGAGGCGTGAGCAGCAATATACCCACCTCGACTGCAATCAGGGATCCCCCAGCAGCGGAGGACAATCTGACTACGCTAAATTGGGAGAAAATGCATAAATAAAATAGAAAAAAGGTACCAGAATAAAAACACAATGCATTTAATAAAACATAATTTTATTTATGTATTTCATTTACTTCTTTTAGGTCATTTTATTTCATACAATATGTTGCTTTTACTTAAGTTCCCTTTGTAAAATGTGTTCAAGGATTTAAAATACAAACAATTACATGCAGCTGTGATAATGTCAATGAGAAATCCATGAATTGGGAGCTTAATTGGGAGTCATAGCAGAATTGTACTACTGGCCCGTGTATTTTATAGTGGATATAAAAAAGTCTACACACTCCTTTTAAGAGGTTTCTGTGATGTAAAAAAAACAAACCAGACCAAGATAAATCATTTCACATTGATTTCCACTCTTTACAGCAGTGGTCCCCAACCTTTTTTGCACCACAGACCGGTTTCATATAAGATATAATTTCACGGACTGGCAGGGGCGGGAGGATTTAATATAGAATAACTATAAAATGGAAAATCAGTGTGAATCAATGTGAGCTTTTCGTGCTGCAACTAGACGCTGCTCCCACCTAGTGGTGATAAGAGACAATAACACCCAAAGAGTCTTGGAAATTTAATTAGTCTTGTAGCGATCTCTAATTGTTTATTCTTTCTGTGTGCCCCGGTAATAAATGACCCACGGGGGGCTGCTCAGGTGGCGCAGTGGTAAAAACACACGCTGGAACCAGAGCTGGGATCTCGAATACATCGTATCGAATCTCAGCTCTGCCTGCCGTCTAGGCTGAGCGGCCACATGAACAACGATTGGCCTGTTGTTCAGATATGGGTGGGATTAAGCCGGATAGGGTCTCTCTCTCATAACTAATGCAATTACGACCTGTGCTGGCTGATTGATGGCGCCTGCACAGAGATGAGAAAAGAGTGCTCTCAGGGTGTGTCTCTCTGTACACAATGCTGAGCTGCACTGCATTCGTCAAAGTGGAGGTGATGAAATGCATACGGCATGCTGCCCACGTGTCGGAGGGGGCGTGGGTTAGCTTTGTTCTCCTCAATCAGAGCAAGGATCAGCATTGGTGAAAAGGAAGCATGACACAATCGGGCAACTGGACACACTAAAAAGGGAGAAAAAGGGGAGAAAATGCATTAAAAATATAAATAAATTATAAAAAATATATTATATATAAATAAATTACCCACGGACTGGTACCGGTCCACGGCCCGGTGGTTGGGGACCACTGCTTTACAGCACTGAATCACATTTTATCCACTGGAGGGTCAATAATTGGGCACTTTATCAGATTTTCTCACCTGTAGGAATACCCTGTACAGTACTGCATCCCATCCCCAACATAGTCCGCCAGGGCTGAAGTGTTCCATTTTTTAAAGACAGGTCATACCAAACACACGGTAAGCACAACTGAACACAATATGCCAATATAAGAACCTTAATGCAGTTTTTCTTTCTTTTATTTAATGCCAGCCATTAAATGGATCCACCAATTAGCCTGTACAGTCCATCCTTTTTGCTCACACAGAGCGATCTGTTGCAGGAAGTGCTGCCGTGCCTCCTCCTCGTTTTGGTCTTGTTGTAGTGCGTTGCGTAGGTAGCGCATGTCCTGTGATGTGCTTAGCTCGGGGATCCCCGTCAGCAGCATGAGAGAGAAGAGCGTCACCAGCAGACGAGACTGAGAGCGCAGGGACAAATAAGCCTGGATGCAAGTGTCCTGTGTGACGAAGTAAAACGTTAAAATAACTACCAGTGTATGATCAATTACGGCTGGTGACACAGTTTGATTGTACCTATTGAAAAGTACATGGAACAGTGGTCTCTTTGTCTAAATTATTCTAGACTCCTATAATAAGATGACATTGGTCTTGATGGTCAGATGTTATTTAAAAACCATCAAAATAGGGTGTACTAGTTAGTGAATAAGATGCTGCTGAAACATGGGGTGCATTGTCCACAGTCAAGCAAGCTTCATATTGCTATGGGCAAGCTTGTCAGGAGTTCCACAGGGGCATGTGTTTTCCAGAGTGAGTAATGTGATGATTCATTTCACTATATACTGTATAATATTCCCGTGCATCCGAGAGATGTTAACATCTGTATTTTCTTTTTTACAAAGTTATGAAGTCCCTTGACATGTAGGTGCCTCTGCATCCAGGTTACATTCAGGTCATATACTAGAACCTCTTACTTAGAACCACAAGTGTCAGAGAGATGATGAAAAATTGCACTTACCTTAAACCTTGAGAAGTAGAGGCTTGGCTGGCCTTTCACTCTACCCATGACGTATAGAAAGTCAGGAGTGAGGACGAATGGGACCCTCTCTCTACTCACACCTAAGAAACTCTTGGTGTTGCCCAGGATGTGCCCAAAATCAATGTGGAACAAATTTCCTTTGAATTAAAAAAAACACACATCATTGATTCATTTGCAATTATTGTGTTGTAATGTGTGTGGAAGTTTCTAGATCAGTGGTACAACTTTCTTGCGCCTTATAGTAACATACTGTCTGCTTAATAAAACTTTAGGGTGGCACGGTGGCTCGGAAGGTAGCACTGTCGCCTCACTATTTTTCCTAAACATATCTATTCTATATGGCACTAGGTGTGAGCACAAATCATGGGCATTGGTAAATGACTTGTTTCTACACTCACTGTCCATTTTATCAGCTCCACTTACCATATAGGAGCACTTTCTAGTTCTACAATTACTGACTGTAGTCCATCTGTTTCTCTGCATGCTTTGTTAGCTCCCTTTCATGCTGTTCTTCAATTATCAGGACCCCCACAGGACCACTACAGAGCAGGTATTATTTGGGTGGTGGATCATTCTCAGCACTGCAGTGACACTGACATGGTGGTGGTGTGTTAGTGTGTGTTGTGCTGGTATGAGTGGATCAGACACAGCAGCGCTGCTGGAGTTTTTAAACACCTCACTGTCACTGCTGGACTGAGAATAGTCCACCAACCAAAAATATCCAGCCAACAGCTCCCTGTGGGCAGCGTCCTGCGACCACTGATGAAGGTCTAGAAGATGACCAACTCAAACAGCAGCAAAAGATGAGCGATCGTCTCTGACTTTACATATACAAGGTGCACCAACTAGGTAGGAGTGTATAATAGAGTGGACAGTGAGTGGACACGGTATTTAAAAACTCCAGCAGCGCTGCTGTGTCTGATCCACTCATACCAGCACAACACACACTAACACACCACCACCATGTCAGTGTCACTGCAGTGCTGAGAATGACCCACCACCTAAATAATACCTGCTCTGTGGTGGTCCTGTGGGGGTGATACCGGCAAAAAAAAAGCATGCAGAGAAAAAGATGGACTACAGGCAGTAATTGTAGAACTACAAAGTGCTTCTATATGGTAAGTGGAGCTGATAAAATGGACAGTGAGTGTAGAAACAAGGAGGTATGCCCTTAAAATAAATCAGCACGTATTAGGTTACATTTACAGATCCACATGTATAAATTACCTTACTGGCTTGTTTTCCCTTACCTTGGTCTGTAATCATGATGTTGTCATTGTGGCGGTCACCAATGCCCAACACATAGGTGGCCACACAGTATCCGGCACATGAGGTGACAAACTTCTCCATTGCTTGATAATGCTAGAGTACCAAGAATCATAAAACATGGAACAACATCAAGACAGAGGAAGTGTTAAGTGATTTTCTGTATTGCTCAATACTCAGTAATAAATGGAGACCCCTGATTAACATGTGTTGTTCTGAAGATCTACCATAGTACCTTCTCCTGTAGGGTGCACTGTCCCCTAAGCCACTCAAACAAAGCATTGTTTTTAAAAGCACCCGTTGTTCCACCTTGACTTCTCTGAATTGCAGCAATGGTAACTGCATCTCTCACAATCTCGATCATACCTGTGAGCAAAACCCAACAAAACATTCAGAAACAGACTGCTAGGCTATGGTTGATTATATTTAAACACTGTCCTAAATATTTGTGTGTTATTCTAATATACCTATTTGATACCCTGTTGATATACAGCCATAGGGCATCAGATTGAGATCCAGGCAATTTTCCTGCCAAATCGAGTCCATCACCATCAGTGTCTATAAAGCAAATAACATGGTCATGCTTTTGAATTTTTCCTAATTTTCCTCCCAATCTAGTCATATCAAATTACACGATTGCATTACGCTTCCTCTATACCAATGCTGAACCCCACTTCTGATTGAGGAGAGCGAGACTGACACACGCCCCCTCCGACACGTGTGCAATAGCCGAGTACATCTTTTCACCTGCACGAGGCGAGTTCATATGTGGATCAGCTTTGTGTACGGAGAGCCACACCCTGTCCACATCATTCCTCGACTCTATGCAGGCACCATCAATCATCCAGCAGAGGTCGTAATTGCATTAGTTATGAGGTCCCTATCCGGCTCACGCCCTGTATGAACAACAAGCCAATCGTTGTTCATGTAGCCACCCAGCCCAGCCTGATGTCAGCTCTGGTGTTCGTCTACATTCTGATTCTATTTTTGAACAGATACAAATGCACTATATAGACAAAAGTATTTGGACAGCCATAATAAATCAAAAAAGGACACAAGGAGAGCATGCAAAGTCCACACAGAAAGGACCCAGACTGCTCCACGTGGGGATCTAACCCAGGACCTACTTGCTGTGAGGTGACAGTGCTACTCACTGAAACATCGTGCCTCCCCTTGTAAAAATTAGGAGGGGTGTCTGTATACTTTTGGACATATAGAGTAGAACACATCAAGTTATGTCCCTTGAGTAGCAATAAAACTACTCAATAAAACTACTTACTTTTAAATATTTATTTTAGATTTATTTTCTATACCTATTCCTTATTTAAAAAAAAAAATTAGACAGTGCACCTGAATGATGAGCATATCCTGTCGGAGATCATCACCCTGCTTAAAAATGATGCCAACTGGAGCACCTGTTGGTTCCATACTGGAGAACTCCAGCCAAAGAGGCTTTTTCTTGGATGACATGACTTTACATTCTTTAAGCTGTGGGGTGAGTTGTAAATTCAGGTAAAAACTATACTTGTACAATGATTAAAATCATAAGTTATCTTACAAAGCCAAGAAAATAACTAAACTTACAAGGAGTGTACCAGCTTTTATTCTCGGATCAAAGGGCACCTGGAAGTCAGGAGGAAAACTATACTCCTGTAATATGTCTTGTAGTTTTTGGGCAGCTGACGACAACATAAAACAATCAAACTATGCTATGATTTTATTGTTAAATATTTCACTAAAATATACACTGATCAGCCATAACATTAAAACCACATTCTTGTTTCTACACTAACTGTCCATTTAATCAGCTCCACTTACCATATAGAAGCACTTTGTAGTTCTACAAATAGTCACTGTAGTCCATCTGTTTCTCTACATACTTTTTCTTTAGCTTTCACCCTGTTCTTCAATGGTCAGGACCCCCACAGGACCACCACAGTGCAGGTATTATTTGAGTGGTGGATCATTCTCAGCACTGCAGTGACACTGACATGGTGGTGGTGTGTTAGTGTGTGTTGTGCTAGTATGAGTGGATCAGACACAGCAGCGCTGCTGGAGTTTTTAAATACCGTGTTCACTCACTGTCCACTCTATTAGACACTCCTAAAGTTGGTCCACCTTGTAGATGTAAAGTCAGAGACGATCGCACATCTATTGCTGCTGTTTGAGTTGGTCATCTTCTAGACCTTCATCAATGGTCACAGGACGCTGCCCACAGGGTGCTGTTGGCTGGATATTTTTGGTTGGTGGACTATTCTCAGTCCAGCAGTGACAGTGAGGTGTTTAAAAACTCCAGCAGCATTGCTGTGTCTGATCCACTCATACCAGCACAACACAGACTAACACACCACCACCATGTCTGTGTCACTGCAGTGCTAAGAATGATCCACCACCCAAATAATACCTGCTCTGTAGTGGTCCTGTGGGGGACATGACCAATGAAGAACAGGGTGAAAGTGGGCTAACAAAGCATGCAGAGAAACAGATGGACAACAGTCAGTAAGTGTAAGTAAGTGTAGTAAGTAACTAGTCAGTATGGTAAGTGGAGCTGATAAAGTGATTGTAGAAACAAGGAGGTGGTTTTAATGTTATGGCTGATCAGTGTACTGTAGATTCTACAGACTAAACATCATGTATGTTACCTGAAGGTGAGAGAGATGATCTTTCTGGATAGAGTGTTTTCACCTTGATTGCCACATCACGTAGGATCATGACAACTTGAACTTGCCGCTGGAAACTTGCTAGCATGGACTCACCACAGCCCAGGAGGTAAGCTTCCAGTATGACCGCCATACGCTGGCGGAAAAATGGACAACCTGCCACTTCACTTCGCAAGTACCAGAAGAAGAAGTGTCCAACTCGCTTGCTCTGTCACAAAACAAGCCTCATGTTAACATTTGAAGTGACACATTAAAGTAAACCTTTTTCTGTTTAGATGATTGTGTCAGAAATTAAAGCACAAAAATGCATTTTTTTCACTGGGATGGTACTCTAAATACTTTAAGCATTGTGGCATAATACAATATTGTTTGTATTACACACTTTGGTTACATTCATGACAGAAATGGTAGTTATTTGTTACACAAGGTTCATCAGTTCACAAGGTTATATCAAACACAGTCATGGACAATTTTGTATCTCCAATTCACCTCACTTGCATGTTTTTGGACTGTGGGAGGAAACCCGGAGCTCCCTGAGGAAACCCATGCAGACACAGGGAGAACCACACAGAAAGGACCCGGACCGCCCCACGTGGGGATCGAACCCAGGACTTGCTTGCTGTGAGGCAACAGTGCTACCCACTGAGCCACCGTGCCGCCCTAATACAATATTGTACCTTAGATACTGTAACTTTCTCAAGTACTGTAAATATACAAACTACAGGTACAAACTGTCACCCCAGTGACAAAAAGGACATTTCATTTCTGAGAGTGTACATAAAATGAGTAAATAAAATAATTAAACATAAATAATAATTATTTAAATAAAAAAATAAATACAAACTGATTATGTACCCGAAGTGCCCTTTGGATTAAAAATCTTGCCAGACAGCTGTCATGGTATGGTTCTACCTTCAGAGTCTGTGAAAAAGATGATAACAAAGTAATAACATACTCCATACAGCTCCAGAACTTTCTTTACAGCTGGTAAATTTGGTTGTAAAATGTCATTGAAAAATTATATAATTAATATTAAATAATTAGCTTAATCTAACAATATAAATCATTAACTGAAGTAAATTGTAGTAGTGATTCTACATCTGGCCAAACCATGTCTTTATGGACTTACGTACAGGGATACAGTAGCGATATGTTGTATAAGTGGGACCAGAGAGTACCAAAATGAACTAAAACAAAAAGTGTGTTGACACATACAGTACAGTATATACACCAACTAGGCATAACATTATGACCACTGACAGGTGAAGTGAATAACACTGACTATCTCTTCATCACGGCACCTGTTAGTGGGTGGGATATATTAGGCAGCAAGTGAAAATTTTATCCTCAAAGTTGATGTGTTAGAAGCAGGAAAAATGGACAAGTGTGAGGATTTGAGCGATGGCTAGATGACTGGCTCAGAGCATCTCCAAAACTGCAGCTCTTGTGGGGTGTTCCCGGTCTGCAGTGGTCAGTATCTATTAAAAGTGGTCCAAGGAAGAGTGGTAAACCGGCGACAGGGTAATGGGCGACCAAGGCTTATTGATGCACGTGGGGAGCGAAGGCTGACCCGTTTGGTCCGATCCAACAGACGATCTACTGTAGCTCAAATTGCTGAAGAAGTTAATGCTGGTACTGATAGAAAGGTGTCAGAATACACAGTGTATCGCAGTTTGTCGCAGACCAGCCCATGCTGACCCTGTCCACCGCCAAAAGCGCCAACAATGGGCATGCGAGCATTGGAACGGGCTGTTTTGGCAGCAAAAAGGGGACCAACACAATTTTAGGAAGGTGGTCATATATAAAGGAAGGTCAGTATATATATATATTACAGAAGTTAGAATAACCCGGTTAGTTTTTCTCCCCATTTTAACTTGTCCATTTTTTACCTGGTTGTGTTATGCTTCCTCTCTACTGGTGCTGACCCCCGCCCCGATTGAGGAGAGCGAACCGTCACATGCCCCCTCGGACACGTGAGCAGTAGCCGACTGCATCAGAAAACTTGCATGTTATTGCTGAGCCTAAGTGCTTAGTAAAGAGGTGGGTCTTCAGTCGTCTTTTGAAGAGAGTGCGAGACTTAGATGTTCAAACAGACAGGGGAAGTTCATTCCACCAGCATTAAGAATAATATCAATAATTAAATAGTAATTGTGATGTGCAGAATTTTGGACTCAACTCCAGTTGTAAAGTCTTGGAATTGAATTAATTTGTGAGACCTTGATTAACTAATTAGGACTTGTTAAGCAGGTCAAGAAGTGATGATAATTCCATGGTGAAGTACATTCTCTAACTATTCAAAACCTGAGCAAACACTTGACAACCATGGGAACTTTTTACCTGGACCAGCTGCAGTAGATATCTCAGTACTTCCTCATTTGACATCAGTTCCAACCTTTGCACAGCCAATCTCCTAACCTTCTCGTCTGTGTATTTAACACTCAACAGCTCCAAAGCCACGTGCAATTCCAAGTCTTCAGGCTCCCAGTGCCCCAAAAGCCAGTGAACGTCCTGAACGACACACGGCTTCAACCAGTCTACTCTGCGCAGAAACTGAGGAAGGTTTGATGCATAGCGAACGCTTTCTTCTCTGAATCTTTTCAATGAGTTCCTGTCTGGCGAGAAGGAGTGGCTGGATCCAGGAGTGTGCGTAGGTGAGCCGGGGTCTGTTGAATGAGATGACGTCCTGTTCTGGGGTAGGACAACCGGAAAGCTGTAGCGCTCCAGCAAAAATGTGATGGCCATGGATTTCGCCACATCAGGATTGGTTGCGGTGGAGAGTTTATCTGCTTCATAGGTAAATCCTTCTTCTTCCTGTTCAACATAAGGCCACATGTGCAATGTGTGTGATCCTTGGCTGAGGAGAGACCTGTGGTCAATCAACTGAAAGTTGGCAAAATATAAGACTTTTCCTTTACCTTTGAGAAAATCTGAATCCTTGTTTCCAACAGCAGGGGACTTGAGGTCTTTAGTGGGGGACGTATCTATGCTGCTGGAATTGATAGTGAACCCTAGTTTAGCTCCGGAAGGAATATCTTTGAGAGGTATGTCAAACTCTAACCATATGTTCCACAGAACCTCGTCTGCAAAGTCCTTCGATGAAGAACAAACTGATGACACAACCTTGCTCCCATAAATAATTGCAACATCTACGTAAACATGTTGAGGGCTTTTCATCGGCAATTCGGGCATATCAAACCCAACAAGCTTCACCCTTAAGTTCCTTTTGCAGTCCCAAAGTGAGATCATTACGATCTCTTCAGTTTCTTTGCCCTCGATTGAGATTTCTTCATGGGAACTTGAGAGACCCGTGAGACTGTCAACCTGCAGCCAATGTTCCTTTCTGACTGTATCGTCTGGAAGTGATGCAAGAGGAACCACCATCAGATGAAGCTCAATCATGTTTTTCAGACAATGTCTGGCCCAGAGAAACTCTGAAAGTTGAAAGTCGCCACACATGAACTCTTCTCTGCCACAGATTTTGAGAATATAATTACCTGACCACTTTTTAAAACACTGATCCTTTAAAGACGATGATTCCCAAATGACTTTAAGAAAATCACTAGGAGTCATGTGCATATCGGCTTGATTGTTTAAAACCATGTTTTCATAATGTAGAGTAACTAGAAGCTTGCGTTTAATCTGATCTTGTTGATCTTTTGCGATTGGCGCAGAAGTTGTCCAGGGCTCGGTGGCATAAGCAACAGTATCCCTCTTTTTAAGTTCTTCCTTACGTGGCGTGGCAAACTTTCTGCGAGTGAAACTCAGTTCACTTAGGCGATTGCCTGCTGCAGAGTCTAAATCATATCCAATTAATTCATCCAGAATGAAATGGTAACTCTGTCTTTCCTGTGGGTTATCCTGCTTTGCCAAGACTGTGATCCACACTGCCTGTCCTTCTTTGTCCTGGAACCAGGGTGTGTCCAGTGTTTGTAACACCTGATAATCGTCATAAATCTCATACTGGTCGTCTCCCTTTGTGTACAGTAGACTATACTTTTCAGGATCGAGCAGCGCCAATGGGTCTTGAAGTCTGTTGGTCTCCTGTACAGTCATGCAGAGGTGTAGACGGAGCTGATGCACGGTGCATTGGGCTGGCAGTTTCACCTTCACAGGTTCGTGATCGCCTGAGAAACGAAGACCGGTTTTGGTTGGAAGCCTGCATATAAACACTAGGCTGCGTTCAGAAGTTCCTTTGGATGTGAATACTTTACGTTGATATTTCTCCCAAGTACTATCCATTACAGCTGAAAGAAAACAGAAGTACAAAGGTTACACATACTCACATACACTCAAATTCATTCATTAATTGTCTGTTTAACCACCGCTTTACCCTGGCCGCTCAGGTGGCGCAGCGGTAAAAACACACGCTGGAACCAGAGCTGTGATCTCGAATACATCATATTGAATCCTAGCTCTGCCTGCCGGCTAGGCTGAGCGGCCACATGAACAGCGATTGGCCTGTTGTTCAGATATTGGTGGAATTAAGCCGGATAGGGTCTCTCTCTCTCATGACTAATGCAATTACGACCTCTGCTGGCTGATTGATGGCGACTGCACAGAGATGAGAAAAGAGTGCTCTCCGGGTGTGTCTCTCCGTACACAGTGCTGAGCTGCACTGCACTCGTCAAAGTGTAGGTGACAAGATGCATACGGCATGCTGCCCACGTGTCGGAGGGGGCATGGGTTAGCTTTGTTCTCCTCAATCAGAGCGGGGATCGGCATTGGTGGAGAGGAAGCATGATGCAATCGGGCAATTTAAAACCTTAAATGTCACGCCCTAATAATCAAACGCTATTGCAGAATTAAATAAATGATGCTTTCTCTATTCACATTGCATGATGGGGTGTAAATAGTAAGCTCAATAGGTTTAATCAATAAAAAGGAAACTGTTCAACAGGTCAATAGGATCAAATCTGATAAGCATTTAATAATTTTCCAGCTTTGTGGTTGTACCTTTTCTGCATGTGACCTTTGCCATTAGTAGACCATTTACAGTAGACTAGCAGTGTAGTTATGACATTTAAGCCTAAATATGTACCCAATTTAGAACCCCATTTAGAAAGATACAACAATTATTCATATAATCCGTTTGGTAATCTAATCATTCAGTGGTGGATGGTGAGCTTAGGGCAAGAATACACCTTGGTTCAGGCGCCAGACCATTAAATTTTATATTTCAAACACAAGATCTAATTGAATTACTTTAATAACACAATCATACTAGAAGTACTTTAATAACACATCACAATCTTAAATATCTTTTAAATTATTATTGTTGGTTAAGGTATTTAGATGTGTACTTTATATGTTAATATTTCTAATATTGTTTGTTTGTTTGTTTATTAGGATTTTAACATCATGTTTTACACTTTGGTTACATTCATGACAGGAACGGTAGTTACTCATTATACAAGGTTCATCAGTTCACACAAGGTTATATAGAACACAGCCATGGATGATTTAGTATCTCCAGTTTACCTCACTTGCATGTTGCACCCGGAGTAAATTACAAATACAAAATATTCAGTAAGGAGAGGCTGGCATGGTAGTATTAATTTAATCCTTTATAGATGTGTTTCCTGTAGGTACTCCAGTGCCCTCCTGGATTGGATTTTAAATTGCCCATAGGTGTGAGTGAGTGAGTGGGGTAAAGGAATGTGGAGTAAATAGCCCTGCGATGGAATGGCACCTTGTCCAAAATGTATTTTTGTTTTGCAGCCAGTGTTTCTGGGTCATGGCGAAGCCACATTTATCATTTAAGATAAATGACTGAATAATTATTAAATGATTAAGAATCCTGGAATGCAAGTCAGATCTAAGCCTAAGTCCTGAGTACATCAAGTGAATAAAATGTAATAAAACTGGTATTTTCTATGTACATGAGACAGGCTTGGCAACAATGCACCTCAAAACCAGTTCTGCCACATTTCTTTCACAATGCACCAGGGTTAAAAGTAAAGTAAATCCTACCCTGAAAGGTTTGGAACAATCGCTTGATATTTTCTCCTTTTTATATCAAATCATTCATTTAAATGCTATCAGCATTTAAACAAAGTAACTTTGATTATGAATATACCATTACAAAGCTAGAGTAAAACTTCAAAACATCTACACTACAAAACTCCATACATTATATTCACTGTATTTCATAGACCGATAAGTTGCTACCTAAAATATTGTACACCTATTGTAGGATGATGCACCATTTGTATCTGACAAACACAATTTGTGCATACATAGCTAATGATACCTAACACAGACAGCTAAATATTGCTCAAAAGATTGATTAAAACCAAATATTTCCTACCTGGCTTTGTGTGTCTGAGAGCAGTCAGTGTCTCTGACTTGTGTGCTTAAAACTTCCTTTTAAATAATGGTTCAATATGACGGGAAGGCTTACACGGTCCTACTTCCCCATTCCTTTTACCTGCAGGGAAGAAAATATTTACTCTCTCTTCTCCTTCCTCTTATTGGTTTATAATAATACAGTTACAAGTTACCTCTACATCATACAATAAGCTAGGCAGCCCAGTCAACAAGAGACCAGTCGTATACAATCGAAGCTTATTGGGAAACACCTTCACCAGTTTAACATCAGAGAAGACTGTGCAATGCTGTCTCTTTTCTCAAACCATTCATGACTGAAAAGCTTTGTCATTGTTTCTATAAAGGTAAAGGTAAAGGTAGAACTCAGCTCTCAAGATACAGTGTGGCATCATAAATTAAGAGATATATAATTTACAAACCCAATTTCTGTTAAAGCTGAGACATTTTGTAAAAAGGAATAAAAACTAGGATTTTATTATGTGTTCATTCTCTTGAACTTTTATTTAACTGACACAACTACAAAGAAAATGTTTCCAATGTCTTTAGAATTTGATGCCTGTAACACACTTTAAAAAGTTGGGACAGAGGCTTGTTTACTATGTCTTATGTCACCTTTCATATTGAAAACACAGTTTTTAATCATTTGGAAACTGTCATTGCTACCTACTGCAGTTTTGCATGTTCCCCTTTCTGGAATAATACAATACTTATGTGATCAAAACTATGTGGTCGCCATTGTCGGATTTTCCTCTTCATGATTCACTATACTGTACATTTTCAATAAGAGACTAAGTCTGAACTGCAGGCAGGCCAGTCAAGCACACACATTCTGTGTCTGTCTTGTTTAATAACTGTGGACTTCCTAGGAAAGTTTGATGACAGCCTGTTTTCTAAAATCCCAATATACAATTCTGCATCAATGGTACCTTCACACAGATGCAAGTCATGCACCGTGGGCACTAACACACATTTTAATTTTTTATTTTATTTCCTTGCACTACATGGAAACATGACATGTTTTTGTGTGATGCTTGTGATGTTTGTGAATTGCTGCTGTAACACTGCAATTTTCCTTAAAAGCTCAATAAAGTAATCAATCAATCAAGCAATCAATTAAGTGAGATTATTGTACAGTTTTATTACTCAGAGATTTATATACTTTGTGTAATAATAATTATATAATTAAACTCAAAGGGGCTTTACCAGATAGAGATATTAAATTTAGTTTATATTATAAATTTAATATGCTATTATGTTTTTTAATGTTTTGGTTGGACACGTATTACAGTGTATTCTGTACTGTTATAGTTTATTATATTATATTACATTTTATTATATTATATTAGTTTTGCTTAGACATGTATTACAGTGTATTGTGTTCTGTTATATATTTTTTTAATATTATTATTTTAGATTCTATTATATATTGTTTTATATTACATTGCATTATATTACATTATATTATATTATATTATATTAAATTAGCTTAGACGTGTATTAGAGTGTATTCTATTCTGTTATATATATATATATTTATATTATATATATATATATATATATATTTATATATTTCTATTTCTATTTAAATTTATATTTATTTTTATTTAAATTTATATTTATTAACCACCTTCCGAACGACAAAGTGGGCGGGAACTAAAAGCGTCATCTACACAGGTGTGATGTGATTGGTCTTGGTACCTTGACGCTGGGTGGCGCTATATATAAAACCGTCTAGAAGGATGAGTGCCATATAATGGCTGTTTATCATTTATATTTAAAATGACTGAAAACCGGAGGAGAATGAGTGCTGACAGCCCTGTCAGCCTACAAAGCTGTTCAGGTTGGTCCTTTTGACAAAAAAGCGGTCAAAAATATCATAAAAAAGGTTTAAAAATAGATATTACAGTTAATGTTTTATTTTTAATTAGAGAAGGAACAAACTGCTGAACGGTGGAGGCCGAACTTTCACCGGCGCTCTAAACCGTGTACCAACATCGCCGCAGTGTGTCCGTTACCGAGAAACAGCCAGGCTGAAATATGTAAATAAAGCCACACTTCACTACTTATATGCTTCTCATCATTTATATTTCATAAAATATTAGTATTTATTTTATTCGACACGATTTATTATGCTTTTTTAGGTGAGAATCGGTTGCAGTCTCCAGCTCTCTCTTCCTCAGCACCCAACCCGTCCAGAGAGGATTTTTCTCCTATCATATCCAGGTTATGAATTCTTTATTTATTTTATCATTAATTGTTATTTTAGTCAATTTAACAGATCATTTAATGGGGTTTTTTTTTCTGAGGTAAAGTTGTAATTTCAGCTGTATTTATAGCTGTAATTAAATGTGCACCAACTTTAAAAAAATTTTTTGTAATAATAAAAAAGGTGTATAATTAGTTGTATAATACATTTAGATTTATTATCAGTATTACTATTTATAATGGCAATGTTTGCAGATGGCCAATGAGAATGAGGAAGCAAATCATTCATAATATTTTTTTCTTAATGCTGGCTACCGGGTGGGTAGCACCTCGCCATCACAGCAAGAAGGTCCTGGGTTCGATCCCCAGGTGAATAGGCTAGAGAAACATTTAAATCCAGGCTGAAGTAGTACATCCTGATGCTGCCCTAATGGTATTATAAATAATGTAAGGTTTTATACTTCGGTTACATTCATGACGACAAGTAGTTATAGGTTACACATGATTTATCAGTTTAAGTTTAATGTCAAACACTGCACTGATTAATTTTGTATCTCCAGTTCATCTAACTTAAATGTCTTTGGACTGGGGGGGGCCGGAGCTCCTGGAGGAAACCCACGCACAAGGAGAACATGCAAACGCCACACAGAAAGAACTTTGATCACTTCACCTGGGAATTATACAGAAGCCTTAAACATTTTGCCATCAAATACTTTTCTCCTACAATACATTTATTATCATTATACTTAATTATTATGTCTACTTACTGTGTCGACTATTGTACAGACTATGATTTGTGTACAGACAAAAACGTGATGAACTTCTGTGATGGACTTTTAGAACATCTCAGCGTGGTTGTAGGGTTGCCAGATTGCTAGTGGTTTCCAGCCAAAATGTATTTTAAAATCCATAAAAACCACCTAGAAATACACAATGTTTGTTTGTTTTGTTTATTAGGACTTTAACGTCATGTTTTACACTTTGGTTACATTCATGACAGGAACGGTAGTTACTCATTACACAAGGTTAATCAGTTCACAAGATTATATTGAACAGTCATGGACAATTTGGTGTCTCCAATTCACCTCACTTGCACGTCTTTAGACTGTGGGAGGAAACCGGAGCACCCGGAGTAAACCCACGCAGGCACGGGGAGAACATACAAACACCACACAGAAAGGACCCAGATCGAACCCAGGACCTTCTTGCTGTGAGGCGACAGTGCAACCCACTTAGCCACCGTGCCGCCCAGAAATACACATAAAAACAGCTAATGTTTAGTATTTAGTCAATATTAAAGCAGTTGATCCAACATGGCATATTACTAAACTGCTGAAGTGTTAAAATGTACAGATCTGTAATTACAAATCCCACAGAAGGGCTACTGTGGTTCAAATTAGGTGACTGTTACACAAGGCCAGGCAAAGTGACCATACTAACTCCTGTCCATCATCAAAAGCACCTACAGTAGACACTAAGGCACAGGAACTAGACAAGGAAGCTTAGGAAGAAGGTCGAATGGTCACATGGATTTCTGGGCACATATGCCTTGCACTGTAGGACAATCCATTTTGCAAGATACAGAAGTTGAATGATTATGATCATTTTAAATGATTAGTTTTTTTATGTTATGGAGTGTAGATCAAGTCAGATGATGGTCTACACCCGACAATGCCCATTCTCCTTTGATGAACGAGACTCCGTGAGAAGATCTGCACGAGAGAGAAGACTGGAGGAGCTCAGGCAGACTGAGGACGTTCTTTTAGAATCGGTTGGTTTTTCTACCCTTAGCCACTTGCAGAATTTTACATTCTTGCTTTACTGTTACAGTTCTATTAGAACTTTGTGTTACTGGGATTAATTGATCTTGTCTTGTTTCAGGGTTCAAGGTTCAGAGCCAACCCAGTGCGGAAGTACAAGCCACTGGTGCTGAGACAGAGTTCACGGCCACTTACGATCCCTCAAACCCCTTTCTCACATCATGAAAAATAACAATGTGAGCTTAAATTATTGTTTTATTTTGTCTTAGTATAAGAACACTTAAATAGCTTTGCAATAAATGAAAATTATGGAGCATTACGACTGTCTTGAAATCAAACAAACTGGGTGGGGGGTTTGTGATCAGGAAAAGTCACGGTTTGCTGCTTGTCCGGGGCCACCTTGGAACACTGACCACAAAGAGCTTTATTCTACACTGATCAGCCATAACATTAAAACCACCTCCTTGTTTCTACACTCACTGTCCATTTTATCAGCTCAGCTTACCATATAGAAGCACTTTGTAGTTCTACCTGTACAATTACTGACTGTAGTCCATCTGTTTCTCTGCATGCTTTTTTTTGGCCTGCTTTCACCCTGTTCTTCAATAGTCAGGACCACTACAGAGCAGGTATTATTTGGGTGGTGGATCATTCTCAGTACTGCAGTGACACTGACATGGTGGTGGTGTGTTAGTGTGTTAGTGTGTGTTGTGCTGGTATGAGTGGATGAGACACAGCAGCGCTGTCACTGCTGGACTGAGAATAGTCCACCAACCAAAAATATCCAGCCAACAGCGCTCTGTGGGCAGCATCCTATGACCACTGATGAAGGTCTAAAAGATGACCAACTCAAACAGCAGCAATAGATGAGCGATCGTCTCTCACTTTAGATCTACAAGGTGGGCCAACTAGGTAGGCGTGTCTAATAGAGCGGACAGTGAGTGGACACGGTATTTAAAAACTCCAGCAGCGCTGCTGTGTCTGATCCAGTCATACCAGCACAACACACCAGCACTAGTGTGCACTAGTAAAATAATATTAATTGTTTGTTGTTTGTTTATTCCCAAGAAACTAAGAAATGCCAGTAAATAATTGTTTAACAATATTTTCTTAGTGAGCCCATTAAAGAGTTAATCGGTTGTTTAAAAAAAAAAAAAATGGGTACTTGAGGCAAACCCCTGCAGGCAAGACAGGAATCATGCTAGACTCCCATATTATGATTAGTGGCAAGAGCTCATACTGCTGTGGCATCATGCCACCCCATAATACTACTCAAAAAGTTAAATTAAAGGTCAAATACAGTGCCAGTAGGGTAAATGCCAACAGTTTTCCATTGTACATGATGCTGTTTGTGAACTTTAGAGAACCTGAAGCAGGTGGGCTTTATGTTGCCTCCATTTGATCAATTTCTATACCTTAGGCCCTGATTATTACACCATGCACTATGGTGCTTTATTTAGTACTGCATCAGTCACTCTGTATTGTATAACTACTATGTGACTGAATGTATTGCTGTATGTATCACATTTAGAACAGAGAAAGAAAAAGATGAAGGTAAGGGTTAGGTGAGGAATTGAGTTATTGGTGCTATTACAAGAGGAAAGTCTGAATGTACACTGACGAGGCATAACATTATGACCACTGACAGGTGAAGTGAATAACACTGATTATCTCATCATCACAGCACCTGTTAGTGGGGGGGATATATTAGGCAGCAAGTGAACATTTTATCCTCAAAGTTGATGCGTTAAAAGCGAGTTTGACAAGGGCCAAATTGTGATGGCTAGACGACTGGGTCAGAGCATCTCCAAAACTGCAGCTCTTGTGGGGTGTTCCCAGTCTGCAGTGGTCAGTATCTATCAAAAGTGGTCCAAGGAAGGAACAGTGGTAAACCGGCGACAGGGTCATGGGTGGCCAAGGCTCATTGACGCACGTGGGGAGCGAAGGCTGGCCCGTGTGGTCCGATCCAACAGACGAGCTACTGTAGCTCAAATTGCTGAAGAAGATCCCACAGCACACCTTCAGGGGTCTAGTGGAGTCCATGCCTTGACAGGTCAGGGCTGTTTTGGCAGCAAAAGGGGGACCAAGACAATATTAGGAAATGGTCATAATGTTATGCCTTATCGGTGTATGTGGATACCAATAGTTATTGTTGGTAAATGCAGGATTATAATCCTTTTAAATATAAACTTATTTAAATCAGTTGATTTTAGACTGTTGATTAAAGTGAAGTCAGCTTTAGCTCCTGTGTACCAGCTATGTGGGCATCACAGTTTGATGTCGGCATTAATCCAGCAAATGTGGTTGGAGTTGCCAAAATAAAAAACTCCCCACCCATCCTCCCTGAAAAACTGACTTCAAATGTGTCTTACATGCTTTTACACAGAATGTCTTTATATGTCATGTATAGATGCATACCCAGTGTGTTTGGAAGCTGGGGTCTAAGAGCAATTGTACAGCATTCCTGGAGCAGACAGGGTTAAGGGCCTTGCTCAAGAGCCCAACAGTGGCTGTAAATATTTGGTATTAATAAACAATAATCACAGCATTTGGTTATCATGATTGATGGTCAGCAAGATGTGTTAGACTATCTTGACTAAATTCAGATGGTTAGGAAGGGACAACATTCGTTCAAGGGCCATGGTTGGAGATTTGTAGAAGATTAATACTTTTTAGGCTCACCATGTCTCCAAATTTACCATAAAGCACCACCTTCATGCCAGCAAACATAAGCAACCTGGGTTTTTGTAAAAAAAAACAAGCTTTTTAGCAGCAAACACTCAAGGTAGGTTTGATGTAAACACTGTAGTAGTTTTATAAAAATAACCTAATGTAATCCCCAATACAAACTGGAGGATTGGTGATGGTGTCTGGGAACCTGGCTAGGATGCATGCACCATTGACTTTATAAAATACTAGAAGATTTTAACTAAGAAAAAAGGGTTTCCATAAACAAAGCCACCAAAAATAACCCATGCTGCATGTGATAATCAGGCTGGAAATAAATCCTATATTGAATATATGTTTAAATCATGTATTATTTAGATCTAGTAATTGATGGCTGGTGCTAATTCTCCTCAGACCTAATCTGCCACAGTAAAAAGGTATCCAAGACAGGTGGGAAAGGACGACTGGAGGACTCTGAACTTCAATTCCCTTATTTAGTTTGGAACACGTCTGAAGGCGGTCTTCTCGCTTCAGCTGCTCCTCCTAAGAATGTCCCAAGAATAGAGTGAGGAAAATAGGTGGAGCGCTGGGGATCATGTGAGAGTGACTGACTAAGTGAGTAGGTACTTGTGTTATCCAGCTGATGTTGTCACTCACTCCGGCTTATGCTTCGACTCTAGTTGAGGAGAGAATACGCTTGTTAACTGAGCTTTCAGATCGCAGGAATTGCTATGTGCTGTAGTCTCCTTTCCAAATGCAGATACTAAATATTAGCTATTAACACCAAGATGTTTATTTGGAGCTTCTTGAGTATTATTCCTCTTTGGACAGGTAGCGTTCTCCTGGCATTCGGCAAACCCAGATGTTTCTGTCAGAATGACAGATGGTGATGCACAATTTATCACTTCAAAAAACGTCACCACTGCTCCGTAGTCTAAAAATGGTGTGCTTTACACCACTCTAGTCAATCCTTAGCATTACACTTGATGCTCTTAGTCTTTTGTGCGGCTACTCTGTCTTTCAAATTATTCTGTCAAGCTTGTAGAGTTTTGAAGCCAGCAGTGAGTGAGCATGTAAGGCATACCACCTTAAAATGAAGCTGTTTTTCCTAGGTTTTGTTTACAGAAACAGCACTAATAGATTACATTTACATTTTCACCATGGGCCCTGGGCATGGCATTACTGTGCCAGCATACATATTGAGGGTTAAGGGTCTTGCTCAGTGACAACCTGGCAGTGGTGGGGCTTGAATCAGTGACCTTTTTTGATTACTAGTCCAGGACCCTAACCACTAGGCTAGAACTGCCCTATGGCAGGGTCCTAATAGTTGACCATGTTGAAACTTTTCAAGAAACTTTCCTAGTTGACCAAGTATGGAAACTGTCCAAGTTTCCATAGTTGACCATAGCATTTGCCGAACAAGCGCTTGAGTAGCGCAGCAGTGCCCACCACCCAAAGACCTGAGTTCTAAGTCTTACCCTATGTTCAGACTGAAAGCGATGTGACGAAACAACCGGCTGTCGTTCATTTTTTTTTATTAGAGCTGGCGACAGGAGGCGGAGCGAACGTTGGTAATCCAAAGAAGGTGGAGTTTAACTTTATGCAAATTAGGAGCGAAGCGATGTGCCGGTTACCAATAAGAATTGAGCATTCAGTCGAGTGGTACACACTTTATCTTGCCACCTTGAAACAGTATGCTTCATAGTGAACGGTGTCAATCTTTCACAAATATACAGCAGCAATCTTAATGAACACAGTTTGATCACAGCTTGTCATGTTTACTGCACACAGTGATGGTCTACGCAGAGATAACATTTATAGATGAGCGGTTTCCCTCCAGGACTTTTATTTTTAATGGAAACACATTTCATTGGTGGTTAAAAACCAAGTGGTAAGGTATCTGATTTGTAACTGATCTTGCTTGGCGTCAGTTGAACCATGGCAAGCAAACACCCACAGGCGATAATGATGCTGCCGGTGTGAACACGGGGCGATGAGCGATCAGCAATTCGGGCGAGAAGAGGTGAAAAATCGCTGCCGATCTGAACGTAGGATAAGATTCACAGTTAAAGTTTAGATACAATTGTAATTGGACATGTTTCTAACAGCGGATTCCAATGATTTCTGCAAATGTTCTCTGTTAGGGCTTGTGGAAAAACAAAAAAAGACAAGGAACACCAAGAATAAGCTGTGCAGGCAACACGAGACAAAGGGCATTGGAGAGCAGGAGAAAGCTGACCCATCTGTGCAAAGCGATAACTGTGTGACATTACGTATAACATGACCAGCTAAGATGATTTATTATTCATCGTGGTTGTTTTGAAAGTTGTAAAATGTCATATTACTGCCATGTGTGAGTGCAGTGATTAGAGATTATGGTCGACTACAGCCATATAAATAGGCCTGGGTAGGACTGCACTTACATCTAAGTTTAGGAACAGTGGTTTCTCAGCAAAATGGAGAAAAAAAACACAGACTGCCAACTTATGGATAAGTGTTATCTTAAAAAAATCACAATAATTAGGTTTGCAGTGAATTAGAAGCTGCGTCAGCGTAGGTGACACTAGGCAAAGTCTAACAAGCTTTTCTGCTTTCTCTTCAAGCTTGTCATCAGCTTCAGTCAAGCATCAAGGTCTTGCTTTCGATGGCAGCCTTGAAGCCCATGGTGACGTTAAGCTTACTAAACAGTATACAGTGACACCTACTGTATGTTCCAACAGCTTTATATACTGTATATATATATAGCGCGTCCAATTGCCCGATTGTGTCATGCTTCCTCTCCACCAATGCCGATCCCTGCTCTGATTGAGGAGAACGAAGCTAACCCACGCCCTCTCCGACACGTGGGCAGCAGCCGTATGCGTTTTTTATCACCTGCACTTTGATGAGTTTGGTGCAGCTCAGCGTTGTGTACGGAGAGAACACACCCTGACACCCTCTTTTCTCATCTCTGTGCAGGTGCCATCAATCAGCCAGCAGAGGTCGCAATTACACCAGTCATGGGAGAGAGACTCCATCCGGCTTAGTCCCGCCCAAATCTGAGCAACACGCCAATCGTTGTTCATGTGGCCGCTCAGCCTTAGCCGGTAGGCAGAGCTGAGATTCGATACGATGTATTCGAGATCCCAGCTCTGGTTCCAGCGTGTGTTTTTTACCGCTGCGCCACCTGAGCGGCGTTCCAACAGCTTTTGAGGATGTTACATTTCATTCTAGAACTTTCCACACCACTGAGTTAATAATATAAGTCTCTGTCTCTCCAACATATTTCAATAAAACCCACAATAAATTAAAGTTTAAAGGACTTTAAATGTACTGTACTTTAAAAAAAAGCTAAATCTCAGCATGTTGCATGTCATTATATAATACTAAATCGGCAAGGTGAATATTAAGATGTGATTGCTCAGCTTTCATTGCTTTCCTTTTTCCCATGCTTTCTATATTTACAAAGCAGACGTATGTTTCATTGGGGGTTATCATGGATGCCATTGTGGGGTAAGTGCATACTTACCTGTCTCTCCTAATGTGTGTGGGGTGAACATCCTCCTTTTCTTTTCTGGGAGAGTAATATCCCCTACTCCACATGTAATCATCTATCTGTTCTAATCACCCCTCTGCTTCAGGTTGTGAATTCCATTATTCCATTATTTTGGCCACTGGTTATTTTGTAAACTTCTTTTGTTTGTGACTACAGCCGCAGTATTGTTCTACCTTGTTTATTTGTCCTGCAACTGGGTTCGCAATTACGAAGCTTCTATCTGGCACTTCCGTAATGAGGTGCAACACGCCCTATCACAGAGATGTTTCGGTTCAAAGCTCAGGAGCTTATGGCTCATACACCGATCAGCCATAACATTAAAACCACCTCCTTGTTTCTACACTCACTGTCCATTTTATCAGCTCCACTTACCATATAGGAGCACCTTGTAGTTCTACGATTACTGACTGTAGTCCATCTATTTCTCTGCATGCTTTGTTAGCCCTCTTTCATGCTGTTCTTCAATGGTCAGGACCCCCACAGGACCACCACAGAGCAGGTATTATTTAGGTGGTGGATCATTCTCAGCACTGCAGTGACACTGACATGGTGGTGGTGTGTTAGTGTGTGTTGTGCTGGTATAAGTGGATCAGACACAGCAACGCTGCTGGAGTTTTTAAATACCGTGTCCACTCACTGTCCACTCTATTAGACACTCCTACCTAGTTGGTTCACCTTGTATATGTAAAGTCATAGACGATCGGTCATCTATTGCTGCTGTTTGAGTTGGTCATCTTCTAGACCTTCATCGGTGGTCACAGGACGCTGCCCACGGGGCGCTGTTGGCTGGATATAATTTTGGTTGGTGGACTATTCTCAGTCCAGCAGCGACAGTGAGGTGTTTAAAAACTCCATCAGCACTGCTGTGTCTGATCCACTCATACAAGCACATCACACTCTAACACACTACCACCATGTCAGTGTCAATGCAGTGCTGAGAATGACCCACCACCCAAATAATACCGGTTCTGTGGGGGTCCTGACCATTGAAGAACAGCATGAAAGGGGGCTAACAAAGCATGCAGAGAAACAGATGGACTACAGTCAGTAATTGTAGAACTACAAAGTGTTTCTATATGGTAAGTGGCGCTGATAAAATGGACAGGGAGTGTAGAAACAAGGAGGTGGTTTTAATGTTATGGCTGATCAGTGTATATGACTGAATAGAATTGAGAATAGAGTTGTTCATTTTGTTTATATTTCATGCAGTTTATGAAATTGATTATGAAATGTTTACTGTGCAATTATTATAATTTGCTGTTTAGGTACAAAATAGTATTCCACATCAAATGGACAAAAAACCTTGGACATTCATTGTGTTTTTATCAAAGTTTGGCAGTAAAAAATGCAGCCTAAATGCTGTTTCCTACACATTTTCCCTACAGCACTTTTCACTTTTCACTGGGGTTGCCCAGTGATATTTCATATAAAAAGAAAAAGTATTCAGACCCTTGACTGTGGTCAGGTGCATCATGTTTGCTTTCACTACCCTTGATATGTGATATTTGTCTAGGACTCAACTGGAGTTCACCTGTTGTAAATTGAATTTACTGGACATAGTTTAGAAAGGCACTCACTTGGATCTATAATGGCCCAAGAAACAAAGGCAGAAACTGAAAGGAACCTCAAGTTGGTAATGGTTATTGGAGCTGCTACATGAATAAATAGGTAGCTTAAGAGGACCTAGATCCTTTAGCTCTAGACATAAACTACTTTTTCCAAAGGAAAGCATATGTGGTGGCCGTCATCATTCACTACATGGCCAAAAGTATGTTAACACCACTTTTAATTGTTAAATACTGCTATTTTAGCCACACCCATTGCTAACAGCTGCACACAATCTCTTAAGACTGAGTTCTGGATCTCGATTAATTCACCAAGCCAAGGAATCTCCATCTAAGGATTGCCACAAGAAACCAGATACCACATAGGTGGTAAATGATGTACTGACTGAAGACAAGTAACTCCCTGGCTGTGATACAACATACATAAAAAAGAATAAGGAGGATGCAGAATTCTGGAATGTTCTTGGGTTTGGTCTTGCTTTGAGTCATACTAACACATAAAGCTTTAACATCACTTTCAGACAGGGTTGTTGGAACATACGTATGACGACGCAAATTTTACCCTCCTTTCATCGCGCTGTATAAACATGTGTGCACACGAGTGTGTATAATGGCAAGTGTCCACCTGCTTTCGGAATCTCTGTTTATCCACTGCAAAAATAACCTAACAGCTCCCCCCCCACAATTCTTTTGATAAATGGCATTGGGTGTGCTTCATCTAAATATAGGTCAATCAAGTTTTCTCCAAGGAGCTTGTGTATAATAGTAGGATGAAAGAAAGGGGTGGTACTTTTAATGTAAGCAAGACACACATTGGTCAGAATCCTTCTAGTCTAAAGGTAGAATTAGGAAAGGGGTACTTATTAGAAGAACATCCAGATCTTTGGTTGGACACTGTTCAGACACAAAGACCTTATTTTTGTGTTTTGTTCTTCGGGTACTGAGCACAAAAGGCCCTCAACATGGTAAGAGCACGGAAATGAGCTACAGTTATTGGGATGTATATAGAGGAGGGCATTTCCTGGAGGGATGGTGTCTAGTATAGCTTGGTGATTTTACTGCTCTGTCACACCTACTCAACCTTGATAACTAAGAAGATAGATAGATAGATAGATAGATAGATAGATAGATAGATAGATAGATAGATAGATAGATTAGATAGATAGATAGATAGATAGATAGATAGATAGATAGATAGATAGATAGATAGATAGATAGATAGATAGATAGATAGATAGATAGATAGATATTCCTTTTGTTCTTACTGTAAGTTCTATAGATTACTGTAAGTTTACTGTAATACCAATTAGTTCTTATGGTTATAATATTTCTCCTCAATTTCTGGCTAATTATTTGTGTCATAACATTGCTGGAGAATTGGTCTATTCGTAGGTCATCATTTTATCTCACTTTGTTCTAGAAGATTTCTGGTTCTGTTTCCATTTGTATGAATACAAGTGAAAGGAACTGATATTGGGGGGTTTTAAGATTTAAGCAGCAGATACGGATGTTCATGGACATTCATCTGTGTATAGAGATGCTTTAAAATAGTATAGTCATGTAGTATCATCTGCGATTGAACGTTAATAAAGTAGCATCATCTAGTAATGAAGTGTGTGAAGTGTAGTGCATGCTTGTGGAACGTTTGTGGTTAGTGACGGTAACATGCAAGCATGTGTTTGTATGTTTGGCATAGAAACACAGAGAGAGAGAGAGTGAGAGGAAGACAAGAGTAAAAGTAAACTTTTGGCATTTGTCTTGTAACGATAGACAAGGAGACATTTGAGATGAAAGAGCTTTATGATAATGCCAGTCTTCTTCTGTATCACTCGTCAGCCTTTGAAGGCATTAATTACAGCTATATTAGTGCCATGAGTGCATTATTTACATATCTGTTGGGATTTCTAGTATTTTGGATCCCAAGTGTGTATAAGGTTTGCGCAGCTTAATGCACAGGGTATTCCAAGTCGCCTTGGATAAATGTAAATCTAATCTGACCTTTTATTGAAATAAGTACTAATTACTTTTCAGCAAATGGAATGAGGGACATAAATATTTTAACTTTACCACTTACAACAAATGTAGCGAAAGAAAAACGTGTAAACATTAATAACCTAATAGGATTCTGAACGTGATTACTAGATATGGTATTGAAATTGTTCTGGTATGATTGTATCAGGTGCAGCAGTGTTTTTGGGATATTTAAATACTGTTTGAACTAAATGGCCCCTGTATTAGCTACACATATCCTGCTAGCACTTTAAAGACTGTGTTACTCTTTCTGTAGCCTTTTATCACTTGAGACTTTCTGAACCAGCGACCTTTTGATTACTAGTCAAGTACCTTAACCACTAGTGAGAAAAAAAAAGTGCCGATCATTAACATTTTCGTGGCATTTAGCGGACGCTTTTATCCAAAGTGATTTACACTAATCACTGAATACAATTCAAGCAATTGAGGGTTAAGGGCCTTGCTCAGGGACCCAACAGTGGCAACTTGGTGATGGTGGGGTTTGAAGCAGCAACCTTCTGATCACTAGTCCTGTACCTTAACCACTGAGCTACCACTGTCACAGAACAGTGTTGGTTTTATTTTTAGTTGCGGCACTAGTCTTCCCCTAGTGGGATTGGGGTTGACATTGGGGTGTTTTGAAAGCCCAACAACACTGCTGCACCTAATACACTCATACTAACTAGGACAACATGTTATTACCCTGTTGGGGTCATTGTAATTCTTAGAATGACTTAGAATGGTCCGCCAGCCTAATAATATCTGGTTAGTGGGGGTTCCGTGGGGTCAAAGTGTACAGTGTAACATTGGGGCTACAGTATGCCCACAGTGTTAATCTGTATGCTGTAGCTTATAAAATAATGAAAGAATGTACATGTATTTAAGTTATGTCAGTTTTACCACTGCTTTATTCTATTCAGGGTTGTGGTGAGTATTATTCACTGGGTTAAAGGTTGGAAACACCCTTGAAAGGTCATCACAGGGCACACACATTCACACTTAGGGAAATTTTAGTATCAATTAACCTGATAGCGTGTCTTTGGACTGTGGGAGTAAACCAGAGCACCTGGAGGAAAACCATAAAGACACAGGGAGAACATGCCTAGTCCACACAGAAAGGACCCAGTTTGCTCCACATGGGAATTAAACCCTAGACTTTCTTGCTGTGAAGCTACACTAACTGTATTCATAGAAAGATTAAATAACAAAGGTCCCAGAGTCAACCCTTGTTGCTCTCAACAAAATACAGCATAACATAGCCAAGGGCCCTGATGAACGCAGAGGCCAAATAGCTCCCAGTGCATAAAAAATTTGTTAATTAAAATATCAAAGTCCTATATGTACTAATTACTAGTAATTAATTAGGGAAACATAATTGTCTGGAATGATGGCCCAAAATTTGTACTAATATGCCTGCAATGTGCTTGAATCAAAGTACCCAAAGTACCAAGTGCAACCTAATATTCACACCCAGTTAGACAGGATCTAATCCTATCTATTACTGAGCTTGTTAAGTTTACATTAACATGGAAACATTAACATGTCCATTAGTACCAGAGTAAAATAAATACAGTTACTAAATGCAATTACTGGGCCAGTATTGCCACAAATTAGAGTAATGAGCAACAGAATATACAGTATTTTGGCACAGTGGTAAGTTACATTTGCCGACTACTTCTGGGATCTAGGGTTCAAATTCTCAGCGGTACTATTGGCTGGTCAGGCGTCTACATACAGGCATGATTGGCTGAGTCAGAGGAGTGTGGGTGGTTGGCCCTGCGTTGGATTGGCGTCCTGTCTGAGGTGTGTTAATGCATTACGGGCAGTAATTCTGGGGAAACGAGACCCACCGTGACCCTGACCAGGATAAAGCAGATCAAAGCAGGTAGTATCAGGTGGCCAGGCCAGGTGCATAGGAACAATTGGCTATGTCTGAGGGAGGAGGATGGCCGAAGCGGATGGATTGGTGCCCTGTCTAGGGTGTATTCCTGCCTTGCACCTGGTGTTTCAGAGGAAACCAGACCCACCACGACCCTGATCAGGATTTATTGGTGGTAAAAATACAAATGACATTACATTAAATAAAATTTAAGTGCTTTTACTACCTGAGAAATACAATAAAATAAATAACAACATCTAAAAGTTGAATGGTTCTTGAGGTCCTGGGTTTAGGTCTTGACTCTTACCACTGTCTTTTTTGAGTTTTGCATGTTTTCCCTGTGTTTCCTGTTGGTACTCCATGCACTCCATGCTGCACTAAATAACCTCTAGTGTAAGAGGCTAAAAAATATGTGATTCTGTGTGGCCCTTGAGTGAACTGGCACCCTGTCCAGGTTGTGTTCAGTAGTTCTAGGTGGCCCATGGTAGCTCAGTGTGTTTTCTTTGGGAAAGTAAGATCTTAAAAATGGTTTATAGTGGGTTTTATTTCTGTTCTTTTCGTAGCCAACTGACGCCCAGGCTGATGCACGCTCCTTCCTGAGCGAGGAGATGATTACTGGTAAGGCTTCAAGCATTGATTTGTTAGCTCCTCATCTAACTGTATTATTAATAAATACATCATTAGAACATCAGAGGGCAGCTGTAGCCTAGCGGTTAGGGTACTGGACTAGTAATCGAAAGGTTGCTGGTTCAAGCCCGACCACTGCCAGGTTGCCACTGTTGGGCCCTTGAGCAAGACCCTTAACCCTCAATTGCTTAGACAGCATACTGTCACAGTAATGTAAGTTGCTTTGGATAAAAGCGTCTGCTAAATGCCAACAATGTAAATTGAACATTTGTATGTATTATGATTAATCCGATGGACGAGTCTGGGTTTGGTGGTTGCCAGGAGAACGGTACTTGTCTGACTGCATTGTGCCTAGTGTAAAGTTTGGTGGAGGGGGGATTATGGTGTGGGCTTGTTTTTTAGTAGTTGGGCTCGGCCCCTTAGTTCCAGTGAAAGGAACTCTTAATGCTTCAGCATAACAGTCTGGGGATGGCCCTGTCCTGTTTCAACATGACTGCGCACCAGTGCACAAAGCAAGCTCCATAAAGACATGGATGAGCGAGTTTGGTGTGGAAGAACTTGACTGGCCTGCACAGAGTCCTGACCTCAACCCGATAGAACATCTTTGGGATGAATTAGAGCGGAGACTGCGAGCCAGGTCTTCTCGTACATCAGTGTCTGACCTCACAAATGCGCTTCTGGAAGAATGGTCAAAAATGTCCATAAACACACTCCTAAACCTTGTGGAAAGCCTTCCCAGAAGAGTTGAAGCTGTTATAGCTGCGAAGGGTGGGCCGACATCATATTAAACCCTATGGATTAAGAATTGGAGTCACTCTAGTTCATATGCGTGTGAAGGCAGACGAGCGAATACTTTTGGCAATATAGTGTAGATTGCTAGCTCTTATGCAACATTGTTGAGTGGTGGAAAATTGGCAGTGACTAAATTGGGTAGATAGGGGTTTAAAAATAGGGGAACTTAATCAATATTTGAATACCATTTTTTGTAATTAACAGAGTTTAAAGCCGCATTCGACATGTTTGACACCGATGGTGGCGGTGACATCAGCACCAAAGAGTTGGGTACCGTGATGAGGATGCTGGGTCAGAATCCAAGCAGAGAGGAGCTGGATGCCATCATCGAGGAGGTTGATGAGGATGGTATGTAAGCGTCATTATACTTGACGTGACTTAAGTGTTAACATGACACTGAAATGACCATGTGATGTATTGCTGATGTATCAGGCAGCGGTACTATTGACTTTGAGGAGTTCTTGGTGATGATGGTGCAGCAGATGAAGGAGGACCAGGCAGGAAAGAGTGAGGAGGAGTTGTCCGAATGCTTCAGAATCTTTGACAAGTATGTAACTCATTGTACTTTTCTGCTCTACTGATTCGTAGTCTAAATTATACGCCAAAACACTACAGACATCCCAAGTCTCCCGAAAGTTCCGGGAGTCTCCCGCATATACATATCGGCTCCCTGATGCTCGCAAGTCAGATAAAATCTCCTGGAATCTAGAACAAGCGGCCAAGAGCGCACACACACACACACACACACACACACACACGCACGCAGGCGACACAGACTTTTTTCCCCGATGGTGTATTAAATCCGTTATCTGATATACAATCTAGCGCACTGTGTAGGGAACATAAACCAATTGTCTAATATATTGTCTAGTGCACTAGGTAGGGAACATAAATCTATGATCAAATATACTTTCTAGTGCACTATGTAGTGAACATAATGCATTATCTAATACACTATCTAGTGCACTATGTAGGGAACATAAATCCGTGATCTGATATACAATCTAGTGCACTGTGTAGGGAACATAAATTCATATCTAAAATACTTTCTAGTGAACTATGTAGGGAACATAATTAATTGTGTAATATACTATCTAGTGCACTATGTAAGGAACACAAATCATCATCTAGTTATACTTTCTAGTGCACTATGTAGTGAACATAATGCGTTATCTAATACACTATCTAGTGCACTATGTAGGGAACATAAATCCGTGATCTGATATACAATCTAGTGCACTGTGTAGGGAACATAAACCAATGATCTAATTCACACTCTAGTGCACTACGTAGGAAACATAAATTCATATCTAAAATACTATCTAGTGCACTATGTAGGGAACATAAATCCGTGATCTGTTATACAATCTAGTGCACTATGTAGAGAACCTAAATCTGTTAAATAATACACTACCTAAAGCATTATGTAAAAAAAACATAAGTCTATTATCTAGTACACTATCTAGTGCACTAAGTAAGGGGGAGATTTTGGGGGATTTTGGTGTCCGGGTCCGGGGGTACCTCCCTGAAATCAGTTTTTGCAACTTGGGATGTCTGACACTAAAACTATAGTTTATAGTTTAAATTAGGGATGCATCAATACCAATACATGTATTTTTGTACTTGCCGATACCGATACCAATACTTATTTTAAACAAAAACACACGTGAGAAGTGACGAGAAGTTTAATGATACCACGTCCAAAAATGCACGTCAACAAGTAGCGAATGATCAAAGTGTTTGTGCGCTGATGTGATGAAATCAAAGAGGAAAAATAAATGAATCTGAGTGGATTTGGCAACACGAATAGCACGGATTGTTCTGTAGTGAGTTGGAGGTTAATAAATATTTTTGCAATGTTGGTGTTTTGTTGTTATGTTTTGTAGAGAACGATCAGGTCAGAAATACTGTAAAACGTGTGTGTGTGTGCCGGTGTATTCTGATATAAACTTTATTATCCCCCTGTCCCACCTGTTTACACTCCTCTCCTGCGTTTCCCCTCACACCGTATCCTGCGTTCTCATTGGCTGTTCGTCATGTCACTCATTCCCTGTCGCACATCTCAGATCAGATATCTGACGTGCTAGAAAACTTGATCCGGTCGGATCGAGTTGTTGGATAGTTCACACTTAGCGATCGAGAGCCGAGTTTTGATCGCCGAGTGAACGCCGAGTTGCTCCCGAGCCGGCAAATCTAGCGCTGACCAGTCGCCGCAAATACCCGATACCAGTATCGGTACTCATGCATCTCTAGTTTAAATATAGTTAAATTCACTATAACTGCTAATGTAAACACAGTGGTGTTGAAATCCATTGTTTATTCTCTTCAGCAAGGACACATTAATGTCCAATGCCAACATCAATGAACCTAACACAATGTCTGCATCTGTTTACTTCAGGTTAGCGCCTGCTATGCATCTGGACATCTGATCTCCTCACTTGTTTCAGTCATTTTTATCAATCTTCTACAAAGAGTTATTTATATTTAGTGTTATATCAGTGTATTTTATAGTGTTTAGTGTTGTTTATATAGTGTTTTAGTTGTTCAGTTGTTCAATTTTATTCTTAGAGTAGCAGCTCACTCAGTGTAGCACCAGTGCTAACAGATTAGCATTAATCATGGCTCTTTTATACATGGTGCTTGAAGGAGTTGCTAAAAACAAAACTTAGCGTTCTTATTGTTAGAGAATGGCTTTGAACTGTGCATGTCTACTAATGCTACGTCTTCGATTACGAGGGTGAGAAGCTTAAAGGTTCCCCAGATTTATGAACATTGTTTATTAACTACTACTGCCACTTTATTTAAAAACACTGACATGACATTAACTTTATTTGCATGTATAATGCTACTAGTGGTAGCGGTACTAACTGATCATAGGTGGCAAATTAAAATGTAAATCCTCATAAACTTCACTATGCCTTTTTAAATGTTTCTGTAGCCAACTTGCCTAGCTAGATAACGTGACTCGCTACTGTTTTTAAGTGAAAAAACAGCAAGACACTATAAAATACACTGATAGAACCCTAAATTGAGGCGATCAGATGTCCAGATGTGTAGCGGGCTCTAACCGGAAGTAAACAGGTGTAAAGTACAGAAAGCAGACATACATCTTGCTACATTGTTCAAAAGGTCACTATAACTCAGGGGTGTCAAACTCATTTTCACCGAGGGCCACATCAGCATTATGGTGGCCCTCAAAGGGCCGATTGTAACGTATTCTGCTGTGATTGCAGTCTGTTGTTTTTCTTGGAGGCTAAATTCTGCATTTATATTGTCCTCCTTTACCACAGACACGGCCTCATAACACAAGAGACACACCAGTTTCTCTTCCTGAAGCACAAACTTGTTTTCACTTTCATTAAATTTCCTCCTTCTGCTTAATTTTCTTACTTATCTTCTTGTACACTTTGGGATTATGTGTATATATTTCTTAACATCATCTACTGTATCTCTATTTTGAGAGATGCAGTTAATGTAGGATTTTACAGTGTATTTTAAGACAATTGTTCTGCCCACACTAATAGTTTATCCCCCTTGCTCAGCTAGACAGACAGACAGACAGACAGACAGACAGACAGCTCCCTTCAGAATACAGTCGGTTTATTTGCTTCCCAGCTGTGTGATACACTGTGTGCACCAGAATGAAGTAAAAATACAAACAATACAAACAATAAAGAACTTAATACAGTAAAAGCACACAGCTGTAGTCAAGTGTTACATCTGGTACAATATGAGATTTAACCAAACGTAAAATAGCGCTAACGAGTGAAAATTTTGTGTAAAGATACTAATTGCTATAGTACGATTATACGATTGTATTTAATTATGGTAAATTTGTAACTAAAGCGCTGTGATATACTCACTAAACATTTACAAACAACTGAGAATATAAACGCCACTACTTACAGACGATGCTTTGGTATTATACTGCAAGATAATGATTTATATTTATTATTATTGTTTACATTACTACCCTCGTTCTTTTGCCGTAAAAGTCACATGGCTTCTCAGCGAAGGTCAAAGTTAGTTGCCATGACTACGATGTCACCAGTTGCCGGTTAAAGGCGCAGGTGTCTCATTTAATAATAAGCGCGTCTCTGTAACGACTCGAACCATCACAACTATCATAAAGTCGTTCAAGCTCTCGCGGGCCGGATCGGGCCGTGAGTTTGACACCCCTGCTATAACTGGTGAACATAAGAACTTTTACAGTGATAATGTCTCCCCCTTGTGGCGAAACTTACACCTGCTAGATCTAGGAATATAAATGACTGAGTTACACTTGACAATGTTGTCACTGTATGATCCTTGTACATAAAGATAGTTATGTAGACATTTGATTTGTGCACATTCAGTCAACAGGGTGTTTGTATGGCTGGGCACTGATGTTGGTCAAGAAAGTTGAAACTAATTTTCCAGTTCATTCCAAAGCTGTTCAGTGGGGCTGAGGTCAGGGCTCTGTGCAGGCTACTGAGGTTTCTTTAAACCCAGCTTTACTTCATGTCCTTGTACACAAGGGCATATTCATTCTGGAACATTCTTTGGTATAACTGATTTTTTACACCTGTTAGCAGTTGTGGCTTAAACATGTGAATTCAAACAATAGGTGGGTGTCCTGATACCTTTGTTGTCCAGTTTGTCTATAATATAAATGGTTGATCCCGTATGCCATGATGAAACATCAGGTTATGTACTTCCTGTGGACCTGAGCTCAATACCTTTGTTAGGCCACTGTCTGCCAGGGATTTGGTATGTTCCCCCAGGTCTGTGTGGGTTGCTTCCAAGTGTTTGGTTGCATCCAAAAAATGGACTAGCTGGATTACACTCCCACTAATTGTGAGTGAGTGAGTGAGTGAGTGAGTGCCAGAGTGCCAGCATTGCACTCTTAGTACAGTACAGACAGAGCTGCATTTTCTCACACAATGCACTGAATACCACCAGTTTCAGACCCAGTTCTTCCCCAAATTCAACACCATCATCCCCTTTAACTCCCTTCCAGACTCGGACAAACTGCCCCACCTACTGGGGAAGCACAGAGAGAACTGCACACTAGCAGCACTGTACAAACACACCTGTCACTAGGTGAGGGACAGTGGGTGACCATGTCTCTCTCTCACACACATGCACGTTTGTTTTTATTACTGCTTACATTTACTGCCACTTTTGATTTTTTTTTATTATTATTACTACTTGCACTGTTTTTCTTAAATTTGTATATGTATATCTGTAACTTTTTTAGATATTGTATATTTGCTATTGCTATTATTTTCTTTTTATTATATTTACTTAGTATGGAACTAAGCTTTGGCGATACTACTGTTCATATTTTTGTCATGTCAATAAAGCTACATTTGAGTTGAGTAAATAGGTGAGTGAGTAAATGAGTGAGTGAGTGCAGTGGTACCTTGAGGTATTTCTTCCCATAGAGATGTATGGAAAACCTGTTAATGCATTCCATCGTCCTGTTGAACTGCATATGTTTTAGGCTAATTTAAAACAATGGGGTTGTTTTTGACACTTATACACTGAAAATAACACAAATATAATTAAAAAAAAACACTGAAATACAATAGAAAACAGTTAAAAATAAATAATGTGACGTACTAAAATGAGCGAGGAATTTCATTAGTGGAGAGAACTTATGAGAAGTAATAATTAAGAGAGGTTTAAAACGATAAGCGTTTTAGACTCTCTTAAAAAAAAAAAGCTGATTCTTACAATTTCTCAGAATCCCGAGCTATAACACAAGTTTAAAGTGAAACGGTGAGGAAAATCCAGCTAAACACAGATACATGTTGAGCTTTCAGAGTGAATCTGACGGTTATTCCACACAAATGCAGATTCGTCTCATATGCACACTTTGATGATGTCTTATTGCACCGCTCAAGCCCAGTGCTGAAAAAACTATTTTAAGTGAACACAATGAGTTTAAGGGAAATGTTGAGTTCAAGGGTACAAATATCTCGACAAAAGGCGTCGAGTTTCAAAGATTTTGAGTTTAGGGGACAATGAGTTGTCATACAGTTCAGGGTGTATTTATTGCATGCAGTGGTTTTACCTACAACTCTAACACAACCCTCAGGTTGATGTGGTTATTAAAGATGATTAAATAAATAAAAGCTTCTAAAATTGATCCAGTGGCTTGATTACACCAAAATAAATGCTGTAATCTTTAAGAAAGAAAATGCAATTTTGAACAAATGAATAAACCTGTGGACATCATGTATAATTATATTTAATTTTACCACTGCAGTGCTTATTTAGTGTTAAAATTAAGTGGTTTCCACAAATGCCCAGTACTGATGTTCTGTTTTCTATTTTGTGATGGAAATAAACAGGAATGGAGATGGTTTTATCGACCGGGAGGAGTTTGCAGACATTCTGCGTGCTACTGGAGAGCCAATCTCAGAAGAAGAGATGGAGGAGCTCATGGTTGATGGAGACACAAACAAAGATGGCAAACTTGACTTTGATGGTAAACTGAACACCAGTCATGTACAAATTCATTCATTCATTGGCAGTTTTACTGGTGGGTCCAATTCACTGGGCAATAGGCAGAAAATAACTTGGACAGGATGCCAGTCCATCACAGGGCAAACACACACTCATACAGTACCTAGGGGGACTTTAGTATTTCCAATTAGCCTGACTGCATGTCTTTGGACTGTGGGAGGAAACCGGAGCACCCAGAGGAAACCCACACAGACATGGGGAGAACATGCAAACTCCATACAGACCACTTTAACTGGGAATCGAACCCAGGATCATCTTGCTGTGAGGGCGACATACTGTATAGGATTTTCTATTTTAATATCTCACTCGTTTTATTTTACACACACACACACACACACACACACACACAGATTACCTGAGTCCTGTTGGCTGACACGTACACATGAGGGGAGAACTACAAAGTGGGAAGCTGGACAGCACCGGGGACCTGGTTTTCATCCAGGTACTCTGGTTTCCTGCCAACTCCCATTCTCCTGGTGAACTGACTACTCATCTAGGTAAAGAATCATGACAATCAGTGTGTGTGTGTGTGATGCCCTGGGATGGACTGTTGTTCTGTGTGCTTTTGCATTCTAGGACCATGATTCTGATCAGGATAGTATTGTTAATTGAACAGTAGATAAATAAATAATTAAATTAATACTTTAATTAATGTGTATATGTATTACAGACCCGATTCTAGTCCAGTTATTAGACGCCAAGCTAATGATGCAAATTAAAATGTCATTAATATATTTTTACGTTTTTATTTTTTATTATTTCAGAGTTCTTAAAAATGATGGAGAACGTCCAGTAAAAGTGCCACCTTCCACCTATCCGCTCGGGCCCCAAGTCCTGTGCTTAAAACAACACAAAAATCTCACTGAAGAAACATCTCGAAACCGTAATCAAATGAATAAAGGGAAACAGAGTTGACATTCTTCTGGAACTTTCTCTTTAAGACTCGAAACGTCTATAAATAGCCATCGAACCTTTTAAAAGGACTTCACTTTCCCACCACCCCCCACCCCACCTCCAGGTTTTCTTCAGCTGCCCGCCTGTGCGCCCTGCTCCTTCTGGACACATGATATACAATTCCTTCAGACCTCTTTCCTACTTTTGACCTTCTTGTCCCACCCTGTAATGTTCCTAAATAAACCAGAGTCAATCTGACTTTCTGTCTTCTGGTCCTTCTAAATCGAAATCGCACATCCTAGTGGATAAAGTAAAGAACTCTTTACTTTAGGTTTGAATCTGTCAGCTTTTAAAGCAGGGGGGTTGTTTCTATGAGTGTTTAAGCTACACTGGAAAGGTGTAAATCAGGTGATCAGTCCTTGTATCCAAAACCTTCAGTCTATTATAATCAATGCTTCTAGACAACCAGGTTTCATCCATTATGCCTTCCAGAGCAGCTCCAGTTTTTCTTCTTTCCTTCAATGATCTCTAACGTCTTGTCCTTCTTAGTTCTGACCAGCCATACAATCCTTTGACACCCTGTCCAGATTGGTGTCACTATTTTGTTTTCAGCCCGACAGGTTACGATGTCTCTTGTGGTCCGCACAACCCTGAATTCTTAAAAAACATATCGCCTCTAAGGCATGATATATAGTACTTTCCCCCCTCCCTCTTGATTAAATTTCTTGGCCGCTAATTTTATTTCTCCAATCCACTAACTTGCAACCCCCCAATCAGGAAACACAGACCACATAAGGAGTGTGTGATCCGGACGCCAGGGTTTGGGTTACCTGCGCTGCTGTTTATTTTTTATTTTTTGGTAAGGTTGGGTTGTAGCCTGAGACATTTCACGGCCTAAATTCATTTTCTATTCAGGGCATACTTAAGTTCTGCACGCCAGCAGTTTTTCGAGGGGTTTACGGTTTCACTCTGCTGATGACATGAGCCACAGCACCACCTGTGTGGTTATGTTCACCCAACAAATATCCTAACAGACTGTTTTTTATATATATTTTTAATCTACATTCGAAGGAAATATTACAACATAATATTTGCTGATCACAGAGAGTCTACAGGATGAAATTTAATTAGTCAGATAAAGCATGGCTAGTTAACGAGCAGGTTTCTAAGCACAGTAGTGATCTTTTGCTGAGCTCCTATTTGTCTTGAATGAAAAACATTCAGTTTGGACATTTTCGGATGGGTTGTAATGCATTTTTAACTTCTGTTAAGCTCTTTACCTCAATATATTTCCGAGTTTATTACACCTTTGAATAACTGGCTTAGTGCTGTAGTTATAGATAGTTGGTACCCTGTAAAAAAATCATTATTGTAAGTCATAATATCCCTATAGTCTATCTGACCACTTCTGTACCTTCTAGTAATCGTCCAATGCTTTAATGTTAACATTTTCTTCCATTTAATAGATTAGCTGGTCCACCACAATGTCTGTAGGCTCATTTCAGATTTAGATTGGCTCCTTCAAACCCTAAAAGTTCAGGATTCTAAATCTGGAGGTGCCCGGTGGGCGTGGCTTCAGTTTAATAAAGTATATGGGAATTAGTCGGTTTGTGGGAGTGGCTCAGCCTGCCCTGTTTAATACAGTGTGTCTGTATGGTGGATTTTAGAATTTGGGCGTGTCCTGGGCTGACCCGTTTAAAGTGTGTCTGAACTGTCAGTTGACGTCTAGTCTATCTGTTGGGGTGCACACGGATTGACCACTCCTTTGGGCTTGATTGGTGGATAATAAGGGGAAGAAACTAGTCCACAACCATGGTAAGAAATTAAAGAAACTAAGCATGAAATGAAGTTAGGGATTATTCGATTATAGCCCCCCAGAATTTATATGCAAATGTATATTTCATAAGCTAACATTGTTAGAGGGGGTTGAATACATTACAGGTGCTTTTTGGCTTTATGCTTTGAATAGAGCAGTTGGAAATGTAATACAGACTGCAAATGTACTGCAATTTTAAATATTTAGGTGCTTTAATATTCTGAAAAATAATGGTTATGCATGTAATTATACATAAGCAAGATTGATTTTTCAAATATAGGGGCCGAACTAACTATAATACTTAATATAAGGCTTTGTGAATGAAGATTTGACTGCTGCAGTGCTTATAATGTGGTAGATAGCTGACAGACTGATGCCTGGTGGCTACTTGATCCCATCAGCAGGGCTGTTTATTACTTGCCTTAGACAGCACATTCCTGGAGTTACGTTTCCAAATTACCATGTACAGTCACAGACTTGAAGACATTAAACCTGCTGATCCTTAAAATAGAAAGAATGTGCAGAATGGTTTTCCAGCTGCTTCTACACAGAAGCTTATACGTATGTTGTATTATAACTGATGTTATAATACTATTATCATTTAATAGTTAAAAGGCTGAGCTAAAAATAGCCACATCTGGGTCATTGCTAAGACCATATTGAACTAACTCAGCCATATATGAGTGGATTTAATCATATAAACACAATTAAAAACTACATGAGTGGATTTTACCCTGAAAGTGTTGGTGTATTTTTCCATTAAGCGCAGACAAACACATAAAATACACAGTTTATTACCCAACAATAACAATACAAAACTAGTAAAAGAATAGTAAAAAAAAAAGCACAAACTAACAAGACCAAAAGTTAAAACAAATATATTAATATAATATCCAGGCTGTGGCTAAAATACACTTAAAATACACAAATCCTTAAGTGCTTTATCAAAAATAACAATTTATAATTGATCAAACTATATAAAGAAGACACTCACTCACTCACTTTCTTAATGGCTTATCCAATTAGCAGGGGGGGGGGGGGGGGGTGCTGGAACCTATCCCAGCTTTTTGTGGGCGCAAGGGGGGACACCAGTCCATCGCAGAGCAGACACACATAAACACACACACCCATTCACCTATAGGGCAATTCAGTGTCTCCAATTAACCTGACTGCATGTTTTTGGACTGTGGGAGGGAACCGGAACTCCCGAAGGAAAACCACACAGACACGGGGAGAACATGCAAACTTCGCACAGAAAGGACCCGGACAGCCTATAAAAAAGACAATAATAGTTAATTGGTCAGGACTACAATTGAAAATCAACTTGAACTGACAAGACCAAGTGTTAAAATGCATACTTACAATCCAGTTTGGGAGTAAAATACATATAAGCTAGGTCAAGGGTACATTTTTGGGATATAATAATAATAATGGAATAATAATAAAGGCTAAAACTTATAAAAGGCTTAAAGAAATAACCAAAAATGACAGAAACGTGGAAAACCTGGACTGACGATACAGGTAAAGCAAATATTGTTTTTAATGTAATTAGGCTTTATATGAGATTTCACAGGTTATTATAGTTACAAAATACTAATGTAACTAGTTTATCCATATTTTAGCTTTATTTTAGCTTTAACTATCATTTTCATACATACTGCACAGCAAAAAAAAGGTCACAGTATTCTGTACAATTTGTACTGATTTTACACTATTCAGCAACTACATGTGTAAAGTAAAGTGTAAAGTAAAAAAAGAACACGTTTCAGACTCCAGATTTTGGTCAGAAGTGTTATTATAACATGAGTATTTGCAGTAGGCCGTGTGTTTGAATAAAACCTGGGTTGTGCTGGTTTATTACAGACTGACGCACAACAGGAGGCCCGCTCCTACCTGAGCGAGGAGATGCTTGCTGGTGAGTCCTCAAAAACCCATAAATATTAAACATCAGGCACTAGTGTTATGTTAGTCTTTAGGATCTAACATAACATGTTTACTCCTGAACAATTCCAGAGTTCAAAGCTGCCTTCGATATGTTTGATACCGATGGTGGCGGTGACATCAGCACCAAGGAGTTGGGCACCGTGATGAGGATGCTGGGTCAGAATCCAACCAGAGAGGAGTTGGCTGAAATCATTGAGGAGGTCGATGAGGACGGTAAGAACACTCAGAGAATTCATTGACATTGAACTTCGTACTTAGGTAAAAGGACAAATAATTATTTACAAATACTCCTATTAAAGCTTTTTTAATTAACTAAAAGTATATGGTCATACATTTATTTATTTATTTATTTTGACATTACATTTTCTGCATTTAGCAGACGCTCCTATCCAGAGTGACCTACAGAGGTGCTTCCATAGTGAACATTACCTTACTCTAGTTTATGTTGATTTAATTTACATATTACTGTACATTGTTTCCTCACTTCTCTAAAGTAAATGTAAGTGCCTGGAATGGTTGGAAACCACAGAATCTACCTCTATTCCCCTTTTTCTTACAGATTTAAACCATAGCTGTAAAGCAAACTCTGGGTTGTAGGCCTACATGTACAGAGCATAGGTTGATAGGTTGTCTTTTGTAGTGTACTGGGGTGATGTAAACAATCTTTAATAAAAGAGATACTGAAGTATACATATTTAAAGATTTTATAGTACCATAATAAAATACTTCCCACTGTTGTCTACAAATATGTAGTCTTACACACTACAAGTCAAAAATAAAGACACGCCTGATTAAGAAGAATTTAATTCATTCTTTAACTAAGTAAAGCAACTTACTCCACATTCCACATGCTTATTAATCTATTAAGCTGTTATTAGGGTAAATTGGAAAGGCTGTTTTAATGGATCTAAAATATAAAATGTATTGATTTTTTTATTCATTATAGTGGCTGGAGTAAATATATATAGACCACCTTTTTTTAATTACAAGGAATATGCAGCATCTTAATTGGCTAATAGCACTGTCACCTCACAGCCAGAAGGTTCTGGGTTCGATCCCCAGGTGAGGCGGTCTGGGTCCTGTCTATGCGGAGTTTGCATGTTCTCCCCGTGTCTGAGTGGGTTTCCTTCGGGAGCTCCGGTTTCCTCCCACAGTCCAAAAAGATGCTGTCAGGTTAATTGGAGACACTAAATTGGCCTATAGGTGAATGGGTGTGGGTGTGTGTCTGCCCTGCGATGGACTGGCGCCCCGTCCAGGGTGTTACTGTGTGCCTTGCGCCCATTGAAAAGCTGGGATAGGCTCCAAGCACCAACACATCCCCCCTTTCCCTACCGGGATTCTAATTGGATAAGTGGTTAAGAGAGTGAGTAATTGGTTAATAAACGGGTATTCTGATAAACAGACATCAACTAATTAGACACAAACATAACATCAACCGTAAATCAAGTCCTACTCTTATGCTTAGTTCAATCAACAACTGGGCCTTCACTGTGTACATACTGATACACTTCTATCTTATATCAGGCAGCGGCACTATCGACTTTGAGGAGTTCTTGGTCATGATGGTGAGACTTCTAAAGGAGGACCAGGCTGGCAAGAGCGAGGAAGAGTTGGCAGAATGCTTCCGCATCTTTGACAAGTATGTATCTTCACTATCTATAGTGAACTTTATGCTACGCAAAGTCTATCAATGGACGACTTGCATCACGTTTTCCTTCTTTTCAGGAACGCTGACGGCTACATCGACAGAGATGAGTTTGCCGAGATCATCCGCAGCACCGGCGAGGCCATCACAGAGGAGGAGATTGATGAGCTGTTGAAGGACGGAGACAAAAACGCAGATGGCATGCTGGACTTTGATGGTAAGATCTACAATGTACACTTATTTAATCAAAAACTTACCAAAGCCTGTCCAGTTTCTCATCAATCAATCTCTGTAATACTCTTCTTTCCAGAATTCCTCAAGATGATGGAGAACGTGCAGTAAAACAAAGACTCATGGACATTCCTCTCCCCTTTGACCCTGTCAACTCATCTTATCCTGTCAAATTTACTCACAAACCTTTACCAGCTCGCCTTCGCCTACTGCCCTCCATCTTGACACAGCAGTGCCACTCCGACAAACAGACACCTAGACATACGCCTGATTAAAGTCTGCTGAGATGCATCCTATCATGTTCGGGTTCCTGGGATTGGGCTAACCTGAATGCTCCTGCGAAATCAGAAGAGCCGAGCATCATTATATTATGCTGCTAAATAGTTCGACAGGTCTTACCATGGTAGACCGCAGATTGCTGGCCGTTTCAGTCTATATCTAGACTAGATCAGCAGCTTGTTATCGCTGCTTAGACCAATGCTAAAACCTCAACACTGCATTTGAAATAATGCTTAAAAAAAACAGAATAAAAGGTTAAATACATGCTCATGTTTAGTTTGTCTGATGTTTGTAAGGTTTTGTTCTAAGGAGTTGCCAATAAAGCATTTTTTTCTTTTTTTTCTCCTTCGGAGTCATTGGCGCAATTAAGGTTTAAGATTACTGGTTATTTAAACAATCGTTTGGTGTTAATCTGATAATTAATCTGATAATCATACACCACATTCTGCTATTTTACATTATAAAATATGTTGTTGTTAAAACTCTTGTGAGATAGGAGAACATACACCACTCAAATGTTCCACCTACATTCAATGCCAACTATCTATCTATCTATAATAACTTTGTGCACATTCATGGGTTGGTGTGTCTGGTAGGACATACACCGATCAGCCATAACATTAAAACCACCTCCTTGTTTCCACACTCACTGTCCATTTTATCAGCTCCACTTACCATATAGAAGCACTTTGTAGTTCTACAATTACTGACTGTACTCCATCTGTTCCTCTGCATGCTTTTTAGCCTGCTTTCACCCTGTTCTTCAATGGTCAGGACCTCCACAGGACTACCACAGAGTAGGTATTATTTAGGTGGTGGATGATCTCAGCACTCCAGTGACACTGACGTGGTGCTGGTATGAGTGGATCAGACACAGCAGCGCTGCTGGAGTTTATAAATACCGTGTCCACTCACTGTCCACTCTATTAGACACTCCGACCTAGTCGGTCCAACTTGTAGATGTAAAGTCAGAGACGATCGCTCATCTATTGCTGCTGGTTGAGTTGGTCATCTTCTAGACCTTCATTAGTGGTCACAGGACGCTACCTATGGGGCGCTGTTTGCTGGATATATTTTTGGTTGGTGGGCTATTCTCAGCCCAGCAGGGACAGTGAGGTGTTTAAAAACTCCAGCAGCATTGCTGTGTATGATCCACTCATACCAGCACCATGTCAGTGTCACTGCAGTGCTGAGAATGATCCACCTCCCAAATAATATCTACTCTGTGGTGGTCCTGTGGGAGTCCTGACCATTGAAGAATGATGTGTTTCTAAATTTATAATCAGCCTTTTACAAGCTTACATGCTTCTAACAAAAGTAACAAGGAGTGTTTTCCAAAAATGTATTTTATTGAAAATTTTAATCATAACATGTACGTTGTACTTTGCAGAACTATAATAAAAAAACAGGTCATGTAATTATAAAAAGTCATGATGGCAATGTATAAAAATGTGAAAAACAAACACTTTCTGATGAAGAATCAAATCCTGACTCTGATAAACAGTCGTCATGATGAAGATGGAGCTGTGATGAAGCTGGAGCTGTGATGATGAAGATGGAGCTGTGATGAAGCTGGAGCTGTGTGTAGGAACAGTAGGATCTTGTGTGGTCAGTTCAGGATCCATAATTAGCCTCATCGAAAGCTTTGCGTGCTCTCTTCAGCTCCTCGTTCATGGTCAGCAGATCTTTCACTCGAGCGAACTTCCTTGGATCTTTCCGGATCAGAAACACAATGTCCTCCACCTGAACTCGACCCTGGCGCCCGATGGACATGGCTTTATGGGTCATCTCTGTGATGAACTCGATCACCAGATCCTCCAGGATATCCACTGATTCAGTGTACGGGTTCTGATCGTCTCCAAATCCGTACATCATACAGCGCAGCTCCTTAGAGAAAAGTCTCTTTCTTCGTCCATGTCCCGATTCTACACCATTACCGACTTCATCCAGTTCTTCATCAAAACCGGGATCATCCTCCTCCTCCGCCATCTTTAAATATTAACCGAGCAGCTCTGTGTAGCTAAGTAGCTAAAGTAAACCACATTGCGGTTAAATACAAAAAAAATACAACGTTAAATGTTAAAATACACTCATACAAGAAGAAATAAATACGAATACAAATAAATATTCATTAATTTAAATTCTTACATTCTAAGTTTCTCACCGAATTAAGTTGTCAACAAACACCGGTGCTCCCCGGCGCTTACAAGCTACTGCTCAGTCAGGAATTGGGTTGCCAGATCAGCCTTACATAATCCCTCCCAATATGGTGATAATTCTCAACATATTTTAACGTCATGTTTTACACACTTTGGTTACATTCATGACAGGACAGGTAATCACTGGTTACACAAAATTCATCACTTCAAGTTTAATGTCAACACACTCTCAGAAAATTTCGTATCTCCAATTCACCTCACTTGCTTTGTCTTTTTGTCTTCGGACTGTGGGGAGGAAACCGGAGCTCCCGTAGGAAACCCACACAGACAAGGGGAGAAAGGTCCTGCTCCGCTCCACCTGGGAATCAAACCCAGGACCTTCTTGCTGTGACGCCACGTGTCGCCCGACTCTCTCTATTTCCTCGGCCGCTCCCGTTAGGGGTCGCCGGCGGATCGCGGTCTGCATTATTGGTTCGGCACAGTTTTTACGCCGGATGACCTTCCTGGCACAATCCTCCCTATTTATCCGGGCTTGGGACCGGCACTACAGCGCACTGGTTTATGCATCCTAGCGGCCAGGTACCTATAGGACAATTCCGTGTCTTTAGTTAGCCTGGCTGCATGTTGTTGGACTGTGGGAGGAAACCGGAGCTCCCGGAGGAAACCCACACAGACACGGGGAGAACATGCAAACTCCACACAGAAAGGTCCTGCTCTGTTCTACCTGGGAATCAAACCCAGGACCTTCTTGCTGATAAATACCTTGCAGACACTGTATAAGGCATTTATTTACCTGTACTCATCAGTACACAATTTTATTTATAATTATTTAAAATGAATCAAGTTTACAGCTATATCAGCCTCACCGAAATCCAGTACAGTTCTATTTCTGTTTGATTTTAACTTACTGCAGTAATTTTGACAGTTGGAATATTGTATAAATATTTTTATAAATAAGAGCAATTGTTTGCTCATATTCATGAGCAAATAAGTATGAGCAAATAAGTTTGTGTAGTGGTTGTATGTTTGCTGGAGCACTTTTTATAATACAAGTACAATAAAAATAATTTATACATACTAAAACAGACCTTAAAAATGCTACTTTTACCTGCATCTTTCACCTTTATTTGTATTACCTTTATATTTCAAATATTGCAAACTGCTAAAAAAGAAAAAAAGTGTGCATCCCCCTAAACACATTATCCTTGAGTTATTTAATTAATTTTAATTAATTGAATTAAAAGTGTGAAGATTTGTGCATAAAAGAATATAACTTGAAAGGTTTTTAAACTTGCTGTATTGAGGTATTTCAACGGACCTGGCAACACGGATCAATACAACAGGAAATCCGGTTGTTTTTAAGAGGTGTGTTTGTTTAGAGCGCCGTCTGCTATTTGAATGTAGCACAAAGCAACTGTAAACATAGCTATATTTTTAAAAATCAAATATATATTGAAATTAATTTGAATATTACGTAATATATAATTGGTAAATAAAATATAGTTTGTACTAATAAGTACAAGCATTTCACAGAGTGCGCAGTATAGACACGTCAGTGGAGCTGCACTCCTTTAAGGATCTAGCATGGCTGCGTCCTAAATGACTCAGTTTTTCATATTAAGTGCACTTCACAAGTCCCAAGTCGTGTAACAGGGAAATCAAGTAGTAGTGTGCTAATATAGGGAATGGCGAGAGATTTGGTGTTTTCTATGCTTTCATGTGGGTGTTGAGTTGATGCAGGTATTTCGCGTCATATATTGATTAGTAGTGGTTAACTGTGTTACAGCGCAGTCCAACAGCTATGGTGACTTAGTCAAGCAACTGGAAGAGGGAAATGTCATAAACAAGGTAAGAAATGGTTAAAGAAGTTTAGCTACTGTTAGTTACCGTTAACCTGAGTTGACTGCCTAGAGCTCTTAATAGTTTATAATTCTGCACACCGTCATTAATGCAGCAGATGTTATTTTATAGGCAGTTTTAGTTATTAAAACTGTAACTAATCTGTCCAGCTGTCACAAATTTTGTGGACACTAGTGCATTTAGTTTCATTTTCCACTCATTAAAATCAAACGTCATTGCTCTTCTGTATAATCTATTAAAAGTTTAACCAGAAAAAAGCTCATATTGACAGATATTTAGGCATTACACACCATTGTATTTACATAAATAACACTGATATAAGATCTTTCATAGAGCACTTAAAGAATTGCATGAATTACTTTATTGGAACAAGTAAAAAAGCTCCTTTATATTCAAATAATTATGAAATGAAATACTGCCACTGATTAACAACACCTCCTTGTTCCATTTTATCAGCTCCACTTACCATATAGAAGCACTTTGTAGTTTACAATTACTGACTGTAGTCCATCTGTTTCTCTGCATGCTTTGTTAACCCTCGTTCACCCTGTTCTTCAATGGTCAGGACTCTCCCAGGACCACTACAGAGCAGGTATTATTTGGGTGGTGGATCATTATCAGCACTGCAGTGACAATGACATGGTGGTGGTGTGTTAGTGTGTGTTGTGCTGGTATGATCAGACACAGCAGCGCTGCTGGACTGAGAATAGTCCACCAACCAAAAATATCCAGCCAACAGCGCCCCGTGGGCATCGTCCTGTGACCACTGATAAAAGTCTAGAAGATGACCAACTCAAACAGCAGCAATAGATGAGCGATCGTCTCTGACTTTACATCTACAAGGTGGACCAACTAGGTGGACAGTGAGTGGACACGGTATTTAAAAACTCCAGCAGCGTTGCTGTGTCTGATCTACTCATACCAGCACAACACACACTAACACACCACCACCATGTCAGTGTCACTGCAGTGCTGATAATGATCCACCACCTAAATAATACCTGCTCTGTAGTGGTCCTGTGGGGGTCCTGACCATTGAGGAACAGAGTAAAAGTAGGCTAAAAAAAGGTATGTAGAGTGAGTGTAGAAACAAGGAGGTGGTTTTAATGTTATGGCTGATTAGTGTATATATCCATATATAACTAGAGAATAGAATGTTTAAATCCAAATCTATGTAGTAGATTGTTTAGCAGAGTGTTATCATGATGTTTGGAGACTGCCCTATATAAAATGTTTATTTTAAACGTTTTTTGTTGTAGTTAGTCATCTAATTGCTGCCTGGAGGCAAGCAGAAGCCAGTAATGGCTTGCCCGGTGTCCATCATCTGTCGGGCACTCCGCACTGTGGGCCTGGTGCTCTTTTACTATGTCTTCTCCATTGGGATCACTTTCTACAACAAATGGCTCATGAAGGTAAGTATACCTCTAGCCACGACTGTAATAATGAGTTAAAAGTTCATCTTGAGATCTTTGTTTGTTTCTTCTGGCTTTGATTTCAGGGCTTCCACTTCCCCTTGTTTATGACCCTGGTCCACCTTACTATAATATTTTGTTTATCTGCCTTGTCACGATGTGCCATGCAGTGCTGGACCAAAAAGCCTCGAGTCACACTCAGCTGGAAAGACTACTTTCACAAGGTGGCACCAACAGGTAGAACAAACATCCACGTTGTTATTTAATTTACATATAATGGTGGTACTGTCTGTATGTATAAGCTAATAATGTTGAGTATTGTAATGACTAGGTAATTACATTAAATGCTGTAGTTCCTGTTTAAAAAGTAGCATTATAGAGTCAATGGAACCTGAGGGACACGGACAGTGTTTTAGCACTTCTATTAATTGCCCTGCAATGGATTAAACATCAGCATCAGATTTGCTGCATGTTATTTGTCATCTACATGCGTTTGTCATCCCTATAGCAGGAGAGTCTGCTAGAATATTTGCTATGTTAATTTGTTCCACCTTTTGCATGAGTATTATGGAGGTTGTTCTTATTTTTAATCCTTTACCCACCAATCTACACTACTCTCAATGCCTGGTTGGGTATAGTTTGGAAAGGCCTAAACTCAGGTCTACAAGGGCCCATTGTTTACATTTTAATCTGCATTGTCAGGTAAAAAACAATTAAACTGTAGCAAGGCATAGATCTAGGCAAGGATATAAAACAATAACTAATTGTTGAGTGTTCCCAGGACCCAGATGGTCTTTTGATATGGGAAAAGCTTGGTACAACCTTAAATCTTCCTAGATTTGGGGCAAGTCTCTGAATGTCCATAAGTCCCCCAGCCAAAGCCCAGAATTAAACCTTATTACACATATACATAAACAGATATTCAAATGCTTTCTATGTTGTAATTGCTGGTATTATTCAGCATTTTTTCACAATCAAATTGCCCTTTGCCAGCATGGTACCATTAACCATATTACAGGCCAGAATGTGATATTGGTGTTTGGTACTGAGACAGCACTGGAGGGTGAGGACGTGGTCAAGTATGATTAGATAAGTAGTTAAATCATGTTAACTCAAATGAAACAAAGTCCATGCTGACTGACAATGTGGCACATTCAGGAGTTGCTTAGCAATGTTTGCTAAATAACCAACAGTATGTGGACACAGGACTATGTGTGTGTCCAGCATTCATTCCTAAACTAATAGGCATCAATATGATGTTGGCCTTCCTTTGTGGCTACAAAAACCAGAGTTAAATGTTGCTTATTTCAAGGCCCTGCCAAAGATCCACAACACCAAACTCATTCAACCATATCATTTAAAAAGCTTTCTTGGTCACAGGGACACAGTCATTGTGGAACAGGAAAAGGCCTGCTGCCACAAAGTTAAAATAAATATAATTATAAGTCATATTTATGTAATAAAACTAATTATACACCTGTAAGCAATAGGTGTTGCTGAAACACCTAAACGTTTTAATTAGGAGGACTCCCTACAAACCTCTTACTAGATAATGTATTTGCAGTGTTTAAAAAATGTAGATTAACTACAGTTGAATATTAAATAGTTATGGACTTCCCTACATTCCAGTGTCAACCTGTTTCCTATTTATGTATGCATTTTCTCCCGATTTAGCATAGTCAATCTGTCTCTCTCTGCTGGGGATCCCTTATTGCATTCGAGGGGGGTATATTTCTGCTCACGCCTCTCCCGACCCATGCGTAGTCCCTAGCGGACCCCTTCTTTTCACCCATTTTTTCTGCACAGGTGCCTCTATCTGCAAATCCAGGGTACTTGCACAGCGTTTGAAGACCTTACCCACTTAGTCCGGTCATCCCACCCAGCAGACACGTTGGCCAATTATTGTCTGCTATTGCCCGCTAGATGGCGCCCAGTTTCGAACCGAGGTGTTCAGAATCTCAGCGCTGGTGTGCTAGCGGAATATCCCGCTGCACCACCTGGGCACTCAGTGTCAACTTTTTGTTTCTTTATTACAACTGAATATTTAACCTTTATCCATCCATTAAAAAATGTACGCCCACACACAGAAATCCCAATAAATGACCAAAAGGCAGTCTATAAATAGCTATAGGGAGGACACACTTCTGTAGATGTCGTTTGCATTGTTGATCGGTTTGGGCAAGCAGCAATAGCCTATAAACAAATACGTACGGAGTTACCCCCACGGGCCAGCTATGCTGGTCGGAAAGGGTAAAGTATCTATTTATGTCCCATAACAAATCAAGCTAATATATGTTTAAAAATCTGTTTTCTATTTTGGTTTTATCTTTCAGCACTGGCAACTGCACTGGATATTGGATTATCCAACTGGAGCTTCCTTTTTATCACTATCAGTTTGTGAGTAATTGGGTTTTCTTTCTTCCACACCAAGAAAAGTCCACACCAAGTGCCTGTAACCTTAAAATACATTCTTACACAAGACAACACAAGAACAGTTTTATGCAACAGTTGTATAAAAATAAGAATATGAAATGGCCTCAAAATATAAAGACAAGATAAAATAAGCAGACAGAAACATAGTACCTACCTTGCCATTATGTAACACATATGTGTTAAACATGACATTAAAATCCAAATAAGTGAATACATTTTTGGGGGTGGGAGAGGAGATAACAACCCGTAATTTGGCTCGTAGTGCAGGCTTGTAGCTTCAGAATAAAACATTAGTATAAATAAATATGACTAAAATGGTTTGTGTGTGTTTTCTACAGGTACACAATGACAAAATCATCCGCTGTGCTCTTCATTCTCTTTTTCTCTCTGATCTTCAAATTGGAGGAACCGGTAAGTTGTTAGAAGTCTGACACACCTTTGATATTCTCATTCAACATTTGTGCCTAACCTAACTTTAAGTGCCATTAATGCTCAAAATTCAAGAGGCTCTGTTGCCATTTCAGCTATATAAGTATGTATTGAAACAGAACAACACTCCTTTAAGACCATGATGCTACACAGAACACAAGTGCAAACAATACAATATACACAGTGCAGATCAAAACCAGTGTAATTAATACAAAGACTTACAATAAATATATTTTTAAATACATTTTCCAACTTGCAAATTTCCACTCTCAAGATTTTAATCAAGGGTAAAACAATAAAATCACTAACCAGTAATTTAGAGGCCATGGGACTGAGTTAAATAACATTGTACAACTTTCTTCTACATGCTACCACACCAGAGCTGACATCCGGCAGATTGGCTTGTTGTTCATACAGGGTGGGAGCTGGATGGGACCTCATAACTGATGCGATTGTGACCTCTGCTGGCTGGTTGATGGCGCCTGCAAGTGAAGGGATAATGCGTAGATCAGGGTGTGGTTCTCCGTACACAAAGTTGATTTGCAAATGAACTCGCCTCGTGCTGGTGAAAAGATGCAGTCGGCTACTGCACACGTGTCGGAGGGGGCGTGTGTCAGCCTCGGCTCTCCTCGGTCAGGATTGGAGGTCAGCATCAGTACAGGGAAAGCATTATGCAATCGGGTAATTGGATACAACTAGATTAGGAGGACAATTGGGATTTGTTATACATACATATACACCAGTAAAGTGCAATGATTATTTTTCCGCATATCTCGGCTTGTTTGGAAGATGGGGTCAAAACGCAGGGTCAGCCTGCATAGCAGAGTCTGGATTTGAATTGACAATCTTATGACTGATAGCCCTCTACCCACTAGGCTACCACTGTTAACATAATATGGGCTATGTAAGGCCTGATGGACACCCATTAGTATAAAGCACATCCTGATTGAGTGCCCAACATATTACATAGAAAGACAAAGATTACATATGCCTAAAATAATTAAATAGACCTTCAATATCTGACATAGATATCAGTACTAAGAGCACAGTTGGGGTCACACGGTTCATATTTCTCCTTTTTATTTTTTTAGAATCCATTTCTGATCCTGGTGGTCCTGCTGATAGCTAGTGGCTTATTCATGTTCACTCTGAAGTCCACTCAGTTTAATCTGGAGGGCTTTATCATGGTCCTGCTGGCCTCCTTCATCGGTGGGATCCGCTGGACACTCACCCAGGTCCTCATGCAGAAAGCAGAGCTCGGTAAGTCTGACCCAGAGCGTTCGCTTACATCTAGGAGCTGTTTACCAAAGGTGAGGATTAAACCTAAGTCTCCAGAGCCTTTGTTGCTGTGCAGCACCCACTCTACCGGGATAATGCCAGCCCTAGTGTTTGAATCCCAGACCATTAGTACATTACCCATGGTAATGCTAGTTAGATAGGTAGTACACAATATGCATTTGGGACACAACCAAGTCAGCAACTAGCTTACCTAGCATGCCATTCAAATGATGTTCAAATTTATTGTGTTAAGACATGCCAAATGTCATCACCAGTGAGAGACTAAGCTGTTCGAACAGACAGGGGAGGTTCATTCTATCACCTGGGTGCAGGTACAAAGAACGACCATGAAGTCTCTCTTACTCGAGTTCTGATTGGTGGATCAAGATGAGCCAGACTCATGGTACAAAAAGCTTACAGTAATCAAGCCAGCCAGGAGTTGAACCTAGAATCTTCTGATCTATTCCAAAGGGCGGCATGGTGGCTCGGTGGGTAGCACTGTCGCGTCACAGCAAGAGAGTCCTGGGTTTGATTCCCAGGTGGGTTGCTTTCTGTATGAAGATTGCATGTTCTCCTTGTGTCTGTATGGTTTCCTCCCACAGTCCAAAGACGTGCAAGTGAGGTGAATTGGAGATAGTCCATGACTGGGTCCCATAATGCTGTTCTGATGTTTTTTTGATTTACAGGGCTTCAGAATCCCATTGACACCATGTATCACCTCCAACCGCTCATGTTCATGGGTCTGTTTCCTCTTTTTGTCTATAACGAAGGTATGTCTGACTTACACTTATTTATATATTTTTTTACTTTACATATGCTTTATTCTTTAACCGTGTGTGTGTGTGTGTTAGGATTAAGTGTAGGCACTACAGAGAAGCTGTTCAGGGTGAGTGAGCTACAGCCGTTGTTATCCTCTATTCTGGCTCTGTCAGCGGGTGGCATGCTGGCATTCGGGCTTGGATTTTCAGAGTTCCTGCTTGTGTCCCGAACCTCCAGCCTCACTCTGTCTATTGCAGGCATCTTTAAGGTAATTTCACTTATGCATGAGCATGCAGTTCTTTTTGTAAAGTTTGTGTTGTGTAGTTGTGTAGATGCAATGTTCTTACCCTGCTATTACCTGATCAGCAACCCTTGTCCCTTTGCAACCCTTTGCTGTGTATTCAGGTCAAAGTCCTGTCCTTATTGTGCTTGGGTTGTTTTTTAATTAAACTTTTTACAGCGGTAAAGTACGCTAGCGCACCAGAGTTGGGGTTTCGAATACATCGTATCAAATCTCAGCTCTGCCTTCCGACTGGGCTGGGTGGCAGCATGAACAACGATTGGCTGTTGTTCAGGGTTAGAGGGTAAGAAAGTCGGATCATAGGTCCTCATAACTGGTGCGACTGTGGCCCCTGCTGGCTGACTGAGGGCGCCTGCACAGGGCTGAGGAATAATGCTGATGGGGGTGTGGCCCTCCTTACACAATGCTCGTCAAGTGTATGAACTCGACTCGTGCGGGTGAAAAATGCAGTCTGTACTGACTGTAGATAGATAGATTCTTTATTGATCCTTTGCAGGAAATTTCTTTGTTACAGCAGCTCAGACAACAGTCAACAACAACTTCTTGTATACATACAACATTAACTTACGGTGCAAAAACAAGCAATAAGATAAAAATGTACAGTATGGTACTATATACATGTAAACTTTTTATGGTGCATGCATAGCATACAGAAGTAAGTATTTCTTATAAATGATTTATTTGAATTATTGTGAACTGTTAAACAGTCTGATAGCAGTTATAAGAAAGGATTTTCTGTAACGTTCAGTCCTGCATTTAGGAGGAATCAGTCTGTGACTGAAGGTGCTCTGTCGAAACACCTCCAGGGAGTGAAGTGGGTGTGAATGATTTTTGATAATTGAGTTAAGCTTTGTGAGCATTCTTAACTCTGCTACCTGCTGAACTGAGTCCTGTTCAGACCCCACTATGGAGCTGGCCTTTTTGATCTGTTTGTTTATTCGGTTTGTGTCCATTGTTCTAGCACTCTCACCCCAGCAAACCACTCCAAAGAAAAGAGCACTGGCCACCACCGACTGATAAAAGGTGCACAAAAGGGGCCTGCTGATGTTAAAAGATTTCAGCCTTCTTAAGAAGTACAGTCTGCTCTGCCCCTTTTTGTACACCGTCTCCATGTGTGTAGACCAGTCCAGCTTGTTGTCCAGCTGAACTCCAAGGTACCTGTAGCTGGGTACAAGTTCCACCTCAGTTCCTAGGATAGTAACTGGCTCAGGATCCCTCCTCCTCCTTCTAAAGTCCACCACCATTTCTTTGGTTTTTGTGATGTTTAGTTGTAGGTGGTTGTTGCTACACCAGTCCAAAAAGTCTTTAACCGTGCCCCTGTATTCCTGCTCACATCCTGCCTTAATACAACCCACGACTGCTGAATCGTCTGAAAACTTCTGGAGAAAACAGTTGTCTGAGTTATATTGAAAGTCCGATGTATACAGCGTAAACAGGAAAGGCGACAGGACTGTTCCTTGTGGGGCCCCCATACTGTATGTGCCGGAGGTACGGGCGTATGTCAGTTGAGAGGCGTTCTCAGGGTCGAATCAGTATAGAGGACACAATCAGGGTAATTGGACATGACTAGATTAGGGGGGGAAAATTGGGGAAAAAATAAAACATTAATGGGGTTTTTGACACTTATACACTGACAATAACACAAATGTAATATAAAAAACACTGGCATACAATTGAAAACAAATTAGATATCAATAAAAAATACAATAAAACCTGCACTTTACCTTTACTTCTTCATTGTTTTCTTTATGCTTTTTAATTGTAGAGATGCTTAATCTTGGAATACCGTATTCCTTAGCGAGTTCAGTAAGGTGCATTTACGAGAAAAGCCACAAAACCACTTCTGCATCGGCTGTGCCGAGCAAGGAATTTCATTAGTGGACAGAACTTATGAGCAGTAATAATTAATAGAGGTTTAGTGTTTCTATGTCGTTCCTTTAATACATTATGTCTTGTTAAGCTTTTTTTGTAATGATAAGTGTTTTAGACTCTCTCGGAAAAGCTGATTCTTACAATTTCTCAGAACCCTGAGCTGTAACAGAAGTTTAAAAGTGAAACAGGAGAAAAATCCAGTTAAACACAGATACGTGTGCAGCTTTTCACACAAATGCAGATTCGGTTTACCACACCCCTCAAGCCAAACACTGAACTAACGTGCGATTGCACACACGTTGACTTTAAGGGAAACGTTGAGTTTGAGGGTACAAATTTCTCGAGAAAGGGAAGTTTAGGCGATGTCGAGTTACAAGGTACCACTGTAAATGAAGGGAAACTGAAACATGGGCAAAGAGGATTATAATGACTGACTTTTGTAATAAACGAGTCTTATGAGAGTTATTATGTTGAATTAATGATCACAGCTATTTCTTTCTTCTGTTTTTCTGTGTAGGAGGTGTGCACCCTGCTGCTTGCAGTTGAATTTATGGGAGATAACATGAGCGTAGTAAACTGGCTGGGCTTTGTCGTGTGTCTGGCGGGTATCTCGCTACACGTGGGTCTCAAGACTTACTACAGTAAAGGTAGAGCGCTGTTTCACTTACTCTTTATTACAGGCTTGAACTTACTTTTGTGTAATCGTGTTTATAAAGTGTTAATTATATTTCTTTAAGTGTTTATGACTCACTGAAATTCTGCAAAGCTTTTGGATGGACCATTTTGAACTATTAGAGGTTTTATTTGGAGCATCTTTGCTTGTTACATAGGTAACGGATCTACCTTAAGACCACTGGCTGGCAGAGACAACTCGGACATGGAGCTTCCTCTTCTTCTTTCCAGAGAAGGTACGTCTGACATGGAGGATGAAGAAGACCTGAACTGAAACAAGAAGTCTCGGAAATGAAGACGGCAACATTTCTGGGACGGACCTTTAGCTCACAGAAGTGGCACGTGATGTATTTTGGTACAATAGCTGTCGAATAAACACAGCCGTCTCTATTTATAAGAGTGTCTTGAAGAAACACTAGTTGATTTTGAGAGCCTTGAGCAAACAGCTGGCACAAAGGGACCATTTAAAGGAAGTATGTAGAAGAAAGAAATCAGATTTTAGTGTCCAGGAGCCCAAAAACCCTTACAGACTGTGACCAAATTTTGGGCCGCATGATTCCTTCTTTACACAATGAAATGTTTGAATGTATTCACAAGCTCTTCCCAAATCATTACATGCTTTAATGTGAGAACCAAAGTAAAAGCTGTGCTTCTTCAAACACATTGTTTATTTATTAATTTTTTACACATTTGTGTAATTTATTCCTATACATAATTATAATATGTAGAGGAATATAAAACTGGGCTTGAATACATGTTGTTATAGGAGTTCTTTGGCTCGAGCCAGGTTTGCAATTAAAGTTTTGTTCTTTGGACAGTTTCCATGTAGCATTACGTATTTTTGTTTACAAAGGTGTAATTGATTTATTTTAAGCAATGTCGTTATTGGTTAACATGAATGATTTGAAATAAAGGATGAAGCTTGGTAGCCACAATTCCATTAAAAATCCATAAAATGCAAATACCATTAATGCTTTATGCTGTAAGTTACATGTTAACTTAAGTTCATTAACAAATCACACATTCATGTTTCACACAATTGAGTTTACCATCTGTGTCTTAAAAGCGCCTTGTCAAAGTGATTTACTATTAAATAAAAAAATATACTTTATTATGTGTTCTTATTTTAATGGAAAAAAATCACCCACATTGATTGGCGTTTTCTTGTACTTACTACTTCCTATCTCCATTTCTTGTTTTTCATACTGCATATATTGCACTGCAACAATTGGCAGAATCTAAAACAGAGGTGCCCAATACGTCGATTGCACAGTGCACGCCTCATTCCAACAGTTCAACATGATAGAAATGAAATGCGGTCACTGTTTTTCAATTTGCTGTTTGTTACCTTAGCACTGTGAATCTAGAAAGTTTTCATTTATCAGTAGCCAGTTTGCACCATTTTTGCATTTTTCCTTTTGATTCGGGCAAGAACACTGCAAAGACGGCTGTTTCATTCATACGTGGAAGAAGCTGACGGAGAATATTCAGATCTCATGTTACAAACAGAAATTTTAACCCTGCAATTAGTTAGTTTGTTGAATATGAATAAAATGAGAGACAGCATTTGGAAATCTTGACAGGGGGTTCATTTTCTCCAGAGATACAAGCACAGCTCTTCTCTTTGCCTTAATAAAATATAAACATCAGTTAAAGAAAAGTGTCATGCCTAAACTTCATGTTATTTACAGCCTATGGCAAAGATAAGCACATTGTTCCTTTTCTTAATTATCTATCTTGAAATGTTATATGCTAATATTGCTGTTGTAATCGAAATATTCAACACAGAAAGTAATTACAAGCTAGTGTGTGAACAAGTAATAGATAAGACAGATAAGCTTTTTAAAATGTGACCAAAATATCACTTGTGTATTGGTAATCTGTATATAGAACATACTGTATATCACATTCAACCAGTGTTAAACTAGCTGTGACTGTTCTGGACAGTCTGTCTTGCCTCTGAATATCGTAGTCCAATCAGCGTCGAGTTGTGTTCTGTACAGTACCGCCCTTTTTGGGCAATTTCAGTCTGATTGAAAATCGCCCCGGATTACTCTGATAGACACTCATATTAAGGCACTTTTTTTTTAACTGTAGGCACTGCAAAACAATCTGTATGGGTTCCGGGAGGGCTTGCACTTACGTGCTTGCGTCACACGTAACCTGGTGTAGCGATAATTGGAGCAGCTAGCCATCTCGTCAACATGACTACCATCACCTCAGTTCGGAAACTCCATCGTGTCATTAAGGAAAATGCCATTCAGTCGTTGTAGTAATCAGGATAAATTAGCAACTAAAGAATTAGGGCCACCCAGACCAAATTTAAACATCAATCAAGTATCTACAAAGGGGGGGGAAATCATATAAGTTACAAGTAACTTACAAGTAAGTAATGTCACTTTTAAATTGTGAATTGTGATTGCACTTATTGTATCTCCCCAATTGTTTAATTGTACTTCTTTATTCATTGCACATCAGCCCTGATGCCAATCTTTATTCTGGATCTGCTGCACCCAAAATAAAATGCTATCTGATGAAGACGATGATTAAATTGGTAGTTTTAAGGCTTTACTTCATTTTATGATTAATGGTAAAGCTGGTCACTCTCCATGTTAAAAGTTATTTGTGAGGGCAAACGGCCAGATGACTTAAGCTTTAATTTACCCATTAAACGGGTCACCCTGGCCATCATTACAACAATTGCCCCCTACCTGAGAGATTTGGCAGGAGCCGCCACTGCCTGTGACTATAATTCAGACCTAGATGATGCAGCATTTCCTTGAAGGGATGGGGCTGAGTGACCACATGAACAGCGATTGGCTTGTTGTTCAGATAGGGGCGGGAGTAAACCGGATGGAGACTCTCTCTCTGACTAGTGCGATTACGAACTCTGCTGGCTGGTTGGTGGCACCTGCACAGAGGTGGGGAAGGAATGCGGTAGAGGGTGTGGCCCTCCGTGCACAGCGCTGTACTGCACTGCACTCGTCAAGTGTAGGTGATAAGATGTTCGATTGCTGTGCACGTGTCGGATGGGGCACGAAGCAGCCTCGTCCTCCCCAATCAGGAGCAGGGACAAGCATATATATATATATATATATACAGGGGTTAGACAATGAAACTGAAACACCTGTCATTTTAGTGTGGGAGGTTTCATGGCTAAATTGGACCAGTCTGGTGGCCAATCTTCATTAATTGCACATTGCACCAGTAAGAGCAGAGTGTGAAGGTTCAATTAGCAGGGTAAGAGCACAGTTTTGCTCAAAATATTGCAATGCACACAACATTATGGGTGACATACCAGAGTTCAAAAGAAGACAAATTGTTGGTGCACGTCTTGCTGGCGCATCTGTGACCAAGACAGCTAGTCTTTGTGATGTATCAAGAGCCACGGTATCCAGGGTAATGTCAGCATACCACCAAGAAGGAAAAACCACATCCAACAGGATTAACTGTGGACGCAAGAGGAAGCTGTCTGAAAGGGATGTTCGGGTGCTAACCCGGATTGTATCCAAAAAACATAAAACCACGGCTGCCCAAATCACGGCAGAATTAAATGTGCACCTCAACTCTCCTGTTTCCACCAGAACTGTCCGTCGGGAGCTCCACAGGGTCGATATACACGGCCGGGCTGCTATAGCCAAACCTTTGGTCACTCGTGCCGATGCCAAACGTCGGTTTCAATGGTGCAAGGAGCGCAAATCTTGGGCTGTGGACAATGTGAAACATGTATTGTTCTCTGATGAGTCCACCTTTACTGTTTTCCCCACATCCGGGAGAGTTACGGTGTGGAGAAGCCCCAAAGAAGCGTACCACCCAGACTGTTGCATGCCCAGAGTGAAGCATGGGGGTGGATCAGTGATGGTTTGGGCTGCCATATCATGGCATTCCCTTGGCCCAATACTTGTGCTAGATGGGCGCGTCACTGCCAAGGACTACCGAACCATTCTGGAGGACCATGTGCATCCAATGGCAGTGCCGTGTATCAGGATGACAATGCACCAATACACACAGCAAGACTGGTGAAAGATTGGTTTGATGAACATGAAAGTGAAGTTGAACATCTCCCATGGCCTGCACATTCACCAGATCTTAATATTATTGAGCCACTTTGGGGTGTTTTGGAGAAGCGAGTCAGGATATATATATATATACATGTGTGTGTTTGTGTGTGTGTGTGTGTGTGTGTGTGTACTGTTCAAATCATCACAGAAAGCAGCGGTGACCAGAACACTGCGTACGTCATAATGGAACCAGCTTGTATAAAAGCAGCGCGCGCGTGCTGAAAGCCTCACTTCACGTTACGTCTGGTCAGAGAGAGCAGCTAACGTGTGTTCACCGCTGAAAATACTGTATCAGTCTGTGAATTTTCTCATTAAGTATTGCGGTAAGTTCCTTCTCTAAGGGAGATACTGAACTTCTCGGTCCGAAAACGCGGCGTTGCCACCGGTCGGTTGGGCGCTATCTAGCGGGCATAATTAGCAGTGCCTGCCGCAGACACGGTTCAGCTAGAGCGGGGTAAACGGACTATGTGGGCGCGGTCTTTAAACGCTGTGTACCTGATTAGCAGATAGAAATGCGCATGTGCAGAGTGCATGGGTGAAAAGGGTTCACTGTAGTCAGGAATCCCCCATCAGTAGAAGACAAATTGACTTTGCTAAATTGGGAGAAAATGCATAAATAAAAATGAATCAATAATTAGTCCTGGTTACATACACACAATATTGTTTCTGATCTATTTTCTTGTTGTTCTTGTTTTATTTTTGCATGTAGAGGATGAAGGTGGTAAGTATGTGGAGACAAATGATCCAGAGGCTGTTTGGTAAGCGCACCAAAGTCCAGTCTTTTCCTGTGAGTAAAAATGTATTTTTCTTTTTCATATTTGACCTACCATTTAAAACTCCCCACTATATTTATTATAATTAATTATAATGCTAATTGTGTTTCTAATACTGTACAGAAGGAGGAGGTGAAGGAGAGTGGTTCAAATGATCTGGATGAGAATAAAGAACAGGAGCACCTGCAGGCAGAAATGAAGGACAGCCACGAAATCATGCTGTCAGTTAACATGATTTTCAAAAAGCATGCAGAGTGCACTGAGAATCTTCTGAGGCAGATGGAAAAACTGAGTGATGTTATTGAGGTATGCAAACACTTTATAAAACACTGTATATAAAATAAACATTTTCTAATTCTAAAAAAGCTCAATAAATCAATGAATAATGTATATTGTATCCTTGTCTTAAAACATACAGAAAACAAGAATGGCTAAGATGGAAGTCAGGCAGGCTTCACAAGTTCTAGAATCTTTCACTCCGTCATCCTCTTTCAGGATCCGGCTTCCAACTATGAAAAAAACCCAGCATTCCTCTGTGGACTCCAGTTTGCACCCTGATAATGAAAAGTCATCCCAAGTCCCCAAGTTAGCATGGGATGCAAATGAAAGCACAGAACCGACCTTTCTGACTGACTTTGAGATGAATGAAATGGAGCTGCAAACTGTCGACGAGTCCACAGAACAGGAAACAGAAAGTCTTGCGATCGAGAACGGTCCAGACGAACCACTTGATGGAAATATACCCAGTCTGGATATAGACTTTCATGCTGAGATGGATAAATGGGTGAAGTTTGAACAGGAGGAGAAGTTGAAGCTAAAAATTAAGATGGCTGAGATGAAGCAGAGAAGGCAGATGGAAGCTAAAGAGCTCAAATTGAAACTGAAGTTTTTGGAGAAGGAGGCCAAGCGTGAAAAGCAGGAGAGCAAAAAGAAGCTCAAGGATCTGGAAAAGGAGGTTAAGAATGAAAAAGCAATGCTTCTCCTTAGGCTGAAAGAGCTAAAGAAGAAAGAGAAGATGGAGAAAAAGGAGGAGTGTGATGAGGACAAGATGGAACAGCACAGGAACGATGGTGATGAGGAAATGGATGAAGTGCAAAACGAAAATGTCCTAAAAATATTTAAAAAGGTTGGATTTGGGAGACGTAAGGCAGTAGTGTAACGTAAGTTTACCACATACAAGCACAACACAAATGAGCTGGTAGGTATAGTCAGTTTTTCTGACTGAGGTGAGATCTAATGCAACGATTACTGACACCTACTTAACCTTTCACTAATAGTTATTGTTTGTGTTTTCATAGGAAACGCCTTGAAGATCGATTGGCAGACATTCAGCCAGACAGACATGCACTGATAAACCTCAATAAAAGCAATGCATTAAAAAACTCACACAATGGCCTCTTTTTTTTTTTTTCTTCTTTAACCTTTGCACCACAGACTGAACTGAGGGTGCAAAATCAGTTTTATATGGTATGTGGACAGAATTTGAGGGGTCAGGGCTGTTCAGAAAATGTATTCTAAAGGTTTTTGATGGCACCTGTCACTTCAGGGGTGTAAGAAGTCAATATTAAATAGATCTTGCCATCATATATTCACTGTTAATTTATTTAATTTAGTTAATTTCCCTAAGGGGATCAATAAAGTCTTATCTTATGATAAAGGTGTGGTTTTGAAATATATACAGTGTATCACAAAAGTGAGTACACCCCTCACATTTCTGCAAATATTTCATTATATCTTTTCATGGGACAACACTATAGACATGAAACTTGGATATAACTTAGAGTAGTCAGTGTACAACTTGTATAGCAGTGTAGATTTACTGTCTTCTGAAAATAACTCAACACACAGCCATTAATGTCTAAATAGCTGGCAACATAAGTGAGTACACCCCACAGTGAACATGTCCAAATTGTGCCCAAATGTGTCGTTGTCCCTCCCTGGTGTCATGTGTCAAGGTCCCAGGTGTAAATGGGGAGCAGGGCTGTTAAATTTGGTGTTTTGGGTACAATTCTCTCATACTGGCCACTGGATATTCAACATGGCACCTCATGGCAAAGAACTCTCTGAGGATGTGAGAAATAGAATTGTTGCTCTCCACAAAGATGGCCTGGGCTATAAGAAGATTGCTAACACCCTGAAACTGAGCTACAGCATGGTGGCCAAGGTCATACAGCAATTTTCCAGGACAGGTTCCACTCGGAACAGGCTTCGCCAGGGTCGACCAAAGAAGTTGAGTCCACGTGTTCGGCGTCATATCCAGAGGTTGGCTTTAAAAAATAGACACATGAGTGCTGCCAGCATTGCTGCAGAGGTTGAAGACGTGGGAGGTCAGCCTGTCAGTGCTCAGACCATACGCCGCACACTGCATCAACTCGGTCTGCATGGTCGTCATCCCAGAAGGAAGCTGACGCACAAGAAAGCCCGCAAACAGTTTGTTGAAAGCAAGCAGTCCAAGAACATGGATTACTGGAATGCCCTGTGGTCTGACGAGACCAAGATAAACTTGTTTGGCTCAGATGGTGTCCAGCATGTATGGCGGCGGCCTGGTGAGAAGTACCAAGACAACTGTATCTTGCCTACAGTCAAGCATGGTGGTGGTAGCATCATGGTCTTGGGCTGCATGAGTGTTGCTGGCACTGGGGAGCTGCAGTTCATTGAGGGAAACATGAATTCCAACATGTACTGTGACATTCTGAAACAGAGCATGATCCCCTCCCTTCGAAAACTGGGCCTCATGGCAGTTTTCCAACAGGATAACGACCCCAAACACAACCTCCAAGATGACAACTGCCTTGCTGAGGAAGCTGAAGGTAAAGGTGATGGACTAAACCCAATTGAGCACCTGTGGCGCATCCTCAAGTGGAAGGTGGAGTTCAAGGTGTCTAACATCCACCAGCTCCGTGATGTCATCATGGAGGAGTGGAAGAGGATTCCAGTAGCAACCTGTGCAGCTCTGGTGAATTCCATGCCCAGGAGGGTTAAGGCAGTGCTGGATAATAATGGTGGTCACACAAAATATTGACACTTTGGGCACAATTTGGACATGTTCACTGTGGGGTGTACTCACTTATGTTGCCAGCCATTTAGACATTAATGGCTGTGTGTTGAGTTATTTTCAGAAGACAGTAAATCTACACTGCTATACAAGTTGTACACTGACTACTCTAAGTTATATCCAAGTTTCATGTCTATAGTGTTGTCCCATGAAAAGATATAATGAAATATTTGCAGAAATGTGAGGGGTGTACTCACTTTTGTGATACACTGTATAATTTGAAATATAACTTAGGGCCCTACTAATTTCATGGAAAAATGTGCTTAATTTCACAAGTGCCACATTTCAAGCAGTCATTAAGTAACATCCATAAAATAAATATTAAAAAAATGAAAGCTACAATAAGGGCTGCACCGTGTCTAAGTGGGTAGCTCTGTCACCTATAGCAAGAAGGTCCTGAGTTCGATCCCCAGGTGGGGAGGTCCGGGTCCTTTCTGTGTGGAGTTTTCATGTTCTCCCTGTGTCTGCATGGGTTTCCTCACACAGTCCAAAGACATGCAAGTGAGGTGAATTGGAGATGCTACATTGTCCATGACTGTGTTCTATATAACCTTGTGTGTAAACTGATGAATCTTGTGTGATGAGTAACAACCGTTCATGTCATGAATGTAACCAAAGTGTAAAACATGACGTTAAAATCCTAATAAACAAACAAATGACACTTAAAACTTTACTGCTATCCATGTCCAGAACTGGCGTTGAATTCTAAGGGTTTGGAACAGGGGTGGCTCGTTCCTTAGGGCGATCAGGCGACGCACCACCAAAGCGCGAAAGCGAAGTAATTTTTCTATCACATCTGTGACTGTTCTGGAGTCTGTCTTGCCTCGGAATATCGTAGTTCAATCAGCGTCCACTGAAAATGACAGTCTGACTGAAAATCGCCCCGGATTGCTCTCATAGACTCTCATTGTAAGGCTCCTTTTTTTGAACTGCAATACATTCTGAATGGCTTCTGGGAGGGCTCGCACTTACAGTGGGGCCAAAAAGTATTTAGTCAGCCACTGATTGTGCAAGTTCTCCTACTTAGAAAGATGAGAGAGGTCTGTAATTTTCATCATAGGTACACTTCAACTATGAGAGACAAAATGAGAAAAAAAAATCCAGGAAATCACATTGTAGGATTTTTAAAGAATTTATTTGTAAATTATGGTGGAAAATAAGTATTTGGTCAATAACAAACAAGCAAGATTTCTGGCTCTCACAGACCTGTAACTTCTTCTTTAAGAAGCTCTTCTGTCCTCCACTCGTTACCTGTATTAATGGCACCTGTTTGACATCGTTATCTGTATAAAAGACACCTGTCTACAGCCTCAAACAGTCAGACTCCAAACTCAACCATGGCCAAGACCAAAGAAAATTGTAGACCTGCACCAGGCTGGGAAGAGTGAATCTACAATAGGCAAGCAGGTTGGTGTGAATAAATCAACTGTGGGAGCAATTGTAAGAAAATGGAAGACATACAAGACCATTGATAATCTCCCTCGATACCGTGGGGTCAAAATGGTCATGAGAACGGTGAGCAAAATATCCCAGAACTACACGGAGGGACCTGATGAATGACCTGCAGAGAGCTGGGACCAAAGTACCAAGGCTACCATCAGTAACACACTATGCCGAGAGGGACTCAAATCCAGCAGTGCCAGCCATGTCCCCCTGCTTAAGCCAGTACATGTCCAGGCCTGTCTGAAGTTTGCCAGAGAGCATATGGACGATCCAGAAGAGGATTGGGAGAATATCATGTGGTCAGATGAAACCAAAATGGAACTTTTTGGTAAAAACTCAACAGAAGAAGAATGCTGAGTAAACACCATACCTACTGTGAAGCATGGGGGTGAAAACATCATGCTTTGGGGCTGTTTTTCTGCAAAGGGGACAGGACGACTGATCCGTGTTAAGGGAAGAATGAACGGGGCCATGTATCGTGAGATTTTAAGTCAAAACCTCCTTCCATCAGTGAGAGCATTGAAGATGGAACGTGGCTGGGTCTTCCAGCATGACAATGATCCCAAACACACTGCTCGGGCAACGAAGGAGTGGCTCCGTAAAAAGCATTTCAAGGTCCTGGAGTGGCCTAGCCAGTCTCCAGACCTCAACCCCAGAGAAAATTTATGGAGTCCGTGTTGCCCAGCGACAGCCCCAAAACATCACTGCTCTAGAGGAGATCTGCATGGAGGAATGGGCCAAAATACCAGCTACAGTGTGTGCAAACCTGGTGAAGACTTACAGGAAACGTTTCACCTCTGTCATTGCCAACAAAGGTTATGTTACAAAGTATTGAGTTGAACTTTTGTTATTGACCAAATACTTATTTTCCACCATAATTTACAAATAAATTCTTTAAAAATCCTACAATGTGATTTCCTGGATTTTTTTTTCTCATTTTGTCTCTCATAGTTGAAGTGTACCTATGATGAAAATTACAGACCTCTCTCATCTTTCTAAGTAGGAGAACCTGCACAATCAGTGGCTGACTAAATACTTTTTGGCCCCACTGTACGTGCTAGCGTCACACGTAACCTGGTGTTGCGATCTCGTCACCATGACTACCATTACCATCGTGTAATCAGAATAAATTTGCAACTTAAGAATTAGGGCCACCCAGACCAAATTTAAACATCAGGCGAGTATCTACAAAAGGGGGAAATCATATAAGTTACAAGTAAATTACAAGTAAGTAATGTAATTTTTAAATTGTGAATTGTGATAGCACTTATTGTATCTCCCCAATTGTTTAATTGTACTTCTTTATTTATTGCACATCAGCCCCGATGCCCCAATCTTTATTCTGGATCTGCTGCACCTAAAATAAAATGCTATCTGATGAAGACTGAATTAAATTGGTAGTGTGAAGGCTTTACTTCATTTTATGATTAATGGTAAAGTTATTTGTGAGGGCAAACTGACAGATGACTTAAGATGTTAATTATTTAAGCTTTATTATGTTTACCCATTGAACGGGTCACCTTGGCCATCATAGCAACAATTGACCCCGCTGAGAGATTTGGCAGGAGCCGCCACTGGTTTGGAATAAAGTAATGTATTTTAAAGAGTTGATTATACACCCTTATATGTGTTTCTCAAATATCATGGACTCAGTACTGGAAATGAATCACTTCACTCCTCTATCTCTTAAGCCAGAAACATGTGAAGACTTGCGTTCACTGACTTTTACAAATTCCTCTCAGTCCTGAATAAATATTTCAACATTTCGAGCCTTTCGCGTCAAAAATATGCAGACTGAACAGTTCAATGAACCGTCTGGCGCTTTTAAGACGAATTGTTCGACATCTTTGTGTAAATGTACACCCTGCAGGACGGTTCCACGCCCAGCTTTGAGAGGAGGAAGGTCTGAGGAACATCTCACATTTCCTCACCTAGACTGAGTGAGTGCACACAGAGGCGCGCGCGCACGAGCAGTGCTGAGCTCGAGCTGCTTCATTCACGTGCTCAGGTGTGGAATGTTTATACAACCGTGAGGAGCGGATAAAGACTGACGTACTGAGGTAAAACTAACTTTTATTACATGATTTACTCCACATTATTTACTTAGTTTGTTGTCTAAGAGGGTCAGAATGAAAGAAATATAGTTTTTAAGTATACCCTGGAGGTGCTTAATCACTTTTTTAAACAATTCACCACGACGCGTTCTGTGTGTGATAGACTCTTCGTTATTTAATGACAGCTGCCAACACAACGTGCCCAGATTCGTGAAGGAATTTTGTTTTATTATTATTTTGGTAAATAAACAGCTTCAATAGTTGTTTTTGTTTACAATGTAGGTTCATATTTGTATGTAAAATGTACCTGTGTTTTTGTCGTGAAGCTTCTAAATGAGGTATTTTAATATTTCCTACAAAAGTTCTTTAAATTCATACCTCTGCAAAATATATATTTTTTAATTAATGTATTATGGGTTTTCTAAAGAACTGCAAACTGCAAAATATAGACACACATGAGCTTAGATAATTAATTTAGGTGTGTAAAATGTGAGGAATGGCTACAGACAGTTACAGACATCTCCATTACCCATATAAATAGGGCTAGTTTGACACTAATCCATTACAGTAGAGTCATTCTATAATTTGGGGTACATTCCATGTCCAATGATAATAATTATATTTATTCTAACTATTTTCTTTAAAAATGTCATATTTTACCTATTAATGGAAAACGTTGTAATATCACAAAACATTATGTGCATCATATGCTTCATTTAGCTTGAAATATGTTTTTTTTATCATTTTAATTCCAATGTATGTTCAAATTAGACATTATTCTGTTCAAGAAATGACATGTGGTCAGCCAGGCAAGGTCTACCACTGAAGTTATGGGTCAAAATAGGGAAATTGTCAACTATGTTACCTGTCAACTAAGTTACCTAGTAGTCTACATCTACTGTCCCTTTAATATAAAATAAAATAATTAATGTTTAAGCTTTGCAAATAGTGGATATGTTACACTAAAGGAATATATTAACTTGAACCACTGATTGTTCTATTGAGAGAGAACATTGTTTTTGTACTTTTTTGGTGATGTGAAATGTACCCCAAATTATAGAATGACCCAGTAATACTTGTTGATCCACAGTTTGCACCCTATGTTGAAAATACCACATATTCCAGGACAGAAATGCTCCAATACAAATGTACAAACAAATCAAGACTAAGTAAGCAACCTCTCCAGACATGAACAGTATTGAAGCTTTTGAATGCTTTTTGATTGCAGACTTTAAAGTAGATCTGTACCATATTTATTCCTCGAAGAACTAGAAGTTACTATGTAGTTACTGGAGTTTTTAAATGCTGTGTCCACTCTATTAGACACTTGTGTGTGCCTTACAGAATCAGAATCAATTCAAAATGCAATAGATTGACCCTAATGGGTTGTAGACACAACTTGGGGATAATTGAAGCAAACATGATGCAGCTAGAGCAAGTGGTCTGAATACCTTTGCATATGGGAGATATCAGGTTTGTAATTTTTGAGTTGATGAGTAAAATGGCAATTATATTTGTTCAAAATCACATTTAATAGACAATCAGTTTTGCAAAAAGTTTGAATACACTGTATATGAATATAAATATTAGGGAAAACCTACGTTCTTGGCTATTTACATTATGTTGTGAGGTTTTAAAATAGATGTCTGCAACATTTTTCACTAAAGAGCAGTTCTGAAAAGATCTCACAGCTTTTAATATTGTATAAACCCTATAATAACCCTAAAATAGAAATTAAGCTTGAACTCAGAGTGAATGAGGTTAAACATAGACTAAAGCAGCAATTTCATTTCATTTTCTCTGTGCTAAAGACTTTCATTTTCCCTGATTATATTATTTAGACATAGAACCTCCCTTAAACAAATCTTAAGACTATAACTGTGTGTAATACTCAATCCTGTGTGAGTAGTTGTAATTTAGCAAAGCACTTGGGTCTTGTAGCAGATTCCATTGTAGCCTTTTTACCTGTAGCTAAAAGACATGTTATTATTATTATTTTTAATATTTTATTTAAGTTTTCAAACAAGATCAACAATGAACAAAAAGATCCACGCTATACATAGATAATGCATTTAGAAAAAAAAAATAGTATATAAATACAAAATATGTATTGTATGGAAAGAAGGTTAAAAAAATAAAATAATTAGATAAATAAATAAATTAATAAAATATATAAATTAATTTAAAAAAATGATAAAAACAAAAAATTTGATTAAAAAATAAAAAATAAACAAATAAATAAATAAAATAAAGTTATGGCCTCTTAAGTACATCCAAATGCAATTGCACCAGAGCACCTCAACCGTACTAGTTGAGCAAAGACATGTTGTTTTTACATGTACGTTACATTTTGTAGTGTTACTTATTTGGGATGATACTGTTTGTTGTGAATCTGTACAAAATAGCACATAATATTGTTAAAATTATTTGCAAATAAACATAAATTGTTTTTGGTTCAATCAGCAGTCCCAAAATAAGTTAAATGGGGTCTAACTGTGCGTAATCAAAGTTTAATTTAATCTCAGTTTAGATTCCGGAACTGTGACATACCTCTATCTCTATTTCCTCGGCAGCTCCCGTTAGGGATCGCCGTCGGATCATGATCCGCATTATTGATTTGGCACAGGTTTGACCCTGGATGCCCTTCCAGACACAACCCTCCCTATTTACCCGGGCTTGGGACTGGCACTACAACGCACTGGTTTATGCATCCTAGCAGCTAGGTACCTATAGGAGAATTCAGTGTCTCCAGTGACTCCAGCCCAACTGTGACATACCTAAACAAGGTCAAAAGTCAATGATGCTATTAGGAAATTTGGGACAAATTCTAAAATATATCAATCAGGGATTGGTTATTAAAATGTACATTTTTCACTTTCTCAGACTTTGAACGCTGGTTTATAGAGGACACTTAGACACTTATAGAGGACACTAGTTTAAAAAAGCAACCAAGAAGCCAAAGGTAATGCCAAAGGACATAAAGAGATCCACAACTTAGGTGGGAAATAATGTGTGTGTTATAAAGCTGGGCTTTATAAAGTTTGCCAAAACACATAAACCTATTGCAAATTTGAAAAATGATTCTTTGGTCTGATGAGACTTTAATGGAACTCTTTTGGCTGGGATGCAAAATGGTACATTTGGCAGAAACCCAGTATATCATCCTGAGAACACCATCCCCGCAGTGAAGCTATGTTGTGGTAGCATCATGTTGTGGGAACGTTTAGCATCAGCAGGGAATGTGGAGAATGGTCAGTGCATGATGGTTTGAGTTAAATGCAGGGCAAACGCAGGGCAAATTACCAGAATTGTGACTGGATAAGTTCTGGGAACAGAACAACGATCCTAAGATCCGATCAAATCAGGAATCTGATTTGACAGAATGTTTAATTCAAAGTCCACAGCTCAATCTGATTTTTTGTTACATCCGATTAGACGGAGCTTAAGCTGAATGAACATGAATTGGGTCTGTATTAACTCAGGGCTCTGCTTTATTATTTAATTAATAATAGTAAAAAATAGTACATAGTATTAATAGTATTAAAAAAATAGTACATAATTCCAATTAAATGCCTTTTAACACCAATAAATGTTAAAAAGTTTAAGGGACCAGATACGTATGCAAGACACTGTACAGTATATTTGAGAATTCGACAGCTTTTAGCTTTGACAGTTAGCTAAAAAGCCAGGTTGCCATTGTTGGGCCCTTGAGCAAGGCCCTTAACCCTCAATTGCTTAGACTGTATACTGTAAGTGGTGGCACGATGGCTAAGTGGGTAGCACTGTCGCCTCACAGCAAGAAGGTCCTGGGTTCGATCCCCAGGCGGGTCGGTTCGGGTCCTTTCTGTGTGGAGTTTGCATTTTCCCCCTATGTCTGTGTGGGTTTCCTCCGGGTGCTCCGGTTTTCTCCCACAGTCCAAAAACATGCAGCCAGGCTAATTGGAGACACTGAATTCTCCTATAGGTACCTAGCTGCTAGGACGCATAAACCAGTGCATTGTAGTGCCGGTCGCAAGCCCAGATAAATAGGGAGGGTTGTGTCAAGGGCATCTGGCGTAAAAACTGTGCCAAATCACAATCTGCCGTCGACCCCTAACGGGAGCCGTAGATAAGAGTTAGCTACTAATATAAAAATGTTGGTTCATTTTCATTTTATCAACTGCTTTATCTTGGTCAGGGTCATAGTTAAACTGGAGGCAGGTTTACCTTGGACAGCATGCCAATTCATTGCCACTTCTCCCCCGTAGACATAGCCAATCATGTCTGTGTAGATCAGACCTGGGCATTGTACGGCCCGCGGGCCACATCCGGCCCGCGAGACATCCCCAACCGGCCCGCGTGTGTGTGAGGTTCGTGGCAATTAAAAATTAGATGTAAATAAATGTACATCAAACATGCAATATAACAGGATTGATTTTGACGAGAGCCCTGTCTTTAAATATCCGTACGTTTCGATTTGCGTATGCGCGTGTGTGCGCGAGTGTATCAGCTTCACTGTAATGCGAACAGAACTGAGTGTGATTGACGGTGGAGTTTTTAACAAGACACGAACTTCTGAATAGTTTATTTACTAAAAGCAGATGTAACGCTGGTTAAGGATCAGAATTTAGGCTCTAAATCTCTGTTGCGGTACTAAACAGAAATACAAGCATATGAACGATGCGGAGCGTCACACCTGAAGCTTCTCTAACTAAACTGCAAAAGCAATAAAGACTGTTTTATAAAGTTTAACACGTCCAGAACTGAAGCAGTCCAGGACCAGCTCAGTGATTTTAAAAATAATATTAAACAATAACAAAGGACTGAAAAACAAATGAGGTAATTAGACTCAAAACAAAATAGTGTAAAGTTTAAAAACCTGCACATTTTGTTCACATTTGTTTTTGCATTTGTTTGTTTAAATAGTAAAATAATGTTGATGTTTTTACTCTGCATACTTCTAATTTTCTAAATGTAACATCAAAACATTAACAGCTTATTAGAACTGTACAATTCACTGCTTTTCATAAAGAGTGGACAGTTGTAGCCTAGTGGTTAAGGTACTGGACTAGTAATCAGAAGGCTGCTGGTTCAAGCCCCACCACTGCCAGGTTGCTGCTGTTGGGCCCTTGAGCAAGTTCCATAACCCTTAATTGCTCAGACTGTATACTGTAACTATTGTAAATCGCTTTGTATAAATGCATCTGATAAATGCTGAAAATGTAATGTAATTGTAAATAAAAAGATAAAATGAATATTGAGCAGAATTAAGTTCACCTTATTGGTACGGCCCTCCACAACAGTCCGAGTTTCTTATGTGGCCCCTTGGAAAATTTAATTGCCCACCCCTGGTGTAGATGCTTGGCTGGCTGATAGCACTGCTGAGATCTGAACCTGGAGATTCAAACCTCACTAATAGCATAATAGACCACTGTTCCATCCCAGCACCCTCTGATACAAAATGTGACTACAAAACTATTGCGCAATATGAAAAATGTACAATTTACAGACCAAGAGCTCTATGTGGCATCTGAGTAACACAGCTTGGAGTTTAACTTGGGCAAATGTTGTTCAATCTAGGCGACAGGATGACATGTGGGGTCTTCTAAAACTCAGAAAGGAGTCACTGAACATTATATATTATATATGACATAATATGGAGTTTAAATCAAAACTGCATTAATTAATTAGCTCAGGTTATTAATTCAATGTTCAGCCCATCTCACTACTTGTAATCTTTAAATATAGCTAACATTTTGTTCATCACACACTCCTTTACACTGGGGAAAAAATAGGGAGTGGGGTTATGATAGTCACAGACATTGTAGCCTTTATAATGCGTTCACTGACCAAAAGATGTTAAAAACCCTGCCGTAGACTTTAACAGTAGGCTTACAGACACTTTGTATTTAATGTCATGTAATTACAAACACACATACATACTGTTTTATAGGTTTTAACAGCTGTTTGGTTCACAAGCCTCTTGTCTTGTCATTAACTTCAATAGCCTGCTAATGAATGGTGCCGCTCTTCTGTGTGATGTGGTTTTCTCATGTGAACACGGTGACTGTACCTCCATATCTCTTGTTTCACCAGGCTTTTATTTATATTCCATCTTTTTGTCCCCATGAGACCAGTTACAAGCTAGTTTCACACCGCATGAATGACTGAGTGTATACTATGAGGCGCTCGTGTACCGTAAATCTGGTGGAATTTCATGTAAGCGTTTAGCGTTTATGCTTTTATCCAAAGTGACATTTTGACATTTACTGCATTTAGCAGACCCTGCTGGTTTCCCTACGATCCCAAATCAGTACTTTAAAGCATTAACATGCCCCTTGATCTTGTTTTGATAAACTCTGTTGTAATAACAGTTTTGACCTATTAAATCATGCAGGCCTTAATGCTGGGTAATCTTTTTTATTGAAATCTTTTACAGGGCCTGTGGTGACCCGTGGTTCTCCTCCTCTCACCGCCTCTCCCTTCTGTCTTTATCCAATGGCAGCCATTGTTTGGTTAATTCTCCTAATGCTGGCCTCGGAGGCTCATACCCAAGGTATCAAACTACCCTTTCATCTCAAACCTGAACCTATTTTCAAATATTATATATGTTTACCAAGTGGGGGATAAAAGCCTCATGATACTTATTTGTTATTATTATTCACTTTAAATGTCTACTTAGTTACGATATGATTCAGTACACATGCATATCACATCACATTTTTTGTCAAGATGCAATAGCCTGGAGACAACACAGCGGTTCTATAATTACACTAAAGCTTGTTTCCTATTTGATGAAATATGTGAAGCCTTAAGTATTGCCCCTGGAGTGATAATTCAGACAGTTTGGTATCACATTTAGGCGTATAAATACTGAAAAAAATTCACATATGTACAGGGGCAATGTGATATGTTAATATACACTGATCAGCCATAACATTAAAACCACCTCATTGTTTCTACACTCACTGTCCATTTTATCAGCTCCACTTACCATATAGAAGCACTTTGTAGTTCTACAATTACTGACTGTAGTCCAGCCTGCTTTCACTCTGTTCTTCAATGGTCAGGACCCCCACAGGACCACCACAGAGCAGGTATTATTTGGATGGTGGATGATTCTCAGCACTGCAGTGACACTGACATGGTGGTGGTGTGTTAGTGTGTGTTGTGCTGGTATGAGTGGATCAGACACAGCAGCGCTGCTGGAGTTTTTAAATACCGTGTCCACTCTCTGTCCACTCTATTAGACACTCCTACCTAGTTGGTTCACCTTGTAGATGTAAAGTCAGAGACGATCGCTCATCTATTGCTGCTGTTTGAGTTGATCATCTTCTAGACCTTCATCAGTGGTCACAGGACGCTGCCCACAGGGCGCTGTTGGCTGGATATTTTTGGTTGGTGGACTATTCTCAGTCCAGCAGTGACAGTGAGGTGTTTAAAAACTCATACCAGTACAACACACACTAACACACCACCACCATGTCAGTGTCACTGCAGTGCTGAGATCATCCACCACCCAAATAATACCTACTCTGTGGGGGTCCTGATCATTGAAGAACAGCATGAAAGGGGGTTAACAAAGCATGCAGATAAACAGATGGACTACAGTCAGTAATTGTAGAACTACAAAGTGCTTCTATATGGTAAGTGGAGCTGATAAAATGGACAGTGAGTGTAGAAACAAGGAGGTGGTTTTAATGTTATATCTCCATAAGTTTAAGAAAATTATATACATAAAAAAGCTTACTCATTAACACTTAGCTTACCTGCAGTCACTGGGAACAATGCAGTAACACACCCCAGATAAGACCCCTGCCCATTGTTTGGACTTAAACAGCCAATTAAACCCTCCACAAGCCCCAGAACGGACAATAGCACCCCTGGGGAGTTAAACCCTGGATCCCAGCGGTAGTTCGCTTGGGTAATTTACCCCTCTGCCACCAGTAAATTCAAATCCGGATTTCATCAGTGATGTGCTCGTATCGAGTGCCTAAATATTTTAACAAATTCACTGCAAATGAATTGACTAGTATTTTATTTTATGCGACCAGTAAGTACACACGATTGTATATTGTTTTGTTGTGTCTTTGACTTTGTTTTTGAAGTGAGGGGTTTTCTGAGTAAAAGAAAAAGCTCTTTACATTCCAAGATCTAACATAAAATACATATTTAGTCAAAAATACTGTCTGCCATGCCCCGGGCTTGGTACACAGATGTGTGTTCTCTGTGCTTGTCAGTCATGTTTATATGTATGAATAGTGATAGCTCAGTGGTTAAGGTACTGGACTAGTAAACAGAAGGTTGCCGGTTCAAGCCACGCCACCATTAAGTTGCCACTGTTGGGTTCCTGAGCAAGGCCCTTAACCCTCAATTGCTCATCGTGTTCAGCTCATTGTGTAAGTCGCTTTGGATGAAAGCGTCTGCTAAATGCTGTAAAATGTAAATGAATGCATTTTCTTGGGGGCATACCTTGAGGGAAACCAAAAAGGGAGTAGATGGATTAAACCTCTTAATTTTGGGTTGAAGATGGGTAAAAAGAAGGTATTACTGCTAGCTAGTCTATGCCTGCTTATGGTGGAACTTGAAATCTGGCATTTAACTGAAAAAGGCTGTGTTTCAAACCACAGTCTTTTCTAAATAGTATATGAAATACCATATAGAATAAATACTATACTAAGTGCCGGTGCTTTAGAACACCTCAGAGAGAAATGAATTAAATGCTGAGCCAATGCAGAACCAGCATTTCATTTGTGTAATGTTTAGTGTAAGTTGTTCTTTTAATGATTCATTTTCATGTTTTACTACCACTTTATCTTGGTCAAGATGGGTCCAGTTAACCTGAGAATCACTGAGCTCAATGCAGTAACACACCTCAGACAGGACGGCAATCCATCTCGAGGCCTTGGTCATCCCCCTCGGACTTCCAATTATGTCTGTATGATTAGCTGCTGGGGATTCGAACCCTCAAGCTCTTCACCACCTGAGAGCCTTTGTTGTTTTTTTGTGTTTTAATTAACTTCTCATTATGACCACTGACAAGTGAAGTGAATAACACTGAATATCTCTTTATCACGGCACCTGTTCGTGGGTGGGATATATTAGGCAGCCAGTGAACATTTGATTTTTAAGTTGTGTGTTATGTGTTAGAAGCAGGAAAAATGGGCAAGCGCAAGGATTCCAGCGAGTTTGACAAGGGCCAAATTGTGATGGCTAGACGACTGGGTCAGAGCATCTCCAAAACTGTAGCTCTTGTTGGATGTTCCCGGTCTGCAGTAGTCAGTATCTATCAAAAGTGGTCCGAGGAAGGAACAGTGGTAAACCAGCAACAGGGTCATGGGCGGCAAAGGCTCACTGATGCACGTGGGGAGCAAAGGCTGGCCCGTGTGGTTCGATCCACACAGACGAGATACTGTAGCTCAAATTGCTGAAGAAGTTAATGCTGGTTCTGACAGAAAGGTGTCACAATACACAGTGCATCACAGTTTGTTGCGTATGGGGCAGCAAAAGGGGGACCAACACAATATTAGGAAGGTGGTCATAATATACTATATATATAATATGTGTGCATTAAAAGGAATACCCACATTTTTCAGCTCCTGGATCTTTCAAGTATTAGACCTAGTAGCATTTAGGTACTTCACATTAAAGACTGAAGAGTTTTCTGAATATTGGTTTGAATACTGCATGGATAATTACACACAACACAATCTTAATTAAAGGACCTGAGTTTAATCTTGTACTTAGCCCCATTAACTCCCATATTGTTTCTGTCTGTGACATTGGCTTGTTAACTAGTTAGTTCAGTGGCTGTGTTTTTGGGCCAATATAGTACACTATGCGACTGAAAGTATATCCATACCTGACCATGAGCGGATCCGGCATTCCATTTCAAAACGACAGATATTAAGTTGGATTTGGATAAGAATGTCGTGATCAGCATTCTAGTTCATCTTGATGGCATTTGTTGGGGTTGAAGTCAAGGCTCTGTGCAGACTACTGGACTTTTTCCATTCCAAACTATAAAACCAGGTCTTTATGGGCCATGTTTTTGTACTGGATAGCAGTCATGCAGGAACAGGAAATTCCCCTTCCCAAACAGCTGACAAAACTTTTAAAGCATATCATTGGTTTAATATTATTGACTCAGTGCATTTTAGTAATGGGTGTGGCAGAGACACCTTTTGGCCAGCAGTGTATCTGATGAGTTGCCCGTTATTATTGACACCCAGACTCTCCCTCCCGCCTGCCAAATAAAGGCATTACATTAGGCTAATGTAAATTAACAATGCATTCAAGCTACTGGGGTCAATGCACTACGGTCTGTATTTGGATCTCACGTCACATGCCCAGTACTAACCTTTTACCCCTGAAAACGGATTTCCTGTGCCCCTGGTTTCTCAGTGCCCTTGTGGGACAGTATAGGGCCCGCTTTGAGAGAGCCAGGACAGCTGGAACAGCGAGAGCGAAACAGAGACGTGACTCTGAAAGGGCAGGATTGTTGGGAGGCAGCTTGTGGAAATTATGCAGATCAGTCAAAGACAAGGGCAGAGTTGAGACGGGATTGTCTGAGGGAGGAAAATAGAAGAGAACGGCGCTCTGGACGCCCGTCGGTTTTTTACAGCCTCTCTGTGGAGAGCCAAACAAAAGGCATTGATATGGTGCTGCTCTGAATTTCTTTGATCTGGAGGAATCTCCTCTGAGCCTCACCCCCAGTTCCACACTCTGTGACCCATTTTCCTGAGCATTTTTGACACTTACAGACTTGTTTTTGTCCTCAAGCGGTCTGTGTGTGCAGGAACACTGATATATTTCACTGCTGTATATAATGACTCACGTGTGATGATGCATACTGGACCACTTTTAACACATTGTCACCTACGTCTTTTTGTCCTCAGGCCGTTTAAAGCTGACCGTGTTATCTGAAGATCGGCTCCAGATGAAGTGGAAAGAGGCCGAGGGGCCAGTGCAGGGTTACAAGGTCAGAGTGCGGTCAATCTCAGGTGAGAAGCCTTGGGCGAAGCTTCTGGGTAGAACAGCATCTGAGAGTCTACTGTCTTTCTGACATGAATCAGTGCAAATGATATTGATAAATTAACTGGTCTGAATGTTTTGGTGGAGGGTGTAAACAATCCTCAAAAAGAAAATCATTCAGGGATGATGGGAATTGGTTAATTAGCATGTAGTTGGCAGAGCAAATTTACTTGGTAATTTGTGTTAGATGCTGGTCACACTAATCAGCACACTAGATGACCAAAAGCATATAGACATCCTTCTTATTTAGTAAGTTCTGCTGTTTCATTTACACCCATTGTTAATCAGTATGGACCTAAAATTAACAGGAAAATGTGCTTAATTTCACGGACCTTCGCAGATTTTCAAAGAAAAGTATAAATAGAATTTTGACACCCCCCCCCTGCAGCCACAGAATCAGTTGGGAGTATTCCAAACTCAGTTGCACAAGTGTTGTTTTTAGCTGCTTTACACTTCAACATCTTGGACATTTTGTATAACCGATTGCTAGTGTAACCGAGCGTCTTTAGAGTGTTACGACCCAGGCCGTAACACTTATTTGTAAATCGATAGGGAAATAATGCTTTTAATAGACCAGTTTTTCAAACTGTAACTAAACGGAAACCGAAAGAGACGGACAACACCAAAAGTGTGTGAACGGTTTTATTATAATAAGTGCAAATATTTACAGGAGGTGAGGAGAAGTGATTATCGATGACTATTTAGAATTGCTTTCTACTATATACACCATACAACGCACACAGACGGATGACAGGACAGGCTTACACACTCGAATGCTGACAGGAACACAAATATACAACAATCAACAAACGACGCAACACAATTCACAAGAGCCGAAGTCAGTCTCCACTCTTGAAGCATAAGCCCCTTTTCTTTTACAGCATCCGCTGCGGTGATTGGCGATACCGCTGCCAAAACGCAACAATCGATTTGCTGTCCTCCTCTGGGCATTTTTCCTGGACAGAGATGATGGCACCAAAAACGCACGAGTGTGCGAATACTATTAATTTGCTGCGTTAATGTGAATACTATTAATTTGCTGCCTATACAATGCAGAGTAACAAGAGTTTGCTGAGTTTATAAAGAAAGAAAGAAACTGTACATAGACAAACTATCAGGAGCATAATACTTACTGGAGATGATCACGTGTGTAGAGAAGCACACTTTTCCATTGATTATGAAATCCCCAAAGGAACAAAATGCGCTTAATATGTAAACACATGCATCAAACACTGTCAGCACACTACACCACAGAAAAGTCTGTTACACTAACTTAATTGCCGTAGGATCGCTAGGACATCCTTATTTTTCATATTGCGCCTCATATTTCATATGCTACGTGAATGAAAAACGTTAAATCATTAAACACAAACCTTACAGTTTGGATTTCACATCAAATTACATCATATTACATGGGGAAATGGCATTGGGGGGGTTTGGAATTTCTATGCCAGGTTCAAAAAACAGGGTTTGGCAAGTTCAGTGTGGATAGATTCCAGTGGCCAGCTCAAAGTTCTGACATCTACCCTAATTAAATTTCTATTCCAACATTAGTGCCTGACCTTTCAAGTACATTTTATTGAGCAAACCTCCTGTGAAACTGTGAATACTGTCCATACACTTCTGATTAGATTTTGATCATGCAAAAGGAATCTCAGTGTTCAGCCTACGTTTATGTTTACTTTCTTTCTTTTGGTAAAAAAGGTTTTAGGTTCTTTTAGATTCCCCACATTGCTAGGGCACAGGGTCACAGATCACCGAGGGTCACAGAATTTTTATGGCTTTACTGGAGGGGGTTACACAGGTATGTGTAAAGTTATGTTGATATTAAGCCCCTAGGCGAGCCACATTTTGAAATGAGCTTGTTTACTCTGTGCTATACATTCTAACAGTAGTTCTTGGGATTTAATGTGCCATGTTACACAGTTTGAAGTACTGTATTTTGCTGCAGGGTACTGTCAGCTCTTCCATTTGATTTACGTGATACATACAACATTATGAGAAAGGTATCTGAAGAACATAAAGTGTGCACCTTTTTACAACTGTTTTGTCGGGTTCTGATGCCCATAGTCTTAAACCAAAAGGCAGGTGCTGTAACCTTGTTTTACTTTTTCCTTCCTTAGTGTAAACCAATTTTCTTCCCTTATGTTAGAACTCAACAAGATTGGGTTGTACGAGGGAGGGGTTACACATTCTGGAGTGAAGATAGGCACAGATCCAACTACCTCCATTATACCTGTTCTGCTGTCTCTTCTCTTTTATGCTGCTTTTCTTTCATCGTGCCTCTGTGCCCCTCTGTTCCTTATCTTATATTGTCTTATCGTCCATATGCTTCTCTGAACGGTGTGAGGTGTGTTTCAGTGTTCAGAAACCTACCACAAAATCTTTTATAAGGATGAATATATTGGAAAAGCTAAAGATTGGCTTTTTATTTATTTTTGCTGTTTACGTATTTATTTTTGCTGAATAGATTTGATTTAAATAGCTGAAAATAGTAAGATAATAAATTGCACTGAAGGTGAAACATCTGCATGCTGCTTTGAGCAATTGTGAGTAGATTACCCATTTGAACTTAGTCACAGTGTACAAACATTGTCAAAAACCAATCAGTTTGCGAGGAAAAACAGATAAGACTAAGGACTAAGATCATGAGAACGGTTAGTGGAACAGCAATCGAGCACGGCACGCCAGCTACATGATCCACCACTGTGCCACAACACACTCACTTGTTGATTTTAGAATGTACTCTTTAGATTTAGAGAGGTGTCTAAGTTAAGAAAGAGAATGCAAAACCAGACATCTGTCTTACTGGCTGTTTCGAGCACAATGCAAAGACTCAGCACTGGGTTGAATTCAGAGCCGGTTTATGCAGTGCAAAAAAGATCAGAAAATCTCTAAAATATTATGTTTTTTTGTGCTATTTGATTTAACTCCCTGTCATTGGATTAATTTTTTCCAGACATTCCTCAACCAGAGCTGATGCTGACCACAACACGGGGCCGGGCAACCGTCGCGGGACTAGACTCCACACAAGAGTACCTACTGCAGGTGTTGATGCTCAATGGGACCATGGAGAAACTCATTGCTAAGAGACGCTTCACCAGTAAGAGACCTGGGTTAGAGGGTTTGATTAGACTAAAAAATTATAGTAGGTTTCAAAGCAACTGTGGTATGCACAAATGTGATGATGGGAATGACTGAACAGACAAGACAAGGACCAGTTTGAACAGTAATGAAGTAGCTTTGGGATTAATTTCTAGCCTATCCAGGTTCTGCACTGTCTATGGCATCTCTTTCTCCCCTTTTAGCGCATCCAATTGTTCAATTAGCATCGTGCTTCCTCTCTGTCTATGCCGAACCCTGCCCTGACGGAGGTGATTGAAGCTAACCCGTATCCCCTCCGAAACACGAGCAGCAGCCAGATGCATCTTTGCCACCCACACATTGACGAGTTTGGCGCCACCTAGCGTTGCATGCGGAGAGACACACCCTAAGGGCACCCTCTCCCATCTCTGTGTAAGCGCCTCCAATCAGCCGGCAGAGAACGCAATCGCATTCTGACAGAGAGAGACCCGCATCCGGTTCTTTGTCCCACCCCCCACATGAGCAACCGGCCAATCGTTGCTCATATAGCCACTCAGCTTCGAACCGGTAAAGCAAGGCTGGATTCGATACCACGCTCTCAGAATCCAGCCCTGGTTGCAGCGCGTTTCTTTTTACCGCTGCGCCACCTGAGCGGCTTTGTCTATGGCATCTCTAATATACCACATTTTCTCTCATAAGCAACCTTCTTGAAGTTATGGTGCTTTTGAGACCTATTAATACCTTCATATAACTTTGTGAGCTCATTTTGACATGTTTTAACACATTTGTGGTTATATTTGTGTTTATTCGGAGCATTAATTCAATCAGACTCACAGGATGGATAAAGTATGCAAACACTGATAGATGGCTGGTGCATACAGGTGCATTGATTTATTAAGTGATTTAGTCATTTCTGAAATTAAACGCTCCAAAAACAACATGATCCACACCATGCATAATGAAGATTCGTTCATTACCAAAGCCTGCTGATCTTATTGGTTAAAAGTAAAAAGAACCAGGCACTCAGGTGGCACAGTGGTCTATTATGCTTGACCACCATTTTTTGTTTCAAAATTCTCTACACATTCTCTATTGGGGACAGGTCAGGACTGCAGGCAGGCCAGTCCACTACCTGTACCCTTTTCTTCCGCAGCCATGCATTTGTAATGTGTAAATAAAAATGCATGGACATCCCTGGAAAAGATGTTGCTCTAAGATCTCAATGTACATTTCTGCGTTAATGCTGCATCACAGAAGTGTAAATGACCTTTGCCAAGGGCACTGACACCGCCCCATACCATGACAGACCCTGGCATGGTTCTTTCCGTCTTTGGTCCGGAGCACACTGCATCCATTTTTTCCAAAAAAAGACCTAGAATGCTGATTCATCTGACCACATACACGTTTTCACTGTGTGATGGTCCATCCTAGATGCCTCTGAGCCCAGAGAAGTCGATGCCGCTTCAGGACATGGTTAACACAAGGCTTCTTTTTTTGCACAGTAAAGTCTTAAGTGGCATTTGTTCATGTAACTCCGTATTGTAGTGCTTGACCTTGGCCTTTATGCACTGAAATTCCTCCCAATTCCTTGAATAGTGTAATGATATTATGCACTGTAGAGGGAGAAATATGCAAATTCTTTCCAATCTTTCTTTGAGGTACATTGTTTTTAAACATTTCAATTATTTTCTCACACATTTGTAGACAAACTGGAGATCCTCTGATCATCTTTGCTCATTAAAGACTCCTTTCCTGGATGCTGCTTTTGTACCAAACCATGATTACAATCACCTGTTTGGAATCACATCATTATTTAGTTTTTTCTCCTCATTACTAGCCCTAAATTGCCCCCGTCCCAACTTTTTCTGGAATGTGTTGCAGGCCTGAAATGCATGAATGGAGGTATATTAACAAATGAAATGAAGTTGAGCAGATAAAACAAGAAATATCTTGGGTTTAAATAGTCTACCATTAAATAAAAGTCAAAATGTAAGGAACATTGCATTTTTTGGGGTTGTATTCTTCCAACTACCTCAACAGTGTAGCATATAGAAGCATAATTAACACAATATACCCAGCCCATATTTAACACTTGGCAAAGTGGGTTTGTTCAGTAAATGCTGCATAATTCTTTACCTGCTTAACAAGTCCTAGCAAGTCAATTAAAACCTCAGGAGTTCTGTAAGTTTTGTATTTCCAAATTATTAGACATTTTTGCAGTATTAAAATGGTCTTCTCTTTCTAATGCTCTGCCAGTCATCACCCCGTGTCCACTTTTTTTCTTGTGCTGCCTATATAATTGGAATAAATCTGACAACACCATAATTTCAGTGTGCTGATATGGGACAGTAGTGCCTGGGAATTTTAAGACGCCTGCGAGGCTTTTTAGGCCTGTCAATGCAATATCCGCTTTCAGCACCACATCATGTATAACATACATCAACCTCAACATAGGCTACATATGTACATTGGTATGTACACACACACACACACACACATTACACAAACTACACATTCTACTACAAAGGATCTGTCTGTAATTGATGGTGTAAGGGGCCCGAATCTTGCAAAATTGCAGTTTCTCCTTAAAAAGTATTATGTGTAGAGAAGACTATAATTTTCTAAGTATAACTTGCTTAAGAAGCCATGAAATACAAACCCAGTTTCGAAAAAGTTGGGACAGCAGGTAAATTGCCATTAAAAGCAAAAAGCAGTGAGTTGTAAAATTATTTATGGGGATTTAAATAAAAAAAACATTGCCTTAATTTATTGATTTAATTTAATTTATGCTAGTTCCTTGAAACACATTTTTTAAAAAGTTGGGACAGGGGCATAGTAAGACCAAGAAGGTTTTGAAATGACTACAAACACCTGTTTTGGAACTTATGATTGACAATTTGGGGCAGCACGGTGGCTCAGTGGGTAGCACTGTCGCCTCACAGCAAGAAGGTCCTGGATTCGATCCCCTGGTGGAGTGGTTCGGGTCCTTTCTGTGTGGAGTTTGCATGTTCTCCCCGTGTCTGTGTGGGTTTCCTCCGGGAGCTCCGGTTTCCTCTCACAGTCCAAGCAAGAGCTCCCGGAGGAAGCCCATACAGACACGGGGAGAACGTACAAACTCCACACAGAAAGGACCCGGACCACTCCACCTAGGAATCGAACCCAGGACCTTCTTGCTCTGAGGCATCAGTGCTACACACCAAGCCACTGTGCCACGTGGAGATACTAAGAGGCTACAGAATCAGAATGTCACCACAGTTTACCTACTTAATTCCCAGAAAGCACAGCTGAAGAATGGTAACAAGAGAGGACTTAACCCTGATCTGAGTCCCTGGTACACTTTTAAAGCATTGCCCCTAGATGTAGCGAGTAAGTGGACTGAGAAACTGACAGAGAGCTTATAGTCCGGATTTAGCGCCATCTGATTTCCACCTTTTTAAACTGCTCAAAGAAGCTTTAAGGGGAAGAAGATTTTCAAGTGATGATGATGTGAAAGCAGCGGTGCATCAGTGGCTACGCGCTCAACTAAACACATTTTTGCTGATGGCATTAAAAAGTAATATTGTTAATAAACAGAGTTAAAAAAAGAACCCTCATATATCACATTATAATCAGTGCTAGACAGACAATACTCCACCATACGTGTGTGATTCATGAACTCCACGCCATGCTTTTCTGCCTGAGAAATCCGTACCCGGAGGAGAGGACCTGGGTGTGTGTGTGTAACATTTAACGAGTGGTGCGTGTTCAGACAGGTTAGTGCTGTATAGTTTAAAGGCTTGCTTAGCTGGCTCAGTATTCCATTGTTTCTTCATGTTAAAATGTTCTGGCTTTTTAACTCGATTGACTAAATTCCCTTTTGGGGTAGGATTGGGTGATAGGGTAAAAAGTAAAGTCATCTCCTATCACCTAAAAGTAGTTAGCACTTAGTAACACACTCATAAGCAAATGTCTTTCAGAATTCTAGAGCTGTATGCGTGGTAAGATAAATGGCTTGTCTTTGTTCCAAACCACATACTACCATACTAAATAGAGTTAATAGCTAGTAGTTAATAACTGATAGTTAATTGAGTAGGTGGTTTGAAACACACTCTCATAAAGAACCTACTATGAATTCTATTGTTTCTCCATGCTACAGAAATATTAAGAGGCTGTTTCAGTTTTGATTTAATGCCCCATAATATGTCTAAAAGGTTGAATAAGTTCTGTTTGAGAGGATGTCATGGTGGCACAGTGAGTAGGGTTGTCGTCTCACAGCATAAAGGTCCTGGGTTCCATTCCCCAGCCAGGCGGACAGGGTTCTTTCTGTCTGAAGTTTGCATGTTCTCCCCGTGTCCCCATGGGTTTCCTCTTACAAGTCCAAAGACATGCAGTCAGGCCAATTGAAGCTAGTAAAACTGTCCTAGTGTGTTTGTGTGTGTGTCTGTCTGACATGTGATGGACTGGTGACCTGTCAGTTATGTTCCCTGTCTTATTCTTTTGCCCAATAAATCAGACACACCGCAGCCCTGACCAGGATAAAGCAGTGGCAAAACACACTTATTAAAAACAAGATGTTTATGTAATTTTGAAAGTTAGTTTGAATGTACACTGGTAAATAGTATTTTTATTCTTTTTTTATTGTATTTGAGTATTTTTATTGTTTTTTATATTTTATTTGAGTATTTTTATTGTTTTTATTGTATTTTAGTATATTTATAGTTTGTTTTTTTTCTAAAAAATTTAGCACGTCCAATTTCATCCCATCTATCATCCTCTCATTAGTGCGGATTCCTGCTCCTGATTGGGGCTGACGAGGCCGTTCCACGCCTCCTCCGAAACGTGCACAGCCAATCGACCGTCTTATCACGAGAGTAGCGTGGCAGAGTACTGTGCACGGAGGATCACACACTCCGCCACACCCCCTCCCGTCTCCATACAGGCGCCACCAACCAGCCAGCAGAGGGCACAACCGCCCCATTCCTGAGAGAGCATCCCCTACGGTCTCAAGTCCCGCCCCCCACCCGGACAACAGGCCAATCGTTGTCCATAGCCGCCCAGCCTCGACCGTGAAGGCAGAGCTGGATTCGAAACGACGCTCCTTCGAAATCCAGCTCTGGTTGCAGCGCATGTCCTTTACCGCTGCGCCACCTGAGCGGCTATATATTTATTGTTTTTTATATTTTATTTTAGTATTTTTTGTTTTTTATTGTATTTGAGTATTTTTTGTTTTTATTGTATTTTAGTTTATCTGTTTAGTTTTTACTTTTTAAAAGATGTCATTTGTTTTGTTTGTACTCATTTATTTCTCTTTATTTCTCTCTTTTCCACATTGTGCTGTGTCAGTCAATGGGCTGCGGGAGGAAGAGGAGGCTCGCAGTGGAGTCCAGAAGGAGAAGAGGAAGGTCCTATCTGGGGCTTCAGGCTCTGGTGATTTAGACGATGTAACTGAGGTTCTGGAGTCACTGCCCACTATTCTCTATCAGGAACCCACCACTAAAGGTCAAACTAAATACATTGCAGCTGCTTACACTGTACATTGTCATTATTGGTCATTTACTAACTGACGTTTGAAAAAAAAAAAAAAAAACATACTATACACTATTTAAATAGTAATTACATCAAAATTACATGTAAATTTAATGCATTTCCCTCCAGTTTTCCTTCCAATCTAGTTGTACCCAATTACCCGTTTGCATTTTGCTTCCTTTTCTGCTTCAGACCTCAACTCCTGATCGAGGAGAGCCATGAATAACACACGTTCCAACACATTTGTAGTAGCTGGCTCCTTCTTTTTCACCTGCGCGTGGCTGTTCCATATGGAGATCCGTATCGTTCACGGAGAGTCACAGACTGATCGCCATTATTCCCGGTCTCTGTGCAGGCCCCATCGATTAGCCCATCTGCGGACAAGCCAAACATTGTCCTTATTGGCACCAAGCTTGCCTCTCTTGAGTTTGAGAAGCCAGCTCTGGTGTACAAGCGTGTTTTACTGCTGCACCACCCTAGCACTTAACATACTTTTATATACTGTAAAAAAGACCTACCCAAATGTCCAAAAGTATGCGCCAGGGTTGTACTTGGAAGTCTTGGTCATGTTCCTCCAACATCTCTAGCCATGTAACATGTTGCATTGTCTTTCTGTAAGATTCCATCCGCCCCAGGGAAGACAGTCATGGGTGTACAGGATCTTCAAGGATGGATTCATACCCAAATTGGGGTAAACAAAAACATTCCCCAGACCATAATGCTGCCACCACCAGCTTGTGTTCTTTGAGCAGTGGTTGCAGGGTGTTTGTTATCTTATGTTTCTTGCCTGACACGCCAACATCTATCCGTTTGATGAAGCAGAAACCAGACTTTATGAGCTACACACTGCTGCCAACGAAAGTTGGAATGGTCATAATAATGTGACTTGACAGTGTATTTGTGCTGTGTGGGTGTATGGGGGAGTGCTCCCAAAAAAGATTAAATACCACTGCTACTGGAACTGCCTATATATTTTACCCAACTGATATAGACCAGGATGTTCAGGTCTTCCACCGTGCTATTTGAGGTGTTTGAAGTCCCTTTACTAGCGGAGCTCCAGATGGCTGAAGTGACACCAGGTCTTTCACAAACATGATAATACCTGTAATCAGTCCCACTGTGTACAGACCCTGCAGCCATAGGTTTAGGGGATGAAATAGTATTAATTCCAGACCCTGTCATAAAACAACTCACTGGAATGTCTTCTCGCATACTGAACACAAAAAGTCATGTACAAGTGGGCTGTTTTTACAGTACAGAATTGTATACAATGTGCTGTATTAATGCTGATTTGCTTCCTTTAGAACCCCCGCCGTTGTCTGATCAAGGGGAACAAGACGTTGAAAAGAGCGGAAAAGACAGGAAAAAGAAGAAGAAAGACAAAAAGACAAAGGAAAAGGAGGAGAAAGATGAAATGAGAGGGAAAGCTGCAGAAGAGGAGGACAAAGTGACAAAAACCACTCCAATCCAACCTGTCACAGGTAGCACCAAATTCATTTATTTCCACATACAGTGTATCACAAAAGTGAGTACACCCCTCACATTTCTGCAAATATTTCATTATATCTTTTCATGGGACAACACTATAGACATGAAACTTGGATATAACTTAGAGTAGTCAGTGTACAGCTTGTATAGCAGTGTAGATTTACTGTCTTCTGAAAATAACTCAACACACAGCCATTAATGTCTAAATAGCTGGCAACATAAGTGAGTACACCCCACAGTGAACATGTCCAAATTGTGCCCAAATGTGTCGTTGTCCCTCCCTGGTGTCATGTATCAAGGTCCCAGGTGTAAATGGGGAGCAGGGCTGTTAAATTTGGTGTTTTGGGTACAATTCTCTCATACTGGCCACTGGATATTGAACATGGCACCTCATGGCAAAGAACTCTCTGAGGATGTGAGAAATAGAATTGTTGCTCTCCACAAAGATGGCCTGGGCTATAAGAAGATTGCTAACACCCTGAAACTGAGCTACAGCATGGTGGCCAAGGTCATACAGCGGTTTTCCAGGACAGGTTCCACTCGGAACAGGCTTCGCCAGGGTCGACCAAAGAAGTTGAGTCCACGTGTTCGGCGTCATATCCAGAGGTTGGCTTTAAAAAATAGACACATGAGTGCTGCCAGCATTGCTGCAGAGGTTGAAGACGTGGGAGGTCAGCCTGTCAGTGCTCAGACCATACGCCGCACACTGCATCAACTCGGTCTGCATGGTCGTCATCCCAGAAGGAAGCTGACGCACAAGAAAGCCCGCAAACAGTTTGCTGAAGACAAGCAGTCCAAGAACATGGATTACTGAAATGCCCTGTGGTCTGACATGACCAAGATAAACTTGTTTGGCTCAGATGGTGTCCAGCATGTGTGGCGGCGCCCTGGTGAGAAGTACCAAGACAACTGTATCTTGCCTACAGTCAAGCATGGTGGTGGTAGCATCATGGTCTTGGGCTGCATGAGTGTTGCTGGCACTGGGGAGCTGCAGTTCATTGAGGGCAACATGAATTCCAACATGTACTGTGACATTCTGAAACAGAGCATGATCCCCTCCCTTCGAAAACTGGGCCTCATGGCAGTTTTCCAACAGGATAACGACCCCAAACACAACCTCCAAGATGACAACTGCCTTGCTGAGGAAGCTGAAGGTAAAGGTGATGGACTAAACCCAATTGAGCACCTGTGACGCATCCTCAAGTGGAAGGTGGAGGAGTTCAAGGTGTCTAACATCCACCAGCTCTGTGATGTCATCATGGAGGAGTGGAAGAGGATTCCAGTAGCAACCTGTGCAGCTCTGGTGAATTCCATGCCCAGGAGGGTTAAGGCAGTGCTGGATAATAATGGTGGTCACACAAAATATTGACACTTTGGGCACAATTTGGACATGTTCACTGTGGGGTGTACTCACTTATGTTGCCAGCTATTTAGACATTAATGGCTGTGTGTTGAGTTATTTTCAGAAGACAGTAAATCTACACTGCTATACAAGTTGTACACTGACTACTCTAAGTTATATCCAAGTTTTATTTCTATAGTGTTGTCCCATGAAAAGATATAATAAAATATTTGCAGAAATGTGAGGGGTGTACTCACTTTTGTGATACACTGTACATGGCAAGTGTATCAATTTCACTAGTTTTCTTTTTATGTATTTATTCAATTTCTCCCATTTTTCTCACAATGTAGTCAATTTGTCTTCTCCTGCTGGGGGATCCCTGCATTGCATTCGAGGAGGGTATATTTTCTCCTCACGCCTCCTCCGACCCGTGCACAGTCCTTAGCAGACCCCTTCTTTTCGCCCACTCATTCTGCACAGGCTCCTCTATCTGCTAATCAGGGTCCTTGCACAGCGTTTAAAGACCCCACACACATAGTCCGGTCATCCCTCCCTAGCAGAGACGTGTCTGCTGCAGGCACTGCCAATTATGCCTGCTAGATGGTGCCCAGCCGACCGGTGGCAACAGTTCAGCAGTTCAGAATCTCGACGCTGATGTGCTAGCTGAATATCCCGCAATGTATGTGGCTGAACCAGCTGAACAGTTACTAAGGCCACATACTTTTGGCCATTCTACTATCCACTATCCACTGTCTATCAGCCTGTTAAACATCCCATTTCAAAACCTTTTGTATCTTTCAAACAGTTGCCACAAATTTGGAAGCATGTAATATTTTATATAATTCATAAAGTGGCTTGAAACACCAGAACTTATTCATTCTTAGATGTGTCCACATCTTTACATACAGTATACTTTTCCTGTCTGAATGTGTCCAGCTGGAACCTCACGGAATCCGTTCGAGTGCAGGGCAGGAGTGCATGCAGACCTCGTCCTTCTGGTGGATGGTTCGTGGAGCATCGGGCGCACCAACTTCAAGAAAGTTCGAGAATTTCTGGAGGGTCTGGTCACTCCCTTTCACATCGGGTCAGACGGAGTGCAGATCGGTAAGAAACGTCTTCCAATGGAAATTAGAATTTCATAGACAGATGCTGCTTTAATGGTTCACTGTTTTATCTTTGGCTAAACGGTGATGAAAGTGTTCTTTTTCAGCCCTGTCTCAGTACAGTGGAGACCCTCGGACTGAGTGGCAGCTTAATAACTTCACATCCAGAGAGCAGCTGATCGACGCTGTCCGAAATTTTAGATACAAAGGAGGAAACACTTTCACAGGTCAGAAGTAATTTTATTGTAATAATCTGTGGTTATATTAATTGTAATTCTTCTTGTTGGGTCTCTGAGGTCCCTGATATATAAAATCATGCTGCTACATTGTTAGTTTAAATTTATAAATTTATTGTCCCACTGACATGTGTGCATGTCTCAGGTCAGGCTCTCATTCATGTCCTGGAGGAAAATTTTATAGAAGAGGCCGGGGCTCGTTCAGATGTTCCACGGTTTCTGTTGCTGTTGACTGATGGGAAGTCTCAGGACGATGCCGTTGCTGCAGCCAACAAGCTGAAAAATGCGGGAGTGGAGATCATCGCCGTGGGTAAAGACCTCAGGAATTTGTCTTTAAATTCCATAAACTCCTTGCATTTTTTCTGCATGAAATTGCATAAACAGAACTTACTTTACTAGATTTTATAACTGGATATTTGACAGTTTTCCAAAATTGCAACAACATCACATGAAAATCTTCTTCCCCTTAAAGCTTCTTTGAGCAGTCTCAAAAGGTGGAAATCAGATGGTGCTAAATTCAGAGCTCTCTCTCAGTCTCTCAGACACGAACGTTTACTACTCCTCCCGCCTTCACCGTTTCCAACCAAAATATAGAAGTGTGGAAACTTTTTGAAGATCCCTCATATTAACACCACAGGAACTATGCTTTATAATAACGTTATATAACCTGCACTTAATAGTAACACCAGCCTTACTACAGGTTCATGTAAACACACTACTCTGTACCTTTAATCTCAGATAGTTTGTTTACATTTTTACCCTATTTTTTATAGTCTTATCATAATATTGTATGAAGGTTTAGGACACTCAGATCATGTGCTAGCCTGCATGGGTACATAGTGTATGCTTTCGTGCTTGCAATTGGAATTAGATATGGGACAACAAATACAAAAAGGGGTGACCTTAGACGTCTTTATGTGACTTAAAGCATTTAAAAGCAGTTCCAGTTTGATTTACCCTAAACCAGTAATTCGATTAATCATGATGTTTTATGTTGTTTGTTAAAGAAAGTAATAGCACCTCTATTTCTATCCGTCTCTCCTAGGTGTTAAGAATGCTGATGAAGCTGAACTAAAGCAGGTGGCGTCCGAGCCTCTGGATTTAAATATGTATAATGTGAATGATTTCCCTCTGCTCAGTAAACTTGTCGGCCGATTGGTGCGCATCCTCTGCGGAAAGATGGAGGAGCGTGATAAAGCAACGAGTGAGTCAAACCAACAAATGCATGTTACGCTCACCTAGGGGTGAGATTTACCTTTCATTAGCGTAACTACAACCATTTCTGTGTATCTGTGTATGTGAACCAGGAAGAGCTAGTCCCACTGAAAACCCACTGCTGTCCTACCCGAGCCCTACGGACCTGCGCTACTCTGAACTCGGACCCAAAGAAGTGAGGTTGAGCTGGTCGAGCCCAAGCCGGTCGGTGCAACAGTACAGGGTTGTGTTTCATAGCAGCGAGGGGTCAAACCCACAAGAGGTGAGCATGAGTTTTACATCTTAGGCGTTTTGCACCAATTGAGGGTTAAGGGCCTTGCGCAGGGGCTTAACAGTGGCAATTTGGCAACTTTCTGATTACTAGTCCAGTACCTTAACCACTGAGCTACCACTGCCCTGTGCCCATACAGTGCATATGCTCTGGCCTACATACACTATATAGACAAAAGTATTGTGATACACCCCCTAATTATTAAATTCATGTCTTTTATTCAGTCTCATAGAGACATTAGTCCTCCTTGCTGGCCTAAATGAACTTGTTACACTACCAAAATTGTATACATTTTAACTGTAGCTTTATTTCATTCTCCAACATCATGTTTTTGCAGATGGTGGTAAATGGATCCACTTCCACGCTGATGCTAACCGGGCTCTCCTCACAGACACAGTACCATGTTTCAATCTTTCCTGTATACGAGCACAGTGTGGGCGCTCCACTCAGAGGCATCTTCACGACGTGTAAGTCTCTGTATATAACTATGTACAGAACGGTTAACCTTTCTTAGACTCATGACCTTTTCCCACCTTTTTTTCTTGCTTTTTCTTTTCTATAGCGATGCTGGCCATGCCTGAGTCTCTGGAGGTCACTGCGTCCTCTGCCAGCAGTCTTCGAGTGAGCTGGAAGCCGGCTCCTGGAGCTACTCAGTACATGGCACTGTACTCAGCTCTTACTGATGGAGAGCCTGATGATGCTCGAGAGGTGAGCCTAGATGAGTAGGACTTTAGTTCCAGTATTATTAATAGTTGGTTTTCACATTATGACCATTATGACAGACATTATGGGTCTGTTCCTAGTGAGCTGCCTTGCTGTTGTACTGTCTTACTGCCTACATAGTCAGCTGCCTAAGTAGAAAGGATTCGAATAAGTCATCGACAGGTTATTTAAACGCACTACTCAGACAGCCATTCCAACAGTTTTTCCACACTGTTAGCCTCGTGCCATTTAAACCAATGGGATGAGGTGACACAACGCGCTGACATGTCAACTAACATCTTGTGCACGTTTATACAAATTAAAAATCAAATGATAATTTATTTATGTTTGAAAAAAACTCCACATCCGTCCATCATATTTGTAATTTTTTTGTGAGAAAAGTTTGCCGCACTGAATGCTTGGATTGCCTTCACTGCTCAGGCAGCATCGGATGCTCCCTCGTTATTCTGTCAGAGTACCGTTCAAATTTAAGGTGTCATACTAGGCAGCATTTTAAGGCATCTAAGAATTCAAACAGCCTTCTTCTCGGGAGCGTGCGTAGGATGACGTAAAATGCTGTCTATGTAGAGAGTTCACTACGTTTTCAAACACACCCAATGAGACACTCGTTATACATAAAGGTCCCATTTTTTTGTTATTTGACAATACAACTGAATGTACTTAAACATTTTGGGTATCATCCAAGTGCTTTGTGGACACTAGTGGTTAACTTTTTTGATTAGCAAGGGTTTCCTCCTGGCTACCAACCATACATACCACGTTGCCTAGTCTTGTTCATATTGAAGGATCATAAATATTGACCCTAGCTGAGAGAAGAAAGATCTGCAGTTTTTAGGATGTTATTTTCTTTTTTGTTCATATTTGAATGTAAAAGCTTCTTCTGTGGATCAGTGAAGTCCTATAACCTCAAGACTCAAAAGAACAAAACACCAAAAAAAATGTAAAATCAATTGAAACTTGGTGAAATTTGCAGGATTGAAAAAACAGGCATAAAACAAATAGTAAAATAAGTATGTAGATACCCCTTATTATTCAGGTGTTGTTTAGATGTTTCAGTCACTTCTATTGCTAAAAGGTTTGTACTGCACAGAGCCCTGACTTCAACCCCACTAAATACCTATGGGATGAATTGGAACATTGATTGTGATGTGCATGTTTAATGAATAATGAAGTGCAGCTCTGCTCTTTGGTTTTATATATCAGGTGAAGTTTAAACCCGATGAAACTGATGTGGTCCTGAAGGATCTGATGCCCTCTACAGATTACTCGGTCACCTTGTATGCCCTGTACGACGAAGAGCCGAGTGATCCCGTCACCGCTGTCGCTACCACCTGTAAACGCTCGAGCATTTTAAGTCCTATAAACATCAAATTACAAAATGAACACGGTTCATTAAAATTAAATGTACTTTCTTATTCTTTTTATGTCTCTTTGTAGTCCAGTTGCCCTCTCCTCTTAATCTACAGTTCCCAGTGGTCAGTCACAGCACACTTAAGGTCACATGGGCACCTGGTGCAGCTGACGTTCCTGCTTACCACATCACCTACAGCACGAATCATGGGAGTGATGTCAAACATGTAAATGGAAAATGTATTTTACTGCCATAAAGCTATTTAATTACTATAGTCAGATAAGGATGCCTAAAATCTGTTGTCCTGCTTTCTGATAGGTGGAGGTGGTGGGTGTGAATACGGTTTTGCTGCGGAATTTGTCCTCACTGTCGAAATATCTGGTCTCTGTGCAGTCTCAATATCCAAAAGGCCTGTCCACACCTCTCACGGGTAACATCACCACATGTAAGTCACATGCATGCTTGCATAATTGTCATTGTTTTACCACCACTTTACCCTATTCATGGTTGCGGTTTTAATGGCCAAAATGCAGGAAATGGTAAGTAACAGGTGATTGTTACTTACCAAATGTTGCCTTCTTTAAATTATAATGTGTTAACCTAGGCCATGTTTACCTAACGTTTAAGTGTTTATACCTCCTTTAGTAAAGGTGCCTTCTCCATCTGAGCTGAAGGTCACCAACTTCTCTGACAGCACTCTGACAGTAAGCTGGGAGCCGGCTGCAAACGATGTGACCTCATACCTGATTAAATGGATTTCTCTCAGTGGAGGAGACCTAAAGCAGGTCAGCATGAGCACTTCTTATTGTTATTTAGATCTGCAAACTTGCTTTTATAACTCTATGAAAAGTGTTGTAATAATTAGGGATTAGGGCATGTGAATATGTAAACTGTCAGTCAAAAAAGGGACCGCTGTGCCTTTGGCCATAACTTTGGAAAATCTTAAACAAGGTCATTCCATACAGTGGAACCTCGATTTAATGGACTAAAATGGACTGAAAATATATATAAACACAGCACCAAGGTCCACAAAAGTGCTAAACATGTACATGGTACATGCACATAAACAGTAAAATGAACAATGTAAATATGTAAGGTAAAACCTGTAAATAAATATTACAATTGGTGTACTGTACTACTGGGGAGAAATTTCATTTACCATGTGTGGTGGAGGAGTGTGTTTTTTTGCCGTAATTGTATAGTGGGGACTCTATGTATATAGAGTATCTATTATTCTGAGTCTGAAGCACTGCTGGTGCATAACTAAGCACTAAAACGTGCATAAATTAAGCATAAAACACAGAGAAAAAGGCGAGAACAAAGTGAGCCTTCCGACAAAATAAAGCCTATCACTAGTGGACAATTACTGAACTACAAGTTTTAATACGCTTCTCACAGGATCAGACCGGTTCTCAGCCAAGATGACAAACCTCATAATCTGGTGCTGCGACAATGAAAGAATTTTGAAAATTTATTAACATTTGCCAAAGTTATGGGCAAAGGTAAAGAGCACCTTGAGCACAGTGTATAAATTCCCATTTTAACCTGTTTTTTGATTGTTATTATTTTATTGGTGCAGCTGAAAGTAAATGGGAAGAGTGAGGAAGCTGTGTTAGAGGGTGTTGAGGATGATAAGGAGTATCAGATCTCCCTTTCTGCCCTCTATGCTGATGGAGCACAGAGTGAAGCTGTGGCGATACGATACAGCACATGTAAGTGTACCCTACATATATATCATCATCCCGTACCTATATGTGTTATAACCTGGGGCTCTACTACATTAACTGGAAAATGTGCTTAATTTCACTGACCTTGTTTTTCAAAAATTGTAGATTTCACAGATTTTTACAGAAAAGTGCCACATTTCATGACGGTCATTACATTACACTCATAAATTGAATAATAGAATAAATGGAGGCTACAATACAGCATAGCCAACTTAACGATTGAATGTAAACCTAGAACATCCAGCGATGGTCTTCAAGACAAATAGTTACTGTGTCCACAGAATTGGTCAGGAGTTTTCCAAACGTCCACAGAATTGGTCAGGAGTTTTCCAAAGTCATGTTTTAAGCTGCTTTAGACTTTGACATCTCGGACATTTTGACTAAGTGATTGCTAACTGAATTGCTGTAGGATTGCTAGGACCGCCTCATAGAACGCCTTAATTTATCTATAACGAAACTCTTTTTCCACGTATCCCAGCTCATTTAAAAGCTGGGGGCAGAGTGCAGGGTTGGCCATTGTATGGCGCTCCTGCAGCTTAGAGGGTTAAGGGTCTTGCTGGAGGGCCCGACAGTGGCTGCATGGCAGAGCTGAGATTCAAGCTCTCAACCTTTGGATTAATAGCTCAAAGCTCTACCCACTAGGATACCACTATCAGAAATATGCAGTTGAGAAACCCACATTTCAGAAATTCGCAGGGGTCAGCACAACCGCAGTGCAATGGCTGACCCTTGCCCTGGGTGAACCACCTTCTTTTTTTTTTTTTATTGTCTATTTTTTCCCACTTTTTTTCCCCCCAATTTTATCCCCTATTCTAGTCATGTCCAATTACCCTGATTATGTCCTCTATACTGGTTTGACCCTTTGCCGCCGACTGAGGACGCCACTCAACTGACTTGCACCCCTTCCGGCACGCAATCAGTACAGCCTGCATTTTACACCTGCACGAGCCGAGTTCATACACCGAGAGACACTGCGCACGGAGGGTCACACCCCTCTCAGTGTTATTCCTCAGCCCTGTGCAGGCGCCGTCAGCCAACCAGCAGGGGCCGCAGTTGTACAAGTTATGAGGACTTATGATCCGACTCTACCCTTAAACCCCTGAACAACAGCCAAAAGTTGTTCATACTGCTGCCCAACCCAGTCGGAAAGGTAGAGCTGAGTTTCGATACGATGTATCTAGAAACCCAACTCTGGTGAGCTAGCGTACTTTACCGCTGCGCCACCTGAGCGGCGGTGAACCACCTTCTTGATCATAGTTTCGCCCTGCCCGATAAGCATAGCATAAGTTAACTAGTGAACGTGAGGCACTTGAATGCTACATGAATGAAAAATATTAAATCGCTAAACATAAACCTTTAAAAATTAAAATTATGTCAAAAATATATGTCAAGATATTGATGTTTAGTGACACCATAGCCACATGGCATCTGGACCTGGGATTAATCCTTGACCCAACACTACTGGAACTGGCATTTGAGTAGAAGGAAAATACTTTATCCTATTTCTGTTTGTATCGTTGCAGTATCAGGAGGAGGTCCTAGCAGTTTATCCATTTCCGAAGAGACACCAGTAAGCATGCTGGTCAGCTGGCTTCCTCCCAATGCTCATGTACAGCAGTACCACGTTGTCTACACTCCTCTGACTGGTGATGGACGAGAGAACAAAGTATGTACTCACATAGAATACGTTAAAAAAAATGTAAAATATGTTGTGGGCGCTCAGGTGGCACAGCATTCTTAACATGCTAGCCCACTACAGCGAAGACCCGAGTTCTCGACCCAGTGGTGTGACCAGACTGGTTGACACATCTGGCCATTTCTAAGGAAGGAGAGGTTGAAATGGAAATCACACCCACTTTTGACATTCTTTTGACATTAAAAGACTTGAACTGATGAATCTTGTGTAACCAGTAACTACCTGTCCGGTCATGAATGTAACCAAAGAGTGTAAAACATGGCGCTAAAATACTAATACATAAATAAATAATTGCATGAAGACTGCTAAATAAATGTAGATCTAATTCTCGGGGGGTTGGGAATATAGGTATTGCTGCCAGGCAGTGAGAAGCAAGTCCTTCTGCAGTCTCTGCAGCCTGACACTCGCTACAGTGTGCAGGTTACCGCTGAATACCGCAACAGAGAGGGGGGCAGTGCCTCAGCACAGGGCAAAACCAGTGAGTCACTTTCTCTCTTATTTTTTTCATTTTCTCCAATGTACACACAAATAGCGTGTACGGACGCAAATACAGGGGTAATCGCAAGACATGCCGACTTAATAGCCCTGTGTGTGGTCTGTTTCTTTTCTGTGAATCTAGCCAGTCTGCGTGTGAGCAGTGTGAGTGTGGTGCGGTCTGATCACTCTACTATCTGCGTGTCCTGGAGGCCAGTGGCATCAGTGACTGCATACCGCATTGTTATCCAGGCCCTCAAAGGTACAAGCACTGCTGAGCTCTGTATGCTGTTTATATAGGGTCTGTCCCAAAACCTGGTGAGCTGCCTTGCTGCCTAGTGCCTACCTAGAGAGGATTTTAATAAGACATTGAAGTTAAAATGCAGGTTATTTAGCCTCAAGCCATTCAAACCAGTACGCTGAGTTGGCAAAACCCACTAGCATGCCAGCTAACATCTCCCTCCTTGTATCAAAAATGATTAAACTGTCACTGACAAGTCCAAATTTACAAATAAATTACACTTGTACACCTTTATACAAATTACATACAGTAACTCATATTTGGCACAGTAAGCACTGTTAAAATCCGGGCTCGAATCTTAGCTGTGCTATCAGCTGGCCGGGTGTCTACACAGACAAAATTGCCCATGTCTGGGGATGGGGGTGGCTGAAGCCCTGCAATAGATTGGCGCCCTGTCCAGGTTCTTCCTTTTGCTCAGTGTTTTCCAGTAAAACTGTGTGTGTGTGTGTGTATATGAGTTTGTGTAAGTTGCAAGTGTCCTCTGAGGCCCAGGTAGTGGCATGGAAAGTCTTTACTTTAAAGTATGTACTATGCATAACATCAGTGGTTCTTAACCAAGGGGCCAATGCCTCCTAGGGGGCCTCAGTAAATCTAAAGGGAGTCATGTTGCATTTAATTAAAAAGAGTAAAAAATAATCACACGTGATAGGATGGGAAAATCAATAGGCTATTGTTATATGGGAGATTTCTTGTGATGTCATATAGATCTATTTTACACTGCCTATAGCCTACGTTGGGTCTTTGAGAATAGACACATATTTGATTTGCCCGCTTCTAAAGTGCAAAGGTCAACAGTGGCGACTAATGCCAAGTTCACACTACATGACTTTCCAAGTCGTCAGGTCGCTGTACAGTTCACACTACACGACTGGATCTCTTGTAATCGGGAGTCTTTCAAGTGGGTGTGGCTTTCACACTGCACGACTGATCGGCGATAGGGGGTTTCACACTACACCATCTATCACCAACTGGAATCGCAGACGAGCTTCTCTGGTCTCCCAAACTACGAAGTGGCGAAAGGTTTAATGATACCCCATCCAAAAATGCACGTCAACAAGTAGCGAGTGATCAAAGTTTGAGCGCTGATGTGCAGCGTAAAAAGAAAAAAGGAAAAATAAATGAATCTGAGTGGATTGTTCTATAGTGAGTTGGAAGTTAATAAATATTTTTTTAGCAATGCATTATTGGTGTTATGTTCTGTAGAGAACGATAAGGTCAGAAATACTGTATAAAACTTGTGTGTGTACCAACATATTCTGATATAAACTATATTATGCCCCTGTCCCATCTTTTTACAACTCCTCCTCCTGCGTTTCTCCTTCACCCTGTATCTTGCGCTCTCATTGGCTGTTCGACATAGCACTTATTGCCAGTTGGGCAACTCAGATCCAGATATTTGATAAGCTAGATATATTTCTTCAGTCGCCGTGTCAACCAAATTCAGAAAATACCATGATATTTACTCTCTTTGAAGTCATGTCTATTTTTTCTGTGTGTTTGTGTGTTCAGATAAGCAGAAAAAGGAGGCGACTGTAAGTGCCACCAGCAACAGTAACTGTTTCTCTGAACTGCAGCCAGAGACGGTGTATCGCATAAGCGTACACTCCCTTTTGGGTACAGTACAGAGCGCTGCTGTCACCATCCTCCATCCCACAGGTAGGATTCTCATTCCACCCAGGGGAGAAGTTCTCATTTTAATGCCTGCTTCTAGCTCCATGTAGCTTCATACAAGCGTATTTTTATTACAGCTTCAGCCCCGGTAAGAGCGTATGTTCCTCCTGGATTACATCCAGTAATACGCGAAGGTAAAGACCAACAAATGTATCAGTATGCAGTGTATGTGCTGTATTTAATTAAATACAAATGTAATGCCATGTACTTTCTTGGTCTATACAGTGTGTCCTGAAATGACCATAAGGAATCATGTGATTCAAGGTAACTGCTGTCGTAATGAAACATTTTCTTTTAAATTGATCAGTTGGCACATTGTTAGTATAGTTCTCCAATAAATTGTGTACCATTTTCAGGCTTTAATATGATGGAGTCATTCGGTCTGACTCCCAGAGCTCACTCCACTGTGGAGGGTGTTTCAGCAGAGCCCTTCATCTTCACCTCAATACCCAGCTACACCATATACAGAGATGTCCAGCTGACCCAGAGTACAGGGTGAGGATATTTACCGTCACTGACCGTGAACCAGGATGCGCACAAAGGATGCTCGCTCTGTGCAAATTGATATTCCTTTGTTTCTGTGTTGTAGCTTCATCCATCCATCAGGCTTTGCTCCAGAACACACTATCAGCATGGCCTTCCGTCTGCTCCAGAACTCACCCAGGGAACCCTTCGCCCTCTGGCAACTCACTGATAATGATTTCCAGCCCAAAATGGGCGTGGTGCTGGATCGTAAGTACATAGCTGCATAAAGGGATATACACTGATCAGCCATAACATTAAAACCACCTCCTTGTTTCTACACTCACTGTCCATTTTATCAGCTCCACTTACCATATAAGAACACTTTGTAGTTCTACAATTACTGACTGTAGTCCATCTATTTCTCTACATACTTTTAAAGGATCCACTCTAATCATTTATTCATGTCTGTTGTCACTCGGGATTAGCTGAGAGGAAGATGCTGCTGTATTTCAGTCTGGACTACAGAGGAGAAGTTCAGGAGCTGACTTTCGACCAGCCGCAAGTTCACACTCTCTTCTATGGAAGCTTCCACAAGGTGAACTAGAGACTGTTAATGTTAGAATGTTAGAAGCTGCTAGAAACAGAAAGACTAGGATGTTATGTGCATGGTTCTCTTTAAATCTGTATTTATCTCTGTGTTTGGCAGATTCACTTGTCTGTTAGTCAGGTGGGCGTATCCCTGTCGGTGGATTGCCAGTGGGTGGGCGAGAGACCCGCCCGTCCTTCAGGAAACGTACCCACTGATGGCTTTGAGATGCTGGGCAAGCTAGTGAGGACTCGAGGGCCTCGGAGTGGCTCTGCAGCTGTGAGTCTCTTTACACCAAAAGCAATGTTCTGACTACTGATAAATCTTTTTAAGCCTTTTTAGCACTGCACTGGTCAGTCATCAGTCAGAATAGCCTAGAATTGTTTAAAGACCTCTAATATATCTTCTGTTTTGGTGTTTGGTCTGCTGTGGTAGCCCTTTTCTAAATGTATAAAAGTGTTCCAGTGTACCTTCAGTAAGAAAAACCTGGTCTGACCACTTGCGCTTCTACGAGAGGTCTTCAAAAAGTTTCCGCACTATTAAAACTCCAGTTATTAAGAATTTCAAAAACAAATTGCATCAATTTTCTACATAGTCGCCTTCCGATGCATTTTTCCCAGCATCGTACCAACTCTTAATGCCATCAGCAATAAATGTTTTCGGTTGAGCGCGTAGCCACTGATGCACCGTTGCTTTCACAAATCTTCTTCCCCTTAAAGCTTCTTTGTGCATCAAAAAAGCTGGAAATCAGATGGCACAAATCCGGACTATAAGCTCTCTCTCAGTCTCTCAGACACAACAAATTACTACTCCTCCCACCCTCACCATTTCCAACCAAACCTCATATTTGCCTTTTCATATTAGTAATTAAAATTATATGTTGTCTCTGTGACTAGTACTGCTCATGTTAACATGGTATAATTGTGCTATGATGGTTATACTTAGGGCTCTACCTAATTAACGGCCTTGAAAATTGCATCGCTAACCATAAAGTGAGTCGTTTGCCATGTAATATGCAATTTGCTGTGAAATTCAAACTTTAAGGTTTGTGATTAGCGATTTAACATTTTTCATTCAAGTAGCATTCAAGTGCCTCAGGTTTACTGGTTAATTTGCACTATGTGGTCCTAGCAATCCTACGGCAATTCAGATAGCAAACAGTTAGTCAAAATGTCCACCACCAGAGCCTCGGTTCGAAACTCGGCATTGCCACTGGGCGCATACTAATTGGCTACCGTATCTGCAGGGTGTGGACCGGACTATATGTGGGTGGGATTCTCATACGCAGTGTAAGGACCCTGATTGGCGAAAGAGACACCTGTGCAGAATTCAGCGGCGAAAAGAGGAGGGCTGTACACGTGTCAGAAGAGGTGTACAGCGACGTGCTCTCCTCGGATGCAACCGGGTATCCCTCAGCAGCGGAAGACAAATTGAGTGCGAAAATGTAAAAATGTCCAAGAAGTCAAGGTCTAAAGCAGCTAAAACACTACTCAGGTAACTGAGTTTGGAGAACTCCCAACCAGTCCTGTTGACACAGATGGGGGGGTGTCAACATACAGACGAGAATTTTTGTATTTGAGCCCGTCCTGGGTGTTTTAGGTTTACATTCAATCGTTAAGGTAGGCTGTGCTGTGTATTGTAGCTTCTATTTATTCTATCATTCAATTTTTAAGTGTAGGTGTTCTGTTTCTTAGTTCCAGCTTCAGTCCTTTGAGATTGTCTGCAACACTACCTGGGCCTCAGAGGACACTTGCTGCGACCTGCCTGCTCAGGTGAGAGACCACACACATACACACACACACACACACACACACACACACACACACACTGGGCTGACTGTTTGAATTCAAATTCATTCAAATACTATTGCATGCTGCAGCCATGGCTTGTGAGTATCCATGATAAAAATTAATATTTTAACAAGTAGGGATGGAATCTAAAAAATATTCATCCTTTTAGTGTCCAGATTTATCACAATTTTCAGTATTATCCTAATATTAATGGTATTGGAGCTACTGCAACCCTGACCAGGATAACAGGGTTGATGACAATGAAAAAAGGCTCATTTAAACAGGTGAAATCTTTACATCTTTTATTCTCATATTGCAGAGGGATGAAGAGAGTTGCCCTGCTTTTCCGTATGCATGTACCTGCACCTCCAACATTCCAGGAGCTCCGGGTGAATTGGGCCCTCCTGTGAGTCCGCAACCCATAAAATATTAACATTTTAATTTATTAGAAATGCATGGTATATGCAGGAGCTCATATATTGCTTTTGCGTTAGGGAAAGCCTGGTCCACGTGGGCAGAAAGGAGAAAAAGGGGAGCCAGGCCAGAAGGTATAATTATTTAATCATCTCACATCATTTTATTAGCCAGCTTGCTTGTTTATTAGCTTGTTTAGTCTTCCCGTTTTATTTATAATATCTTCTCCATGTCAGGGTGAAAAGGGCCCTCCAGGCAAAGCTGGACCTGAAGGGGACTTAGGATCTGCAGGGTCTGTTGGCCCCCGTGGAATGACAGTGCTTGGGAAAATGGTATAAATACTTTATTTCTAATTAATGTTTCACAAGTTATACAGTGCCACATTATAGCTCCTCATTACATGCACTTTTCTTTAGGGGCCTCCAGGAATTAGGGGAGAGAAAGGTGAAATGGGAAGACCCGGAAGTCAGGTGAGTCTAAGGGCCCATTATGTATGTATGTATGTTTAAAGCTGTAGCATTTAAACAGTATGCCTAATTATCTTCTCTTTTTTAAGGGGTTACCAGGGCCACCAGGGCCAAAAGGTAACGAGGGAAGGCCAGGACCTGAGGTAAGTCCATCTCATTCTCTAATACTTAATTAATAATAAGTGGCTTTAGCCAATCAGTCGCATTTTTAATTTTCATATTTCAACACTCACTTGTTTCTACACTCACTGTCAATTTTATCAGCTCCACTTACCATATAGAAGCACTTTGTAGTTCTACAATTACTGACTGTAGTCCATCTGTTTCTCTACATATTTTTTAGCCTGCTTTCACCCTTCATCAGTGGGCACAGGGCGCTGTTGGCTGGATATTTTTAGCTGGTGGACTATTCTCAGTCCAGCAGTGACATTGAGGTGTTTAAAAACTCCAGCATCACTGCTGTGTCTTATCCACTCATACCAGCACAACACACACTAACACACCACCACCATGTCAGTGTCACTGCAGTGCTGAGAATGACCCACCACCCAAATAATACCTGCTCTGTAGTGGTCCTGACCATTGAAGAACAGCATGAAAGGGGGTTAACAAAGCATGCAGAGAAACAGATGGACTACAGTCAGTAATTGTAGAACTACAAAGTGCTTCTATATGGTAAATGGAGCTGATAAAATGAACAGTGAGTGTAGAAACAAGGAGGTGGTTTTAATGTTATGGCTGATTGGTGTATAACATATATAATATATACATTCTGTCTTTGTTATTTTGCCCACTAGGGAAACAGAGGAGTGGAGGGTAACATGGGACCCCGAGGACCTTTAGGACCAAAGGTAAGACAGCAACATGGCACAGACTGTATTCAGTATACAACTAAAGTTAAGTTTACAGACACTGGTAGGGAATATGGATGCCAGATCAGTCTTGGGATTTCAATGCAAGTGTTATTTTCTGAATCAGCATCGCTGGAACACAAGTGATTAACTACATATGATTACTTCTCTGTGGCCATATTAACAGGACTAGTTTGGCTGCTCTTATAAAGTATTTGGAACAGGGTTAACACCAAGCCTGAAGAGCAAACCCAAGCTGTCATTTTATACTGAGGAAAAATGTATTCAGATGGTCAAAACGTACCAAAACAGACCTACCGTGAATACACAGTGTTGTAATCTGTACATCTCCACGTGTAAAAGAGCAGAGATTTCCAGTCTGTGTGTTGTGGCACATAAAGGTGGGACCATTCGTACCATGTGAGTCCCATATGAGACTGCATATGTGCAGCTGCTTCTACGAACCACTGGCTGAGAAGCTGCTGCTTAAGAAGACGGTCCTGCTTTACCATCTCATCTAAAAAGCTTGACAGAAAATTGGGCTTTTAGCACAGTACAGTGCCAAAGAAGTATATTTTGCATTCATTCAGTCCAAGAAAAAGAACAGCTGCAGCAATCATCAAAGCCACAAGGCTGCCATGACATACATTTCCATAAGCAGTTATCCCCAACAAGTCTGCTGAGCCGTTGTTTTGTCTTGTTCTCACAGGGTCCACCGGGTTTACGAGGCCACCCAGGGCCTGGTGGAGACAGGGGACCCCTAGGACCTGTAGGCCCCACAGTAAGTACATGTACATCCTATAGGTTTTTAAATCCTACATATTATCATGATAATCATACAGTTTATTTACTAGTTAGCCCACTAGACAAGGAAATGCTTGTAGATACTAGGTGACTCTAGAGTCAATTTTCTGCATAAATATACATACTCGGCCCTGACCTTTTAATTCCTTTAGAAATAAAACAAACACAGAAAGATAGCGAACTAGCAGTATTTATTATCATAACATTTAATAAAATAAGCTCTAATTAAATATTAAACCCACTCTGCTGGGATCTTGTTCTCAAGTTCAAATTTCAGCTGTATTATTGACCTTTCCAGGCTTTTTAGGGAGGGAGGTTGACAGGGTTCCTCAATGCTACTGCAAGAGCGACCTAAAATAAACTTCGGGTCTTTAAATATACATATAAAGGCCCGAATTCTGTATCCGAGTGTTAATTTATAGTGACATGGCAAAATACAAAAATAAAGGCCCCATACCGTAGCTCAAATTAGAACATAAAAATTAAAAAATGGAAAAAAATACTTGAAAAATAAATAATACATTTATCATTGTCTGTTTTGTTGCTAGGGACTTCCAGGGGTTAAAGGCGAACGAGGAGAGAAGGTAATTTAAAGGAAGAGTTTCTTTCTGTGTCAATATAAGCATTTTTTCTTCACACAAAAAATATTGATGATGTTTTGTATTGTAGGGAGAGCCACAGTCTCTTGCCATGATCTACGACCTTGTTACTCAAGCCTGTGAGAAGCTGGTGCACGGTATGAGGGAAAAACACTCATATAACATATACAATTATAACTGCTTATGCTGAGTTTACACTACATGACTTGATCTGTTTTAATTGTGAGTCTTTTTAAGTTGTTGTGGTTTTCACACTACACGACTGATTGGTGATAGGGGGTCACACACTACACCATCTATCACCATGAGGAATTGCAGGCGTTTTGACACGAAAACACATGAGAAGTGACAATGGATATAATGATACCATGTCCAAAAATGCATGCCAGTAAGAAGCAAGCAATCAAACGATGTATAGCGTAAAAGCAAGTAGGAATAATAATAGAATCTGGGTGAGGGAGTGGATTAGGCTATTTACAATAGACATTGTCTCAAAGCAACTTTACAGAATCCAGGACCAACAGACCAAAACCCACTATTGAGCAAGCCGGGATTGTCTGTTCTGCAGAGAGAAATATTTTTTGCGATGCATCATTGGTATTATGGTTTGGTGTGGACGATAAGTCACAAATACTGTGAAGCTTGTGTATGCTGATGTATTCTGATAGAAACTACTGTACATTATGCCCCTGTTCCACATTTACATCTCCTTCCCCTCTTTGGGTTTCCCTTTTCTATCTTGCGTTCACAACAATCACAACCTGATCACACTATCAACACCTTTCACACTACAGGATTTTGAGTCGCCGACAGGTCCAGATATTTAGCATGCTAGATATTTTCCTTAAGTCTTAAACAGTTCACACAAAGGCGATGGAGAGCTGATTTTCAAGCCCAGAGCGAACGTTCAAATCTGCATGTTTTTACTGTTTTGTGTAGCATCATAAAGATCAGACTGTCCTCAGTGTCCAATGTTTGTTTCCTATTTACATTTACTGCATCAGATACTGTTAGCCAAAGCGAGCAATTGATAGTTAAGAGCCTTGGCCTTTTGGCAGTGGTGAGGCTTGAACCAGTGACCTTACAATAACCCGTCCATTACTCTGAGCTGAGCACCCACTGATTTGAAAATAGAAATAATCATTATGTACTATAATGCCATGTTTAAGGGCCTCATGATTTTGTTTTTACTTCCTGTGCCATAGATGAAGTGTTAAAGTTAGATACCTTTCTGAATGAGATGCGTCGAAATCCTGCGCCAGTTGAGGATCCAGTTGGGCCTCCGGGAGAACCTGGAATCCCAGGAGCCAAAGGGCCACCAGGACCCAGAGGTCCTCCAGGCAGACAAGGCAGCAGAGGGGATTCAGGCAGATCAGCGTATCCTGGCGAGCAGGGTAAGATTTTAAAAGTATTTAGGACCGTTGAAGAACTGCCACCAACCAACCCTAACTAAAGATCATGGCAACATTCCCTCAAAGTCAAAGTGCCTGTTAGAGTTTGATGATCATCATGATTGTTTGAGGGTAAAATTGTGAAACTGTTGTTCTCCTGATGGTAAAGTGGTAAACAGAGCATGTGAGTAATGTCCTTCAGAAGCCGGTTTACCTTTCTTAGACAGGGTTTACTGTAAATTCTTTGCAGTTTGGGCAGATGAGTTCTATTGATGGTCTGGGCTACCTTAATCACCCTTTAAGGTGATGAAGTGCTTTGTAATGTTCAAGTCCCTGACTGTTCATCTAGCGGGCACAGGAGACAAAGTTGGCCACGAGTCTGCTGGGTGGGAAAAAGGCCGGACTTAGTGGGTGGGGTCTTTTAAAACGCTGTGTAAGGACCCTGGTTAGCAGACTGAGGCACCTGTACAGAAATGGATGAGCCTGATGTGCGAGTCCACTGATGCACAGGCAAAAAAAAAGGGATTGGGGACTGCACACACGTCGGAAGGGGTGTGGAGCAGGCAAAATATACCCTCCTCGAACTATAGGAGGGTATAGACTGATAAAAAAAAAAAGACCATTGTGTAAACACGGCATAAAACATCGAAATAAAAAAATAATTCTGTACTTTATCAGGTCGCAGTGGTTTGCCAGGAGAGAGTGGAGATCCAGGTTCAAATGTCCAAGGATCACCAGGAATAAAGGGTCTTGCAGGTATCTCTATATACCTTACCGTTACAGTTTTCTATTCAATGCATTCAGTTCAAATATCAAGCTGGTGTTCATGATGTTTTTCTAGGACTTCCGGGAGAAAGTAGGGTGGGGGTACCAGGCCCTCGAGGTCCAGATGGTAAACCAGGTGTCCCTGGCATTTCCGGAGCCGTAGGGCAACCGGGTGAAATGGGTCCTCCTGGTGTATGTGACAGCAGTGGGTGCCAACGAAGACCCCCTCCAGCAGGTACGTACAGTATATCGTAGATGCTGTTTCTTTTATGGCTGAAAGTATGTGGACACCTGACTATAAGCTTTTTATCCCTAAAATGTTATTATGGAGTCCCGATTTTCCCACCATAAAAGGTGGATGGATGGATGGATTCAACTTTGTCATTGCTCAGTACAGTTACAAGGCAATGAAATGCAGTTAGCATCTACCAGAAGTGCAAATAGTAGCATTGTGTAAAAAGAATATCAGTACTTAGAACTTACATATGGTATTAGGTCTACATACATGGTAATATATAGTACATAATAATATTAATAATACAAATAATAGTAATAAGCATAAGCATCGGATTTGAAATACTAGGTGTGTATAATAGGGCGGCACGGTGGCTCGGTGGGTAGCACTGTCACCTCACAGCAAGAAGGTCCTGGGTTCGACCCCTAGGCGGGCGGTCCGGGTCCTTTCTGTGAGGAGTTTGCATGTTCTCCCCGTGTTTGCGTCCTCCCACCATCCAAAAACAGGTTAATTGGAGACGCTGAATTGCCCTATAGGTGAATGGGAGTGTGTGTGTGTGTGTATGTGTGTTTGCCCTGCGATGGACTGGCGCCCCGTCCAGGGTGTTACCATGTGCCTTGCGCCCATTGAAAAGCTGGTCTAGGCTCCACGCACGTGGGAAGCGAAGGCCGGCTCTTGGGGTCCCATCCAACAGACGAGCTACTGTAGCTCAAATTGCTGAAGAAGTTAATGCAGGTTCTGATTGAGAGGTGTGAGAATACACAGCGCATCTCAGTTGCAGGACTGTTTTGGCAGCAAAAGGGGGACCAAGACAGTATTAGGAAGGTGGTCATAATGTTATGCTTAATCAGTGTACTCTTCTGAATATTATTTGTACTTATTACTATTTCCCTTTTTTGCTTTCCAGAGGATCCATACTACGGATACCAGCCTTAACCTGGATACGATGTGTATTTACCATGAGAGCAAAAGACAGAACAGGAGGCGAGAACTGGATCTGCATGCAAAAGGACATGTTTTATCAAAGCCAGTTTAAAAACCTGTTCGTTGCCTCAGGATCTTCCTCGCTATAGGATCCATCCAACTGACAGTCTCGTCACATATTTAATACCATGGATCACATTGAGAAATTATTGAGCAGGACTCATTATGTGCTGCAAGGGGGAAAAAAGCCATTTTTTATTGTTGGTTTAGAACATATTTACCTCCGAATCTCCAATTTCGCACTGAGAATACCTTTGCTATATCTTACTAATACTGTGGTGTATTTTGTCGTGTTTATGCACTATGTGTGTGTGTTTTTATATGATGTTGAAGGTTAATTAGTAATACTTCCACTATTTTTGAAGTTTTCTATAAAATAAATATAAATCATGTACAGATATATGTACACCAAATTCATCATGCAATAATAATACGATGGATCTTCAAAAAGTTTCCTCACTTATATTTTTGCTGGAAGCAGTGAGGGTGGGAGGAGTAGTAATTGGTCTTGTCTGAGAGATAGAGGGAGCTTATAGTCCGGATTTAGCACCATCTGATTTTTTAAACACTCGAAGAAGCTTTAAGGGGAAGAAGATTTTCATGTGATGATGATGTGAAAGCAGCAGTGCATCTGTGGCTACACGCTCAACCAAAAATATTTTTTGCTGATGGCATTAAAAAGTTGGTACGACGCTGGAAAAAATGCACCGAAAGGTGACCATGTAGAAAAGTTATGTAATTTGTTTTTGAAATTCTTAATAAACAGTTTAAAAAGTGCGCACACTTTTTGAAGAACCATCGTACACAAACCACATTCCAAAAAAAATGGGACAATGGCAGATTATGAGCAGGAATGCTGATGTTCTAGATCAGTGGTCCCCAGCCACCGGGTACCGGTCCGCGGGTCATTCATTACCGGGCCGCGCAGAAAGAATAAATAATTACTAGGGATGTAACGATACGCTCTACCCACGATGTGATGCGATTCACGATACTGGGTTCACGATACGATTTTTCCCCGATTTTTTTTAAACTGAAATTGAAGACAAATTGTGACAAAGTTTCCTTTTATTATTTTCCTTAAAAAAGAAAAGAAAATACTGTATTTGTGGTTATCTTTTATTTATCTAAATAATGACTTTCTGAGGTAAGTACAAACTATGCAAAACAATCTTGAATTAAGCACAATTTGGCTGAAAATCCCCGAATTTGGCAACCATGCGTATAGCGCCAGTGACGTTCAACAAGGCAAGGTGAATAGCGCCAGCGCCCTTTGCTGTTTAAAGTGAATATCGATTCATTTTACATGTCAAATCGATTTGAATCGTGGAATTTTTGAATCGGTTATTAACTGTATTGTGGTGAATCGTTACATCCCTAATAATTAGAGATCGCTACAAGAGCAATTAAATTTTCAATACTCTTCGGGTGTTATTGTCCCCAATCACCACTAGGTGGGAGCACCGTCTTGTTGCAGCGAAAAAAGCTCAGGATTCACACTGATTTTCCATTCTATAGTTATATTATATATTATATGAAATTATATCTTATATGAAACCAATCCATGGTGCAAAAAAGGTTGGGCACCACTGTTCCAGATGTTCTAAATATCTAAACAGCTGATCTAAAACAGGTGATATTTAGTCAAGATTAGGAATGAAAACAGCATGAAGGCTCAATAGATTTTTGTCTTTGTGCTAATTTTATTTAATACAGGTCATTGATGCCTGCTTTTATTGACATTTTTTCCTATTGTCATTTTTTATTTGGAATTCTTTGTTACAACAGCTGATACTTTATACTGACTGTGTGAGGTACCGGACATTACAGTAATCACGCATGTACACAAATTACACACATTTTGTTAAAGCCACATGATATCTATTATGCTATATTTTCTCATTCCCTGCTTGTAGACAGTGTGATGGGATAAAATCTCATTAAACAGCAGCGTTAATGTCAGTATTAACCCTGATACCGATATTCAGTATCAGATTGGTGCATCCTTACTTAAAACATGAAAGACTGTGATAAGTTTGGGATGCCGTACTGTCTTGCATAATGCCTATCTTACTTGATTCTTTATGAACACAGTTATAATGATGTACATTCATATGCTCTTACTATATTACCTTTTTGTACGGAGTATGTATGGAGTATTCTTCTCAGTGAGGTGTGTCATTTGTATGAGATCAAACTATATTTTAAATAATAATTAAAAAAACATTTCAAGTCACTTAAATATGCCATTTCAGCAGCAGCATTACACAGCACAATATAAACTGGGTGATAAAATATGAACATGATAAATAAAAAAAATGAGTATAGATAATGCAGGTGGATTTGTGTTTGGCCTAGTTTTGGTTCACTTATGCCGTAAGAGGAAAGTGTAACTAAAACTGATTGATCCTGAGTGGGAGTGGTCTCTTCCAGGATGATTTTTAGGTGATGAACAGCATTTGATTGTTAGTTTTAGCCAAATGAGAAAAGAGAAAGCAAGGTTGAAATAAAATATTCTATTAATTTTAGGGTCCTTGTCAGTCAGAGGCACTAAGATGTGACCTACCTCTCCATCCATGCCTCCTTTCCTCATACAGCGCAGCTGAGTGTAACATACTGTTGATTTATGGTGTTATGAGTAACTTTTATTTATTTATTATTTTATTTGTTTTTCCCCTTTTTCTCCCCTTTTAGCGCATCCAATTGTTCAATTTGCATCGTGCTTCCTCTCTGTCTATGCCGAACCCTGCCCTGACGGAGGTGATTGAAGCTAACCCGTATCCCCTCCGAAACACGAGCAGCAGCCAGATGCATCTTTGCCACCCACACATTGACGACTTTGGCGCCACCTAGCGTTGCATGCGGAGAGACACACCCTAAGGGCACCCTCTCCCATCTCTGTGTAAGCGCCTCCAATCAGCCGGCAGAGAACGCAATCGCATTCTGACAGAGAGAGACCCATATCCGGTTCTTTGTCCCACCCCCCACATGAGCAACCGGCCAATCGTTGCTCATATAGCCACTCAGCTTCGAACCGGTAAAGCAAGGCTGGATTCGATACCACGCTTCTCAGAATCCAGCCCTGGTTGCAGCGCGTTTCTTTTTACCGCTGCGCCACCTGAGCGGCATGAGTAACTTTTAACAATAACTTTGCACTCTAATTAGCATTACAAGTTTTAGGAGCACTTTGTAGTTCTACAATTACTGACTGTAGTCCATCTGTTTCTGTTTCTAAAACACACTGTTTTAGCCTACTTTCACCCTGTTCTTCAATGGTCAGGACTATCCTAGGACCACTACAGAGCAGGTATTATTTGAGTGGTGGATTATTCTCAGCCCTGCAGTTACACTGACATGGTGGTGGTGTGTTAGTGTGTGTTGTGCTGGTATAAGTGGATCAGACACAGCAGCACTGCTGGAGTTTTTTTTTAATACCATGTCCACTCACTGTCCGCTCTATTAGACACTCCTACCTAGTTGGTCCACCTTGTAGATGTAAAGTCAGAGACGATCGCTCATCTATTGCTGCTGTTTGAGTTGGTCATCTTCTAGACCTTCATCAGTGGTCACAGGACGCTGCCCACGGGGCGCTGTTGGCTGGATATGCTGTTGGCTGGATATTTTTGGTTGGTGGATTATTCTCAGTCCAGCAGTGACAGTGAGATGTTTAAAAACTCCAGCAGTGCTGCTGTGTCTGATCCACTCATACCAGCACAACACACACTAACACACTAACACACCACCACCATGTCAGTGTCACTGCAGTGCTGAGAATGATCCACCACCTAAATAATACCTACTCTGTAGTGGTCCTGACCACAGCATGAAAGGGGGCTAACAAAGCATGCAGAGAAACAGATGGACTACAGTCAGTAATTGTAGAGCTACAACGTGCTTCTATATGGTAAGTGGAGCTGATAAAATGGACAGTGAGTGTAGAAACAATGAGATGGTTTTAATGTTATGGCTGATCGGTGTAGATTTGGACTCACCTGAAATCCTGTAAAAGGTAGCCTGTCATTTTCATTGAGGAACATTCATTGTCTGTTTTACCACTATTTTATCCGGGTCAAGGTGGCAGTGGGTCTGATTCATTGGATGAGAGGCAGGAAACACCCCAGACATGTTGCCAGTCCATCACAAGCAGACACACTCACATTCACACTCACGTTTTGTAGCTCCAGTTGGCCTGACTGCATGTCTTTGGACTTGTGGGAGAAAACCAGAGCACCTATAGAGGAAACCCAGACAGACACTTTAAAAACATGCAAACTTCACACAGGAAGGACCCTGGTTGTCCAGCCAGGGAATCGAACCCAAGACCTTCTTGCTGGAGGTGACTACTCACCGAGAAACAGTTTTGAAATTTCTCTTGTGTTAAATGAAATGAATGTTGACCACGTTGGGGGTATAGTGGTGAGCATAGCTGCCTTCCAAGCCGTTGACCTGGGTTTGATTCCCGGCCAATGCATATCCTTTGGGACAGTGGTAGCCTAGTGGGTAGAGCTTTGGGCTGTCAAGTCCAGCCACTGTTGGGCCCTTGAGCAAGGCCCTTAACCCTCTCTTCTCTAGGGGTGCTGTACGATGCCTGACCCCAGCTTCCAAACAAGCTGGGATATGCAACGAATTCCTTGGCATTCTATAGAACTAAAATGCTTATGGTGGAACTAACTTATAGGATACATAACTGCAATTTTTCTTAGCTCAGACATCCCAAGTTGCAAAAACTCATTTCAGAAAGGTACCCCCAGACACGACCTCGACCCTGACCCCCCAAGCCCAAAAAAAAAAAAAAAAAACTCTCGCACACACCAAAGGATATGGGTGATAACAGAACTGTTAGGAGCTGCTAACTGAGCTACTAAGCTAACTGTTCGCATCACAAACACATTAATGTGTACTACATAGTGCACTACATAGTGTGAAAGATAATAGATTTATGTTCCCTACATAGTGCACTAGATTGTATATTAGAAAAGAATTTATGTTCCTTACTTAGTGCGCTAGATAGTGTACTAGATAATAGACTTATGTTTCTTACATATTGCTTTAGGTAGCGTATTAGTTAACGGATTTAGGTTCCCTACATAATGCACTAAATTGTATATCAGATAACAGATTTATGTTCCCTACGTAGTGCACTAGATAGTGAATTAGACAATTGGTTTATGTTCCCTACACAGTGCACTAGATTGTATATCAGATCACGGATTTATGTTCCCTACATAGTGCACTAGATAGTGTATTACATAATTAATTACGTTCCCTACATAGTGCACTAAATTGTATATCAGATAACGGATTTATGTTCCCTACTTAGTGCACTAGACAGTATATTAGACAATTGATTTATGTTCCCTACACAGTGCGCTAGATTGTATATCAGATAACGGATTTAATATGCGATCTGGGAATAAAGTTTGTGTCGCTCTTGGCCGCTCGTTCTAGATTCCGGGAGATTTTATCTGACTTGCGGGCATCAGGGAGCCGCTATGTATATGTGGGAGACTCCCGGAACTTCCGGGAGACTTGGGATGTCTGTTAGCTTAATAGGAATGAGACATTTTGTTATGATCAGTCTGAGTGTATCATGTTTGCGACGTGTTAGATAACGCCAATTCCCCTCCATAGTGACTGTCACCCTCGTATATTACAAAAGCAAACTGTTTAATATGACATGTAGGGATAAAACTCAATCTGGCAACCCTGCACGGAACTAGTAATAGTCAGTGTAGCTTAGAGCGGACCGTCCTGTCGGGCGGAAACATCCGGCGTGTAGTTTTGTCAAACATGGCAAGTCGTAAGAGTAACAAGAAGAAGCTGGAGGAGGCTGATAAATATTCTGTGCTGTTACCGACGTACAACGAGCGAGAGAATTTACCTCTCATTGTCTGGCTGCTGGTCAAATATTTCGGCGAAAGGTCGGTGTATTATGGTTATCGAAGCGTTATCTCAAACAACACTGTGGTGGAGTCCTAAATGCTTCAGTATTGTAAAATGTAGTGCACTACAGTCAGTATACATGCAACTATTACATTCCTTAAGGAGTGCACCTATGTAGGCTATAGCGAGCTATTTGTTATTCAGCCTTTAGATACTAAGATGAGCTGTCACTGAGTGAGCGTTCAACGCAGATTCAAAGCTTTACATTAATCTGGATAAGTAATGTTATGGAGAAGTATTTAACTCAGATTAAGTTAAAACACCGGCTTAATGTCCATCTACAGCTAGTTGTTCAGATGTGACTATTATAATGAAATGAAAAACAACATATTACAGTACTGTGGTGACAGATCTGTACAAAGTTTGTCTTTCTAATGATGCACTAATACTGGGTTTATTTTTATGGACACTGAATTCACCAATAATAATCACATTTTATTAGTAACCAGGAATTAGAAGATGCTACATATGATGCTTAAAAAATAATATTTCCTTTAAGGTAGTGTTTAAGTTACTAGACTGGTAATCAGTAGGTTCACAACACTGAGACTAAGGGTTGTAACTGCTGGCATGTTATTTTACCCATATATTTTTATCTAGATCTTAAATAAAACAGGATTTATCTGATCACCTGACTTTCTTCCACTGCACTGATATACAGTTCTGATAGCTATAATGTTCAGGAGTGATCTTATAGTCAACTACAGATGTGGACATAAATCATACTGATTGAATCGTCTGTTTAGTTTGGGTTAATAACATATACCTTAATTTCTATATAGTCTTTATTTGTTTGGTTATTGATAATTATGAATGGATAATTTAGCAACACCTATTGTTAACAGGTACAGAAAATCAAGTATACAATCATGCAGTTACCATCAATTTACACTGGCATTTGAAATTGTCATACTAAAGAGTGACTTTGGTAAATCTGTGCCTTGTCTGTTCCTAGGCCATACTTGCTGATAGATTAGATTAGATTAGATTAGATTAGATTAGACAGACAGACAGACAGACAGACAGACAGACAGACAGTGTCATGGTGGCCTAGTGGGTAGCACTGTCGCCTCACAGCAAGAAGGTCCTGGGTTTGATCCCCAGGTGGGGCGGTCCGGGTCCTTTCTGTGCAGAGTTTGCATGTCTGCGTGGGTTTCCTCCGGGAGCTCCGGTTTCCTCCCACTGTCCAAAAACATGCAGCCAGACTAATTGGAAACACTGAATTCACCTATAGATACCTAGCCACTAGATGCACAAACCAGTGCATTGTAGTGCTGGTCCCAAGCCCGGATAAAATAGGGAGGGTCGTGTCAGGAAGGGCATCCGGCGTAAAATGCGGATCATGATCCGCCGAGAGCCGACCCCGCAACCGAACGGGACAAAGGCAGAGGAAGAAGAACTGATGAATCTTGTGTAATGAGTAATTACTGTTTCTGTCATGAATGTAACCAAAGTGTGTAAAACATGACGTTAAAATCCTAATAAGTAAATAGATAGGACTGAAGCATGTAGTATGTAGAAATGACCTGTCCTTAATTTAAACACCTACTACAAAGTCTAAAACCCAGGATAGGCATGGGTATCCAGGTTCTCGAAACACAAAAAAAAGTTTAAGATTTTAAAATGATTTTTTTATAATAACAATTATCATCAGTACTTTTGTTTACACTACTGTACATTTAATGTACCAACCTACTGTGAGATTACAAAGCATCTGTATTACTTCTACTGTGTGCAGTGGCTATAACTACGAGATCATTGTCATTGATGATGGAAGCCCTGATGGGACACTACAGATTGCGGAACAGCTGCAGAAAATTTACGGAGAGGATAAGATTGTAAGTTAGAGTTAATATAATGCTTTATGCCAGTGCTACCTTTCTTTAAAAATAATGAATTATAATTTCTTGTTTTTTTAGGTCCTGAGACCAAGAGAAAAGAAACTTGGTTTAGGTGAGTCAGCACAAAACACGTAACTTTACAGGATGCATTGGTTGGTCCTGCTGTTTACCACTGTTGAATAGCAAAGCAAGCCATAACCTCCCCAGTCCAAAAATGTCCTTGCCCAGCATCTGATCTCAGACCAGCCATAAAAGCATATGCTGCAGAAGCTTGGCAAAAAGTATGGGAGATGTTTACCACCAATAAACTCTACAATATCCATCCTATTATAAAAACAGACAGAATTTAATACCCCAAAAAACTATGGGAATTATTCATTTACACAAGATGCTGTATTGGACACACCAAACTCAGTCATAACTACCTGCTAAAGGGAGACCAGGCCCCCACTTGCCTCATCTGTGGAGCAAGAACCTCGCCAATGCATGCCAAAAGCAAAATCTCTACTGTACACCCTTACAATTATTCCACACCCTAATCCATTGATCTCCCACTTTGACTTTTTAAAGATAGAACCTTTTATTCAGCCATGATAATAGCCATACATACAAACAAAACCACTGCTGATGATATGATATAATAACAGTTGAAATTGCTTTTCAGGAACCGCATACATCCATGGTATTAAACATGCTACTGGGAATTTCATTATCATCATGGATGCTGATCTGTCTCATCATGTAAGAACAACGATTTTGTTTCATTTCTTTTATGATTTGTATGATTCTTATTAGATTCATAACAAGGTAATGAAGAAAGAAATCATCATTTTAGATCTCTGTGTTTTTCAGCCAAAGTTTATTCCACAATTTATTGAGTAAGTCCTGTAATACATTTAACTTATAACTTATAACATGTTAATTAATGTGGATTTTAAGCATTTTGTGCATTGCTGGATTTTTATTTTTTATTTTTGGTGTGTAGTAAGCAGAAAGAGGGTGGATATGACCTAGTGTCTGGAACGCGGTACAGAGGAGATGGAGGTGTATACGGATGGGACCTGCGCCGAAAACTTATTAGGTGGCAAAATACATTTGGTCTTACGCTACACTCCTTATATTGTTCTCGCTATAGTATTCTTATTTAACTGTTTACTTCACTAGGTATTGGCATAAGATCATTTTTTTTTTTTTATTTACCAGTCAGGGATCATTTAAAGACTAGTGTATTAGGCGGTTTTGAGAATTCTCTGTATATATATACAACCAGCTGCAACCCTGAATAGGACAAAATTTATACAAATTAAATTAATTAACTAAAAATACTCATGTGATTGTTGTATGAACAATGTACTGTTATAAAAAAATCCCTATTTTTTATGTTCCTGTTTTTTTGTCCCTCTACAGCCGAGGAGCAAATTTCATCACACAAGTGCTGTTGAGACCAGGAGCATCAGATCTCACAGGAAGTTTTAGGTATGATGCTCTTTTTGTGTTAGTTTTCTCGAGAAATATTACATTTATTTTAAACCTCCAGTGTAAATAAGTCACAAACAGAGGTTTACATAATGCTTGGATTTGTTAAACTTTAGACGTTTTATCATCCAGCATAGTTTGCAGTCAGTAAGGAGTTATTTATACTTTCAAATCAGTTGTTAAATTGATCTGTTTACCAGATTTTGTTTGGCCAAAGTAACTGTTTCTGCTACCAAGCAAGTGGTAATCAGTGGAGTAATGTAGGTACGATGAACAAAACATGCTGTTATCAGATATGAAAGCATGGATAGAAAGTATTTCAACCACTCGGATTGTTTGGTCGAGACTCAGCTCTGCAGGCAGGCTGGGCAGCTACATGAACAACGATTGGCTTGTTGTTCATACAGGGTGGGAGCCGGAGTCGGGACCTAGTAACTGAGCCGTACACAAAGCTGATCCATATATGAACTCGCCTCGTGCAGGTGAAAAGATGCAGTCGGCTACTGCACGTGTCTGAGGGGGCGTGTGTCAGTCTTGCTTTCCTCAATTAGCAGTGGAGATCAGCATCAGTAGAGAGGAAGCATAATGCAATCGGGTAATTGGAAACATTGGTAACTACACTGCAATGGCTCCTATGTACATGTTAACTATGCCAACCAAATGAGACATTCCTGGTTTGACTCCTACTTGGCCAGACCAAGTATTTTGCTTTAAAGTTTTTTATCAGAATTTTTGGCCTGTGTGAAACAAACCATTGTGATGCCACATTTGATATTCTGTTATTATACCTGTTGACTTATGCATGAATAATATTGATCTGTTGTTTTATGCTTGTTTTATTACCAGACTCTATAAGAAGGATGTGCTGGAGCAGTTGGTGGCGCGTTGTGTGTCCAAAGGCTATGTTTTCCAGATGGAGATGATTGTTCGTGCGAGACAGTTAGGCTACACCATTGGAGAGGTATTTGACTTCATATGTTCTATATGGTGTATACACGCATCTAATTAGCATTAGTTAGTAATTTTTACATTCCATTTTTTGGACATTCTGTACCACATTTTAAGTACTTGACTAGTTTCCCATCTAGCGTCTGACCTATTCCTATAATCTACACACTAATTTGTTTAACCAATAGCCAACAAGTGACAGCCAGTAATGAACAGATCATTATAAGCGCTCACTAGACATGCAGTTTTTGGGGGTTTTGACATTTGATTGCATATTAGAAATATGGAAATGAGTCAAGAGAGTTGTCCAAAAAGTTAAGGAACAAGGAAAAGGATACAACAAAAATAGCAGAGGCACTGATTGTTCCAAGAGATACAGTTGTGAGCATAGTATGCAGGTTCAAAGTAAAATACTATTATTTGGAAGGGCTTATGTCAAAAACAAGATGATGCTGATCATTATCATCTGCTTACAGTTCTTCCCAGATGCCTTTTAGTTTAAGTACTGGTATTGGGAAATCACATTAGAGCCTCATTTATAAACTCTCAGTCAACGGGGAGACTGTGAAAACCTGTATATGAGTAGTTCTCTTCTTGGTTTTAACTAGGGAAGTCAGTTGTACTTGAATTTGTGAAAACCTGATGCATTTTATTGTATCTGAGTGTAATGCCATCAAATATTCTCTTCTAGTCTATTGTAATGTCATTTAAACATAAAACAAAAATAACAATGACAGCCATTTAAGATTCTATTTTAGTGAGTGACAGTACTCAGCTAAACCCAGTCAGGCAATACTGAAATCAATTCTAAATAGTCTTTAGTATGTTTATTATTAGGAATAGTTTCCCCATAATCTTCATGTAACCCCCTGTTAGCAATGAATGTAACTGAAATGTTGTGTCATTCTGTTTTCCAGGTTCCAATCTCGTTTGTGGACCGTGTTTATGGGGAGTCCAAATTAGGAGGAAATGAAATTGTCTCCTTCCTGAAAGGATTACTCACTCTTTTTGCAACAACATGATTGACTGATATATATGTCTAATTCTGACTGATGCTTGTTATATTATTAAATATGTTTACAAACTGTAGCTATATATACTATGGTTTAACATATATGGATCTGATCATTAACACACCACAGATTAAACTTTGTTGTACATTGTGAAGGATTGCTGTTAAAGACACGCAGAGCAAGATTAGTTTAGAAATTGTATCAGGACCAAATTACATACACTGTTTCAAAAATATTAGAAAGCATTAAATAAAATGTATATGATTTAGGGAATAGTATGGTGGAATTTCTGGGGGTTAAAGCAAAGCTAACGTTGTAGTTGAGTCATGTTACAATTTCTTTTTCAATCAGCTATGGTATGGAAAGGGTTTTTTACACTTTTGATAGTTATTATAGTAACTGAAATGTTAAGATGTGCATTACATTGCTGATGAATAAATATTTTACAAAAATATTCACCTCTGTTCCTGTTTTTATAGATTGTAATGGTATACCTGTTTACAGCCAGCATATAAAGTCAGTATTTCTAGATGTTGTTTATATGGTTTCTTCTTCACGGAATAGAGTACTAATTTGCATTTGTACATGTAGCAAGAAATCCGTTTTACTGAAAGGGCTTTTTAAAGTATTCCCAAGCTATGTGACATAAGTTGGTTTTTAATGCAGTGCTGTCTGAAGGGGTTAGTGGTCACAAGCATCCAATTTTGGATTTCAGACCTGCCCTTTATACACAGAGATTTCTCTAGGTCCTTTGAATATTGTAATAATGTTATGGACTGTAGGTGGAGAAATCTTTATTTACTATTCACATTTTTTGTCTAAAATTGCCCTGCCACACCACTTTAGACTGCACTTTATTAATAATACCATACATAAATGCCCATATATACATAACCTGACTGTATCTGTAGTCAGCATAGAACGTGTATATATAGTGACCCAATAGTGTATAGATTTTAGACCTGATCGTCCAGTACTTTAGTGATACTTATACAATATGTCCATCATGCATACAGGCATAAAGTTTTGTCCTTTGTGTTGCCAAAACCGCCAGTAATCAGTGCTTAATATAATTGTCAGCACTTATCACTGTGCACTGCAATTCACTGGTACCCTGTCTGTGGTGTTCCTGCTTTGCGCCCAGTGTTTCCCGGTGGGGCAGGATCCACCACGACCCTGACAAGGATAAAGTGGTTGTTGGAAATGAAATGAAAAAACTAATCAGTGTGACTTATCCTACTAAAGTAGTAACTGAGTTTTGTCACTTGTGTGCTGAGTTGGTAATTAATATGTAACAAATGTGTAAGATGGAATACGGCATTGATTAGTGTAACCCATTGTACTGTAGTTATCTGAATTTAAATATCTAAAACTCCAGCACTTTATAACATACTATGTCCATAAAGCATAAAGATTTTGTCCGTTGTGTTTGGAATTGTTAATGCTTTGTGTTTATGTAGAAAAATGCACTAATAAGAGTTACGTCTTGTACTAAATTGTTAAACAGAGATCTAGTGGAGTTATAGGCTTAAACTCTAGCACTTAATTAATACTAACATAAAACATCTATAAAGCATAAAGATGTTATCTCTTCTCTCATGAATGGCTGATTGATAAGGGTTTAATAGAGAAAATGACACATTAGTGTAACTTATTGTACTTTATCATGGTAACTGAAGGGAGTAGGCCTGACGCCCCCACGTGTAAAAGTAGTCCCGGTTACTTGTGCGCAGCAGAATCAGCACAGCGCCACCACCTGAACTGAGTGCTGAGGCACTGTATACATCCGACAGTCGGCGGGGGTAGATACCCAGTGCCAATTTGACGCGTCTGACTCTGTCCAATCCACAAGCCGTATATGTCAGCTATGGTCCAATAGCGTTTGACTCGATGGCGCCCCCTATTGATATTTTGTGGGTCATTGCACACTGGGGTTGTTTACTGGCATTCTTGTGAGACTGAAAAAAAAATCCTCCAGGCTTGAATAGCTTGCTTTTCTGAGGTGTGTGGACTGCAGGTAAGTGCTCGTGAACAGGTAGATGAGTGAGAGTCATTTAATGAGTTTGAGTGTGTGTGCGTGCGCGTCGCCAACATGATTTGGGTGTTAGTGATGGGTATTCCGGCTCATTTTTAGTGAGTCACTTCAATTGGCTCAGCATACCAATAGGAATCGGTTCCTTCTATTTACAAACGACTCTTTATTCTGCAGCCGGATGGTTTTGTTTCTAACTTATATCTATTGTCTATATACAATTTAAAATTTAAAACATATTTTTTACCTCCCAATTAACATATTATTGTATTGATTTTTCTGTTATAAAATTATTATAATGTCAAAACAACGTGTTATACATTCAGTGATAAATTAATAGAATGCCTTTATTTGTAATATATACATAGGTGTACAGTACAATGAAATTCTTTCTTCATGTATCCCAGTTTGTTTGGAAGCTGGGTTCAGATTGCAGGGTCAGCCGTTGTACAGCGCCTCTGGAGCCGAGAGGGTTAAGGGCCTTGCTCAAGGGCCCAACAGTGGCTGCAAGGCAGAGCTGGGATTTGAACTCTCAACCTTTCGATTTATTGTCCAAAGCTCTACCCACTAGGCCACCACTGTCCTGTTGCTAATGACAGCATAATGTAGGGAAATACGTTGCAATTTGAATTGATTTCAGTTTAAAATGATTGGAATCTAAACCAGGAGAGATAAGAACATTGCAACAAGTCATGGACCCTCCATTTATATGTTATATGTAATTTCCCTGTTTATTAAAATATCCTTTATTAAACATGAACGAATAATATTGATAAGTTAATGCTGTAAATCAGGGCGGCACGGTTGCTAAGTAGGTAACACTGTCGCCTCACAGCAAGAAGGTCCTGGGTTCGATTCCCAGGTGGGGCGGTCCGGGTTCTTTCTGTATGGAGTTTGCATGTTCTCCCCGTGTCTGTGTTGGTTTCCTCCGGGTGCTATGGTTTCCTCCCAGTCCAAAGACATGCAAGTGAGGTAAATTGGAGATACTAAATTGTCCACGACTGTGTCTGATATAACCTGTGAACTGATGAATCTTGTGTAATGAGTGACTACTGTTCCTGTCATGAAAGTAACCAAAGTGTAAAACATGACGTTAAAATCCAATACAATTTTCTTCTCCTTATTTTAATTAGTAATAAAACCTTAAAGCATATCTAATCAGACTGACATGAATACTTGCCAGAATAATATAACCACAACAAAAACAGTATGGTAACCAAAACCTTAATATGACATGTTTTGGTGAAGTAAGCAGCTCTAGGAGGCATTCTGAGAAGGTTATGTTAATCAGGGAAGCATGGTGGCACAGCAGTGTAGGTTCCACATAGCACCAAGGTCTTGGGGGCCTGTGTCTGAACCTCACCTCAGACCACTGTTTTCTCATTTATATGTGGCCTACAAGTAAAATTGTAGGTTTCCTTAAACATACCGCGCAAAACCTGCTAAAAAAAATCACTGCGTAATCATAATTGTCTATGTACAGTATGTGTAAGTGTGTGATGCTCTGTGATGTATTGGAGCCTCTCCAGTTAGGTATTTCTGTCTGGTGCCTACGATTCGGATCTTGACCCTGATCAGGACAAATGAACAAGGGATTGAATGAATAATCACAACTGATCTCTTAAAGTATTATAGGGCGGCACAGTGGCTTAGTGGGTAGCACTGTCTCCTCACAGTAAGAAAGTCCTGGGATCGATCCGCAGGTGGGGCGGTCCAGGTCCTTTCTGTGCGGAGTTTGCATGTTCTCCCCGTGTCCGTGTGGGTTTCCTCCCACAGTCCAAAAACATGCCACCAGGCTAATTGGAAACACTGAATTGTCCTATAGATACCTCGCCGCTAGATGCACAAACCGGTGCATTGTAGTGCCAGTCCCAAGCCCGGATAAAAAAGGGAGGGTTGTGTCAGGAAGGGCATCCGGAGGGCGCAGCGGGATATTCTGCTTGCACACCAGCACAGAGTTTCTGAACTCCCCGGTTCGAAACTCTGTGTTGCCACCGGTCGGCTGGGCGCCGACTAGCGGGCGTAATTGGCAGTGCCTGCAGCAGATACTAATTGGCGTATCTGCAGGGTGGGGGCCGGACCATGTGTTGGTGGGTGGGTCTTCATACGCTGTGTGAGGACCCTGATTGGCGGAAGAGACGCCTGTGCAGAATGCAGGGGCGAGAAAAGCAGGGCTGTACACGTGTCGGAAGTGGCGTGTACAGCAACGTGCTCTCCTTGGATGCAATCTGGCATCTCTCAGCAGCGGAAGACCAAATTAAGTGCGCTAAATCAGGAGGAAAATGGGGAGAAAATGCATTTGAAAAAAAATTTAAAAAGGAAGGGCATCCGGCGTAAAAAAATAAATAAAAATGTGCCAAATCAATGCCGAGAGCCGACCCCGCAACCGAACGGGACAAAGACCGAGGAAGAAGAAGAAGATCTCTTAAAGTGTTATAATTGTGTATTGATCTACAGTACTGACTGATTCATTTATCAATTTATTTTATTTATTTATTTAGGCATTTAGGCAGTTGTAGCCTAGCGGTTAGGGTACTGGACTAGTAATTGAAAGGTTGCTGGTTCAAGCCCCACCACTGTCAGGTTGCCACTGTTGGGCCCTTGAGAATGGCCCTTAACCCTAATTGCTTAGATAATATACTGTCACAGTACTGTAAGTCGCTTTGGATAAAAGTGTCAGCTAAATGTAAAATGTAAATGTATTTAATAGTACGTTTGTAAATTATTTTGCATCACACTGTCATCAGATGACAATATATATAACTTAACTGACTGGTTTAGTCTGTGTTTGACTCGTCTTTGAAAAACGACTCCTCATGAGTCGACTCCCAACGCTCTTCTAATAGAGCCGACTCAAAGTGCCGAACTGTTCGTGAACAACCCCTCACCAGATCAAACACATATGTCACTTCCGCCCTTTTTCACACGCCATTTTGGACGGGACATGTTCGGCGGAGGGATGCATTGTTAGAAGAAAAGGCGCTAAATATCACGCTAGCGGTTATATGTCATTATTTACCAGTGTATTATTAAATAAAGGAGAATAAAGTGACTGGAGGTGCTGGCGGTCCGGTATATGCGGCAGCATGTTTCTAGCTGAGTTCTACTGAATCCCCGGCAGTCCGAGAGGCAGAGGCAGAGAGCTCCGGGGTGGTTTGCGGCAGGCAGTAGTGGAGCGCCCTCTCTCGGTGAGGTGTATAGCGCCGTGTGCTCTATAGTGCAGTATACATAGAGGCTCTGCAGGCGGGCGGAGGAGACGGCGATAGCACCGCTGCTTTGTCTTTCTGTGCTGTGTGAGGCTCCCTCACTCACTTCACCTCAGCTGGAACCCGAGTCTAAGCCAGGTAAATTATTTACTCCCTCACAACACAGTTTAATGTAGTAAATAATCCTGAACTATTATTATTTTTAGTCAGGAAAACGCCGCTAACCGTTTTAGCTAGCGAGTATGCTAGCAGCGTCGCTAGCAAAAAGAGAAGTAAAATAGCTAGCTAGCTAACTGAACAATAATGTGGGTGCTCTAGTTTAGTGTTAAACATGTTAATATGCTTCAGGTTTGGTGTTTAAAGTAAGAAAATGTGAAAAGGTATCTGGTTGGATACTTCGGAGGTTAGCTAGCAAGCTTTGAGGAGGATGGTGGGGGGCGAGCATCCATTCAACACCCCCCCAAGTAACAAGGGAAGGCAGCATCGATACAGAAATATCGATCGGTATAGATTCGTGGTTTCCCTTTGGGACTCGAAACGCACATGAAATGAATTGATCTGGTACAGTATTGTTTAGCGTGCTTTGATGGGTGTTTAAATGTACTGGTATTTAGGACTGGTTGGTGGGGTACTTGTTTATCTGTTCAATTATGCTTACTAGATTACTATATGCGTTTATTAAAAGCATAGTTTAATTAGATTTTTATGCAAATATAAAGCCCACGGTTTTCCCCACACGTTTTAAAACACATGTTTGTTTGCCTAGATCAACTTAAGATGCCTGATCATTGGTTCTCACTCCACTGGCCTTGGGTTTGAGTTGTAGTATTATACATTAATGCATTTCTGATAAACAAAACTTGGCCTTGATCACTGTTTGAGCCCAGCTGACACACAGGTTAAGGACTTTTATGTTGGAGTGCTTATAATGCACCAATAAATGCATCGCAAGGCATTAATAACCGAGAGCTTATATCCTTTACACATCACCAAGTTTCATATTGACCAGTCTTCATGATCTACTGAAAAACAGCCTCACAGTGAACGTTAGTAATGCAAAGAATGATGCCCACTGTATTCAGAGTCGTTAACGAACATGCTGATCATAATTAGGATACAGTTGGTATTTTAAAGCTCATTTTAACCACATTAATATAGTTATTACTAGACAATAAGACGTTTTGAACGCTACAGAAAATCCTTTCTTATAACTGCTATCAGACTGTTTAACAATTCATAATAATCCAAATAGATCATTTATAAGAAATACCTACTTCTGTATGCTATGCATACACCATTAAACCAATGTTTACATACCTAAATAAATACTAATTTTGTATGCTATGCATACACCATAAAAAGTTTACCTGTATATAGTACCATACTGTACATTTTTATTCTTATTGCTTGTCTTACACTGTAAGTTAATGTTGTATGTATACAAGAAGTTGTTGTTGTCTGTTGTCTGAGCTGCTATAACAAAGACATTTCCTGCAAAGGATCAATAAAGAATCTATCTATCTATAAGCTGAGATCTACCTTTATACTGGACCACGATGCAGAAGATCCACATGATTTTTGTAAGAAAAAAAAAAGTTATACACAGATTCCCATGTGCACATTTTAACATGTGGGCAGATTCCATACTGACACATCTTTTGTTTGTGATTTTAATGAATGATTCTTTATTTAAGTAGTGGTGGAATGTTGTTTGCAGTATTCAGGACTGTATTTGGTGGCAACTACTTAATAGTTATCGTGCTGTAATTATTTTACACAGTTTTTAAGACATGTGCCCACTGGTACTGATCAAGTACTGACTTTTTAACCGTAACTAAACAAATTATGCAAATGGTAAAGTCATTATGGTAAATAATTTTGTCACGTGTCCTATATTTATGTCGGACAATGTTTCATAAAATGTTAATGTATTTGAACGCATACCAATGCTCAATTTCAGGGCAGAATCAACCCTGACTTTGTTTTCCTTTCATGATTAAGTCTATATAAAGCAATGTATTGTTAAAAACTGTTATAATGATTCATATGTGTGTCTTAGCTCACACACACACTGGTATCCTAAACCAGAATTGACAAATTGAGTTCTGTTTTACTTAAAGCTTTAAATTCCGGTGTCTGTATGTATTGTAATGCTTTGTGTAAGTATCCTCATTTCAAAGTTTTTGTTCTACCTACTCGTCAACTGTAGGAACATTCTAGATTCCCCCACCCAGAGTCCACTGCAGATATTTGCACTGTGTTGTAGCTGCTGCCTCTATAGGAGGCGCCCTTCTGTAATTGCCGTTTAGGAGGCTGCACAAAAAGGAGAGTGGAAAAGGGGCAGGCCGAATAGGGAGAGGCTTATATAACAGACAGAGGCAAAGCTGTTCTCTAGCGCCATCTTTTTCAGGTAGGGAGAGCCTGGTGTGAAAAGGGAGCCATTTTTGCTGCACACACACACACACACACACACACACACAACTGAACTCACAGTTAGTACAGTTGCTGGCCTACAGAGGTAAATGGTCTATGGAGCGTCTTGGAGCTGCCACTGGGTTTTTACGGGTCACTTCATGGCATGTGCCTCTGCCAGTGGGGTTTTTATTCTTATTAAAGAAGGATAAGAACACACAATGCATTTTGATGAAGACTGACTGGCTAGACCAATAAAGAATGTTTCAAGTCACTGTGCTCAGTTGGCCTCTGTCCCTAGCTTGGATTAAATAACGCACTGTTTTTAAAGTATTCATTTATTTTATTATTGCTTTAGGATTTTAGATAGCTTTTTAGACAGTCAAAATTTCATTTAAGATTACTCTATGGTGGTTGATTTTGAAGGGAAATGGAAATGCCAAAAGGTCATGACCTGTTTGTTGCTGAAAAATTGCTAATATAGGATTAAGCCTTATTGTCGTTATTTTAATTTGCTTAGTTGTGTTGGTTAAATGCAGGCTGGACCTTTACACTATTGCAGGTGGAGCTGTGCCGGTAGATCGTCCCTTGTGGTAAAAATAGTCCTATTTTGCATCTTTCATTTAGTTGTTTTGTTTAATTATAATAAATTCGTTTGTGTCACCAAAGGCTGTAAAAGCCCTCAAATGAAGGCCACATCATGTCATGTGGTTCTTTAAATCAAAAGTGAAAAGTATTTGCTTTCAATGCACATCACATTTATTTCACTCAGCAAAGAGCCTACAAGCTGAAAAGAAGATATTGGTACCTAAAACATTAGCCCAGTGCTCGGCCCTGTATATATTTTTATTTTAGTTGTTATTTGATACTTTCTTTGCTCGGCCATTGTTGACTGACGGGCATATAATCCATCTATGTGTAAAAGTCTATTTCATTGTTTAGTTTTAAAACACCAAATCAGATACCAAACTGTATACAGCTCTTTGGAACACGAATGAAAATAAAACCTAATATCATCCCAGACATTGCTAACAACAAGAACCCGACCACCCGCCCAAACACACGTCATGGAATTCCACAACATCAGAGAAAAATTCCCATCCCACTCACTCACCACATAGCTTAATCTATACAGTCAAACCTGAATGCTCACTTAATGGCACTGGAACTCATAGACCACTGAAGTCGTGCGTCATTCTGTAGTCCTCGTTATGCCCATATTTGGAGACCCGGGTCTAACTCAGATTTCCTATGGGAAATTTGAACGGGGTTTTCAAATAATCGACTCTAACGCATCCTGTGCTAAATAAACATGTTCAGAACCCTGTACGTTTTGTCCTGTGTACATTTTTCTCCTGTACATCACTGGATCCTCTGAATTACGAGGTTGTTAAAGGGTCGTAATACTAATAATGCTACACGAAAGCTAATGCTACCGCGCATTAATTAGACGCCACTGAACTACACCAATCGAATTGACTGAAAGAGCGGCCCGCGTTTGTTGAGTACAACCAAAGGCGTAACACCCGACCGTCCTCGCTTTCTACTTTAATGTAGCTAGCTACTAAAAATATCAACCAAAACGTGTGAATATCACACCACAGTTACACTGGCGAATCACGCTGCTTCGTGCGGTTATTTAAGAGGCTTATAAAAGAAAAGAATACATTAAGAGGCTTCCAGTTTAGTGACGTCAATTCAGTGCGCAGTAGCATTAGCTTACATGTAGCAATATTCATATTTTGACTCTTTAACTCTTTATTAATTCAGAGGATCCAGTGATAATAGACAGAAGAATCTCCATAAAACAAAACGTAACAGCTTTGAAACATTTTTTATGACTACAGGATGCGAGAGAGGCCATTTTCTAAATCTCCATTCAAATTTCCCATTCAAAATTTCTCTTAGACCTGGCTTACCAAATATGGGCATAACAACATGGCGTGGCCTACAAAATGACGACACGACTTCAGTGGTCTATCAACACTACACAACGACGCAAAGCATTGCTATTCAGTGGATAAGCTCTGGAAGCCCTTACACACAACCATCCAACCATATGCAATATTCTGGAAAAAATACTAGATAACATGACATAAGACTGTGCAGGATCCACTTAGCGAGAAATACAACAGGAGCACAGGTGATAGTCTGTTAACTTCCACAAACGGAAGCTAAACCCCTAATAACTGCCTACTTTTAAAACAGACCAACAATCTACATTAAATATGTCACAGCATAAACACCCAACCAAATATGTGAAGACCAGGTAGCACACACCAGATGACACTCACCTAATGCACTCGCACTATAGGGCGAGAGCCCCGAGACCTGCCTAACACCCATATTCATCAAACAGCTACTGACTGAATGCCATAAATATGTACATGAATGACAAAAGCTCTCCATATCCAAAACAATTGAGAGCAATGAGATCATGGCTGAGTTGCCTGCTTTAGGACTGACATACTAGCCAGATACAGCGATTAAACAATATCTGGATGTTATTTAGCACTGCAAAATGTCCACATGATTTGATGTTTCATTATTTGTATGCATTTCTTTTTGTCTTTAGGTGGGCACTATGTTCCAGCTTCCAGTCAACAACCTTGGCAGTTTAAGGAAAGCCAGAAAAAATGTGAAGAAGGCTCTGGGAGATATTGGCTTGGAGTTTTGCAAGGACCATGTTGATGTAAGTATGACAGTCATTATTACACTGATAGTTGATTATGGGTTTCATAAACAGGATGCTTAGATCAGAAGTTTGTTAGATTCCAGGAAAAGTGATAGACAGTTATGTCTATGTTCTATGTTTGTGAAATTGTGTTTGAAAAGTTATTGTAATAGAGCACTGATATGGTAGTCCTATTACAGTAGCATTAATCGAATAAACTTAGCTTAATGAGATTTTGATGATAAGCTCATCCAAAATATTTTAATACATTTTCTGCAGCTTCCTAATCCCTTTAGCTTTTGTTAACATGCCTGGGCTACACAGGGTCATTCATGTGTCTTTTCCAAACAGCTATTCACTCACTCAATGTTCTTTAAAGGATGACCGTTGTGAAGGGCCATTTTTACACTTGGTTTAAAACAGTCCAGTAAATGACTATGTGTAGTCCCACTTCCAAGTACCCTTTGTTGGTATGATCACGTTCGATTTGCACATAGCTTATATTGGGCTATTTGTATAAAAATAAAGTTATAATGCTTTTCTCTACCTTTATTTATGTATTTTTGTGTTGAACCAAGTTTTCCATTTCTACAGACTACATGCGCTATTGTATAATATTAATAACAGGCCTGTATAGTAGAAGTTTGGGCTGCACCTCCGTCAACGCTGTCAGTCAAATTGTCATTTAAATTCATTTCCAACAGCTGATGCTTTGTTTGGATTGAGAGAGAAACTAGAAAGCTTGTTCTTTCTCGCTGAATCAAGAATCCCAGTTCACATGCGCTACTTCTGGGTACAACCATAAAGAGCGCTACTGTTCTTACCCCAACAGGAAGACGTTTTTCAATTCTTTTATATTATTTAAGTCATGAAGGACAAACTGTTACACATTAGAATTACAAATAGGGAGGCTGAATTCTGTCAATATAGATTCTGACTGCATGGAGTTTTATCTGTATGGAATTTTGTTTACAAAATGTTGTGGATATTTTGCACCTTGTCCAAGTGTAAAGGTAAAAAAAAATCAGGTTTTTAGTGGATAATAACTGCACTGATAACATCAGATCTGTCAACTGCATCTATGTTCTTTAATTAGCATGTTTAGTTAGTGCTTGAAACTGTTGGCTGCTGGATGTTTAAAAATCTACATCCAGAGTGTTAAACTAGTTCTCATTTCTACATTAGACTAGAATATTTTGTTAAATTACCTATAACCACTTGTTTAAAAATTGGTTCTCGAAAATCGGCTCTCGATCGCTATGTGTGAACTGTTCAGTGACTCGATTGCTCGCAGACTGAAAGAAAACATCTAGCATGCTAAATATCTGGACCTGTCGGCGACTCAGTCATGTAGTTTGAAAAGTGTTGCGATCAGGTTGTGATTGGCAGTGAGTGTAGAGTCGAGCATTTTTGGACATGGTATCAATACTCAATACGTTTGTGTTTTCGTGACAAAACGTAGTTTGTAAAACCAGACAAACTCCTTTAAGATTCCTCCTGGTGATAGATCGTGTAGTGTGTGACCCCCAAACGCCAATCAATCTTGTAGTGTGAAAACCACAATGACTTGTGACAAGTTGTGTAGTGTGAACTGTACAGCAATCTGAACACATTTAAAGGTTGTGTAGTGTGAACTTAACATAAGATGGTGGAAGTGGGTATGCTTGTAGTTAAATGGCTTATATTATTTATATGTTTTTAATGATTAGTATATGCTTATTTACATTTTTGGCCTATTTCCTTCCTGCAGGACTTCAAGGACTTTGTTCCCAATGAGTTCTACATCAAGAACACTACATTGGATGATGTGTGCATGTATGATCCTTCACATACCAAAACACAAGTGAGTGTGGCTACTCAATTCTTAAAACAGCTTTTCTCTATTTAATGAATTGTTTCCTCTATAATCTGACTTAAATGTTTTGTTTTCAGGATTACCGGTCAAAGCCATTCTGTTGCTCAGACTGCCCATTTTCTTCCAAGTTCTTTTCCGCTTATAAGAGCCACTTCCGTAATGTCCATAGTGAGAATTTCGAGAATCGTATCCTCCTCAACTGCCCGTATTGCACGTACAATGGGAACAAGAAAACTCTGGAGACGCACATCAAACTGTTTCACATGCCTAACAATACGGCACGGAGTACTGGGGGCCAAGGGGCGGTATCCGCTCTGAAGGATGGAAATCGCCTGGACAAGACTCAGAACAGTGTGGAGCAGGCAGTGTACTACTGTAAGAAATGCACTTATAGGGACCCACTGTACAATGTGGTACGCAAGCACATTTACCGGGAACACTTCAAACATGTTGCTTCTCCGTATGTGGCCAGACCTGGTGAGAAAACGGCGTCTAACGGATCGACAGACTCGGGCAAGGGAAACGCATCAGATTCCAATAGCTCTGCAGGGGCTGGCAATAGTAACAGCTCAGCCATCCACTGTAAACGCTGTCTTTTTGTGCCACGTAGCTATGAAGCCCTGGTGCAGCATGTCATCGAGGACCACGAGCGCATTGGTTACCAAGTAACCGCCATGATCGGCCATACTAGTGTTGTCGTACCTCGTTCCAAGCCTGTCGTTATGGTTTCCCCTAAATCCCAGGGAGACAAGAGTGGCATTGGTCATATGCAAAAAGGGGCTGTGGCCGCCGGGCGGTCTCTGTCTGCGCAGCAGATGAGTCGCATCGTCATGCCCAAGGGGGGTTTAAACTCATCCCGACTCTTACCGGGTGTTAATATGAAGTCGGGTACATTCGGCTTGAAACCTGGGACCTCTCAGGGACTGTCCATCGGAGGGCAACCGGTGCGTATTGCCCTGCCAGGCAGCGCACACCATTCTCAAACGTCCAGACCTCAGCTTAATTCAGGCAGTCTGCGCAGTCCCGTTTCCGCCTCTGCGTCGTCCCTACTGAAGATTCCCTCGTTGGCTTCACGGATCCAGGCAGCCTCTGCTAACGTAACAGCTGGCGTGCCCAGGAAAGGCGTCTCCGACCTGGGTACGTCCTATACTCAGAAATGGAAGATCTGCACAATCTGTAACGAGCTGTTTCCTGAAAACGTGTACAGTTCTCACTTTGAGAAGGAACACAAAGCGGAAAAGGTGCCCGCTGTGGCCAACTACATCATGAAGATCCACAACTTCACCAGTAAATGCTTGTACTGTAATCGTTACCTGCCCAGCGACACACTGCTCAACCATATGTTGATTCACGGCTTGTCGTGCCCGCACTGCAGGTCTACTTTCAACGATGTCGAGAAGATGGTGGCGCACATGCGCGCGTCGCACCCGAACGCCTCTGTCGGAGGGCGGACTGATTCTCCGTTGACTTTTGATCTTACCCTCCAGCAGGGAAACCCCAAAAATGTCCAGCTGATCGTCACCACTTACAATATGCGTGATGCTCCTGAAGAGTCCGTGGCGTTCCATGCCCAGAACAGCACTCCAGCCAAGCCGGCGAGTCCACAAATACGAAAGATGCCCACTCCGGATGCGGTGGTTCCCAAAAGTGGATCGCAGGGAGCTGTCCCCTATAAGAGGGATGTGGGTAAAACACTTTGCCCACTCTGCTTCTCTATTTTGAAAGGCCCTATTTCTGACTCCCTTTCACACCACTTAAGAGAAAGACATCAGGTCATCCAGACGGTGCATCCGGTGGAGAAAAAGCTGACCTATAAGTGTATCCATTGCCTTGGCGTCTACACCAGCAACATGACAGCCTCCACTATTACCTTGCATTTAGTTCACTGTCGGGGTGTCGGCAAGACCCACAACGGATCCGTTTCAACTCCTCGAGTCGTCAAGCCTCAGGGTGCTTCCTTAAAAAGGTCCGGCTTTCAAAACGACGATGAAATCGACCCAAAGAAGCGCAAACTCGGGCTTCTAAACCAGTCTCGTCCAAGCCTGCTCGCCTCCGTCGAGCACAAAGAAGAGCCCGTTGTCCTGGCCATGGACCCGAAGGGCCACGAAGACGAATCTTACGAGGCTCGCAAGGCCTTCCTCACTCAGTATTTCAACAAGCAACCGTACCCCAACCGCCGAGAAGTCGAAAAGCTGGCTTCCAGCCTCTGGCTCTGGAAATCGGACGTGTCCAGCCACTTCGCCAACCGGAGAAGAAAGTGCGTCCGTGACTGCGAGACCCAAAACGTCAGCGTGCTGCTCGGATTTAAGATGAACGAACTCATGCAGGTGCAGCACGACATGTATTTCGACCCCGGGTCTTACTTCGAAGCTCACGACGAGAAGCAACAGAGCAGGACGTCCAGAGACATGACCGGAAGATCCGCCAGCGTGATCAGCCAACAGGAAGCTTCTACTAACGGCGATGAGCAACAGAACGAGCTGCCGGACGCAGGTTCCGCCGAAGCCTCGCCACCTCCGGATTGTGAGGGTGCCCCCTTAGAGTACGGCTGCGACGACATTGTCGAGACGGTTGTAAAACCAGTCGGAGTTATAAACACAGAGCCAATTTCATTAGACTCTGATAGTGACAATGAAGACAATCTAGATCTGAAGGAGACACAAAAAAATGATCCGGAGGTCAACGAGCAGGCAGCCAGCGTGGTAGAAAGTGAAGGGAGCGCGAGCGAACCGGACGATACTCTCAGTGGTGAAAATGGTTACGGGTCACTGGACCAGCTGCAAAACGGAGGACCCAAAGAAGAGAACCAGTCTAGCATCGTGGCTTGAGCTTGCCTTAGGTCTGATATTTAAATACAGTAAGTGAAAATGCAATTGCATACACTTTGAGTTTGTTACATTTCTTAAGACTTCAAGACGCTGCCTGGGTTGAACTTGCACGCCAAGTCAACAGGCGGCGCTTTCCTAATGGGACACGCTTTCCTAATGTTTGTGAAGCCGTTTTCGGGAAGGGGGGTGCAAAGAAATTCAAAATTGTATCTGTATGGATGGATGGGTTATGGATAAAAGCAGATTTTCTCAAGGCTGGGAAAAACTAACAGTGAACATGCTTTTCAGTTTGTTCCTTTAAATGCTTCACAAAGTACTTAATGTATGTTTAGCCACCATTGTGTGGCAGGATGAGTGTTGATTAGAATTTACAGGTATTCTTGAAATTTCATGTAATCATATAGAATAGCTAGTGTATATTTGTACAGTCTTTTAGATATGTCTAAAGGAAACGTTGGTGTAAGTGTAGTCATATTATCTCTTCATTTTGTGCTTAAAGTAGACCGTCTTACGTTTTACATCTACATCGGTTCACTTAATGGATGTGGCTTTTGGTGGATTTTCATTATTTTTTTCTCTTTTTTTTTTTTTTACCAACTATACTTTTTGCTAAGTAATATATCTATATATGAATCGCAACCTAAAATCTCTTGCTTATAATTTTTGCTGTTTAAAATGCAGTATTTCTTTTTATATATATTTGCCATATCTTTCGGTCCATTGTAGAGCAGCTTGCTCCGACGCCCCGTCTGTCCTACGGTCCGAGCGAGGAGCACGTCGGCCGACCTCTTCTGCGCTGCGCTTTGTTTTAGCTGTTCCCGATTCACCCCTCGTCGAACGCTTGCTTGCTTTCTCATCCCTTCGAGCGGTCGATCATTTTCGTTCACTTCCCTGAATGGACTCTTGCTACTGCCCGTCGCGCACAAAGAGCGTCCGCCATCGATATGTCTATGTTGTATCTTTGTTTTGGTTTGATTATTTCACCTAAAGCAATTCTAAATAATAAAGTGCTGTATTGTGCTTTTCATATTTGATGTCATGCTGATATTTTATTTCTACACTTTAGAGTTCAGAATTAATATTATTAATATTTTGTGGTCAATATTATAGAATTAAGCAATCACCAATACAGTGTTGTTAATGATATCTATAGGTGTAGTGTTTTACACCATCTCCTCCACCCTAATGTCTTGATTAATAACTGTTTAGGACGTAAACAATGAAGTCATGTGCCACTCGGGTCCATATAAATCTTCTTCTCCACCCTTTTAATTGAGGCCAAAAGTTTACATATACTGTACTTGTATCTAAAATTGGGACTTTCACTTTAAGTGTATTGCATATTTTCTGAACAATTACATTTACATTTGTAAAATTTATCAGACGCTTTTATCCAAAGCACCGTAGCATACTGTCTAAGCAATTGAGGTTTACGAACCTTGCTCAAGGGCCCAACAGTGGCAACCTGGCAGTGGTGGGGCTTGAACCAGTGATTTTTCAATGACTAATCCAATACCTTAACCGCTAGGCTACAACTGCCTTATTAACCTAATCTGCTTCACAAACTGACTGCAACGAATTTGCTGCCATAAAAGTTCTAGTGTTTAGATCTTTTCCATGACCTTATAACCACTTGTTAGTAATTACACACAGAGAACCTGGTGATGTATCTGTGCCTATATAAGTAGTGCTTCCAAGATAATCTGTAAAGACAATCAGAAGTACATGGAAGGATGGTCTTTTGTTCAAATGGCTATCCATAAAGTCTGTTCAGACATACTTGTTGATTATAAGTGTGTACAATTCTAACATTCACTTAAAATCACACCCAGATATAAAAGGTATACTTTGATTCAGTTTTTTTGTAAATAAATCAAACAGCTCACATTAATATTTACAGGAAAAATGAATTACAGGTAAATAGGTTGATGCTAAAGGTTTGTTTATGTAAAACATTAACTGGTTTCCGTTAAACAGTGGTTTTTTCTTTAAGAGATCTTGTGTGCAGTGTCTAATCTATGTCTAGTCTAACTTTATTTGATTTTAGCACCATTGGGGTGGGGGGTGCTTGGATGCATCCCAATGTGCTGTACATACCTGGTCTTTCTGAAAACCTAGCGAGCTCTCTACATTGACAGCATTTTATGTCATCCTACTTGCAATACTGAGAAGAAGGCTGTCTAAATTCTTACACAAAATAAAATTGAGATGACTTATTTGGTCCTATATTCTGACCGAATAACAAGGGAGCATTGAGTGCTGCCTTATCTGCATTCACAAAAAATTCTAATATGGTGGACGGAAACTGAACAGTGGGGAGGTTTTCAAATTCCTGACAATCTCATTCATTTTTAATTTTTTTATAAATGTGTAAAACTGTATTTTTATTTGCAATTTTGGGTTTGTCAGTGACAGTGTAAAAGTTTTCGATACATGGATTGAGATGTTAACTGGCATGCTAGTGTGTTGTCACCTCAACCCATTGGTTTAGATCAGTGGCCCCACGGGCCGGTTTTATATAAGATGTAATTTCATGGACCGGCGCGTGGGGTTGGAAGGACTTAAATAAATGTATACGACGAGCATAATAATAAAACACAACGTGCATAACAATACTACTTATCAATGATGGAAAACAGTGAAAACCCTGAGCTTTTTTTGCTGCAACGAGACGCTCCCACCTAGGGGTAATGGAAGACAATAACACCCGAAGTGTGTTCCTTATGTCTAGTCTACTCTGTAACTTTGTTTTGGTTGCCATCATTTCAGAAAATCTTGCGTTAAAGAGGAACAGACGGATGTTATTAAAAGAGAATCCGTTTTTGCGGCGGTAGGCAGGGACAGCCGATGACACAATCGCTGACTGATTAGTGTGTCTAAATAATCTGTCTTCTAAAGTTCAGTGTCAGTTAGAATCCTCTCTACTAAGATAGCTGCCTAGGTAAGCAGTGGGCAGCAAGGTAGCTCACTAGGTTTTCAGACAGACTCTCTCTAAAATGCTAACTACACTGTTAGTAATGTCCTCTAATTATTTGGTGTGCTACTGTATGACTTGGGACTGACCACTCCCAAATAAAAATTTTGCAATAAACCAAGTTGGGGTTTGTTAGCCAGTAACAATCATGAACCTTGCATTTTCACACCAATAAAGCTAATGGTGCGCTTTACAAAAGACATTCTGACACAACATGATGTGGTTTGCTTCAGCAAAAGGGTTTGATTTCTCTTCAGCACTCTGACTTTCTGTCTGTGACTGAACTAAATGTGTCACATGGCTGCCTTATTTCTTTGTTTATCCGCTTGCTGTGAAAGCAGTAGCATGACTCATCTAGGACACAATATTTTATATATTAATTCTAGTTTTATTTATTCTATAGGATCTTTTTATTCTAATGCTTATACTGTGCTTATTAAAGCAATCTGACACGTTCCCTTTGCAAAGAAAAAGTCTTGTTTTGCATTTTGCATGAATTCAATACAGTCTGGGGTTTTTTCTGACCTCAAAGCGTTGGAACAACTACTTGACCAAAGCGTATCAGGGAGTGTCTGTCAGACTTTCCTCCCAAGTCACCTGACCTAAACCCCATCAAACGTTCAATATCATCACAAGATGCTCTTTGAATTATTGTAAATCGTGCCCGGATCACATGGATTATCAGATTTTGCACAAACCAGCTGGGGTACATGCTGTTACTACAGGGAAAGGAGGAACGAACCAAATACTAAAGCTTTGAAATTAATTAAAAATCAAGGTTGTAATTTTATTTAATATTGATGCCTATGATGTGTAATGAAAACATATTTGAGCAAAAAAAATTACAATATTGATGTTGAGCTTTTGCCTTCGAATGTATTTAATGTAGCTTATTATGAAACTACTGTGGTGGCCTGTGTAATTTTATAAACATGATTCGAAGAAATTAAACAAAAATAAAGCTGGATTTTCCAAACATGGGCACAGGAAAGCTGACATGGTTTGAAAAAGAAATCTTAATAAAAAAATGTAGTGTTCACAATATAGCGCAATTTTGCTGTTGCTTAATAACCTCCCCACCCCCAATATATATATTTATATTTATTAATTAAATAAAAAATCAGGTGGGGTGGCTCACTGGGTAGCACTGACGCCTCGCAGCAAGAAGGTCCTGGGTTTGATCACCAGGTGGGGCGGTCTGGTTCCTTTCTGTGTGGAGTATGTGTGGGTTTCCTCCGGGAGCTCCGGTTTCCTCCCACAGTCCAAAGACATGCAAGTGAGGTGAATTGGAGATACAAAATTGTCCATGACTGTGTTTGAGATTAACTTGTGAACTGATGAATCTTGTGTAACGAGTAACTACCGTTTCTGTCATGAATGTAACCAAAGTGTAAAACATGACGTTAAAATCCTAATAAAACAAAACAAACTGCTATCAGCCAGCCGGGTGTCCATACAGACATCCTACATCTGGTGAGATGGCTGAAGCCAGATGCAATGGATTCCTTACACTGGGTTGCCTTGCACCCATTGTTTCCTGGTGGGATCAGACCAGCCCAACCCAGACCAGATAAAGTTCATTTTCTACTCATCTGTACTAATCAGTCTTGTTTAATTTAAATAAGTACTTTTTTGTATACTTTAGTGTCACCAGTACATGTCTGGCCATGTTGCTGTCTTCTGGACTTGCTCTTTTTAGTCTCATGGTCTCCCTGTGGAGAAAAAGGCCTCAAAATGGAGGGAAAGTCTGAGGCTATACCCCCTCCCTCTCTCCCTCCCCCTGCCAGACTAGCTCTGATCTGCTGTGCTAGTCTGAGTAAAAAGGGTGTGTGTGTGTGTGTATGAAAAGGAAGCTTGGAGAAGGCCTGGCTGGCTGATGGAGGCCCTTGCAGTCTTGTCTGCAGAGCAGCACTGACGTGGGGGAGGGGAGGCAGTGTTGAGGTGTCGGTGGATGCTCTATACTGCCTCCTGTTGTTGGAAAAACGAAACTATACAGAGTGGTGGGGGAGGATGTTGAGAGAGGGTTTTAATTAAACATCTGGCATTTTAATTCATTCTCAAAGTCCCAGTTTAATATTGAGGATCTGAACCAATTCACCTTCGAAATGCATTGTTATATGTGTTTGCTACGCTAATTATGTTTGATTTTGAAACCTAGTGATGATAGTGAGGATGTATCGGGTAACGGCTGGTAGGCGGATTTCGAAAAAGAAAGGCCTTTGGGATATTTGTTTAGTGTACGGTTGAATATGTCAAGTCTAAATCAAGCCTGATGAACAATTATAGGAACCGCTGGCACATGGTCATGATCCACTACTAACGCTATGTTTACATGCAGCATAGTAATTTGTTCATTGAGCTAATAGCTCAAGCTGTATAAGAATACGTCCAGGTATACACCTCAATCGAACTAGAATAGTCCAACTAAGGCCATTCCAAATCTTATTTATTTATTTATTAGGATTTTAACATCATGTTTACACTTTGGTCATGACAGAAACGGTAGTTACTCATTACACAAGATTCATCAGTTCATGTCTTTAATGTTCAACAGTCATGGACAATTTTGTATCTCCGATTCACCTCACTTGCATGCCGGAAAGGACCTGGACAGCTCCACCTGGGAATCGAACTCGGGACCTACTTGCTGTGAGAGGACGGTGCTATCCACCGTGCCACTCAGCCATTCCAAATAAAAATTTCTATCTAATTTAACAAGGTGGATAATGCTTTAAATAAACAGTTAATCAGTTTAATCCCCACTTCTGCCAGGTTGCCACTGTTGGGCCCTTGAGCAAGGCCCTTAACCCTCAATTGCCTAGATTGTACACTGTCACTGTACCGTAAGACGCTTTAGATAAAAGCGTCTGCTAAATGCCAAAAATGTAAATGTTAATTAGTAGAATAATAGCCATGTGAACAACTGTATCCACTTACATTTCCAATCCCAAGTTCAAGTACGTTCTGCGTATGTGCATTTGTACTGTGGCACGGTGGCTCAGTGGGTAACACTGTCGCCTCACAGCAAGAAGGTCCTGTGTCCTTTCTGTGTGGAGTTTGCATGTTCTCCCCATGTCTGCGTGGGCTTCCTACGGGAGCTCCGGTTTCCTCCCACAGTCCAAAGACATACAAGTGAGGTGAATTGGAGATACAAAATTGTCCATGACTGTGTTTGACATTAAACCTAATAAACTGATGAATCTTGTGTAACAAATAACTACTGTTTCTGTTATGAATGTAACTAAAGTGTGTAAACCGACCTTAATAATAAATGTACTTGATAAACATTCCATCCTACGTTGCACTGCATATAGGAATTAACATGCAGTCTTTTTAATATTTAATATTTATATTTAAAGCTTTAAATGAAACTGCTTCATGGTTTTAATAATCCTTTCATCCTCCAAACAGACAAAATGTACCATGCTGTATGATAAATGCTACATTTTTCATTCAATTTCATCATTACAGCTCTGGTCCAGCTTGATAAAGTAGTTTAACTACAAGCTAGTTGATCTAAATAGGTGGTCAGTAACTGCACAGGTAAGTTATTAAGTTTATATCCAATTTACAGCATGGATCAACTGTAAGAGCTTAGACGATGCACTTTGATGTGATTAAGCAATTTAAGGACAGCTTATGATTTTCAAATAGTGGATCCATAAATTAAAGTCATTGTGGATATAAATCATGAACAAATATGAGCAAAGAACAAAAGTGGTCACAAGCTGTGAGCTTTACAAAGCTGGGACTCATAACAGTGCTGCATTTTGTAAACTTTTTGTATCAAAGTTCAGTGTGTAAATGCAAAACTTGATGTTTATTGGAATCCATCCCTCATCTACTGTATATAAGCAAATAGGATGGATCCACTACAATGCTTAACATTTGGCAAAGTGTTTTTTCCAACATACATTTGCAATTATTAATAAATGACCCATTAAAAAATAAGGATTTATAACTTTTCTGTAGAGTTATATTTCTCTTTAAAAGATTCTTCTAGTCTTTTAATGATGTAGTATTTTCAGAGTAGATGCCATGTCATAATTATTCAACCCCTACATGATATTGCTGATCCTAGAACCTACTGCTAGTCTGTATGATCTCAAGTTGGGTAACATGATTACACCATTGGGAACTCAATAACGACACTCAATTTGCTTCAGCTGTAATGTGTTACACAAACACCACCCAGAGCACCAAGTGTTCCAGGTTTGTTGTAACCATGGTGGAGGTTAAGGAGCTGTCCCAAAAACTGATAAATGAGAACGTTTCATAGCACCTAAAGGGCAACGGGTGTAAAAGATTTCCAAGACCTTGAACGTTCCTAGAGACACAATTGGGAGTATTGTCTGGAATTTTTTTAACTTGCCTGGCTGTGGGAAAAGCTCAAAGTTTAAACTTGAATGTGACTGCAACAGATTTACAGTATGACCTGATGTAGGTTGGGACAAATGTGTCGGTGTCAACCATAAGAAGATCCATTAACAACCGAGGACTACACGGCCAGACTCCACAACACACGTCACTGTTGAACAAGAAGCACAAGAAAGGTCGAATAGCATGTGCTGGAAGGAATTTGAATGAGGCTGTAGAGTTCTGGGACACGGTTCTATGGAGTGACGAATCATAACGGGAACTGTTTGGCCATTTGGATCAGCAGTTTGTCTGGCGCAAGGAAGGTAAGGATTATGAACAGAGGAATTCTGTCCCCATGGTCATGCATGAAGGTGGGTCAGTTATGTAGGGATGCTTGTATCAGTAAATATACAGTACTTTCTCTATTTACTGAGACTTCTTATTGTACGTTTCATTTAATTCTATGCACATCATTATAATACCTTTTAAGGTGTGTTACCAATTGCGTTTAATGTACGTTATCCAGAGTTACACATCCATAAGAGTTTTCCATTTTGAACAGTCGACAGAACAGGCTTTTAGAAATACTTCTGGCTTAGATGTGTTTTGTGCAATGTTGCACAGTAGAACAGTCACCACCACACCAGTATCAACTAAACCTTCGTTCAGGTTCCTGCTGTTACACTTTACAGCTTTCCTTAAATGTATTTTCTTGTTGACATTTCAAACGGTGAAACTGTGTCCTGAAAATGATTTTATATACTTTATGAGGTTTACATCATCATCACATGAAAATCTTCCTCCCCTTAAAGCTTCTTTGAGCGGTCCAAAAAGGTGGAAATCAGATGGCGCCAAATCCAGACTATGAGCTCTCTATCAGTCCCTCAGACACGACCAGTTACTACTACTCCCGCTTTCACCATTTCCAATGAAAATATACAAGTGAGGAGACTTTTTGAAGATCCCTCGTAATAGCTGTGTAAACTTTAAAAGCTCTTCTCTGCTGTGTAGACATTAGTGATCTACATCAGTAATCATGTACATTTACATTTTCGACATTTTCGGCATTTAGCAGACGCTTTTATCCAAAGCGACTTACAGTTGTGACAGTATACAGTCTAAGCAATTGAGGGTTAAGGGCCTTGCTCAAGGGCCCAACAGTGGCAACCTGGTAGTGGTGAGGCCTGAACCGGCAACCTTCTGAATACTGGACCAGTACCTTAACCACTAGGCTACACTGCCGACTGTACTTATTATGCACTGAAATTGTCAGCTGATAATTCCTACTGACAGTTCTTGAAATTGTAATGTGTTAAGTTCTACCAAGTTCTGAGACTTTACAAGTGGGTGATTTTTAAAACCTGTATTAGGACACAATGACTTGGCTCTATCAAATAAAAAGTAATCGATCGCTCAGGTGGTGCAGCGGTAATACACGCTAGCACACCAGAGCTGGAATTTCTGCCATCCGACTGGGCTGGGCGGCTACATGGACAACGATTGGCTTGTTGTTTATACAGGGTGGGAGCCGGATAGGCGCCTGCACAGAGTCGAGTGGGGTGTGGCTGTCCGTTCACAAAGCTGATCCGCATATGAACTCTCCTCGTGTAAGTGAAAAGATGCAGCTAAGTGCTTAACTAAGTGCTTAAAAAAAAAAAAAAAAAACACTTTGGTTCTAACAGGTTTTAGCAGATTTGTGTTCTTCGACTGTTGTTTACCTAAACTTGAGAAATGAAATGTTCACTTTGGAAGCACTTCTGTAAGTCGCTCTGGATAAGAGCGTCTGCTAAATGCTGAAAATGTAAATGTAAATGCTACTGCACACGTGTCGGAGGGGGCATGTGTCCGTCACGTTCTCCTCAATCAGAAGTGGAGATCAGCATCAGTAGAGAGAAAGCGTAATGCAATCGAGTAATTAAATACGACTAGATTGGGAGGAAAATTGGGAAAAATGCAGATACAGTATACTGAAGCAGTGACAGGTTATGAAAGAAAGAATAACCCCGGTTGTTGAGATTTTAAAGAAAAACAAATAATAGACACCAAGAAATGAATGTTTGTCTAATGACCTGCTAGATTAGGATCACAATTGATCACATGGCCCCATGGATGTTATGAATTTAAACAAGCCATATTGTACTGCTTAGCTTGTGGTGTTTTTTGCCAGTGTTTTTTTTGACTGTTTGAGGGAGTGAATTCATTTTCCCTTTCTATTTGTACCAAGCATCTGGCTGTCTTCAAACATCTGGCTTTCTAAATCAGTTTAACTCTTTAATTCTTTGTGATATTTTCCAGGCGTACAGTATTATGCAGCTACAATCCCATTTCTCTGGGTCACCATAGGTCACCTCTTCTTTATGAATCGCAGCTTATGCAATGTCTGGGTAAATTAGCACACCTAAAGAAGCTGCTATTTGAGTTGAGCTGCTATAAAGCTAAAAAGTCACTAACCTTATAAAGGTTTAAAAAATCACCCACTTTTTAAAAACCAATGTGATAGCCGCTCAGGTAGCACAGCGGTAAAAAACACGCGCTGCAACCAGAGCTGGATTCCGGATACATGGTATCGAATCCAGCTCTGCCTTACCGACTCGAGGCTGAGTGGCTACATGAATAACAATTGGCCGGTTGTTCAGTTGGGGGGTGGGACAAGGGGCTGGATGTGGGTCTCTCTCTGTCGGAATGGTGCAGTTACGACCTCTGCCGGCTGATTAGAGGCGCCTGCACAAGAGATGAGGAGGGAGTGCTCTTAGGGTGTGTCTCTCCACATGCAACGCTAGGTGGCGCAACACTCGTCAATGTGTAGGTGAAAAAATGCAGGCTGCTGCTGCTCATGTTTCCGATGGGATGTGGGTTAGCTTCGATGTCCTTGGTCAGGGCTGGGTTCGGCATAGACCGAGAGGAAGCACGATGCAAATTGGATAATTGGACATGCTAAAGGGGGGGAGAAAAACAATACCAATGTGATAAAAACAGCAGTGACCTTTGTATATGAACGATATTTCAACTGAAGCAGTGCCAAGCCATTTCTCAAAGTTATTGCTCCAGTGGTTCAATTAAATTGCCAGACAACCTAAAGTCATTCAGTCTATTGAGTAGTTATCTTCTTTACTGCTGTGTAAATAATCGATTCCTTTAAAATGATTACATATCTTCTTAACCTTAAGCTACATAAAATCTAAAAACTTGAGTTTTTAGAGTAGGTTGAAAAATTGTAGTGTGGCTTGACCTAAGGAGTGTGGCCTTATTTATGATGAACTGAACTCACTATTGAGGTAAGTTCAGTGCCCGAGCTCTTGTATTCTTTTTGAAATCTGTGCTTATCTTTTAGATTCATCATTAGATTATCTTAGATTCTTTTTTTTTATTTTTTATTTTTTTCTCTGGACAGTCATTACCATACTGATAGATCTCATGAAGAGATCGGCAATTTATTATTATAAGGTAGCTACAATCAGCTACAACTCCCTTTCTCTGGGACACTAAAGGTCACCCCTTCTTAAGTGGGCAAACGAGCACACTTTAAGGCGGTGCTACCTGTCAAAATCTATACATGGCATGATGAATAAGAAAGACAGAAATACCTTTTTAATGGTTTTCCACCCAGAGAGCTGATCCAAACCGTTTCCAGACACTGACTAGGCCACATTTTAAATAATATATTTTCACTGAGCTTTAATGTATATCACATACTGATGAACAGATATGTTTTCTGGAATATCTGGAAATTCTGGTAGGAAGTAGAATTCACTGATATGTAATTATGGTAAATCACTCAGTTCTCAAAGCAGTAAAGTATCCCGTACCACAGATTTTCTCACATATACGTCAGCTGATATAAATCCGTTAACTAATACGCTACCTAAAGCATTATGTAAGAAACATAAGTCTATTATCTAGTACACTATCTAGCGCACTAAGTAAGGAACATAAATTCTTTTCTAATATACAATATAGTGCACTATGTAGGGAACATAAATCTATTATGTTTCACACTATCTAGTGCACTATGTAGTACACATTTATGTGTTTGTAACGCAAACAGTTAGCAGCTCCTAACAGTTCTGTTATCACCCATATCCTTTGGTGTGTGCAAGAGGTTTTTTAGCTTTTTTTTTTTTTTTTTTTTTTTTTGGGGGGGGCTTGGGGGGTTGAGGTCCGGGTCCGGGGGTACATCCCTGAAATGAGTTTTTGCAACTTGGGATGTCTGAATAACCTGACTTATAAGTCATTGACTTATTAGAATCCTCTCTACTGAGGCAGCTGCCTATGTAGGCAGTAAGACAGCAAGGCAGCTCACTAGGTTTTCGAACACACCCATTATCACTATTAAGCTAGGGGGGCAGTGATAGCTCAGTGGTTAAGATACTGGACTAGTAAGCAGAAGGTTGCCGGTTCAAGCCCCGCCACCACCACCAAGTTGCCACTGTTGGGTCCCTGAGCAAGGCCCTTAACCCTCAATTGCTCATTGTGTTCCGCCCATTGTGTAAGTCGCTTTGGATAAAAGCGTCTGCTAAATGCTGAAAATGTAAATGTAAGCTAGATGTGGTAAATTTAAGTCCACAAAGCATTGCAAAATGTTAAATAATCCTAAATAATCTTAAATTAACCTTTTGCCAGTTCGGGGACTGCTGGTGACCATTTTTTTTATCCTTTCATCTTTCTGTTGATGCATGCTCAATAATCCAGGTACACAAATCCACAAAGTTGAATCAGTTCATCTGGACACAGATTCATCTTTCCCTTGAAGCAGTGTTGTTTTCAACCAATAGATGGCAGTGTTACACCATGGTCCCAATCCAATCTTTTTTTTCAGTACTTGTTTAATGATACTGACATGCTCGGCTTGTTTGAGTGTGTGGGTGTGGAAGTGTGTTGTGATAGTTAGCCTTACAAAATGCAAGGTCAGGAGGCAAAACATGGTGTAGTAATCTGGTGCTCAGATGATACACAGTAACAGTTTGATTTCCTCTGCTAATTAATTTCCCACTGAGCAGACTTGTTGTGTTTCGGTTACTGGTTACAAACCGGTTATTTCTTGTCTGAGCCCGGTAATCCATACTGGACTTAAGTGGCTCAGCTTAATTAATTGGCTTTGCAATTTAGCACAATCCTTGCATTACTTATACAATTGCAGTCACTGCTGATAGTGTTTCAGCCGGCTAAGGAGGAAATGTACGTTTTTCACAGGCTTTTCACATTTGTTCTGGCCTTGATCGTGCGTTTCCGTTGTTGAACAGACACGCTGTTAGTACTTGTTGTAGGTGTACAGTGACAGACTACGGCTATATTCTTTTTTCAAGCAAAATACACCGATCAGCAATAACATTAAAACCACGTCCTTGTTTCTACACTCACTGTCTATTTTATCAGCTCCACTTACCATATAGAAGCACTTTGTAGTTCTACAATTACTGACTGTAGTCAATCTGTTTCTCTGCATGCTTTGTTAGCCTCCTTTCATGCTGTTCTTCAATGGTCAGGACCCCCACAGGACCACTACAGAGCAGGTATTATTTGGGTGGTGGGTCATTCTCAGCACTGCAGTGACACTGACATGGTGGTGGTGTGTTAGTGTGTGTTGTGCTGGTATGAATGGATCAGACACAGCAGCGCTGATAACGTTTTTAAACACTGTCACTGCTGGACTGAGAATAGTCCACCAACCAAAAATATCTAGCCGTGAGCGGCGTCCTGTGACCACTGCTGAAGGTCTAGAAGATGACCAACTCAAACAGCAGCAATAGATGAGCGATCGTCTGACTTTACATCTACAAGGTAACCCAACTAGGTAGGAGTGTCTAATAGAGTGGACAGTGAGTGGACACGGTATTTAAAAACTCCAGCAGCATTGCTGTGTCTGATCCACTCATACCAGCACAACACACACTAACACACCACCACCATGTCAGTGTTACTGCAGTGCTGAGAATGATCCACCACCTAATAATACCTGCTCTGTGGGGGTCCTGATCATTGAAGAACAGCATGAAAATGGGTTAACAAAGCAAGCACAGAAACAGATGGACTACAGTCAGTAATTGTACGTAGAACTACAAAGTGCTTCTATATTGTAAGTGGAGCTGATAACATGGACAAAGTGTAAAAACAAGGAGGTGGTTTTAATGTTATGGCTGATGTGGTGATCATTCTTTATTCATTTTATCAGGGAGGCATGATGGCTTGGTGGGTAGCACTGTCACCTCACAGCAAGAAGGTCCTGAGTTCAATTCCCAGGTGAAGCGGTCCGGGTCCTTTCTGTGTGGAGTTTGCATGTTCTCACCGTGTCTGTGTGGGTTTCCTCCCACAGTCCAAAGACATGCTAGTGAGGGTTGTTGGAGATACAAAATCAGTGACTGTGTTTGACATTGAAGTAGAACTGATGAATCTTGCGCAATCCGTGATTACCTATCTTGTCATGAATGTGCAGTGTGTAATGCCTAGTTCACACTACACGATTTTTGCCCTGATTTTCGCTCGCCGACTGGTCTTTCTGACCTTATCGTTCTCTACAAAACACCCACGCTGCATTGCAAAAAATATTTATTAACCTCCAACTCACTATAGAACAATCCAAGCCAAATCCACTCAGATTCAATTATTTTTTCTTCTTGATTTTACACTGCACATCAGCACAACTTTGATCGCTCACTACTTGTTGACGTGCATTTTTGGACGTGGTATCATTAAACCTTTCGTCACTTCTTGCGTTCATTTTCGTTACAAAACGTAGTTTGGGAGATCAGAGAAGCTCGTCTGCGATTCCAGTTGGTAACAGATCGTGTAGTGTGAAACCCCTTATCGCCGATCAGTCGCGTAGTGTGAAAGTCACACCCACTTGAAAGACTCCCGATTACAAGAGATCCAGTTGTGTAGTGTGAACTGTACAGTGACTCGACTACTTGGAAAGTCGTGTAGTGTGACCATGATGTTAAAATCATAATACATTAATTAGTTCATTTTATCAGTGGACACTTTCTGATCACATGAAGCTTGGCTTTATATTTTTGGTTGAAGCACTATTCTCCCTTTAAAAACCTCAACAACAATGCTGCTCCTGGTACACTTACACAAGAACAACAAAGGCACCATTAACATATAAGTATTAATCCAGTGCTAAACTGTCCACCAGCAGAACATCATGTAGTCAGTGGTGCTTCTTGATTGCTAAATGGCAACAAGGGGGTACAAACCCGTGTACAGAACAGATGGACTACAGTAGTATGGTAGGCTTGTAAGTAGTCAATAACTGCTTAAAAAGGTGCTTAGTGTAACATATGGGGGTCAGGGGCACCAGTTTGCTATGTACAGTGTATTAGGCATGCCAGTTTTACCCATCAACCTACAATTAGCATGATTTTAAGAGTTACAAATCAAAACCTTTAATCTCTTATTCACATAATTATTCAGACACTGTACAGGTGCATCCTACTTGCTTTAATTATCCTTGAGATGTTTCTAGAACTCCACTGCAGTTCACATTTTTGCAATTTAAATTGATTGGACATAATTTGGAAAGGTACACACCTGGGTCTGTAAGGGCCCACAATTTATGAGGGTTTTTATGAGTGGATAAGACACAGCAGCGCTCCTGGAGTTTTTAAACACCTCACTGTCACTGTTGGACTTGGAATAGTCCACCAACCACAAATATCCAGCCAACAGCGCCCTGTTGGCATCGTCCTGTGACCACTGATGAAGGTCTAGAAGATGACCAACTCAAACAGCAGCAATAGATGAGCTATCGTCTCTGACTTTACATCTACAAGATGGACCAACTAGGTAGGAGTGTCTAATAGAGTGGACAGTGAGTGGACACGGTGTTGAAAAACTCCAGCAGCGCTGCTGTGTCTGATCCACTCATACCAGCACAACACACACTAACACACCACCACCATGTCAGTGTCACTGCAGTTCTGAGAATGATCCACCACCTAAATCATACCTGCTCTGTGGTGGTCCTGTGGGGGTCCTGACCATTGAAGAACAGCATGAAAGGAGGCTAACAAAGCATGCAGAGAAACAGATGGACTACAGTCAGTAATTGTAGAACTGCAAAGTGCTTCTATATGGTAAGTGGAGCTGATAAAATAGACAGTGAGTGTAGAAACAAGGAGGTGGTTTTAATGTTAGCATGTTTAATGCTGATCAGTGTATATTCCATAGTTTTGGCAGCACACAAAGAGAACCACTATTATGTAATAGGTCTATCAATGGGGTGCTCCTCTGCACAGTTTGAACTCTGTCCACTCACTTCCTGATCTGGTCTCTGGCCATAAGTCCAATCTGTGTCCTCTATCTCTTGGATCACTGTATCTTCTGCCAGTACACTGATTATCAGTGTGGGATCATGTATCAGAATTAAACACATCCCTTCCCTGTGTGTTTAGAGCATATGGCCAAAAGTATGTAGACACCCCTTGTACTTCGTAATTATTGAGGTCAGGTGTTTAGGCCACACCCACTGTTTGGAAGCATATCAATTGTGCCAGCTATGCAGAAAGCAAGGTCCTCTCTTCAACCTGCTCCCTACTTTCGCTACAAATCACAATGTCATCCGCGAACATTACATTCCATGAAGATTCCTACCTAACCTCGTCTGTCAGCCTGATTCTGAGTGCTGACCCTTGACGCATTCGTCCGCCATTCCTACTGCACGTCTCGCCGCTGTAACACTGTATTCATACACATCTTGCCCCACCCTTACATACATCTCTGCCACTTCCAATTTCCTCATACAGTACCACAGCTCCTAGATTAAAAAACACAAAATTCAACTCCTTTCAGCCTTTCCTATATTACGCCATCTACATTTTAGAAGCAAACATCATATCTGTGGTGCAATTTGCTGGCATGAAACCACATTGCTGCACACAGATCCGTTTTTCTCAGCCTGGCTTCCACTCTTTCCCAGGTCTTCATACTGTGGGTGATCAACTTTATGCCTCTGTGTTGCTGCTGCCTGGCACATCATCCTATTTCTTAAAAATCCGAACTATTACGTTTCGTCTCCACTCGTCAGGCATCCTCTCACATTACTAGTTAAACTCTACTGCCATCTAATACCAAAATAACATCTAAATAACAATAATAATAAGGAATTAAGGGAAGGAAGGGTGGCACGGTGGCTCGGTGGGTAGCACTGTCACATCACAGAAGGAAGGTCTGAGTCCTTTCTGTGCAGAGTTTGTATGTTCTCCCCGTGTCTGCATGGGTTTCGTCTGGGAGCTCCGGTTTCCTCCCACAGTCCAAGAACATGCAGTCAGGTTAATTGGAGACACTGATTTGCCCTATAGGTGAATGGGTGTGTGTGTCTGGCCTGCGATGGACTGGCGCCCCATCCAGGGTGTTCCCATTGACAACCTGGGATAGGCTCCAGCACCCCCCCCCCACACACACACACACACACACCCACCCACAACCCTAATTGGATAAGCAGTTAAGAAAGTGAGTGAGTGAGTAAGGGAAGGAAACAGGTAGATGACAAAGTCATTATAAGGTCTCCACGTAATACATGGGGTTATATGGAGTTATTTATTGGTAGTCAATACATTTAACTTATTAAACTTATTAATGGGAATAATATAGCGTTATAATATTTTTAAAATATTTAAAAAAGCCACTCAGGTGGCGCAGCAGTAAAAACACACGCTACAACCAGAGCTGGGAACCTTGCCGGCTGAGGCTGAGTGGCTACATGAACAACGATTGGCCGGTTGTTCAGGTGGGCGGGACATGGATATGGGTCTCTCTCTGTCAGATTGGTGCAATTACGACCTCTGCTGGCTGATTAGAGGCATCTACACAGAGATGAGGAAAGAGTACTCTTAGGGTGTGTCTCTCCGTACACAACGCTAGGTGGCACAACACTCGTCAATGTGTGGGTGATAAGATGCATACGGCTTGCTGCCCACGTGTCGGAGGGGGCGTGGGTTAGCTTCGATCTCCTCGGTCAGAGCAGGGATTGGCATAGGTGGAGAGGAAGCATGATGCAATGGGGGAATTGGATGCGCTGAAGAGGGAGAAAAAGGGGAGAAAATGCATTAAAAAAAATTTAAATAACATAAATCAAAATAATAATAAGGAATTAAGGGAAGGAAACAGGTAGATGACAGTCAGTATGATGTCTCCACAATACTAGGGGTTAAATGGAGTTAGTTATTGTTAGTCAATATGTTTAACTTATTAAACTCATTGGACGGCTCGGTGGGCAGCACCGCCTCACAGCAAGAAGATCCTGGGTTAGCTTCCCAGGTAAAGTGGTTTAGGTCCTTTCTGTGTGGGTTTGCATGTTCTCCCAGTGTCTGCATGGGTTTCCTCCCACAGTCCAAAGACATGCAAGTGAGGTGAATTGGAGATCCAAAATTGTCCATGACTGTGTTTGAACTTCAACTGATGACTCTTGTGTAACCAGTAACTACCTGTTTTAGCATGAATGTAACCAAAGTGTGTTCAACATGACATTAAAATCCTAATAAAATAAATAATGTATTTAATATTATTATTATATTAATATTATATTTAATAAAATATTCAAATCCACAAAGCTAGTCATCAGGCAAAGCCAGTTTCAGTAAAGATGCACGGTATACACATTATTTGTGAGCTAATTTAAGACTAAAGATGAATGATCTTTTATTATTTTTACAGAATGTGGCTTCTCCTCCTCCATCTCACTCTTTTACTGACTCTCTTCCTTACTTTTTTCTTTTTAACAGCTTCACTCAGACCCTCAACACGACTCCCATCCATGCCGACTCTTTATTCCTCACATAAAAAGAGCTCAAGGTTGGAGGATCGGCTGGCAAAAGCTGCCATACAAAAGCATCTTCTAGAATCCACACTGAGGAAGGTGCTGCTGCCGCTGCTGCCTCTGCTATTGTGAGTGAGACAGTAACGGTAAGCGTGAGCCATAATGGTCAACAAAAATCAATGCATTCATCCATGCATTAGTCTAAAACTAGACAGAAATGAATGCAAGTCAAGGTTTGTAGAATTTAATCATCTTATCATTTCTAATACTGGGGTTTGTGATTTGGAAGATAATCATGCATTATGTAATTAAATGTCAAATCTTTGACATGCATTTATAAGCTTGGATTCGTGTTCATGTTTCAGACCATCTTATCTTTAGTAATGACACTCAGGTGGCGCAGCCGTCTATTACGCTACCTCACCACCGCAAAGGTCTGGGTTTAAATCTTAGCAGTGCTATTGGCCAGCTGGGAGTCTACACAAAGCCCTGCGACTTATCGATGCCCTGTCCAGGCTATTCCTGCCTTGTGCCCAGTGTTTTCTCATGAATCCTGACCCAGGTCTGGTTGTTGTGGGTCCAGTTTACCCAGAATCACTAGGCACAATGCAGTATCACAACCTGGACAGGATGCAAATCCATCTAACCATATTCCCCTGGTTAACAGCCTCTCCTAAATAAATAATAATAAAATAATAATACTGTTATACACGGATCAGCCATAACATTAAAACCACCACCTGGTTTCTACACTCACTGTCCATTTCATCAGCTCCACTTACCATATAGAAGCACTTTGTTTCTCTACATACTTTTTTAGCCTGCTTTCACCCTGTTCTTCAATGGTCAGGACCCCCACAGGACCACTACAGAGTAGGTATTATTTGGGTGGTGGATCATTCTCAGCACTGCAGTGAAACTGACATGGTGCTGGTGTGTTAGTGTGTGTTGTGCTGGTATGAGTGGATCAGACACAGCAGCACTGCTGGAGTTTTTAAATACCGTGTCCACTCACTGTCCACTCTATTAGACACTTCTACCTACTCCTACCTAGTTGGTCCACCTTGTAGACGTAAAGTCAGAGACGATCGTTCATCTATTGCTGCTGTTTGAGTTGGTAATCTTCTAGACCTTCATCAGTGATCACAGGACGCTGCCCACGGGGAGCTGTTGGCTGGATATCTTTGGTAGGTGGACTATTTTCAGTCCAGCTGTGACAGTGAGGTGTTTAAAAACTCCATCAGCATTGTTGTGACTCATCCACTCATACCAGAGACTCACACTAACACACCACCACCATGTCAGTGTCAATGCAGTGCAGAGAATGATCCACCACCCAAATAATACCTGCTCTGTAGTGGACAGTGAGTGTAGAAACAAGAAGGTGGCCATAATGTTATGCCTGACTGGTGTAGTTCATGTTAATGTTTCAATTAAGCTTCTCAAAATAGTTACTCACATTCTGCTAAACTTCCAGATAAACCTGTCTTAAAGATATCTGGATGTTCTTTGAAAACAGAACCTTTGGAAGTCATTAGTCATTGTTCCAATTCTGTCAAAAATAGTTAATGTACTGTTACTGTCTGAATAGTTATCAGACCTTTCAGTCAATCCTGACAAAACTAACTGGACGTTTGAAATCCTGATCCTGAATAGTTTGTTTTACTGGTCAGAACAGGGATAAAAACTATGTTCTGATGTGTACCATGTTCTGATACTGTATGTTCTCTACTAGCTGGGTGGATGATGTAAAAATAAAAGCAGTGTACCCTTTTTAGCAGGACCTGCTGGAAAGAAGGATGTCATTTGTGACCCAGTTCATAGTTTCCCTCATTGTACTTTATTAATAACCTAAAATCTGGGGAAGGGAGGGCTTTGGGTTACTGTTTTTCATACCTATTCCCAAATTTTTTTCCCCACAAGCATTAAAGACAGACTTTATTATTGGAACAATAACAGTGTAACCTTTTACTTTAATTCGATCTAAAGCTGTAATACTTCTGGGTGACTGTGCTTAGTGCAGCAAGATCCAATACCATCATTAACGCAATAAAACTCATCGTGGAACCTTTTCCCCTCGGTTTGTCTAGTTTACACTCTTGTGTACTGAATAAAACACTCTCCTAAATTACTTGAATTGGTGAATTGGTTACATGCTAATACATGTGTAAAGTTGATTTGATCATTATTTATCCTGAGTACATGGTGGGTCTGCGACAGTGGATAGGAACCACATGTTTACTCATTCATTCACACTCACAGCTTGAGAAGCCAATATACCTAGTATGTTTCTGGGAGATGAAGAACTTCAGTACTTAATAAATCCACACAAACATGAGATTTATATACCTTAACCTTATATATCTTAACACGGTGCAGTAACAACCGTGCCTGATATATACTATTTATTAAACTTTCATAAACAATGTAGTATACCATATGGTAATGGCTATATTAACAAGGGACTTACAATTGTGCCATTTATCCGAAACTACTTACAGTTGTGGTGCCCAGGTGGCACAGCGGGATAATCCGCCAGCACACCAGCGCCGAGATTTCGAACCCTCTAGCCGACACAATTGGCTAATGCCTGCAGCGGACAAAAACCCAGTCTGCTGTGTGGGAAAGACCAGTGGGGTTATCAACGCTGTGTAAGGACCTTGGTTGCCCAGTGCACCTGTACAGAAAGTGGAGGGGCGCAGAGATTGAGATCCATACGCGAAGCCGACCTCACGCGCAAATCCACCGAAGTATGGGTGAATAAGAAGGGATTGATGGACTGCGCACATCGGAGGGGGAGTGTCAGGGGAATATACACCCTCTTTGGACATCGTTGGGGTCCCCAGCAGTGGATTGGCTATGCTAAATTGGAAGAAAAGGGGGTAAAATGCATTTTTAAAAATTACTTACAGTTACGACTGAATACAATCCAAGTAATTGGGGGTTAAGGCTCTGGCTTAGGGACCCAGCAGTGGCAACTTTGCAAAGGTTACTAGGTTACAAAGGTCTGATTACTAGTCCTGAACTTTAACCATTAAGCCTTTACTCACCCACCCACATTGTCAATATAACCTACAGATTTCTAAATAAATTCACCATGGAATCATACATTGGTTATGTTTATGTAATTCATTTATTCATTATTCAATTCTTTATCTTAGTTAGCGTCGCACTAGGTCTAAAATCTTGTAAACCCTTAGAAGGCAAGGCACAAAATACACCCTGGATAGGACTCCAGTCCATCAGGGGATTACAATGTCCAATTGCTCCGACACATGGGCAGCAGCTGTATGCATTTTGTCACCTACACTAGACGAGATCAGCTGCGGATCAGCTCTGTGTATGGAGAGACACACCCTGATCAACGCACTCCTTAACCCGCCCCTGTGCAGACACCATCAACTGGCCAGCAGAGGTCGTAGTTGCATCAGTTATGAGATAGTCCCTATCCGGCTTAATGCCCCACCCCCATATGAACAACAGGCCAATCGTTGTTCATGTGGTTTGCTCAGCCCAGACGGCAGGCAGAGCTGAGACTCGATACGATATATTCGAGATCCCAGCTCTGGTGTGCTAGCGTGTGTCTTTACCATTGCGCCACCTGAGCGGCCCTCTTTGTATTGTATCCCTGATAGTTTTTTAGGCCAAAGCTGAAAAGAACTCTTACCAGCACAACATTCAAAAGTCTGTGAATGTTAGTATTGGGGTGAGTTGGTGCTAATTGCATGGTTAACATCTGCAAATGCACCATTAATGCTGATTATACATAGGCATTTTAGAGCAACATATGCTGCTATCTAGTTGATGTTATCTGAGGGACATGAGCAGGTGCCTGCAGTCCAGTTCTGTCTCCCATTGAAAACGTGAGGTGCATTATGAAGCCCAGTATAAAACAACAAAGACTCTAGACTGTTGAGCAGCTTTGCAGATGTGAAACCTTTGCAGATTTGTGCAAAACAGGCTGAAACAGATGCAAATGCTAACCACACTCTGAGATCAAACCTGTCCTGTTGGAGCCGTGCTGTAACAGCACTACCTGCTGCTTAACTGAGTGTTTGTGGATAAGTAGTGAAGCTACAGTATAAAATACTTTCATACCTGCCAGCTACAAACCTATTTTGGAAAGTGAGCTTGCTTTCCCCCTGGCTATTTTTGGCGCACAAGTGACAGCTAAGTGACCTATGTTGGGGCTCACAGACCTGAACGTGCACATCTGTAGTTTTCAGAAAACCAAAAGACAATGGAGCATGCTAATTGGAGCCCTTTGTCTGAAGGGAACACAGCACATTGGATGAAAGGATGAAAATAGCACACATAGTCTAAAGACTAACAAAACCAGTATGACATGAATCTAAAGATCTTAAAATAAAAATGCTCACCCTTTCCAAAATACCATCCTGTCCTACTTTTTAATAGCTACCTTTCACAGTCAGTTTGACTAATGGTGCTCTTACAGACTTTGGTCACTGTGGACCGCTGCATTCAACATGTCTTATCCAGACACCCAATATTACCATTTAATATCTTATTATAAAAGCCTGGAAAATACGAGGTTACCATAATTGTCCCAAACCCTTCCCAAAAACGTACAGCATTGCCTCTAAGCTTGGTTTATATTGCAGTAATCCCTGCCCTACATCCCTATTCAAATATAGCTTTACAATTAAGGTCACACAGCTCACCTTTAGTGCTTTTCTACCAAAAGAACCATGGTTCTTGAACCGGTTCTGTTCAGGTTTCTTCTAACCTTGGTGTTTTGTAGAGAACCGACCCGCGTTTCCACCAGTTTTTGGGATCCAAGCCTGCGTCATCAACGGTGGGCATTACACAATGAAAGTAAATGGCGGAGCGTGTATATTATGTGCGAGCATTTGTGCTGTTGTTACAGATGTTCGTTTTAAAGCATTGCTCAACTATTGCTGATAAGACGTAGACGTGTTTGTCGTAGTTGTTGTTTCCTTTAGTTCACTGACGTGAGAAGTGTTTGGCGCGTCGCTCTCACCGCGACCCTCTGCGCAGATAGCCGATTTGCTCGGCTTGAGTGATAAAACATTAGTAAAGTTCCACAACACAAACAAACATCTGTGTGAAATAACCATCCAATCCAGTCTAAAAGCTCCACATGTATCTGTGTTTAGCTGGATTTACTTCACGTGTGGTGTTTATGCAGCTCGGCGTTCTGAATCCGCAAAAAGCTTCACCTAAATAAAGCATAACGTGGCTTAATGTACTAAAAGTACGACACAAACACTCAATTTCTCTCCGTTATTACTGGTTATAAGTGCTCTGTACTGGTTATAAGTGTCTCTGTACTGGTTATAAATGCTCTGTACTGCCCAAATTCATCTTTCATTGTTTTAGTACAACAAGCCACGTTAAGCTTTATTTTTCACATTAAACGGTTATACTGTCCGGGTCACTTTTACCACGTCATATCACACAGTTCATCCCAGTTCAGCAGCAAACTGGATCAAAATGTAATCAGGTGAACTTTAAAAAATGAAAGTGGTTTAAATTCTATATAATGTTATAATGTCTCATGTGAAAGCATCCGCTCCAAACCTCTATACTGTGACACGCCCATAGATGACGTCACGGTTCGCGCTGGAAAACCAAGTATTCTGTGGAATACTTCTCATAGAATGCTAGTTTGCTGTCTGGAACCTCTTTTTTCCGGTGGAAACACGCGGAACCGGTTTAAAATCAAGTTCGCGAACCGGAATGGAGCTGGATCCGCATCGGTGGAAAAGGGGTAATGGTCGCTGTGTCATCACTACAGGGAATGATTCATTTCAAACATACTCATCAACAAAAAACTACAGTACAGTAATAAAACACATTTTGGGTGATGCTAAAGTACAGGTGGATTCAAAATCATAATGACTGTAGGATGTTTTAGGGTCAAATTTGTCATCGAAGCCACCCTTTAAAATAAAACCAAATTATCACAAGAAATCAATACGATTCTGGGAGGCATTTAGTCATCGTTAGTCTGAAAATACTGCCTGCAAGGCAGCTATACATCCTGCACAGGGCGCCAATTATTTTGAGGTATTACACACCCCCACACATACATTTAGTCACCTCACACAAACTGAGATTTTATAGTATTAATAAAATGTGTAGTAGCCAATTTACTGACTGGCACGCTTTAATAATATAGTTTTACTTATTCTCAAAGCTGTTTTTAACCATATAATGCAGAGAAAACCATCTAACAAGTAATTAAGAATACAATCTGCAATTTGAATGTGAGAAAAGATGGAATACAAAACAAACAGTGACCACAGGCAAGGCAAGCTGCACCAAACAAGCACACTACAACTGTTTACCACTGAATTGTTTCAAGATTTCAAGATTTTAGAATTTTTCTCTTTTTCCCACTTTGTAAAACTCCACCAGCGCTGCTGTGTCTGATCCACTCATACCAGCACAACACACACTAACACACCACCACCACGTCAGTGTCACTGCAGTGCTGAGAATCATCCACCAATAATACCTGCTCGGTGGTGGTCCTGTGGCGGTCCTAACCATTAAAGAACAGGGTGAAAGGGGTCTAACAAAGCATGCAGAGAAACAGATGGACTACAGTCAGTAATTGTACAACTACAAAGTGCTTCTATATGGTAAGTGGAGCTGATAAAATGGACAGTGAGGGTTACATGTGAATGTTAGTGTTACTACAGCAAAAAGCAGAGTATTGCATAAGACTGGGTTTTCTTGGACAGTACTTGTTAAATCATTATAAATATCTTCTGTGCTCCAACAGATATTCTGTTAGATTTCTGTAGCTTCTTTAAAAGTGATGTTTTTTTACTAGAACTTACAGACTCAAGGCCACTGTTTGAATGTGTGTGGGCATAAACTGAAGACAGTTTCTGCACCACATAGCAATGTAATAGAACTGTGGAGCATGCCCTAGAAGCTTTAATGCAGCATGGGAATCAGAAATCGTGCACTTTAAATGTGCACTGTGAAACAATGACCAAATTAACCTAACAACATTTATAAACATTTCATATTGAAAAGATTGTCAGATACTTTCACTTACAAGCTATTTGTGTTACGTTGTTTTTTTCAAGGTCAGCTTTTCAAGGTCACCTGTTAAACATGATTTGTCTACCACTTTTGGTTGCTATGGACTCTAGTGTGAAGGCAGAAGTTATTGGCTGCTGGTTTGTTATGTTAGGTTAGTCCAGTTTTTTTTCTTTCTTTAACATTAGAAACCGGTATTATTCAACGTAGGTTAGGTAACTAAAAATAGCCTTCCCAGAAGAGCAGAGACTGGTATGTTCACATATTTTTTTGCATTTAAGACCCTATTTGGTTGGTAACAAATGAATGAAGTACCCAGCAGTCAAATTAACTTCAATCAATCTGACTCAAGTATAGATTTTAATGAAACGAAGAAGGCAACTAAATCAATCCTGCCTTACAATAGACTCAATGGGTGTGTTCGAAAAGCTAGTGTGCTGTCTACATAGGCAGCATTTTACGTCATCCTGTGCGCGCTCCCGAGAAGGAGGCTGTTCGAAATCCTTGATGCCTTAAAATCCACACTTCTGAGGCATCTTATTATTTCAGTGTTATTTTGGCTCAAGAACGAGTGAGCATCGGCCGCTGCCTTAGTGATCAAGACAATCCCAGCATTCATGGCTGACGGGGCGGAGAAACGAATGGAGTTATTTTCAAACTATTCAAACAAAATATTACTGATTTTTAACTTGTATAAACTTGTACCGAGTGTTTTTATTTGCAAGTTCGGGCTTGTCAGGAAATTTAATCGTTGAAGGGAGATGTTATTGACGTTAGCGTGCTATGCTACCTCAGTTTATTGGTTTTAATGGAGAGATGCTAACTGCTAAACGCGAAATGCTAAACCCGATGGAATCGCTGTCTAAGTAGTGCGTTCGAATAACCTGCCTTTTAAGTCACTGACTTATTAGAATCCTCTCTACTAAGTCAGCTGCCTATGTAGACAGTAAGACAGCAAGGCAGCTCCCTAGGTTTTCGAACACACCCAATATCAGTTAACTATGCTGCAATATATAGTTTTAAAAACTAGATAAATAGATGGATATCCCGAAGGAAGATTAAGGCCTTAGTCGCAAGTTACATAATTCGAAATAGTACACACCACAAAAATTCTCATTATACAAACAAGTATCTGTATAAAAATAAATAAAAATAGTACACACTACAAAGATTCACATGATAGAAACATTATACATTATACAATTTACAAACTGAACAATTAGAAACTGACATTTAAAACCCACAGTCATGTGGGTTAGTTTCTGCATAATTACATAGCCATCTGTTTGCAGATCACTGGCACAGAGTAGAATAAGATTTCTTCTTTGCCATCCACTTATCCACAGACTTACTGCTAGTTGACCCAGTACTCTAAATGGAAAAACATTCCTGCTCTGTGTCTTAGAAAGTAACCAATTGTGGTAGTGTAACAATATACTCAGAAAAAATTTAATGCATTTACAGGGTTATCTTTAATGACATTGGTATTCAACATCACATTACAGTGGAACAGATGCAGACTAGTTTAAGTTGGTATTAGCATTTTTAATTACTTTTATGTCTGGTTAAATCTATTTAAATTATAACAGATGTCAACCGTATTTAAGCTTAGATGAAAACTCTCCAAGTCTCTATATATGAAAGTGAAAACCAATAATGTGGCTTATATGTTGATTGTTTTTGTCCGCCAGTTCTTCTCTTGAAATAGTATTAAGGGCTCTAGTTGAGACAGTGATTGTGTTTTGGGGGCATTAGCTCTATGCAGTCCCATATACAGCATTAACCACACAGCTGCTATAGTCAGCATGAGCTTTTTCAGCAATTTGTGCTCTAATCAGTACCTCTCCTTTGGGGTCAGACCAGATGGGCTAACCTTTGCTCCCCAATTGCATCAGTGGGCCATGTGCACCCATGACCCTGTTGCTGGTTTACTGGTTGTCCTACTTTGGACCACTTTTGGAAGGTACTAACTAATGCATGTAAAGACCCTACAAGACCTGCTGTTTTGGGGATGCTTTGACCCAGTAGTCTAAATACCTAAATTTGGCCAACTCATCTTCTTAAAGAACTGACTGTTCGCTTGCTACCTAATGCATTTTACTGCTTGGAAGGGGTCAGTGTAACAGGATAGCTGAAAGTATTTACTTCACCTTGTTTTTTTAATATTGTGGCTGATCTGTGTTTAGTCTGGTCAGGTTCAAGGCTGGTCTGGTTTCCCTGAAATCACTGAGCGCAACCTAGCAACAAAATATGGGCCTTGCATATGCACTGGGGCACAATCAGGCTGGGTTTTCCCCAAACTGTTCCCACCAAGTCCTTATATGCTGAAGCATTAAGATCTCCCTTCAAAGCATATTTCCACTGCTCCAGAGTCCAGTGGCGGTGTGGTTTACACCACTCAATTCGACACTTGGCATTGTGCTTAGTGTTACATGGCTTGTATGTCGATGCTTGGCCATGGAGACCGGATGAAGCAACAGGCAAACAGTTTATGTGCTGATGTTCGTGTCAAGAGCAATGGCAACTTTTATGCACTATGAGTCCTTAGCACTTTGCGACCACGCTGTTTAACTTTATGTGGTTTTTCACTTCATGCCTGAGTTGCTGTGGTTTCTAAATGCTTCCAGTTTTCAATATTACCACTCTCAGTGGATTGTGGAATGTGAAATAACTAGTAAAGAGAGAGGAATTTATGAAATGACTTGCTGCAACAGTGACATACTGTTACAGTACTATGCTTGAATTCAGTTCTTTAGAATAACCCATTCTTTCACAAATGTTAGCATGGCTAAATTCAGTGATTATAAGGTGTGTCTCAATACTTTTGTCCGAAAAGAGACAGTTATCAATCATGTTTGTAAGTAAAACAGCATTAAATAATAGTTGTTGTCTTTAAATACAGCACGCTAATCCTGCTCCTTCCCATCTGCTGGCCATGGTGATTTGCTTAGAAACTGGAGCATTCTAAATGTCTGATGGCATAAAAGGCTGCTTTTTCAGCCCTGTGACCATAGATCTTTTTTTTTAAGTAATTTAAAACCACCATTTAACTAAAATTAATGAAATTAAATACAATCATACATAATCTATTTAAAAAGCATAAAAAACCTAGTGTTTTAGGTACTGAATTATTGTTCAGAAGGTCACTGATTCATTCTCCACCAAATCACCATTGCTTTTGCTAGTTATGCAAGTTGGGACAGTGGTAGCCTAGTGGGTACAGCTTTGGGCTACACACACACACACACACACTGTATATGTATATGTATACACATGACCACCTTCCTAACTGACTGGTCTGTGACTATGCAGCCCCATACGCAACAAACTGTGATGCACTGTGTATTCTGACACCTTTCTATCAGAACCAGCATTAACTTCTTCTACGATTTGAGCTACAGTAGCTCGTCTCTTGAATCGGACCACACGGGCCAGCCTTTGCTCCCCACGTGCATCAGTGAGACTTGGCCGCCCATGACCCTGTCGCTGGTTTACCACTGTTCCTTCCTTGGACCACTTTTGATAGATACTGACCACTGCAGACCGGGAACACCCCACAAGAGCCGCAGTTTTGGAGATGCTCTGACCCAGTCGTCTAGCCGTCGCAATCTGGCCCTCGTCAAACTGGCTCAAATCCTCACGCTCGCCCATTTTTCCTGCTTCTAACACATCAACTTTGGGGATAAAATGTTCACTTGCTGCTTAATGTATCCCACCCACTATAACAGGTGCTGTGATGAAGAGATCAGTGTTATTTACTTCACCTGTCAGTGGCCATAATGTTATGCCTGGTCGGTGTAGGTTCACTAGCTTGGTAACAATAAATATACTGGCCAGCGTTACCAGATTAATCAAACTGGTTGGCCACCTAACCTAAATCATCAACATCAACCAGCTAAATTGACCACAAACTGGTAGACCAGTTGACACATCAAATCAAAACATAACATATAGGCTGATTAACAATGTGAGGTCTGCCAGGCCAGTTAACTTAGTACTGGTCAGTCAGCTTTACCAGTTTATACTTGGCTGGAGGTCAGTCAGTGAGTGTGGTGATAAACTGGTTGTACACTGGGAGTGTGGGGTGTGGGTGAGAGAGAGAGAGAGAGAGAGAGAGAGAGAGATTGGCTCGAGATTAACCAGAGATGATTATTTATTTCTGGCTGCGCGAGACGTGCACGAGGCAGTAAAGGGCTTCGCGCGCTGAACAGGCGTGTCAGAGCATCTTCACTCCTCAGCTTCAGTTTTTACCTCAGCACAAAAACTGAGGAAATTAAGAATAAAACGGATTTCCAACTCTACTCTCAAAGTTTGCTTTTGGTTATTGGGAGCTCTGCGTTTCGCCCGTATTCACGAGCGACCAGGTAAATTAAGTTTTATTATTTTTTTTTTCGAGTGTATTTCTAAAGGTTTCAGGCGAGCTAACAGTTTTGTAACAGCGTTATTAGCAAAACTCTTTAGCTAACAACACAACAATTGTTGACTATGTAACAGGCTACTATACTATATATCTTCTACTCTATACTTCGGGTTAAATTAATATCTTGAGGTTAAATTAACTATAACAGTAGGGACTCTTTTATTGTTTATTTAGTAATTAACATAAGTAAATTTCTTCTGTATGGAAATATTGAGAGCTGTTCAAGCACAATTTACTGTGTTTATTATTTCTAAATTAATTACTGTTTCAGACGCCAGTTCATATGGACGCCTTCCATCATTGTCAATTATTTACAAAAATGACCTAGAAATGCTTTACTGTTTCAGTGTACATTCTTCTTTCTAAACCCACATAATATAAGAAATTCTCAGTTAGTTCTGTATTGTAGTCAGCTTTCACTAAAATAGCAAGTAATGTTTTACAGTTTGACATTGTTTTAATCATTACTTCATATTGCAACGAAAGCTGACAGATACAGACATGTCAGAATTAAAGAGACAACCAAGATAAAGTAGGGTATCAGACCACCACAAGCTGCTTTATTGTGGCATGATTATATTATGACTTAAATTGTAATTATAAGTCTATGGAACTGAGCAGGGTGGCACGGTGGCTCAGTGCGTAGCACCGTCGCCTCACAGTAAGAAGGTCCTGGGTTCGATTCCCTTTCTGTGTGGAGTTTGCATGTTCTCCCCGTGTCTGCGTGGGTTTCCTCCGGGAGCTCCGGTTTCCTCCCACAGTCCAAAAACATGCAGTCAGGTTAATTGGAGACACTGAATTGCCCTACAGGTGAATGGGTGTGTGTGTGTATGTGTCTGCCCGAATAAATAAATAATTTAAAGACTCTGGGATTTAACCATTCCATTGCATCAGGTGAATAGGCAGAGAGGTTTTGTGTTTATTGTGGTGACTCTTCTCTTTAAGAGGACACATGGGCCCAAACCATGCAAGCAAAATGACCACGAAAGCATCTTATTTATTTACTTGTTTATTTATTTATCCAAGGGTCTCCACTGTACTGTTCACATGCTGGGCTTAATGCAGATGTATGGAAAACTAACCAACAACCAGCAGTGTAAAAAACAATCACAAAAAATAAAAAATACTGCCATAATTTTGTACTGCAGCTGATGTGGGTGCTACACAGTCGAATAACCTATGTTTGATACTTTCTTTTTGTGTTTTTGAGTCTTAAAAATATGCAGGTAGTTAACAATAATTTAAGTTTTATTATTTAATTATTTCATTTGTTTCTACTAATTTCTTTATCCTGGACAGAATGCCGGTCTAACACGGGGCAACACTCTCTCATTCACATCTATGAGGCAGTTTATATCAGTTTCACCTTCAACATTCTTTTGTAAGGTGGAGAAAACCGGAGTCTTTGGAGGAAATCCATGTGTATACATCCTTCTCACTTCTTACTCCTGTGACAAGTGATAAGGAATATACCTAAGTTACCATGGCACATGAGCACACAATTGGTACCATGCCACCCACAATTGGTATGACCATTTTTTGTACAATTTGTACACCTAACAGATTATCCCCCAGTAATTAATTTAGCATGAGGAACAATAGCATACAGCTAGGTTCATTAAGTAAGCTAAGTTTTATCTATCTATCTATCTATCTATCTATCTATCTATCTATCTATCTATCTATCTATCTATCTATCTATCTATCTATATATCTATATATATATATATATATATATATATATATATATATATACAGTATATTTATGTACAGTTAGGCCCAGAAATATTTGGACAGTGACACAGTCTGCATGATTTGGGCTCTGCATGCCACCACATTGGATTTGAAATGAAACAACTGAGATGCAATTGAAGTGTAGACTTTCATGTTTAATTCAAGGGGTTGAACAAAAATATCCTATGAAACGTTTAGGAATTGCAACCATTCTTCTACAAAGCCTCCTCATTTCAGGGGCTCAAAAGTAATTGGACAAATTAACTTTACCATAAATAAAATGTTCATTTTTAATACTTTGTTGAGAATCTTTTGCAGGCAATGACTGCCTGAAGTCTGGAACCCATGGACATCACCAAAAGCTGGGTTTCCTCCTTTGTGGTGCTTTGCCAGGCCTTTACTGCAGCTGTCTTCAGTTGTTGCTTGTTTGTGGGTCTTTCTGCCTTAAGTTTTGTCTTAAGCAAGTGAAATGCATGCTTGATCGGGTTAAGATCTGGTGATTGACTCAGCCATTGCAGAATATTCCACTTCTTTGCCTTAAAAAACTCCTGGGTTGCTTTCGCAGTATGTTTTGGGTCATTGTCCATCTGTACTGTGAAGCGCAGTCCAATCAACCTTGCTGCATTTGGTTGAATCTGAGCAGAAAGTATACCCCTGTACACTTCAGAATTCATCCGGCTGCTTCTGTCTTCTGTCACATCATCAATAAACACTAGTGACCCAGTGCCATTGGAAGCCATGCATGCCCATGCCATCACACTGCCTCCACCATGTTTTACAGAGGATGTGGTGTGCTTTGGATCATGAGCCGTTCCAAGCCTTCTCCATACTTTATTCTTCCCATCATTCTGGTACAGGTTAATCTTAGTTTCATGTGTCCAAAGAATGCTGTTCCAGAACTGGGCTGGCTTCTTTAGATGTTTTTTGGCAAAGTCAAATGTGGCCTTTCTATTTTTGAGTCTGATTAATGGTTTGCACCTTGTGGTGAACCCTCTGTATTTGCTCTCATGAAGTCTTCTCTTTATGGTAGACTTACATACTGATAAACCTACCTCCTGTAGAGTGTTCTTCACTTGGGTGGATGTTGTGAAGGGGTTTTTCTTCACCATGGAAAGGATTCTGCGATCATCCACCACTGTTGTCTTTCCTGGACTTCCAGGCCTTTTTGAGTCCCCGAGCTCACCAGTGCGCTCTTTTTTCCCCCAGAATGTACCAAACTGTTGATTTTGCCACTCCTAACATTTCCGCTATCTCTGTGCTGGATTTCTTCTTTTTTTTTAGCCTAATGATGGTCTGTTTCACTTCCATTGAGAGCTCCTTTGACCGCATGTTGTGGGTTCACAGCAACAGCTTCCAAATGCAAATGCCACACCTGGAATCAACTCCAGACCTTTTACCTGCTTAAATGATGATGGATTAATAAGGGAATAGCCCATGCAGCCCATGAAATAGCTTTTGAGATAATTGTCCAATTACTTTTGGTCCCTTGAAAAAGAGGCAGCTACATATTAAAGAGCTGTACTTCCTAAATCCTACCTCCAATTAGGATGTGAATACCTCAAATTAAAGCTGAGAGTCTGCACTTTAAGCCCATATTGATTATATAACTGTATCTTGGATATTTTTTGGTAAACAGCTAAAATACCAAAACCTGTGTCACTGTCCAAATATTTCTGGGCCTAACTGTATATGTATATATTGGCAGCTTAAAACAACTGTATAAATTCATTTAAAAAATACATTAAAATACATGTATGTAGTGACTAGTTTTTAATTAGTTCATGTCCAACACATTTGGTTTAAAGATATCAGTAAATACAAGCACATTATTATTACTATTACTATTATTATTATTGTTGCTGTTGTCATTGTTATACAAAATAATACATTTCTTTAAAGGACAATTTAACTGCAGCTGAAATACATTTTATACATTTGTATGGTAACTTGTAATTAAGCTAACCACATATTTAAAATAGTTTTCCAAATACTGTTCATAATGCAGTTATCACAATGATTAGGTATTACTGTTTGCTATACTATGGTTGCTTTTTTAATTTGTGCTGTTTCATGAGCACTTTTGGAAACCTTCTAGACTTATCTACAGCACCTTTTTGAAAAACACATGCTGCTGAATGTTGTAGACTACTTTAAAAGGGAAATGCATGTCTTCACACTCTTGTCAGCTTGAGAGGTGTTTCAGAGAGTGAAAAATGCACTCGCAGGTGAGCTGCGATCTTAACACTTCAGTCTTAACACATAGCAGCAGGAATTTCCCAGAACTGTTTTATTAAGATGTGCAGGATCTACAAAACCAGATGCAAACTGATGGAATAAAAGCTGTGAACAGCGTCGCTGCTAAAGCACGACAAGCCAGTTTAGCATGTGAGACAAGTGGGTATAAAACAAAAAGTCAGATGTGGGATTAGTACTTTTGTAAGACAATATAGCTTGACAATTTTTTTTATTTAAATGCTGCTTTTATCCTTACTGATTTACCCACATCGTACATTCTACATCTATGTTTATATTTTATGGTTTTAGACTGAACATTTTAAATTCAGCAAAGTGAGGTTTTTGTAAGTATGTCTCATTTATAGTAAATTAAATCTGGCCAAAACATTTTAACATTTTAATTTGTAAATATAAACACATTTAAAATGTAATGTCTGCAACCCGCTCAAAATAGTTGGGACAGAGGCATAGCTAGCAGCGTGTTCAGTTACCTTAACTATTAATGAGACTTTTTAATTGTTTGGGAACCATTCTTGCTTGATACAAGACTTTAGCTGCACAACAGCCCAGGGTCGTTGTTGTCTGATTCTCCTCTTCATGATGCTCCATATATTTAGACCTGGACTGCAGCCCAGTCACGTTGTGTCTATAAAGCCATGCTGTTGTAGCATGTGCAGAATAAGGTTTGGCATTGTCTTGCTGAAATAACCAGGGCTTTCCTGGGAAAAGTCGTCGCCTTGATAGCAGCATGTGTCTTTCTAAAATCACAATATACGCCTCTTTGTTAATGGTATGTTCATACTTATGGAAGTCCTCCATGCCGTGGGCACTGATGCACCCCCATACTATGACAGATTTGGACTAGCAAGCTAAGATTTGTACTAAGAGAACTAGGTGGTGTTTCTACATATAATTGATCTTTATCTGGATTTCAGGCTGGATTTGTTAATGTAGCAGCGGACTGTTAAGTAACAATGGTTTTCTAGGAGTACTAGGTGGCTATACCTAGGTGGCTATATTCATCACATTAACATGATGGTTTTTCATGCAAGGCCATCTGAGGGCTTGAAGGTCACGCACATTCAACAGTGGTTTCTGTTCTTGCCCTACATGGACAGTGATTTCTCCAGATTCTCTGAATCTTTTCACAATTTTATGGATGATGGATGGTAAAAAAAATTACTTGCAATCTTGCATTGAGAATTTTGTTTTTAACTGATTGTCAATTCTCTTATGACGTTTTGTGCAAAGTGGTGAGCCAGAACCCATCATTGCTTCCATAGACTAAGCCTTTGGTGGATCCTCCTTTCATACCCAATCATTTTCTTACCTGTTACCAATTCACCAGCTCGTTGTGGAATCTTTCAAAACAGTGTAACTTCAATATTCTGTCAACTTTTCACCCTTATTTTGCCCTGTTCCAACTTTTTTGAGTGTGTTGCATATTTACAATTGAATGTGTTTATATTTACAAAATACAATGAAGTTTTTTTTATTACATTTTCTGGAATTGTGAGGGCTTTTCTGTTTGTAACATGCTACGTAGCCTGTGTTTTTGACAATGAAAAACATAACTGATAAACAAGTGTCTTTTCAGCTTGTTGAACATCTTATATGGAAAACCATGGGCATTAATTTAATAAGTCTAGCATACTCTGAGATTCTGAGATGGCGTAAGAGACACTGCCTGGCTTGTGTTGGATGGGGTTAAGTCAGGCCAGTTTTCATAGTGAGAGTTCTAACTAAGAGTGCTGACCTTTCTGTTAGACTTTTTACATTAGTATAATAACACTTACATTAATGAGGGCAGGTTTAGCAGAACAGAAATCTAATATTATCTTTTTAGAAAAGTGCCATCCTATGACTGTGCCCCATTAAAAGTTCCTATGTGACCCATTTTAGTGCAGATGCCCAGGGAGACTGCATAGCTGATGGTATGTTTTTTCTCCGTGGCTGCTAACAATGGCTGTGCTTGAAATAGCTGAAACAACTAGAAACATTGTATTTCTCAAGAAATATAACATGCAGAGGCAACTTGGTCTAATATGCTAGCTCCCCCCACCACTAAGAACTCAAGCTCTCAAGTTTAAATCTCACGGGTGTTATTGACCTGGTTGGGCATCAAACAGACACAGTTTGGCCGTGGCTAAACTAAGCAGGTCAGCAAGGTTTTTCTTCATTACAGCTGCAGAAATGCGACCTCTGGTGTATATTGGATGATTCCCAGTGGTCATAGAGGAACTCTTATGAAAATCCACTGCTTGCACATGAAAAGAAGCACCTGGCAACTACAACATGTGTTGGAGGAGGAGCATGCTAGTCTATGGCACTTGTCGCCTCAGTGCTGTATTTGTGTAAGCTGGAAAATGAATCTCATTCAGGAATTGGCTGGATTGGCCAAAAAAGGGGAAATGCAAATAAAAAAGTGAGAGCTTTAGAATTCTTTCCAATATTTATGTCATCATTTTAGAGGCAATGTTTACAGCGAAGGGCTAATTATGTTAGCAGTCATTAATCATGAATCAGCCTGCACAGTATGACCTCTTTTCTCTAATGCATCTGTCTGTCATCATCAGGCTTGCGCCCGTAATGATATGTGGATTTTAAAAGGCTCATGATGAGCATCATTTCCAGGTGTAGTAAAGTTTATTTCCGACAAATTTTATCAGGCTGTTTGACATGACATGTCTAATTGATGGCTGTTTTTAGCCTGTGACGTAGCCTGTAGGAATTGGTAGAAGGAGTCAGTAAAATAAATAAACATACTCCTGCACATGTACAGACGCATCACCTGGATGACAGACTTATGTAATGGTTAGCCTTTGGCAACACATACACACAGGCAAGGCATTACCAGAAAGAAACAACTTACATGTTTTGGTTTCATTGAAGGCAGCTAAAACATTGATTTGAGAGTGGATTGCTGAAATCATAATAGGATTTACATGCATGCACAAGTTTAGTACAGTGTTCTGCACACCTGCCATCAGATGTTTGTCCATTAATGAGAGTGAACTTTGATTTGAAGTCAAACATAGAAATTATGATGCATTTGGCTTAGTGGGTAGCACTGTCGCTTTACAGCAAGAAGGTCCTGGGTTCGATTCCAAGGTGAATTGTCCATGACTGTGTTCGACATTGAACTTAAAATGATGAATCTTGTGTAACCAGTAACTACCTGTCCTGTCATGAATGTAATTACAGTGTGTAAAACATGAGGTTAAAATCCTAATAAATAAATAAATAATTAACAAGACATGCATGTTATTCATCAACAGGGAAACGCAAGGAGATTTTATTTATCATAAAATTATTTTTTCTGAGATGCAGTGTTACTTCTTTAGGTTTAATCCAGTTTTCTATGTTCTATATATAGAGCTACATACAGTTATTTTGCTAATAATATATGTGACTATGTTTTAAATTATTATAGTTTTTATATTAATTCTAATTTAATCAGGGCTATAAATTATATTTTATAACAGAGGACATTTTTTTTTACATTTTTACATATACATTTTCATGTACTCAAGTACTCTAAAGGACTAAAAGTTCATGGACACCCCATTCCAAAACCATAAACATGAGTTCCCCCTGTACCCATAACAGCCTACACTCTTCTGAAAAGGCTTTCCTCAAGATTTTGGAGTGTATCTATTGGAAATTTCATCTGAAGTGGATTTGTGGAGCAGGCACTGTTAGACAAAAAAGACCTGATTTTAATCAACCTTTCAATTTACCAGACCTTTCAATATGTATTGTATTCAATATTTTTAATACACTGTTTAGAACCGGGTGTGGCTGAAACACCTGAAATCATTATTAAGTGGAGTGTCCAAAAAGCAATGGAATAAATTTAGTATTACAAATACAAGCATGTTTACCAGTGGTCTCAGACTTTTGGCCCACAACAGCCCTTTTCTATTGGGCGATTTAGGAGCCCCATAATAGTATTAAGTGCATTTTTATTAAACTGGTGTTCTTTTGTCTCACAATAGTGTTCATTATTATTGTCTGTTATGATTGCCCATGTACTCGGAGATCATGTGAAAGAATAGACTGTTAGAGCCAAAAGGTTTGCCATTTGCTCATGTGGTAACTGATGAGCCAAAATATTAGAACCGATCACCTAAGCGACTGTCACAACAGCTCTGACCCACCACAACATCTTCACAAGATATCTCAAGAAAGCCTGTTATCTGCTACTAGGATATTACCAGCAAGTCATTTGACATCCTGTTGCCATCTTTCCCACTTGTAAACAATGCTTAACATTCTGGGTGCTTAGTGAGGAGCTAGTGCAGACACTTTTGACTAGTTAAAGTTTCAATGCACTCTGTTGTGAGCGGTTCATTTCATTACCAGGGTTAGCATTACCTACAAGTTGAGCCACAGTAATTAGTCCATTGGTTGAAACCACCCACCATAGCCTTTTCTTGTGGTACTGACAGTGGGCACTTTAACCCAGTAATTTGGCTATAATGATTTGGCCATTATCAAGTCACTAAAGCCTGATCATGTCTGCTGCATTCGATATGTATACTATGGATTAGTACCATCAGTCTGATATTTAATTTATTTCTGAATGTGGCATGCACAATTGTTACAAAATAGGCAGTGCTGTGCTCATTTTTATGGGATGGTTCTAATGTTTGTCTCATCAGTGTTTGGTCACTAGTGTTGGATGTTCACCACTGAGCCTCCACTGACAAGTTAATAATTTTTAGACTGTTATTAAATGTTTTTTTAAAATTAAAAATTAAGCTGGACTGACATCATTTTGCATCTCAAAAGCTGTGTGGAAGATCTGCATAATTTGTGAGGGTACTTTACAGCCCCTTTTAACAGGAACTGAGCTATAATTACTGTGTAATTGTTAACACATGAACAACTAAACTATTACAGGGATCATGAAGTCTTAGGTCGAACATTTAACCATATACTCAGAAACATTCAGAAACACATTTTGCTCTTAGAAAAAAAAATGTTATAATGAGTCACTTGTAATTACAAGTAATCAAAAAATACCCAAAATATCTAAATCCTGGAAATGCTGTTTTATGAACGAGAGGTGCAAAAGATGTTTCTCCACTTTACCGCAAAAACTGGCTCACTATGTTGTTTGATTGGTTAGAGCTTTCATTTGGGTACAGTGTTGTAAACACATGGACATGAGAAGAGGTGGCATAAATTATCTATAAGAGCACTTCATTTTGCAGCCTCTGTTTGTATGTTAAGTGGATTTGGAGAAAAAGAATTGAAACGAGGCAGGAGAGGCAGAGCAATGGATAATGCATTGATCTTCAGTGAATTTTGTAAAAAAATTTTACCCAAATCACTCTTGCCTACATGCTGCATGTCTTCTTTTTTCCACCCATTCGGTTTTTCCTCACTTTTCTTTTCAGCTTACTGCCTACTAGAAACATCCGCTGGACTGAAATCTTGAAATCTAAAAATTACTTACTGTAGAAATCTATGCACAATACTAATACCCCTTGTATTACATGCTTTAGTCTAAAATCTGGCAGGGCATCAAACTCATCATAACAATCCCTTTGAATGCATGAAACGTATTCATGACATTTCTCAATGCTTGCTGTTGCTCTGCAGTGGTGAATTCTGATGTGAACAGGGGAAAGATTGATGATTTTAATATTACTACTTCTGGTCAAAAAGGCTTCTCGTAAAAATGTTTTCCAGATCTTGTTGATGCTTCCTCTCCCAACCGTCTTCAATATTAAGTCTATCCTTCCCTTCTTTTACCTGCCCTCTTATGTTTATTGCGTAACATATCTGCCTGTACAGGCTGTAACTGAAATAGAAGGAAACAAAAATAATGTTGCACAACAGATAATCTCAAGCATGTGATGAAACAAAAAAAATTGTAATGCCTTTTCGTGACCTGGTTTTGATTGATGCATCTCTTTTAAACGTTCGAAACGTCACCTCTGATGCCTTTCTTCAGCACTGTGCTGCCATCTGTGAAAGAGTTGGCAGGATTCGAGCCTCAAATCTGTTGACATGCTTCCGAGTATAGCACTGTAACGTAACAGTCAACTTCAGCTCAGAGGCAGTTTGCAATGTGAGAAGTGAATGAAGGTTCTAGATTAGCAGCATAGTGGTGCTTGCCAGCTAATTGCCATTTGGACCTTTATTTGGCAGTCAGTGTTTGGGCATTCATTCATGACTTCAAGCCCACTTTAAGTAATGTGTGACTCAAATAGACATGGACTGACAGTCAATTTTTTATATTAACCAAGCCGAGTTTCCTGTCATCTAGCAATGTACTAATCTGGTCCTTGTATTGGTATAGGGGTTAGTACTTTAGTAAATACACTCAATCGGAGGTGGCTTGTCTTTTAATTCAGTTTATGATGTGAGGGTGTAAGATCATATTGTCACAACACATACCAACAGAGATCCCTGTATTCTCCTAAAGTCTGTTGATTTCATACCTTTGTCATTTCACAGAGCTCTGCATTAGACGATTGCAGGGGGACTCCTATATTGGACTTTCAGATGATGCTCAGCACTACTGATATTAGTGTTTTTTTAAAATAGGATTAGTGGTTCTTTCTTTCATTAGAGAAAGTACCCAAAGTCCTACTTTCTTCGTCATTTAATATGAAGAAAAGTTGGGACATTCTTAAAATGCAATAGATTGTTAATTCTCTTTAATTTTTATTTAACTAAGAAAAGAAGAAAGAATAAGAAAAGAAAAAGATTTCATTGATCAGCTACATTTCATTGATCAACTACATATATTTTGTAAATATAATTCAAGTCAGCTGACTTTTAGGGCCATGTATAAAGCTTTAGCTTGAATTTTCTGTAGTTAATGGTGGATTTGAGGTGTGCCAGCCTCTTCTCAGCTACAGTTTCTTTACTGATTGTGTCATATTAGCTTTTAGAATGTGGTGAAATCTACTTTTGCTATCTACCCACTCAGGAGAAGTGTCAGTTTAGCAGGTGGTATTTTATTACCAAAAATATACTGGGGCCTTCTTCTGTAGCCGTAGGAGAGGTGCACGTGATCAGCCAGTGTGTCCTTTCTGCCAGTAAATACATTGTTCCTCTTGGCAACCCTGCTGCTGGGACGCCGCACCCTCCTGCTTCTGCTTCTTTTGCAGGTGTCTGGCTTCAAATCTTTTGGTACTTATTGGTTGCTACTTACAATAGGGAAAATGTTATAGTGCATCACTGCACCAGATATTGACTTGTTAATATTAACGTTGTTAGTAAGGTTTTCCTCTGATGACATTGCCTTTCAGATCTTGTTTACATATGAGTTTTCTTTTTTGAAACAATTATGTAGTTTTATTTTACAAATGTGTGTTCTAAATTTATGTTAATGGCACATATTCACTCATATCACATTTCTATAGTGACAAATTATACAAATTTAAAGCTAAACATACAAATTCTTTTGACTCAGAAATTTGTGAAATTGTTTTGACAGTTGCCCATTCTTTTCTTGTCACCCGTGCGTACCAAAATGATAGAACTACATGCAGTATTTGGGACCATGCATTACAAAGTAATAAATTACAGTGTAGTGCATTATTATTTTATCTGTAACTAATTGGGCGGCAGGGTGGCTAAGTGGGTAGCACTGTCGCTACAGCAAGAAGGTCCTGGGTTCGATCCCCAGGTGGGGCGGTCTGGGTCCTTTCTGTGTGGTGTTTGCATGTTCTCCCCGTGTCTGCGTGGGTTTCCTCCGGGTGCTCCGGTTTCCTCCCACAGTCCAAAGACATGCAAATGAGGTAAATTGGAGATACTACTAAATTGTCCATGACTGTTCGATATAACCTTGTGTAGACTAATAAACCTTGTGTAATGAGTAACTAGCGTTCCTGTCATGAATGTAACCAAAAGTGTAAAACATGACGTTAAAATCCTAATAAACAAACAAACAAACAAACCTGTAACTAATTAGGGTGACACACTTTGGTGTGTCGTATTAGACAAATACTACTTTGAATACAGTTCTGAATAGACTTTTGGTTGTCATTCTTAATTTACTACGTATATGTACTGTTTTTACAGAGTAACTAAAAAGTAAAGTCATCTGTATTGTGATTTCTTTGTATTTTCTTCTCCAATCAAGTCGTATCCAATTACTCAGACCTCTACCCTGGCTAAGAAAGCAGTTCATAACACATACCCTCCTAAACGTGTGCAGTTTATGCCCACTTTGTTTCACCTGCATGAGGCAGATTCACACAGGGATCAGTGTTACATACGGAGAGTCAATCACTGATCTCCATTCTTCCCTGTCTCCATGCAGGCACCATCAACCCTCAGACATAGCCAATCATGTCTGTACAGGTGCCCGTCCACCCCGAGAGCAGAGCTGAGATTCAAACTCGTGAGCTTGAGATCTCAGCAGGGGTGTGTTTTAGTAAAACATTATCATCAACCATCCTTTAATCACCCTATTGTTAACAAGGCTACAATTTATTTAAAATGAATTCTCAGAGAGACAGAGAGAAACTTTCTGTAAAAGAGTTCTGTAATAGCTCTACAGTACATTAATGGGTGTGAAGTAGTACAAAGCCAAATTTCTTCATAATTACCCACAGCATTAATGCATTTGATTTTCTATAAAGATTGTGTTGAGCTTAATGCAATTTTGTGGAACAGAGAAAGATTTCCTGCACTGAGTCAGTGCATTCTCACAAGGTTTTACACAGGATCCCTACAGAGAGAAACTTGCTAGAGTTTGATAAGAACTCTACAGTGCATTAAAGGGTGGGAAGAAGTGAAAAGCTAAAAATTTTTTATGATTCACCACAGCCCTAATGCATTTGATTTTCTATAAAGATTGTGTTGAGTTTAATGCTCTTCCACAGAACAGAGACAGATTTCCTGTAACTAAGCCACCATTATCTTTACTTCAGTCATTAGCTCTTTTCAACTGAGAATTTCACCACTGAAAGTTTCAGCCTTTTACTTTCTCTTGTGGCTAAATTTCTCATGATCTTGTTCTTTGGTGTCTAAAATCAGTACCCCTGCTGCAGTCCTCCCACTATTTCTTCCCTGGAGAGAATTATCCATGTCTCTGAAGCAGCTTTGCTTTGAAACAGTAAAGTAGACTTTATTTTGCTCCTAATTGTCCTCAGGCAAATTAGTCCCGCATAAAATGTAGCTATCAAATGGGATCCAAAATGGAGTCCAAATGGGATATTAAGCTAAATGCCGACCATAAGCACATGTTTTATTGTTGTTTAGGGTGTGACTTTGTTACTCATCATTATTTTGATATATTATTTAAATATCATAATAATGTCATTTGCAGGGGGTGAGTATATGGTATAATTTTAGAGCGGTCCAGAGACAGTAATATTTTATTCTTACTGCTTCATCAAGCTCTGCCCGGATGGGTTGACTCACATGCTTAGCTACACTCAGTAAACAAGCCACATTTAATATATTTAAGCAATAGAACACAAGAGGGAGTTCACGGCTGTGATTTGGTCGCCGAAGGCACGAACCGAAGGTGAGTGCCGTAGATCATCACAGCCGTGATGTTATTCGCGATAACACACGACCTTGAGTGTTCTATTGCTTTTATACAACAGTTTTTACAAAATAAAGAAAGAAAATAAATCAAAGAAGCCCTGAATTTCATAATAAATATGCTTTAATATTTACAATACCTTCCGCCAAAAAGTAGTTCCACAACGAATATAAAGTTTAACACTACAAAGCAGACATCCCAAGTTGCAAAAACTCATTTCAGGGAGGTAAGAAGAACAAGAAGAAAAAGTCAAGAACCTCCGAAGGGAAAAAAAAGAAATAAAAAAACCTCTCGCACACACCAAAGGATTATAAGTGAAAACAGAACTTCTAGATGCTGCTAACAGGGCTATTAAGCTAACTGTTCGCGTTACAAACACATTAATGTTCCCTACATAGTGCACTAGATTGTGAATTAGACAATTGGTTATGTTCCCTACACAGTGCGCTAGATTGTATATCAGATAACGGATTTAAAACGTGACCGGGAAAAAAGTCTGTGTCGCCTGCGTGCGCGTTTGTGTGCATGAAGCTTGTCGTTAATGGCAACGCGTCAGCGGAGTAATACCATTGTGGTGTGACAAGACCGTGCTGTTATCACGAATATCAGCACGGCTAGAACTCTTCTCAACCAATCAGATTGTAAGGTCGGAACTAACTGATGTATAAATATATATATTACCATGCATGATCCATGTATCAGTTCTAGATGACATTTAGAATGATCAGATGTAAACTGTAAGAGTAGTTTTTTTTTTAAATAACATAAGCAATAGCAGAAAAAAAACAGTGAAAAGTTTGTATAGCAACCCCCCAGTGACTGATGCCTTTCATGCTTCATGCTTTTGATTGGTGTCTGGCAGCGTTGTTTGATAATCATTGAAGTTCAACTTCTAAGGGTTCCTTTGATACCAGATTTGTGTATATGGGGTAAAAATCCAGAAACTAGTTTGCACTCAAAAATTGTGGGATTTTGCATGTTATGTAAATTGAGGCTTTTTGTAGGGCATGAGACAAGTAATCAGGGAAAAATATTGTTGTCTCTACGTCATACAGGGTAGGAGATATGGACCTTGAAGTTTGACTCCACTCTGTAGTGCCACCATCAGCCCAGTCAGGATGAGCTTGAGCTCCTGAGTAGCATGGGGATTACTACCTGTTGACCAGGTCTCATGTCTGTACGACTATCGTTCTATCAGAGAAAAACAATAATACGAGAAAGTAAAAGAAGAAAAATCCTATCAAAAACAGCAGGGTTCCAGTATCTTCATTCATTTATCTTTATTATCAGATCCCTGATAATAATAATGACAGTAATAATAAGAAATGTGCATATAAGTGAGGTTTTTATATATGTCAAGATGACTGATTTCCAGAAGGTCAACTACATTCCCATTTGAAGTTTGGTCCCATTGGACGGCCTTAAATATTTAATAGGTCTATTCTAGCTGCAGCTAATTACCCAGTGTAGTGTAAGGCAGGCCCTACAGTGGAGAAGAAAAAAGAAAACGAGCGAGGGAAGTGATGCTGATAACGTGCTATTTGAGAGTCTTAAATGTGTGAAAACTGCAGGGTGAAAATGTTTGTCTTTGTTTGGCTTTATAATTCTGAATGTCTTGTCATCTTTGTATCATTTGGCTTTGTAATTTGAGCCACGTTGTTTTTTTTCCCTACTTTATTAATTATGTCTCTCCCGGTGTGTGTGTATGTGTGCTGGTCTTTCTTTGTTGTTATCCAGGAAAAAAAAGGTTTTTAAAACATGACTGCAGGGATTTGCTTCTATGTATCTATGACACTATCTCTAATGTCAGATACTGCTATTGCATAATAAGTCCTGGCATTTTTTTTTGCATTTATTCCCCTCCCAATATAGTCGTATAAAATTACCTGATTGCATTACGCTTTCTCTTTACTGATGCTGACCTCCATCTCCTGACTGAGGAGAGCCGTGACTAACACATGCCCCCTTCAACATGTGTGCAGTACCCGAATGCATCAGAGAGTCACACCCTGATCCCATTATCCCTCGTCTCTGTTCAAGTGCCATTGATTAGCCAGCCAGGGGTTGCAATTGCGAAAGTTATAAAGAATCCCCTCCGACACCCTTCCTGCCATTGTTCGCGTTAGCACACAGCCTGTTGGTAGCAGAGCTGAGATTTGAAACGACGAGTTTGAAATGTCAGCTATGGTGTGCTAGCGTGTTTTACCGCTGTGCGACCTGAGCGCCATTTTAATTAATTTCAAAGGTGTTGGATGGGATTAAGGTCAGGAACCAGCATTAACTTCTTCAGCAATTTGAGCTACAGTAGCTCGTCTGTTGGGTCGGACCACACGGGCCAGCCTTCGCTCCCCATGTGCATCAGTGAGCCTTGGCTGCCCATGACCCTGTCGCCGGTTTACCACTGTTCCTTCCTTGGACCACTTTTGATAGATACTGACCACTGCAGACCGGGTACACCCCACAAGAGCTGCAGTTTTGGAGATGCTCTGACCCCACAATTTTTTCCTGCTTCTAACACACCAACTTTGAGGATAAAATGTTCACTTGCTGCTTAATATATCCCACCCACTTCCAGGTGCCGTGATGAAAAGATAATCAGTGTTTTTCACTTCACCTGTCAGTGGTCATAATGTTATGCCTGGTCGGTGTACTTGACAGTTCTATTGTGTCAGCGTATGCGACATACTGCTTGCCAGCTGAGCTGTTGTTCTTCATAAACATCTTCACTTCACACCAGCAATTAACTGGGGCAGCACCAGCAGGGCAGAAATCTCACAAACTGTATTTTTAGAACGATTGCAGTCTGTGCTTGGTTTTATGCAGTTAAGCAATAGGTGTTGCTCAAACAGCCAGACCTGCTTATTAGAATGGGTATTTATATTTTTTACCCTAATCGTACATCTTCAATGTCATGCAGAAAAAAAGGGGTCAGTTAGAGTAGAGAAGCCTCCTGCAAATGTGAGGTAACAGTTTCACAGAATTGCCACCCAGTTATATTTTAACTTTTTTTTATTCTGTCTGCTCCACTGTAACAATTTACTCTTCAATCCATCATGATTTTTTAGTTCTTCCCTTTCACCTCTTTCTTTCCCAGGAGCTCAGTGACCTAATTCTCATCGAAGGCTTGTGCGTACTTGCCACACATCACTACACGGAACTGCCATTAAATCGATCTGTTAGCAAAATCTGCAGTTTTTGTATTTAAAGATGCTCTTTGTTCTGAAATGATGGAAACTCTGAATTAGTTGCTAGATCTCATTTTCACATGTACTGAAGAGCAATTATACTTAATGCAGCCTGAGGTAACAGGTGACAAAGAGCACTGCAAGTACTTTGTACTCTGCAACAAATATATACAAATCATCTGGGTCATCATGCACACTTTTTTCAAAGTGGGAACAGTTTCTTTATACCATATCGTGTACACTGTTGCCAGGACATCAAAAATGTACTTGCAAGCTCAGCTGGGATAGTCAAATATCAATAATCAGCTGGGTTGAATTAGTTAGTTAAATCAATAAAGGAATCAGCATAGACCACTGAAGTCGTGTCGTCATTTTGTAGTCCACGCCATGTTGTTATGCCCATATTTGGTAACCCGGGTCTAAGAGAGATTTTGAATGGGAAATTTGAATGGAGATTTCGAAAATGGCCTCTCTCGCATCCTGTAGGCATAAAAAATGTTCCAAAGCTGTTACGTTTTGTTTTATGGAGATTCTTCTGTCTATTATCACTGGATCCTCTGAATTATTAAAGAGTTAAAGAGTCAAAATATGAATATTGCTACATGTAAGCTAATGCTACTGCAATTGACGTCACTAGACTGGAAGCCTCTTAAATAACCGCACGAAGCAGCGCGATTCACCAGTGTAACAGTGGAGTGATAATCACAAGTTTTAGTTTATATTTTTAGTAGCTAGCTACATTAAAGTAGAAAGCAAGGATGGTTGGGTGTCACCAAACTGGAGGTATTGCGGGCTGCTCATTGTAGTTCAGTGACGTCTAATTAATGTGCAGTAGCGTTAGCTTTCGTGTAGCATTATTAGTATTACGACCCTTTAACAACCTCGTAATTCAGAGGATCCAGTGATGTACGGGAGAAAAATGTACACAGGACAAAACGTACAGGGTTCTGAACATGTTTATTTAGCACAGGATGTGTTAGAGTCGATTTTTTGAAAACCCCGTTCATTTTTGCCACAGGAAATCGGGCTTAGACCCGGGTCTCCAAATATGGGCATAACGAGGACTACAGAATGACGCACGACTTCAGTGGTCTATTGGTGAATAAATATTTAGCCTCAATATGAGCTGTGATATATACTGATAATAGTGACCAAATGATTTATCTATGTTTTTAATCTTTATATACTGCTTTAGCAACTGCTCTTAGTCTTGCATTGTAAGTGAACCCTGTATTAGAATTGAGATGCAGCATTCTTTTAATACACGTGTTTTTTGCTCTTCATTTGTTCAACTGAATGCATGTATTTTAAGTGATGCAGTAAACAATGAATGAAGTGATGCTTCATCAAATACTATTTGTAGCAATTAAGGCTTCAGCTTGTGTTTTGAAAATAGATTTCGGTGCTATTATGCTTCGATCGCTCAGGTTAACGTGTGATGCTACGCATGGCCAGATTAAAAACATGAGGACAAAGAGAGAGAGAACAAAAAGGATCTGAAATAATGAACAATGGGGAAAGCATCAAAGGGATCGTACGCTGATGTGCTGAGTTAAAATTTGGATTTGTTTTCTGCTTCAGTGATGCTTGATCTTAATATTAATATATTAACTAAAATAATGAATTGATGAGATGAGCAGCCAATGCAAGGGAACAGAGCCGATTTTCAAAGAGAATCAGAGGCTGTGTACAAGTGTCCCTAAGGGATGTGTGTGTGTCTGTGTGTGTGTGTGTTGGGTGGCAGCTGTTTAACTGAACAGTCAAACCAAGATCCAGAACATGCTTCTTGTCTTGTCTTTCGCTTTGGGACCTAACAGGTGTTAATGATTTAATGACACAGTTATGCTAGGAAAGGCTAGAATCACAGTTTCCATTATCACCAACAACAGCTTATAGAAAGTCTGTTCCAAATTAGGTGTGTGTGTGTGTGTGTGTGTGTGTTTTATGCATGTGACAGTGTTTGCAAAGACATCTGAATCTTGCTTTCGACCTGCTGCCTTAAACCATTTCTAATTATTAGCCATGACAAGTACAGCATGCATTTTTCCTCTCTGTCACTCTTAATTTATCAGCTGCCAGACTGATTTTTAACTTTCATCCGACGTGATTGTAGGTGTGTAACACAATAGCAGTCTTTACCCAGCATTTATGTGTTTTTTTTTATGCCCACATTTATTTAAATTAACCTCTTAAGCTCTGCTTCATCCATTTCTTTTGTTTACATTTTAGTATAATCTTATGGTATAAATTGTCACAGATTTAAATTAATATCACTACACATTTATATATATTTCCAACTAAGCCAAAAAATCATGCGAGCAACGTAAGGGGTTAAGAATCTTTCATACTGCTTTAAAGGTTTTGATCCTGAAGCGTATACTAATCAAGGCTGTGTGTATGGTAATGAATCGAAAATGACTTGGCACATACAATTCTCCATTTACTCTAGAACCATAATGGACTTATTTGACTAAATGAGTGGGCTGTAATTTCAAAGCTGCACTCCCACAGTCTGAGTACAAACACACATTGCCTTCAACATTATACTTTCAAATAATCAATGACAGGAAAAAGTGTCATTCATTTAGTGTTAGCAATTTAGCTTTTTATCTTAATGCTGAATATACACAGCGGGATAAAGCTTTGATTTAAATATAAATGTATTTTAGTGTTTTATTATATCACATAGTACTTATCTATAAAAACACATCTATTTACTGACCAAACCTAAATGTATAATCTATCATGATTTGTATTGTTATACCATTTTCATCCATTTATTTTCTGTAATTAAGTCACAAGAGCAACAAAATGGTTAAATATGGTTCACACATCAGTGGCAACATTATAATCCTACAAATATCCTGTAATTTATCATTATAATTCCTGTCAATGCATTACCATCATTATTACAACCCATAATGATAATGATAATGTTCCTTAATTTTACTTTGACCTTCACTGTAGACAGTATGAACCCAAAGTATTTCAGGTTTTGTGTGGTTATCTTTATTTCATTTGTTAAAATAAATAGATAATAATGATTTCAAACAAGTGCACTCATGATTGAAAGGCCAAATCATGATTTGGTACAAAAGCAGTATCCACGAAAGGCCTTTGGGAGCAAAGATGAACAAAGGATCTTCCGATTGTGAACAGATATTTGAGAAAATGTTTGAAATATGCCTTGGGGAGTAAATATGGACAAAGGATCTCCAGTTTGTCATTGGATGTTTAAGAAAATTATTGAAATGTTTAAAAACAATGTTTAGATTGGAAGGGATTTACATATTTCTCCCTCTACAGTACAGAATATCATTAACCAATTCAAGAATTCAGGAGGAATTTTAGTGCGTAAAAGGCTAAGGGTGCAAGCCTAAGCTAAACACCCGAGATCTCTGATCTCTTAGACGACACTGCATTAAGAACTGTCATTCATAAATACCTGTTATAACCACATGGACAAGGGATTTTTTTGCAAACCTTTGTCGAGCACTACAATACAGAGTTACATTCACAAATGCCACTTGAAGCTTTACTGTGCAAAAAAGAAGCCTTATGTTAACCATGTCCAGAAGCAGCATCGACTTCTCTGGGCTCTGAGGCATCTAGGATGGACCATCACTCAGTAGAAACATGTATTGTGGTCAGACAAATCAGTATTCCAGACCAGCCAGACAGTTATCAGGAACAAATTCAAATGCCAGGCTCTGCTATGGTATGGGGTTGTGTCTGTGCCCTTGGCAAAGGTGATTTACACTTCTGTAATGGCAGCTTTAATGCAGAAAATTGCATTGACATTTTAGAGCATCATATGACCAGTCTGAACATGAATAGGTGTAAAAAAACACTGTGGTATTAAATTTGCATTTTCCATACTTTCCCAACTGTTTTCGTTTTATTTGGGGTTGTATTTTTCACTTAATTGTGGCTTTATTTTCTTAAAACCACAAAGCACCTAGAAGCTAAATAATTTAATATTCAACCAACAGGAGGAAGAGTGACTATTAGCATTGCAAAGTGGTTTTAGTGTTCAGGAAGTCCATTTTGCCCAAATACACTGAGGAGGTTAAAAAGACAAACATTTTCTTAATGATGATAGTGGGAGACTTGTAAAGGATGGTTGCTAATTGCTGAATAGATGCCGCCTCTATTCCAAATTAACCAAATTTAAAAGATAAGCCAAAAGATGAACTTCTTTTCAAATAACTTAAACAAATTGAGCCTTTTGGCAAAAAAATCTCATTGTGGGGTTCAGATCCAGCAGGGCAATGATCTAAAATGTAAATTAAAATCCACATAAAAATGGCCTGATCACAGAATTTAAATAGTACTAGATGCCCCTGTTCTCATCCCTAAATTTCATGAAAAACTGAGACTTTGAGCTGAAGACAAGACTACATAAGAAAATGTTGCTATGTTTTTAGTGTGAAATGATTAATATTGTATCATCTGTATCAAAACTTGCCAAAAATTCAGGAGCTAAAATGTATATACTACCTATTTACTACACATAACACATTAGTTGTATTTTGTAAATTACACCAACCATGGCTGTGGCTGTTTGTCCCTTCCCTGATTGATTCCTTCACACTCCTAGCTCCCCTCAGGTAGCAACCAACTTTATTCACCAATGTCATGCACTAAAGGCCACATGCCCAAATTCCTGTTCTGGCTCATCACTAAGAAATGGAACTAAATCTCCTCCTGTAGAGAGGAAAATGGTAATAATGTGAATTTCCTACATGGCCCCAGCCACCAAAAGCCCCTGGAGACCTCATTTAGACCCAGAGATAAATGGCAGCCAAGACACAGGAGGCAGAAGGAAAAGCAGCAGGCTTGTTGCAAAAAGGTCTCATAAAATGTTTCTCAGTCCTCATTTACAGCTAATATCAGCAAGGCTAAGGCATCAGAGACCAATCTTTTCTAACAATGTATCATTTGTGTAGGGTTTATGGGAAAACCTGTCCTCAACTGACCAAGCTGATCTAGACAAGGCCGATTGATTTGTGTGACAATCAACTATATATGTATGATATCTACTATAATGCTTGTTACTGAAGTGGAAAAAAGTCATTTACAACTCTTGGGTGCTACAACAGGTACAAAAGACAATAAAATTGTGATGTGTCTGGAGTTTTTCGTATCCTGTTTGCTGCAGGATTTTAAGTTGACAAAATACACAGAGGCAGACACACATTACTCACATTATTGTGCATTACTGTGCACAACATTTGCTTATTAAAAGTGGAAAGTGTCCTTTATTTTCTGATCTGTAAATAGCCTGCAGTCATGGCAGGGTTGAAATGTGGACATTATAATTGACTCAATCCTACTCAAATGCAGTGAGAAGGCAAAGGAAATGGAGAATAAAAACAAAGCACTGGAACATATCTTATATACAGTATATGCATGCATGTTTGTATTGCAGGGAAGACAGCTAACTTATTTGTGGTTTTAATTGATCATACTTACGGTTCAGAGAGCATATAATGAATTAAATATTACCTGGAGCACAATTCATATTTATATAGAGCTTTAGAATAAAGCACTATAATGTATCTTGCCCTGACATCTTTTAATTATACCATTACAGAAACGGTATGACTTATAATTATCTAGGGCAAATCTCTCTTTACTATAGAATGTACCTGTTTTTAAAAGGTTGGGGCATTTTGTAAAATTGTCTTCGTTGTCTTAAACCTTTATTTTACTGACAAATGCATAAAGAAATTTCTGTTAATGTACTTGGCTGACCAACCGAAATGTGTACATTTTGTTTTTTGTAATATATAAATATTTTGAATCTGATGCATGCAACACATTCAGAAAAATGGCAAAATAATTAACAGAATAAAAGTAAAAATTTCATAGACTATTTAAGCCACACATTCTGCAATAAACAGGTGAATAGGTAACAAGTTAGGGTATTATTATTGGGTATAATTAGGGTCGTACTAAATCCAGGAAAAAAAAAAAAAAGAAAAGTGCCACATTGTACAGCAGTCATTAAATTACCCTCATAAATTGAATGATAGAATAAATGGAAACTACTATATACACACACACACACACACACACACACACACAGCTGCTTTAGACTTTGACATCCTGGACCACTTGACTAACCGATTGCTAACTGAATTGCCGTAGGATTGCTAGTGTAACAGACTTTTCTGTGGTGTAGTGTGCGGACAATGTTTGATGTACAGTGTATCACAAAAGTGAGTACACCCCTCACATTTCGGCAAATATTTTATTATATCTTTTCATGGGACAACACTATAGAAATAAAACTTGGATATAACTTAGAGTAGTCAGTGTACAACTTGTATAGCAGTGTAGATTTACTGTCTTCTGAAAATAACTCAACACACAGCCATTAATGTCTAAATAGCTGGCAACATAAGTGAGTACACCCCACAGTGAACATGTCCAAATTGTGCCCAAAGTGTCAATATTTTGTGTGACCACCATTATTATCCAGCACTGCCTTAACCCTCCTGGGCATGGAATTCACCAGAGCTGCACAGGTTGCTACTGGAATCCTCTTCCACTCCTCCATGATGACATCACGGAGCTGGTGGATGTTAGACACCTTGAACTCCTCCACCTTCCACTTGAGGATGCGCCACAGGTGCTCAATTGGGTTTAGTCCATCACCTTTACCTTCAGCTTCCTCAGCAAGGCAGTTGTCATCTTGGAGGTTGTGTTTGGGGTCGTTATCCTGTTGGAAAACTGCCATGAGGCCCAGTTTTCGAAGGGAGGGGATCATGCTCTGTTTCAGAATGTCACAGTACATGTTGGAATTCATGTTTCCCTCAATGAACTGCAGCTCCCCAGTGCCAGCAACACTCATGCAGCCCAAGACCATGATGCTACCACCACCATGCTTGACTGTAGGCAAGATACAGTTGTCTTGGTACTTCTCACCAGGGCGCCGCCACACATGCTGGACACCATCGGAGCCAAACTAGTTTATCTTGGTCTCGTCAGACCACAGGGCATTCCAGTAATCCATGTTCTTGGACTGCTTGTCTTCAGCAAACCGTTTGCTGGCTTTCTTGTGCGTCAGCTTCCTTCTGGGATGACGACCATGCAGACCGAGTTGATGCAGTGTGCGGCGTATGGTCTGAGCACTGACAGGCTGACCTCCCACGTCTTCAACCTCTGCAGAAATGCTGGCAGCACTCATGTGTCTATTTTTTAAAGCCAACCTCTGGATATGACGCCGAACACGTGGACTCAACTTCTTTGGTCGACCCTGGCGAAGCCTGTTCCGAGTGGAACCTGTCCTGAACCTGTCCTGGAAAACCGCTGTATGACCTTGGCCACCATGCTGTAGCTCAGTTTCAGGGTGTTAGCAATCTTCTTATAGCCCAGGCCATCTTTGTGGAGAGCAACAATTCTATTTCTCACATCCTCAGAGAGTTCTTTGCCATGAGGTGCCATGTTGAATATCCAGTGGCCAGTATGAGAGAATTGTACCCAAAACACCAAATTTAACAGCCCTGCTCCCCATTTACACCTGGGACCTTGACACATGACACCAGGGAGGGACAACGACACATTTGGGCACAATTTGGACATGTTCACTGTGGGGTGTACTCACTTATGTTGCCAGCTATTTAGACATTAATGGCTGTGTGTTGAGTTATTTTCAGAAGACAGTAAATCTACACTGCTATACAAGCTGTACACTGACTACTCTAAGTTATATCCAAGTTTCATGTCTATAGTGTTGTCCCATGAAAAGATATAATAAAATATTTGCAGAAATGTGAGGGGTGTACTCACTTTTGTGATACACTGTATGTGTTTTCGTACTGAGTGCATTCCATAATCAATGGAAAAGTGTGCTTCTCTACACACGTGGTCATCTCTCTGTTGTCTGTGCTGCGCCTCAAAAGGACAAGCCAGTAAAGTATTCTGCTCCTGATAGTTTGTCTATCAGCAAACTCTAAAGATGCTCGGTTACACTAGGACCGCCTCGTAAAGCAAATTGACCAGTAAATGTAAGGCACTTGAATGAAAACATTAATTCGCTAAACACAAACTGTAAATTTGGAATTTAACAGTAAATTGTATATTACACGGAAATGCTCATTTAGATAGGGCCTTAGGTATAATCCACTAAAGGCTTTGCAAGCACAGGTGGGAAGTAGTTTAACTTGGTAGTTCAACTTTTGTGACACCTATTTACAGAACATTGACATGGAAGCATTGTAAGATGTCTAGGTGGCCTTTCACAAAGTTGCAACATGTAGCAATGTTTTTGAGAGCAGTGGTTTCTTCTGGGTGTCTTCTTCATATTGCATGCATGAACAGAGAGTTCACAGCAGACCCAATGCTGTTACAATTCTATTTTGTTTACCTCATTTAGCATTTACTGTTGTGCAGTTGGGCGGCACGGTGGCTGAGTGGGTAGCAATGTCGCCTCACAACGAGAAGGTCCTGGGTTCGATCCCCAGGTGGGGCGGTCAAGGTCCCTTCTGTGTGGAGTTTGCATGTTCTCCCCGTGTCTGTGTGGGTTTCCTCCGGGAGCTCCGGTTTCCTCCCACAATTCAAAAATCATGCAGTCAGGTTAATTGGAGATATATACAGTAAGTGAATGAGTGTGTGTGTGTGTGTGTATGTGTGTGTGTGTGTGTGTGTGTGTGTATGTATATCTGCCCTGCGATGGACTGGCACCCCATCCAGGGTGTTACTGTGCGCCCATTGAAAAGCTGGGATTGGCTCCAGCACCCCCCCGCGATTGGATAAGTGGGTGAGTGAGTTGTGCAGTTGCAGTATTCTTTATTTTAGAATCTGCCTTTAGAACAGAATTACATTTGCCCACGTATGAATGTCTTTTGATTTTAGACAAAGTCGCTGTGCACCATGTATAAATAGCAATAACCAACTTACTGTTTTACACCCCCCACCCCACCCACAATATCTCAGCTATTATTAAAGAAACTCCCTGAGCTTTTTCACTTTGAAGATTTTACAGAGACAACTGTGGCATGGTTTTCATTTTACAGTGGCTTTAATAAACACAAACTCTATTTTGACACATATGAGTAATATAAACCTGACACTGAACTGTAAAAATAAAAATGATATGTTTGCTACCTGGAGTTTCACAAAAAAAAATTAAGAAATTTCATTTCAGTTTGTTTTCCGTTGCCCAAAATACAGTACAGGTATAAATTCCCTGCAGCATTTCTTCAGTCTTTTTTAGTTATAAAAAGGCTGGATGGACCACTTTTTTTATCTTTCATTAATTTTCAGTGCATCTAGGCCAGTCAGTTGGCATAAATCTCTTCCTACTGTGCTGAAAACTTCAAAATGCACAAACTCAGCAAGGTAATGGTTATTAGGATTCATCACTCTGTGGGATTTTTTTTTTATTGTTATTCAGCATCAGATTAAACAGAGGAAAAAAAACATCAGGGGGGAGGGACAGTACCATTAATCCACTTGTAACCCCTGCACTGTTGCATGCATCTTCTATAGAAGCTTACTTCTTTATGTTTTGTTGTGCACATATGTGTGGTGTAGTGCATGTGTTGGGTTGAAATGTGTTGTAAGAGCAGTGCGGTGCATTCAGTCTATCCTGTGGGATTCTGTGTAGTGTTTAATGTGTGTGTCCCTGGAGATGAAGATTCATTGCTTTAATAAGAACAGTCCCAGACAGGGGAGAGAGGAGCAGGAGCACAATTTGACAGAGCTATCCTTGGAAAGGAGGGTAGTAAGAAGGAGGGGGGTAGTCTTTCTGCTGTCAGAGACTTTGATAGTGGAAAGAGACATAGTCCTCCTTGGACATTCTGCATTAGTTTCATCCCTGCCTCCATCTTTTCTCATTCAGACTTGTCTTCTGCTGCTGGCCATTATTTACAAGCTAATAATAATGTGATGAGTACATGTTTTATGTGTGTTTACATTTGTGTCTAAAACAAAATGATGGTGGAAAAATATGGTATGCATACCCATGAACAACGTTGAATGCATTAATTGTAAAACAGGTTATGTTCAAATTTTTTATCTTACACATGTGTTTGTTAGCGGTTAAGCAACTGGACTAGTAAGCAGAAGGTTAGGAAGACCCCTCCCACTTAGTCAGGTCATTTATTCTACTCAGCAGACACGGTGGCCAATCTGTGTCTGCTGCAGGCACTGCCAATCGTGGCCCCTACATGGCGCCCAGCCGATCGGTAGCAGAGCCGAGGCTCGAACCGGGGTGTTCAGAATCTCGGCGCTGGTGTGCTAGCGGAATATCCCGCTGCGCCACCTGGGCACCTAAATGATGCATTTTTAACATTCTTCCCACATGTGTCACTTATAAGTTTGAACACAGTCATGAACAATTTAGTGTCTCCAGTTCACCTCACTTGCATGTCTTTGGACTGTGGGAGGAAACCGGAGCACCCGGAGGAAACCCACACGGACATGGGGAGAACATGCAAACTCCACACATAAAGGACCGGAGCTCACCTGGGGATCGAACCCAGGACCTTCTTGCTGTGAGGCGACAGCGCTACCCACTTAGCCACCGTGCCGCTCTTGCTTATAAGTACTTACATTAACATTTACATTTTCGGTATTTAGTAGACACTTTCATCCAAAGCGACTTACAGTACTGTGACAGTATACAGTCAAAGCAATTGAGGGTTAAGGGCCTTTATAAAGGGCCCAAAAGTGGCAACCTAGCAGTAGTGGGGCTTGAACCAGTTACTAGTTCTGTACCTTAACATCTAGGCTACAACTTTCCACACTAACTTCAGAAACAATTACGTAATTTGGGAGGTGACTATTGATTATACCCCTGCTAACTAACCACTGTGACACAACAGCAAATTTGGTGGGTGTCTTTTTGCCCCACAAACACTTTATTACATAGTCATAATCTGTAGCTGCGGTCAGTAAACAGGCAGAGTAGTTGTAGGCAAATCCATAATCATACTCCAAAGAACATGGGATGATCTACATGAACACAGGAATAGGACACGAGAACAAAGATTAGGGTCAGGAGCAAGAATCAGGAACACAGACCTGTAACATCATGTAACAGGAATGGGACATGATGAAGAAAGAACACAATTTAACAAATCTTGAGCTTTCTGTATGTGTAAAGCACAACAATACTTAGCCAGGACCACAACATACACAATGGGTACTTCACATTAATTACGGAGTGATGGAGAACAGGTGAACAGATGAATACAGGATGTGGGAACAGACATAAAACAATGTGAACATGAAATGTATGTGCAGCATAACAGTGCTGTAGGGAAGAGCAGGGAGAATGTTATACTGTTATACTTGCAAACAACTGACCATCTGGCATTATGCTACATTCATCCAAGTGCTCTATTGACATTAAACAATTTGGTGGATGCACAGCTTTTCTCCTAAAAAACTTGAAACAGAACAGTCTTAAAACCTATTTGAACTCTATAGTCAACCACTAAGCAAAGCATATTGGCACATTACGTCATTCGCATTGTTAGATTACAAATGTTTTTGGGCATTCAGCACTAGAACAGAATGAACACATTGAACATTCACAGAACTGCTGGGCACAGTGTTCAAAAAATGTTACCATCATTCCTACATTGATAAAAATGACCTTAAATAAATTAAACTGGGCACTTCTTCGTTTGTGCACCTCAAGGATCAGCATCAGGATGCCACTCAAATACTGTGTGTTTCAGGTCTCTCCGATGCTAACATGACTTAGCTTGCTGATTTGGCAAAAGATATTTTCTGAACAGCTGAACTGTCCTTAAAACAAAATCTGCCGGTTTCTATCTTTAGGGCAGTTCAGCTGCTCAGGAAACATCTTTTGCCAAATCGGCAAGCTAGATCATGCAGGCATCAGGCCTTAAGCATCTCTCCATGGACACACAGCTGCGTAGCTTCCCTTTGGGTGAGATGTACACCGTCTCCTTCAGTCAGAACAGACTTAAAATAGGCCAGCGATTGCAACGTCTGCAATATAGAGCCAGGCAGACAGAGGGCTTTGGATCTCATCGTCTCCTTATTTACAAAAACATTTAAAACTGTTATTGGACTTCACCATGTCTGATGTCTAATGACTAAAATATGATCAAGTACAACCCCAAAGATCGGCACGGCGGCTCGGTGGGTAGCATTGTCACGTGTGTGTGTGGGTTTCCTGTGGTAGCTCCAGTTTCCTCCCACAGTCCAAAGACATGCCAGTGAGGTGAATTGGATTGATGAATCTTGTGTAAGCAGTAACTACCTGTTCTGTTATGAATGTAACCACAGTGTGTAAAACACGATGTTAAAATCCTAATAAATAAAATGTACAACCCCAAATCAGAAAAGTTTTGGAAAAAAGTTGGAAACATGAAAATTATAAAAACAAAAGCACATTTCATTTGTTAATATCTAATGCCATTTTACTGTGCAAAAAAAAAAAAACCTTAAGTTAACTATGTCTAGTGGTGACGTATAGTTTTCTGGGCTCAGAGGCATCTGGGATGGACCATCACACAATGGAATTGTGTATTGTGGTCAGACAAATGAGCCTTTCAGATCTTTTCTGAAAGAAATGGACACTGTGTTGTCTGGACTAAGATGAAAAGGAGCATCCAGACTGACATTAGCAACAAGTCCAAATACCAGGGTCTGTCGTGGAATGGGGTTGTGTTAGTACACTTGGAAAAGGTATTTTACACTTCTGTGATGGCAGCAACAACACAGAAAAGTACATTAAGATTTTACAGCAACATATGCTGCCTTCAGGACATCTTTTTCAGGGATGACTATGCATTTTTCAACAAGACAATGCAAAACCACATGCTGCACACATTACGAAGTCATGGCTGCGGAAGAAGAGGGTACGTGTCCTGACCTGTCCCCAATAGAGAATGTGTGGAAAATTTGGAAATAAAAAATGCAACAATGACAACACGGTATTTCTGCACACCTTAAGATGTGTTTGCAGGAAGAATGGGACAAAATAAGACCTGAAACACTTTCATCGCTTGGTATCCTCAGTGCCAAAACAAGTGTTGTGAGAAGAAATGGCAACATTACGATGTGGTTAATGCTTTACTGTCTTACTTTTTTTGGAATGTGTTGCAGGCAGATCCACATACTCTAGATCTGCATGTGGGATTAAGGATTAGGATTGCGAGCTGGATTACTAGGCTAGAGGAAATAACTGTCCACTCCTCTCCCTGCATGATGAAGCACTGATTTGTTTGACTGTTTTTGGCTTCTGTCCTTTACTCTTAAAACACAACATCACACATTCACAGGGTTTGTGAAATAGATTCCTGATTTGAAAAGTAGGCAAGGGTCAGTATTTACAATTTAACACATACAAGGAGCATTGTTTTTAGAACAAGTGCTTTCAAAATGATCCATCTGTATGAGTGAGACTTTTTCAAATCCATTTATTTAATTTTACTCAGACACAAAGGATTTAGAATAGCCAGTTTACCTTCTAGGAAGGTGGGAAATAATCAGAGTACCTAAAAGAAGGTCCTAGTTTCGATTCCCAGGTGGTGTGGAGGTCTGTGTGGTTTTTCTCTGGGAGCTCCGGTTTCCTCACACAGTCCAAAGACATGCAAGTGAGGTGAATTGGAGATACGAAATTGTCTATGACTGTGTTTGATATTAAACTTGTGAACTGATGAATATTGTGTAACTAGTAATTACCTGTCCTGTCACGAATGTAACCAAAGTGTGTAAAACATGGCGTTTAATTCCTAATAAATAAATAGACCTGTGTAGCAAAGCCACCCTACCAGCAGACAGTTTTTGGGTCTAGTAAATAGTTTAGATGCACATCTGTGGTTGAGTGACAGCACATTTATTGAGATGGGCATATTTTTCTTTCTTCAGGTGGATGCTGCCATGCCATTCGGGTGCCTTGCCCTGCGTGATGGGCGGACATACCACAGCCTGTCAGATATCACCGAAAAATATGAAATCGGACAGGTCTTAAAGGCGTAAGTGTCAAATCATTTATCCTGTGAATGGAAAGCTGCCAGTTACAGGCTAATAACCTCATTGCAGTAAATATCCCTGGATGGGCATTCATGCCTCTTTTAGTAGGTAGTAATTCAAAGTAAGATCCTGTGAGCAGCAAGTTATGTGACTGTTGTTTATGCAGAATGTTTCAATCATATTTATATGAGTTGTGCAGCACTAATCGAAGTTAACCTTGCTAATTTAGCACATGGAACTGTTTTCTCTGCAGAAAGGAGTTTTGTGAGCTGTGTCTGATAAAGGAACGACAGACGAGCAAGGTTTACGTGTGCAAGAAATTCCTCAAGAAAGATGGAAGAAAAGTGCGGAAGGCTGCCAAGAACGAGATCCTGATCCTGAAAATGTACGGGCTAATTAGAAATGTCACCAGCGGATGATGGAAGTGGGTATAAAAGTGACAGACAGAATGACACAGAAGGTAGAGATGGAGGGATATCATTTGTTCAGAGTAGGACAGGGAGAGTGAGACTAGAGATAGAAAAAGAATAGGACTTATTATCAAGGAGCGAAGAAGGAGGGCTACCTTTTATTTTAGCAATAATTCGCCTAGCTAGCCGAGAGCACTTCTGAGATCCGGGTTTGAAAATCAGGGGTGCTCTCAGCTGACCGGGCGAATTGTAAGGCCGGGCGCATGTTATTTGAAATCTTACAGTGGATTTAAACCCCTTGACTTCTTGAATTCAAACCCCCTTTACTTTATTGGTTTGTGAATTTAATATTGAATGGTTTTAATGACTATTTTTACACAAAAATCTACTGTACATAATAATTAAAAATCTAATTAATGAATTAATTATTAATTAATTAAAAATCAAAAACTGAAATCTCTTATTCACAAAGATATTCAAATCTATGATTAGACACTTCAAATTGTGGTCAGGCGTATCACTTTTGCTCCAGTTTTTCTCGAGATGTGTCCAGCACTCAATTGGAATTCACCTATTGGAATTTGAACTGATTGAACACAACTTGGCTAACATCTGGATCTATAAAGGCACACAATTTACACTACATTGTACGAACAAAAACAATGACTATTAAGTTTGTGGATCTCTGCTATTAAATTGTGGCATTTATCGATCAGAGAAAAAGTTATAAAACTTATGGTGGTCTAAATTATTTTTAAATGAAAGAAGCATGGCACAAACTTGAAAGGGCTTGGACAGGGACGTAAGAGAGAATCCAGTGCTGTGCAGAAATGGGAGAACATGTTGGATGGACAGTAACATCCAACATGGCAATAATATCCATTCAAAATCAAAACCACAACACAATGAAGTGTGCAATCTGATTTCTGAATACTGAATACAAATTGTCAGTAGGGCGGCAAAGTGGCTCAGTGGGTAGCACTGTCGCCCTACAGTAAGAAGGCCTTGGGTTCGATTTCCAGGTCTTTTCTGAGTTTGCATGTTCTCCAAAGACATGCAGTCAGGTTAATTAGAGATACTAAATTGCCAGGTATGTCTGTGTGTGTTTGCCCTGTGTATCTTAGCTTTCGCCCAGTGAATCGGACCCACGTAACCCTGAATAGGATAAAGCAGTGGATGACACAGACAATTAATGAAATAATAATTGTCAGAGTTCCTTTGTGGCTGATTTATTAATTAATGGCAAATGAACCCACTATAACTTACCTGTCCAGCTGTGCAATCATAATTGCCTTTTCTATTATTTTCAGCACTTGAAATAAAAAAGTAATGAATAGGTTGGAACAGTCAGTTTGTCTAGAGAGACACTGAGACAGATAATGGGTACAAGCAAAAGCTAATCAGTTAAGAAAACCTTTAAGTTCTTGCAAAAGGAACTAGCTGCTTCGGTGAACACCTTTCTCCATTCTGAGTACATCAGGTTGCTATATTTGAAACACTTCTTTTCATCACATTGAAAATAAAGTAAATATTTACCTTGACCTCTTCCTTTCAGGGTCGACCACACAAACATTCTGAAGCTAATAGATGCATTTGAGACCAGAAAAGAGTTCTACATCATCCAAGAGCTGTGAGTCTGCCCTCTGTGCTTCTGTGATCCCACGTGGCATGCAGAATCTCAGACTAATCTCCCATCAGTCCAGTATTGAATGTTTGTCCTGTGTGTGTGTTCCATTTGTATAAGGATTGCATTGTACAGCTGAATAGCATACTTGGATTAAATGGGCTCATATATTGAAGATGGGGTTAGTGATTTTTAAGTAACTTGGTGGCAGGTCCATGGCCTCTACTGAGGCATCTGTACTCTGGGTAATGTGTTTCTGTGTTGAGCTGGGTGATTTATTCTTCATTATAGGGTGCTTGGGTGATGTGGTGGTCTATTTACCATACCGCTTAGATCCAGGCTTAAATCTCAGCAATGCGATCAGCCGGCCAGGCGTCTACACAGACGTAGTTGGCTGTGTCTGACTGGGGTATTCCTGACTAAATTAATTAAATGTAACATATTAATAGCTATACAAATGCTTAGCGTTCTCTTTGTTATAATCATTTAAATAAACAGTTGAAGCAAGAAAGGTTAAATCATTGATTGATTGATTCATTCATTCATTGCATCCTGGTCAGGGTTGAGGTTGGTCTAGTTCATTGGGCAAAAAGTAAGAAACCCCCCCAGACAGGTTGCCAATTCATCACAGGGCAGACACACACACACACACACACACACATTCAAACAGACACTCTAACTTAGGGCAATTTCAACAGAAGGAGCTGCCCCCTCCTCTGTGCCCCCTCTGTCAGCCAGAATGGCACTGCAGAAGGACATGACTCTTAACATGGCTCACTGCCGAACTTCTTCTGCAGCTGCCATGTGACAGATGTGCTTTGTACTTTAATTGGAGCAGATTAATGAACATGATTAAAATGATCAAAATATTAAAAACATCTAAACGTCTAACTTTTATAATTGTGTCCTCACTGTTTGGTAACTGCTGTTCTTGATTTGGTGCTAATTTTGGCACTTAATAGAAACTTTTATTTAATGTGATTTACAATTTTGGCTGTTGACAATCCAAGCAATTGATGGTTAAGAGACTTTGCTCAAGGACTCAGTGGCAACCTGACATGGCTGTGGTTTCCAGTCTTCCAGCTTTTACTCCGGTAGCTTGAACACTGTAGTACCGCTGCCCTGTTGAGTACTATGCCATATTCTACTTACATGTTAATCCTACCACCAAAATGATATGATAGCTTTTATAAAGGAAAGGCATAGACAGTTATTTGAATGTGCTGCAATGAGACTTTATGTAATACCTAATACAAAAAAGGGAATGGTACTTTATCATAATTTACCAAGTGTGTGTCTGTGTCTTTCTCGCAGGGCCACAGGTGGGGATGTATTTGATTGGATTCTGGATCAGGGAAACTACACCGAAAGAGATGCTGCTAACGTAATACGCCAGGTCCTAGAGGCAGTGGCTTACCTCCACTCGCTCAATATAGTCCACAGAAACCTAAAGGTGGGTTTCTTTGTGGACACCTGACCATAAGGTTGTGGTCATACAGTACCAATGTCCATTAGCATTAATTAATGTGGATTTTTCCTATTTTGTGGCTATAACAACAGGAGTGTGTCTTGAGAAATGTATGCCTGGTCACAGAAGTTTGATGAAATAGCCTGGCTCACAGTCAATCTTTTAGTTCATTTCAAATATGTTGAATAGGGTTGAGGTTGGGCTGGAGTTATACCATTTATTCATTCAGTGTCTGTTTTTCCTCTGCATTATCCTGTAAAGGCATGGTGGGATTCATTAGGAGAAAGGCAGGAAGCGCCACTGACAAGTCGCCAGTCTATTACACACACACACACACACACACACAGTTATATTTTTGGCACTTAGCAGATGCTATTTTTATTCACAGCGACTTACAGTACTGTGACAGTATACTGTCCAAGCAATTAAGGGTGGGGCTTGAACCAGCGACCTTTCGATTGCTAGTCCAGTACCTTAATCGCTAGGCTACAACTGCTCACACACACTTTTAGTAGCTCCAGTTTTAATATTTTTACATTAACATTTTAAGCAATAAGCAGACACTTTTATCCAAAGCGACTTTCAGTACCGTGACAGTACATACACAGTCTAAGCAATTAAGGGTTAAGGGCCTTGCTCAAGGGCCCAACAGTGGCAACCTAGCAGTGGTGGGGCTTGAACCAGTGACCTTTCGATTGCCAGTCCTGTACCTTACCCGCTAGGCTCCTACTGCTCCTACTACTAGTTAGTAGTTGTGATTGGCCTGACTGCATGTCTTTGGAGCACCTGGAGGAAACCCATGCAGACTGAACTCCACACAAAAAAACCTACACAGACATGCAAACTCTATACAGAAAGCACCCTGATTACCCAGCTGGTTGCTATGCACTGCGCCACCGGGGGTCAGACATGCATGAAAGAACTTTCCCTGTTGCCAGAGAGTATTTTTTTCAATTATGTATTTGATTGAATGACCTGTTAAATTCAGTAATTAGGAAAGGTGTCCACATACTCAAAACTGCATAATATACGTTTGCATGCCACCTTCTGCTCTGTGTTGTTTTTATTTGCTGGGTTTGTTTCCTTTTTCTTGCATTACGATTTTATTGTTGTTGACATTATATGTGTTTACTTAATTGAATGTCTTTGCTAGAGTCAGTTTGGAGGATGTGATACTCAGTTTTGTAGAGTCAGTTGATGTGAATCATTAGTTTAGAGCTTTGTGTGTGCTGTGTGTGCCCCCCGCGCAAACAGAATCCTTAGCCTGGTTTGACTCATAAAGCTACACAACCATGACATAACAGATGGTCCCTTTTAGTTATTGTTAATGGGCTACATGAATGTGAGTAGAATACATAGTAGTATGGCTTAATAGCCTTGATCCATCAGTAGTCATTCACTGTAACTGCTTTTTCTGCTGAGGAGCTAAACGCGTTTTTCCAGTGCCCTCTAGTGCACCGTCGCATTCTAACCGCTCCTGTGCTTTTTTGCTTTTAATGGGACTGCTTTGTGACCCACCCAGCAACCTCACAACTCACCCTGTCCGTTACTTTTCCAGTTCAGTACTGTAGATTGTAGTGCATATTTAACTAAATGTTAGGCTTTTGTTTCATTTAAAGATTAACTTTGAATCATCAGGAGCTCAAAATAAAAAGAACACACACTCTGAAAGCTCACTCACTCACTTCTCTGACCACTTATCCAATCAGGGTCACAGGGGGGTGCTGGAGCCTATCCCAGCTTTTCAATGGGTGCAACACACACAGTAACACCCTGGACAGGGCGCCAGTCCATCGCAGGGCAGACACACATATACACACACACGTACACTCACCCATTCACCTATAGGGCAATTTAGTGTCTCCGATTAACCTGACTGCATGTTTTTGGACTGTGGGAGTAAAACCGGAGCTCCCGGAGGAAACCCACGCCACTCTGAAAGCTTTAGTTATTATTTTTAAACATTTTATAAGTACGATTTTTCATTAAAACCTCATAAACTGGGCCTTTAAGTTTGAGATTGTTTTTGTAATTCTGGAATGTTCCCATAATAAGACAGTGAAGTATTGCATCAAGATTAAATACAGTAAAAGTTAAAACATATGCAAAACATTTATAAATATTCTGAGCTGTCTGAAATTGCATCTCTTTATTACAGCTGGAGAACCTGATGTACTACACAGAGAATAACCACAACAAAGTGGTGCTGCGGGATTTCTACTTGTCCAGGTTTGAAAATGGCTCCATCACTGAACCCTGTGGCACACCAGAGTACTTGGGTAACTACACAAACTCTCAGATGAACATGTATTATTTATCGCATGTCTGAGTATGATGTCTGTGCTTATGGATGCTTCTGTCTTTTTTTCAGCTCCAGAGGTGGTGGCTCGACATCGATATGGAAGACCAGTGGACTGCTGGGCTGTTGGGGTCATCATGTTTATGCTGTAAGCTTGCGTATAATATAAACACGCTACTGAAAGGAATGTAAAGCCTAAATACTAAATGGTGGTGATCCAGTGCTGATTCTAGAACAATACGTATAATTAGAGTGTCCATGTGTTTATTACATTGTCTGTGAACTAACATTTAAAACAATTACAGTGGGCAAACTGGTAACTTAACCAAAGGAAAACCTGAACATTTAAATCAATAAAATATATGGTTCAACTAAATGCCCACCAACATGCATCCGATCATAATAAGGTTGTGTCTGTACCGGCATCTCTGGAGAAAGCTTCTTAACCTGCATGGTGGCATTCTGCTGCACACATAAGATACTGCATACGGCTGCTGCAGAGTATGCATATTAATGAGATTTAAGACATTCACTATATGGCCAAAAGTATATGGACAACCTTCTAGTGATTGCATTTCAGCCACACACATTATTGACACGTGTATTAAATCTATGCTATTATATAAATGATATACTTTCATCTTTGTGGAAACAATTTGGGCAATGCCACTTTCTGTTTCAACAGCATCGATACCCTGGGCACAAAGCAAGGTCCATAAAGACATTGACAAGTTTAGTGTGGAGAATCTGAAATAGCCTGCACCGACCCCTGACCTAACCCCCCTTCGAAAGCTTTTGGATGAAATAGAATGCTGATAGTGAACTAGGCCTTCTTGTCCAAAATCAGTGCTTGACAACAGACAGACAACAAATGTTAAGCTACATAAATATTAATCTTTATATAGTATATAAAGCTATATAGCACGTTTGTTTGTTTGTTTATTAGGATTTTAACGTCATGTTTTACACTCTTTGGTTACATTCATGACAGAAACAGTCTTTACTCATTACACAAGATTCATCAGTGCACTACATTATATCAAACACAGTCATGGACAATTTTGTACATCCAGTTCACGTCACTTGCATGTCTTTGGACCGTGGGAGGAAACGCACACAGACACGGAGAGAACATGCAAACTCCACACAGAAAGGACCCGGACCGCCCCACCTGGGGATCGAACCCAGGACCTTCTTGCTGTGAGGCGACAGTGCTACCCACTAAGCCGCCGTGCCACCCTATATAGCACATTTGTGTGCGCACATGTGAGCACATGCACAGACAGACACATATGCACCTCTTTGCAAATTCATCCTCACATTTATTTATCTTTGCACTGTAGACCACTTTATAATTTATACTTTACAATTTATACCAACTTTACAATGTGTACCAAATTACATCTCCAGATGTACCCACATGCCCTGCTGTTGTAGTGTGTTGTTATTATGCTGGTACGTTTGTATACTGTGAATCTTTGTAGTTTGTAGTGTGTACTACTACTTTTGATGTACATAACTAGCTACTGAGGCTTTAATTTCCTTCGTCATCTGAAGCTTCATCCCACGTCCTGCTGGTAGGTTCGTTTTAGCGGATATTAATACTCCAACCACAAAAGAAGTTTGCAGGCCAGTTTGCAGTTTTTCCTCCTCATCTGTATCGATAATGGTCAAACTGTTTCATGATTAATTTGATAAACAATTTGATGACCAGAATGCCCTAACAGCCCAGTACCACTGTAATTTTAGGTTGTCAGGAAACCCCCCTTTCTATGACGAGACTGAGGAGGAGAACACAGACATGCACAATCGCATCATTTTTTGTCGGATCGTTGCTGGAGACTATGAGTTTGACACTCCTTACTGGGATGACATCTCACCTGCAGGTATGCAGACTGGAATAGTTTTGATAATCCTATTAAAAATGTATATAAAATATAAATTCCTGTCTTTTTTCCTGATTTATTTCACCTACTCTTATAGCTAAGGAGTTGGTGTGCAGGTTGATGGAGGTTGACCAGATGCTACGAATTACGGCTCAAGATGCCCTGTGGCATGAGTGGTGAGTGGCATCTAGAATACTTACATTATCGTATTGATCAGTAATACAAATCAGTGATGCAAAACTTGTGTGTTTCATGCGCCACATTGTTTACATGCATTTGACAGGATTTCAGGAAATGGAGCCTCAGAAAAGAACCTGAAGGATGGTGTGTGTGCCCAGTTTGAGAAGAACTTTGCCAAGGCCAAGTGGAGGGTAAGAAGGCCCGACTTCATAAATCCGTCTCGGTGGCTCTGCAGATTTGTAACTTGGTGTACTTGTGTAAACAACATCGTAAATTATAAGAATGTCAAGGGCAGTTGTGATGAGGTTGTGCATGTCAGAATTTTTGGTGATTAGTATGACTAACGGTTCTGATTCCTTTGTTAATTGTTTCCTTTTCTCACATGGGATACTCAGGAGCTGAAGGTACTGTTATTATGTCAGACAGGAAAAAGGATTGACTCTTTTCTTAGCCCTGACAATCAGACTTAAATGCACATATTTCCTCCAGCAAAAAAAGATTTAAATACCTACACCTGCAGTTTCCATGTTCTTGCATTCTGACAGCTGTCAGTTTAAGGAAATATGGAGTTTAAGCCTGATTGCTGAAAAGGGTCTCTCTCTTTTTTTGACCTACTTCTGTCTGGACACTAATATGTGGCAAATCCTTCACTACCAAGCTGCTACTCTATGCCTCCAGTCATACGCAGTCCAGCTCTATACCCACACTTAATGTCCTCAACCCGCCAACTAACATCAAACTAAATTGTCATTGTAATGTCACATCTTTGTAAAAGTTGCTGTCATGTGTTTGTCTGTTCGATTAGTGACCAGAAAAAAGTGCACATGAGGTGACAGTAAATGCATCACTCATTTTCTTGCAAAGCAAATCCATAATAAATGCTTACAAATGTAGGCACAGGCTACATTCACAGGCTTATCCAAAATTCCTTTGCATCCTTTGCACTTTTACCAACCAAAAGAGTATAATCAACAACACAATGTCCTGTAAACATTTCAGAAGAAATGAACACCAATATTTTTCTCCCTATTCTGTTTGATGCACTTGTGTCATTTTCCCATTTTCCTTTGTGGGGGACAGCACACTGCTTAGCCACAATGCAAATCTTGTTCGTCGTTTTTCAAACATAACTGACAGGTCTTTTAACATCAAGCTTATTTCAAATGTATTGTTATAAGACAGAGGTTGCACACTGTCTTTGGCAATCTGTTTATTTTTTAACTCTTTTAACTGAGTATTATTAAACTGAGTTACATTGTTTGTAATGTGTTCTATGAAAACCACGTATCTGCCAACTTATCAGCATTCTAGATTACATTCAAGGTAACAGGCTGTTTTTTTTAGCCTGTTACACAATTCCTTTCACTCCTGCATTTTAAATCAGTACAATAAAAAATGTGTACATCTGTTCTACTGTTTAGTATGGCAGTGTGCAATTTGTGACGGAGGCTGTTTATATCACAGCTTTTTGTAATGGGGTGGAGCACGACTTGCCACTGGGGTGCCAGGTGAAGCCTGTGGCTAAACAGCCAGGATGGGGGAGAGGAAGGATAACTAAATAGGTGAAAATGCAGAGAATTAAGGTATAATGAGGTGCAGAGACTGCCAATTACAGAAACTGGCACTGTCTGTCATCTATTATCTGTGGAAGGAGCTAAAAATGACTGTGTACCAACGCTCCCCATCCAACCTGAGGAGCTTGCAAAGGATATGCCAAGAGGAATGGGCAAAAATTTCCAGAAACAAGTGTGCCAAGCTCGTAGCTTCTTTCCCAAGATGCCTTGAAGCTGTAATTGCTGCCAAAGGTGCATCAACCAAGTTTTAGGCTAAGGGTGTGTAACCCTTAAATAAACAATTTTGTCAGTAAAATAAAATTGCATATTTTCTAAACCCTGTTTTCACTTCATAATTATTGATGATTGTGTGTAGATGTTTGAGGCATAAAAAGAACCCAATCTATTATCGAATGAGTCTGTAACGTAATAAAATGTGGAGTGGGTGAAATGGGTGTGCAGACTTTCCGGCTTGACTGTAACTGTGTTCCAGATCCATTAATGTAGTTCACCTTGTGCTGCCACCAGTTTTCACATTAACTGTAAAGAGATTGTTAAGCTGCTTACAAAATGCCATAACAATAGAAGGGTCCTTGACTGAAAAAAAAACACTTTACCCCTCACATCAATTACTATTCAAGTAGTTTAGTGTGTCCTGTTGAGTTTCTGCTCATTTGTCCTTGCACTGTTTTTCAGAAAGCGATCCGAGTCACTACATTCATGCAGCGTCTTCGTGCCTCCGAGATGGGTTCTACAGAAGGGACGACGGAGAGACAGGGGGACGGAGTCAAAGCTGATGGAGGAGAGAATGAATCTGCAAGTTTGTCCCATGAGGTAACATTGGAAAACACACCGGTTGACAATCCAGAGGAAAAAACAGCACAAAATGAAATTGACACTCCTTCATTCTCTGAAACAACAAAGCCACTTGACCAAATTGATTCGTCAACCCAAACGCAAGAGGAGAAGGAGGACAAGACGAAGAAACCAACTGCTGATGGCTCTCAGACAGCAGCAGGTGCTGTAGGCCAGGTCAAGACTTCAGTAGGAGCGGGTCAGAAACTTAACTCTACTGTGACCACCAAATCCACTGACTATCAGAGAAACAACCTCACCACAGAAACAGACAAAAAAGCAAGTCCTTCTGACATTCCAAACCAGCATAAAACGGCTACAGACGTACCTCTGGATCATGGTACCGCAGTTAGCAGTCCGTCTTTAGAGAAGGAACAGTCAGGAATTAAGGTAGCGGCAGCAGGAAAACAGATGTCTCCTGGTAGCTGGTGTCAGACCCAAATTCCGGAGGCCGTAGCAGAGAGGCAAGTAGTTTCAGGGATGGTTGGAGAGATTAGTCTGATAGACAGAGAGGCTGACGGAGAACTAGCAGAGAAGTTAGGAATGCAAGTGCCAACCAAAGTAAGTTCATCAAGCTCCAAGGGCCAAAACAAGACCGTGTATGTGCAGGAGAAAAAGGATTTAGGTCAGGGTGCTTCTTGTGGGAATCCATTCTGCTCTCCTTACTCTGTTAGCACCGGGGGAGGACGCCAGTGCCAAAATGGATAGCGCGATCGAAGAGATCGAAAAGCAAATGGCGGCTGTGCTTGAGAGGATAGAAGGGGACATGCCCTCATTATTGGGGCAGATCAGGGACTGTCCTGAGAGCCTGCCGAGGGCAAAAAGTGCCCAGTCTTCTCCCTCATTCGGCCACCGCTCCTATCAGCATCATTCCACCCCACCACCTCTCCCTACCACCCCACGGCCAGCCATGCCCTCTTTACCGCACCTCACCATTCCTCCACCCTCCTATCCACCTCCAAACCCGCCCACCCATAGCCAAAGTCACAACCAACCAGCCAATGAGCAGGATTAAAGAGGAGGCCGTTGACAACAGCAGTTGTGAGTTGAGTTCTGGCTGCAAAGGGCTTACGAATCTTATCTGAGTGAAAGGAAAGAGAAGGAACTTTAAAAAGAGAAGTACAACTAATTTAGAAACAAGTCATGAATGTCTAAGTAGCAGCAAAGTTGAACGCTGTACAAAGATTTTTAAAACCTAAATTACAGAGTAGCTTTGTTTTTCTTTGCATTTATTTGAGTCATGACCAGCTGCATATGTGCATCTAGCTGAAAAGGGACAATTATGTGTCTGAGGCTTTTGGGACTGTTATGAACACAAAATTATAGTGTAACCTTCATATATGTGCATGTTTTACCATAACTTGTATTCACCACATAACAATAGACTTTTATCTGAGGCCACTGTCTAATATAGCTGTGAATCTGATAGCAAATGGTCATGGGTGCAAGAACAAAGAAACCCATTGGAATTTCTTTTTGGACTTCCACATTTATGACACATAACACATGGTCTGATTTAAATCCAGGCCATAATAATAGACAGCATTTTAACTCATTTAACTTATTCTGATTATGACATTGTGATATTGATCTTTTTCACCTCCTTCAGCATTGCAAGTTGTGTTTTTGGTAGGATCTATGCAGGACACACTTCATGTTCTTATATTTAAAGAATCTGTCCGGTGTTGGATGAATTCTGATCTAGCTTTATGAATCTCAATGAAGAAATTCTTCCAAGATCTCTAAATCTTTCTTCAGAGGAGCAGACTCAGACTTGATATATCCTTTTAGTGAATCTTTACAGCCAATATCCTATCTACTTTCATTAGAATGCCTTTATTTGACATATACAGTATACATATACAAGTGTACAGTACAACAAAATTCCTTTTTCGCATATCCCAGCTTGTTTGGAAGCTGGGGTCACAGCACAGGGTCAGCCATTGTACGGTGCTCCTAGAGCAGAGAGGGTTAAGGGCCTTGCTCAAGGGCCCGACAGTAGCAGCAACAACAGTGGCAGCATGGCAGAGCTTGGATTTGAACTCTCAACCTTTTGATTGATAGTCCAAAGCTCTACCCACTAGGCTACCATTGTCCCAATTAATCAGAATCCTGACTTTTGGAGAAGTTTAAAGCCTGGTGAATTTTGTCCCTCCTGCCATATGGACTGTAAATAATTCATTTTTAAGTTCATACCTACAACTGTATTGAAGGAAGAGTATTTATGAGACTAAGTGACGGGAGGTAGCTTCCATGGTGGCTCCCTCTTTAAAGGTGGCTCCTTTTTAAAATGTACTAATATGGAGGAGGTGGGTGCGAGGATTCAGAAAGGAGGAGAGAAAGGAATTATGGCTAAATATACAGGCTGTCAATAAATAAAGGGTTCACAACTTTATGTATGTTTACCTTATACATATAACACCTGTATAGACTTGTAAAGTGTTGTATATAGTTAAACCTGTATAAAAATACATGGACATACAGCAGTGTGAAAAGGTTATTACCCCTTTATGATTGTACTTGTTATTGCATATATGTCACACATGTTTTTTAGATCATCAGACTACTCAAAGAATGTCGTAGAGTCGGATGTGTGCCACAAAACATTCCTCATACCAAAATACAACCACCACTGGCCTGAACTGTTAGCACAGGCTGCTCATGCCAAAATCTGACCCGTCTGCATGTCGCAGCAGAAATCAATAAGGCAGTTGTAGCCTAGTGGTTAAGGTACCGGACTAGTAATCGAAGGTTGGGCCCTGGAGCAAGGCCTTTAACCTTCAATTGCTTGAACAATATATACTGTCACAGTACTGTAAGTCGCTTTGGATAAAAGCGTCTGCTAAATGCTTTAACAGTCCAGTTTCAGTGAGCCTGTGCCCACTGTAGCCAGTGGCTACCACTTCTTTGTGTTTGGGATTAGGATGAAATGAGGTTTTCCATATAAAGTGGCAATATACAGGGTTCTGTATAAAGTGGAAAAAAGTGTATATCAGTCTGGAAAGAGCTACAAAGCAGTGTCTAGGACTCTAGGTCTCCACTGAACCACAGTAAAAGCAAATCATTTCAAAAGATAAAAATTTGGAAAAGTGGTAAATCTACCCAGGAGTGGTCAGCCCGCCAAAATTTCTCCAAGGGTGCAGTTATAACTCTATTCATTTCTGCTAACCAGTTCTTGTTGTTAGAGAACAATCATCAATGTTCAGTAACACTGTTCCTTAAATAAATAAAATTCTGTTTTCTAAAATTGGTTGTTTTATTGCTTAAGTTATTTCAAGTATAACACAGTTTTGTTGAATGATCTAAAATTAATGAGTGTGCCATAACAAATGAGATTTCAAAAAATGTCAGTTCCTTTTTTTTACACCTCTGTATATTCTTGTATATATTTTCATTACCGGTTACTCTAATATAATCATCAGTTTTGCTAATAGTGTACCAGTGTGATGACACTAAACGTGCAATTTAGGCTAACATTTACACACAACATTTGTTAAAAATAGCAGATTAGGTGCACATCATAATGGAAAAAATATTTTGATTATTTTTAAACATATGTGTTGAGGTAGCTATTTATTTCTTTATTTATTGTTGTATAGTTTATCCTGCACTAATCATTTCGACAAGCGTTTCTACTCTATTAAGTAATTAGTAGAGATCCTGGGAGGCAAAGCTTACTTTTACCTTGTTGTTGAATTGTGATTTTTCTTTTTGTCTTATTACAAGATTCTTTTTTATGAAATGTATTATATTTATAATATAATCAACCAAACTGCCATGCATCTAAATGTTCTTCTAAACACCCCGCTTTTATGTGCTGCTTATTTCATATATTTTGTTGTAGTTGTGTGAATATTCTTCTATGCTAATTTTGCACTATATCTGCATATATATTTCAATAAATACATTATATAACACCACCATTATTGTCTGTTCTTTTTACTGTTAGCTTACTCTTGGGAGGTAGTAGTGTAGTGTACTCCTAACATTGCTAATTATCTAAATCCCCCCACTATTTAATTGTTATCTAATTAAAACACATAGTATGGCTCAAAATGCCATCATTTGCTAAGTGATGAACCTGATAGTAGAATGAAATAGACTATCACGGCTACAGTGGCTGTCAACAATTGACAGTATTCATACAGGATCTGTTAAAAAATCACAGTGCAAATCAATTTAATATACAATTAAGTTAGTAACCAGGGGGAAGGTTTTTACAGTTACTGAAAATGTATGCATTAATCCTGCATTTTAACATGCAGTCATTGAATTCTTACTAGTGATGAGAACTATGCCAAGCCAGTTTAGCTCCAAAGCAGAGTTTTTATATTAAGAATTCAATTTAAACCATTTTTATTTCTTACTAGTAAACATACACTTAGTTTTCATTAAGACATTGAGACATTTTGTAAAATGCATTAAAACAGTATTCATTGTGCGGGAAACACACCAGTCCATCATTTACATTTACATTTTCAGCATTTAGCAGACGCTTTTATCCAAAACGACTTACACAGTGAGCAATTGAGGGTTAAGGGTCTTGCTCAGGGACCCAACAGTGGCAACTTTTTTTTGTGGTGGCGGGGCTTGAACCGGCAACCTTCTGTTTACTAGTTCAGTACCTTAACCACTGAGCTATCACTGGCCCATCACAGCACAGACACGCAAACATACACATTAACACACACACACACACTTAGGGCAATTTTGGTAACTCCAGTTACCCTGACTGCACCTCTTTAGACTTAAGAGAGGAAAACTGAGCACCTGGAGGAAACCCATGCAGACACAGGAAGATTGGATGGATGGATGGATGGATGGATGGATGGATGGATGGATGGATGGATGTAACATAATACAACTAATAAGAACATGCCCACCCGGTTGGGGAATTGAACCCAGGACCTTCTTGCTGTGAGGCAGCAGGGCTAAACACTGAGCCACTGCTCTGCCCTATTTATATCAATGACATCCACATTTTTAATGGTAAAAATACAATTTATTTATTAGGATTTTACCGTCATGTTTTACACACTTTGCTTACATTCATGACAGGACAGGTAATTACTGTTTACACAAGATTCAACAGTTCAAGTTTTACACAGTCATGGACAATTTGGTATCTCCAATTTACCTCACTTGCATGTCTTTGGACTGTGGGAGAGAACCGGAGCTCTCGGAGGAAACCCACACGGACACAGGGAAAACACGCAAACTCCACACAGAAAGGACCCAGACCGCCTCACCTGGGAATCAAACCCAGGACCTTCTTGCTGTGAGGTGACAGTGCTACCCATTGAGCCACCCAGAAATATAATTCTTAACAATAATATTTGTATTATAACTGTATAAATGTAATTCTCACTAGTAAAAAAACCTTCAATTGTACAATTTCAGATTATCTCATGTTTAAACCCAAATTTTAAATATTTAAAATGAATTATTAAATGTTTAAACTTAAATTCTCATGTTTTAATTTAACTGAATTGTCAACACTAGACTGTCGGCAGTGTAGCCTAGTGGTTAAGGTACTGGTCCAGTTTTCAGAAGATTGCCGGTTCAAGCCTCACCACTACCAGGTTGCCACTGTTGGTGGGCCCTTGAGCAAGGCCCTTAACCCTCAATTGCTTAGACTGTATACTGTCACAACTATAAGTCGCTTTGGATAAAAGCGTCTGCTAAATGCCGAAAATGTAAAACTTAAATGCTTAAAAACAGTTGTTCAGATAATTATGTACATTTCTTAATTTTAAAAGCTAAAACCTTTAAACATAAATAATTGTACTTTTACTATAAAGGATGACATTATTAAATGTTTTTATTGATTAAAAGCTAGAACCGCTTGCCACAGTTTGCCTACAATTAGCACAATAGGTTTCATAAACCTGAGGCGCGAGGTGCATCAGTACTGCATTTCCCGCCATGCACAGCGAATACAACCCCGAGGGTAAGTTCACTTTAAGAGTCGTGGGGGTGTGCACAAAGTAAATAGCGACATTTCAGGGATTCTAATGCGCTGAACAAAAAAAAGTAACCGATTTTATAAATGAAATAATACAATTAAAATAAAACACAAATTCAGCGTGTAGTTTCACTTTATTATTACTAAAAAAATGAGTTTGTGTTAATACGGACACCCCTTGAGGAGTGGACTGTGCTGAAGTCAAACAGTGCACATGTTGCTGCTCCGCTATAGTAGTGAACTGAAGAGAGGACAGTAGTTGAAGTGAGTGTTAACGGTACAAAGCCGGTCAGCTTCAGCCCATCCTCTCAACACGTTCAAACAAGCGCAACTTCCACTTATCAGCCCGTCCACTCCTGTTGCCGGAGAGCTCACTCGTTATTCGGTGTATTCAGTACGGTGGAGAGGCCCGGGTAATATCGGATGTGGTGAGTTGTGCATACTTTTGTGTCTGGTGAAATGCTAGCTAGCTGTACGCGCTTTTTGGAATTGGTTGTTGCTACTTGTTAGCTTGCTAGCGACAGTCAAGCAGAAATAAAGCTTGGAAGCTCGAAAGCTTTAACTGTTGTTAGTAAATAACGCATTATGTGTGTGTGTGTGTGTGTGTGTGTGTTTGTGTGTTTACGTGAAGAGGTTCGTTTTTACACTAAACCCGGCATAGCCTCACCTCAGCTTTTATTGTTTTGGGAAATATGTGAAGTTTTACGGACTGACTACTTTAGCTAAGACGCTTCCTCCCCCCTCACGAGCATACCAGGTTTGGGTGCTTTATGTAGGGTCGGTTATAGCAAACCCAAGCTAGTTAGCGACTATGCTAATGCACTGCATGGTCTGCTGTTCATATTTCCATCACGCATCGTTTCACTGCTAACTGCGTGTATCACTCAATTACAGAACAGTTATTCAGAACCATGTCCCACATATTCGCCTTTGTATTATTCTCGCATTTAAGTATACATATCACAACACGACCTTCAACACATTGTAGTTTTATTCACATTTATCACATTAAAACAGCTTTCCCGACATGTCTCTCTCTTCAAAAAATGTTGCTCTTAGGTAACGAGCTAATGGTAATAGCTTTGGCTAAAACTCGCATCTAAACGCCATTCTTTGTAGCAGTAAACGCAGTTGAATAAAAATGAGTTCAAACTCAAGTGCTTCACTTAGAAAGGGGGTTATACTGGGTATCTTCTCACAGTATGTAAAGTACACAAAGATCCAGAAGCACTAGTCACTTGTGTATATCAAAAATGCTTGCTATTTAGCAAGAGAGTCTGCCTTGTTTTCGTTGTGAGCATCTATAACGTGACTGATAAAAGGAATTTAAACAAGCCAGCCTAAGTGTTTTCAGTGTATTTTCTTTGGATGATAAATCTTCCATTATTCCCCCTATCAGCAATTCAGCAATTTGCTACAATGTGTTTCCTAGAAAATAAAATGAACAATAATTCAATTTAAAAAGATCCATTAACCTGCACCTTTTAAATCCAGCGATGAGCGAATGAACTACCTTAAAACTCAACGTCAGTTGGTTCTGGGAGTGGAGTTTCAAGGTATCGTTGATGCGTTCCACGGTTCTTTGGACTTGCGTGTATTTTAATGTAAAATGTATAATGGGGTTGTTTTTGATACTTATACACTGAAAATAGTGTAAAACAAGAAAGAAGTAAAAACAAAAATACAATTGAGACAGTTAAAAATAAATAACAGTTGCACAAAGCTTAACGTGACATTGTACTAAAACAATGAGCAAGGAATTTCATTAGTGGAGAGAGTCATAATTTTAATACATTAAGTGACTAAGTTTTTTTTTAGATAGATAGATAGAGCTTTATTAATCTCGAGGGAAATTGTTTACCGATAAGTGTTTCAGACTCTCTTAAAATAGTCTAAAACAGCTGATTCTTACAATTTCTCAGAACCCCGAGCTGTAACACAAGTTTAAAAGTGCAACAGCGAGGAAAATCCAGCTGAACACATACATGTGGAGCTTTCGGAGTGAATCCACACAAATGCAGATTCGTCTCATGTGCACACCTTGACGTATTACCGCACCGCTCAAGCCAAGTGCTGAACAAAGTGACTTCATTGTTAATTTGAAATTAAATAAATACATTTAAAAAACAAACTGAACACGTTGAGTTTAAGGGTACAAATTTCTCGACGAGCGTTGAGTTTCAAACATTTTGAGTTTAGGGGATGTTGAGTTACAAGGTAACGCTGTATTCCAATTGTATTTTATGCTTCAGACGTATAAGGCTGTTTTTATTTGTTTGTTTTTCTTTCGACTGCTCATTTATGTTCAGTGGTCGCCATGGTGGGTCATTCAGGTCAGCATGCCTGATTTGACAGTTTTTACATTGCTTGGCTATCGAATGCAACCCTCCTTATTTTTATCTGTGCTTTGAACCAGCGCTGAGATAACGACAACAAGTGCACCTTTTAATGGTTAGGCAGTTTGGACCTTCCCATTAAGACATAGCCAGCGGTGTCTGTTTAGATGCCTGACCAGCCAATAGCACAGCTGAGATTCAAACCCTGGATCTTGGCCGTGTATAGTGTATTTTTCCACTGATTTGAGCACCTGTGCCAGTATAATATGACCTTTTATAGTCATTTGTTTAGTATCTAGAACATAATATCAAAGGTCAAGTGTTTAGTAAAATTAATTAATGTGAAAAAATAAAGCCCTTAAAAGTAATGCTATTTAAAGCTGGCTCTGACAGTTGTGAATAGGCCTTATGAATGTGACATCACACAGTGACGTATAGATCCGCTTTATACTTCTGCTTGTAAATTCTGCTTGACTCTTGAAATGACTAAAATTAGAAATATGTACTTTCAGTCAGGGATGTAAACCTAATGCAGCCAGATCAGTTCAGCGTTCTGGTGATTATTTAATATCCAAAACAATAATAACGCTGTTTTTGTTAACTGAGAAGACACTGGTCATTTATATAAAGAGTAACAAGCGAAAGATGTTTGTAGATATTAGTTTAAAAAAAAAGCATTTCTCTGGGTTACAACTTTTTTAAAGTAGTGTATAAGCAGCACAAAAGAGACAGGAATAGGAAAAGGTATGTTATGAAGTGTACTACTGGCAAAATGCCTTTATATGGTATACTAAATGGCCAGAAGTCTGTGGACACCCATTTTAATTAAGTTCAGTTGTTTTAGCCAAATCAAATACTAATGTGTATAATATATAATCAATTATATAAGATTAATATATTGAACTTAGTTTATGTATTATAATTAGTATAATTGTGGCAGCATACCCTATTTGGAAGTCCCCTATTTGTTCAGCATTGTTGTGCACAAAGCAAAGTCAATAATGACTTTTTATTTATTATATATTTATTTTTCTATTATAGCACCACTGCCCTGTCTTCTTATAAAAGAAAAAAGACATTTAGTCATGTCCAGTACCCTTATTGTTACTTTCTCTGTTGCTGCACCTGAGCAAAAAGAATCTCAGGCTATCATGCACCCCCACCCTTCATTTGCCATCTGCTTCTTTTCCCCTGGCATAGGTAGACTCACAGAGAGTCGTATCTTATAGCGCCATGAAGTGTGTGAATCCTCCATCTCTCGTGCAGATGCCTCCACAAAGCTGCAGTTGCAGCAACAATAAGGAACCCATTCAACTCCCTCCCTCAGGCACAGTCAGTTGTGCCTGTTGGATGTCCAGCTTAGATTTGCGCTTAAGATCTTAGCAGTGGTGAGTTAGCACATAAGAGCGCTGCACTGCCCATGTGCCATGTAAAGACTTGGTTTGACTAGTCTGTTAGTTGTCTGTGTATTGTAGCCTATTACAGATTATATTATTTAGCTCAAGCGTTCTTAGTTTCAGTCCTAGGAAGCCACTTAACGGGCATGGTTGTCTCTTTCCAAAAGGTTTGATTTGCAAATATGGTATTTCAGCAGTAGGAAAATATTTTAAGCTCTGTGGGTCCACAAGCCTAGTGTTAAAAAAACTGTTCTACAGAATTTATTCTTTAAAATATTCTGAATTTTTGCAGAAAGTTGAATATCTTAGCAAAACCGAGGAGTTTATATCAATGTTAAGGTATCATCATCACTACAGATCTGCAGTAAGATATGCTTGTTAAAGCAAATTTCAAACCCATTTGCATGTATCCAGAATTGCCTTGACTGACTGCCTGCCTCACTGCAGCTAAAGCAGCCTTTACGATAGGGTTTTAGGAATTTGTGTCCATTCAGTCTGGCACCAGTGTTTGATAAGAAGAATTAGTGTTCCAATTCATTTAAAAAAAGGGTTGAATGAGATTGAGGCAAGGCTGTAATTAATATTCAGGTAAGCTCAAAATGCCCTCCAATATATCGATGTCAACATTATTAGTAAACATTCCACTTAGGTTTGTGTAACGTTAGGATCAGTCAGTGTTTCCATTAACCCCCCTTTCTTCTGTAGATTTGGTCACCCCCAGTGTTTAGTTCATGGCTACGACCTTGTATTAAGATATGGGCTCTGAAGGCCAGTGAAGTTTATTCATACCAAACTAATTAAACTACGATTGAACTGTTTTCAGATACTTGAAAGTGTAGCGTTTATACAGCAAGGACGTAGCCATGAATTGAACGTCAGAGAGGGACGTTCTTAATCATTCCTGCCGTATTAACAACTGATTTAAACACTGACAGATCCTAAGCTAGTAGACAGCTTTCCATTTGCCCACCTCAGTGGATCAAGAACCTGTCAAACATACTCTATGCATGCCAAAAGATGAACACCACAAGAACGAAATTCTACTATACAAACCATTACACGGAAATCTCCCAAGAAACTTAACACCTTATAATATATGAAAAATCTGTTAAACTCTACACCCTTACAGGCACGGAAACTACACCCTCATCCCTGTCCAAGAGTAAAGAAACAAACTAACCCCCACTTTGATTTTTTTAGGATCTAAATATCAGCCATGATAATAGCCATAGCAGCAGACATGGCATTAAGAATCAAACAAAAACAAAGCTAGTGAGTGGAATGTTTATTTATAAGTTTTACCTCACTGTACTGGGGGTGGCTCTGTGGCTAGCACTGCCACCTCACAGCGATAAGGTCCTGATTCGATTCCCAGGTGGAGTGGTCTGTGTCCGAGTTTGCGTGTTCTCCCCATGTCTCCCCAAAGACATGCAAGTGAGGTTAATTGGAGATACGAAATTATTCATGACTGTGTTTGACATTAACGACTTGAACTGAGAAATCTTGTGTAACAAGTAACTGCCTGTTCTGTCATGAATGTAACCAAAGTGTGTAAAACATAATCCTAATGAATAAATTGTAATTACGGCATTGTTATACAGTATTATTGATGTAATGCACTTGTTAATTCAAATGCTAAACAGGTGTCTACGTACTTTTGGCACTGTGGTGTAGCACAGACGTTTTAGTACTTTCCTCAGCCGGGCAGCACTGTCACCCTGGATTCGATCCCCAGGTGGGGCGGCCTGGGTCCTTTCTGCGTGGTTTGCATGTTCTCCCGGTGTCTGTGTGGGTTTACTCCGTGTGCTCCGGTTTCCTCCCACAGTCCAAAGACGTGCAAGTGGGGTGAATTGGAAATACAAAATTGTCCATGACATGATTGTGTTTGACATTAACACAGACTTGAACTGTTGAATCTTGTGTAACCAGTAAGTACCTGTTCTGTCATGAATGTAACCAAAGTGTGTAAAACATGACATTAAAATCCTAATAAATAAATTGTAATTATGCCGTTGTTATACAGTATTACGGCACGGTGGCTCAGTGGGTAGCACCGTCACCTCACAGCAAGAAGGTTCTATCTGTGTGGAGTTTGCATGTTCTCCCTGTGTCTGCGTGGATTTTCTCCTGGAGCTCTGTTTTTTCCCCCCACAGTCCAAAGACATTCAAGTGAGGTAAACTGGAGATACAAAATTGTCCATGACTTGAACTGAAGATTCTTGTGTAACCAGTAATTACTGTTCTGTCACGAATGAAACCAAAGTGTGTAAAACATTACGTTAAAATCCTAATAAAAAAAATACCGTTTTTTGTTTTGTTTTTGTTTTTTAGCATATCTGGACGGCACGGTGGTTTTGTGGGTAGCACTGTCACCTCTCAGCAATAAGGTCCTGGGTTCGAATCCAAGGTGGAGCGGCCTGTGTCTGCGTTCAAAGACATGCAAGTGAGGTTTATTGGAGATACAAAATTGTCCATGACTGTTTGACATTAAAAACTTGTGTGTAAACATGACTTTAAAATCCTGATAAATAAATAAATACTGGGGGCTTTTTGAGCATATCTAAATGTTGCTGGGGGACATATCACCTCAATACATGTTGGGGCGGCATGGTGGCTAAGTGGGTAGCACTGTCGCCTCACAGCAAGAAGGTCCTGGGTTCGGTTTCCTCCCACAGTCCAAAGACATGCAAGTGAGGTGAATTGGAGATACAAAATTGTCCATGACTGTTCGATATAACCTTGTAAACTGATGAACCTTGTGTAAGAAAACTACCTGTCCTGTCATGAGTGTAACCAAGATGTAGAACATGATGCTAAAATCCTAATAAACTAAAACTTCCTCCGGGAGCTCCGGTTTCCTCCCACAGTCCAAAGATGTGCAAGTGGGGTGAATTGGAGATACGAAATTGTCCATGACATGATTGTGTTTGACATGAACACAGACTTGAACTACAGATTCTTGTGTTACCAGTAATTACCTGTTCTGTCATGAATGTAACCAAAGTGTGTAAAACATGATATAAACATCCTAATAAATAAACTCTGGGGGTTTTTGAGCATATCTGGGTGGCAAGGTGGGTAGCACTGTCGCCTCACAGCCAGAAGGTCCTGGGTTCGATTCCAAGGTGGAGCAGTCCAGGTCAGAGTTTGCATGTTCTCCTCGTGTCTTTGTGGGTTTCCTCCCACAGTCCAAAGACACGCAAGTGCAAAATTGTCCATGACTGTTCGATATAACCTTGTGAACTGATGAACCTTGTGTAATGAGTAACTACCGTTCCTGTCATGAATGTAACCGAAGTGTAAACATGATGGTAAAATCCTAATAAATTAATAAATACCGGTGCTTTTTGAGCATATCTGGGTGGCAAGGTGGGGTAGCACTGTCTGCATCTAAAGACATGCAAGTGAGGTTTATTTGGAGATACAAAGTTGTCCATGACTGTGTTTGACATTAAAAACTTGTGTGTAAACATGATGTTAAAATCCTAATAAATTATTAAATACTGGGATATGAGCATATGAGTCATTCTATAATTTGGGGTACATTCCATGTCCAATGATAATAATTATATTTATTCTAACTATTTTCTTTAAAAATGTCATATTTTACCTATGAATGGAAAACATGTTGTAATATCACAAAAACATTATGTGCATCCTATGCTTAATTTAGCTTGAAATATGTCATGATGATCCTAAATGAACAGTTTTTGCTGTGTCCGTTTTTTAAGTTGTGGGGGCCTTGGTTTCAAAATAATGAATAAAATCGTTAAGGGCAACAACATCTATTTTTGTATTTATTTCAAAAGTTTAAATACTAAAGAAAAATAATTGATATAAATTGAGTTTCTCTTTTAAATAATTTAAATATCTTTATTTATTAATGTCCGCAAAAGTTCTGTCAACTATGTTACTAACAGAACTCCACTCAGCAACTCAAACATGGTTTGTTCTAAAACTATGTGACCAGCATTACATGATATCATTCATCTCTGTGGAGGGTATATTGAACAAACTGATGAATGTCCTCTTATTTTTTAAAATATTTTATCTATAATAGAACATTGTCAATGAGTATATTAATTGACCGTCAACTATGTTACATACATTGTTATGGTTACAATTTTTTTATAATTTAATTCAAATTGTTCAAGAAATGACATGTGGTCAGCCAGGCAAGGTCTACCACTGAAGTTATGGGTCAAAATAGGGAAATTGTCAACTATGTTACCTGTCAACTAAGTTACCTAGTAGTCTACATCTACTGTCCCTTTAAAATTAAAATAACTTAAGGAATATATAAGGAATATATTAACTTTTAAGATTGTTCTATTGAGAAAGAGAACATTGTTTTTGTACTTTTTTGGTGATGTGAAATGTACCCCAAATTACAGTATTACAGAATGACCCATATCCTAATGTTGGGGGGACATGTCACCTCAGTACACACTGTCATTACGGCGTAGTTATACTGTATTGTTGACGTCATGCGCTTGTTAGTGATGGGCGTGGCTACAAACGCTTTAATTCAAACCCTTCAAATGTGTCCATATATTTTTGGCAGCGTGCTGTATGTATGTATGTAGCACAGACGTTTCGGTACTGTACTCTCCTCAGGCGTGTTCGCGCAGTTGGTCAGTAAGCGGCGCTGGTTCTGCAGCTTTTCCGAGAATCCGCCTTTTCCTGTGGAGACTCAGCAGGTCCGCCCCTGCACTGCAGCTGCCATTTTGGTTTTGTTCCGTGTCGGGAAGCGAAAGCTGAAAGGCGATTAGTCGGACAGCGGTAGCAGCACAGTGACTCGGCAGGAACAGCGACGGTTTCATTCACGCACCGTGTCTGAGAGGACTGGTGTTTAGCTCTCGCTCTTTGTTGCTTTTTCTGGTCTGTTTTCCGCCATTCTTTCTTCGTGCCTGCAGTTCTAACCGTCGACGTTTCGCACGAGGAGCGGCTTTAGAGACGGAGTGGACCGAGAAGGGTTATTGGTGAGGCACAAACCTTTCAGCTCCCACTTCTAACCGAGTGTGTTCGCTTCCTTTTCGCTTAGCTTTATTCATTCGCTGTGCTGCCTGTGTTCTAATGTCTACCGTGACTTTGCGGCTGTGTGTGTAGGCCACCTGGACTCGCTGCTTATCCGGTTTCCTAAAACTCATAAACTCTAATTCGGTTTCGCTTTTCTCGCTCGACTGATTAATCGTTAGCACATCGCTGGCTAGCAGGCTGTCAGTAATGAGCCACCTAGGCCTCAGATCAGTGTCAGAAAGCGCTTGTATTACACGCTAGTGTGTGTAGCCTGTTAGCTCACTAGGCTCGATCGACTGTACTTAAGGGGGAAAAAAAACCTCATCATTGTTTGTACGATTTAAATCAAAACTCGTTAGCATGACTTGCGATTTAGTAAACCAGCAAACTTGACTTCTGATTGCTGGGATGGTTAATGGCAGGGCAGAGCAGATGACTGGGCATCTGCTGTCGACTGAATGAAAAGGCGAGTTGGCAGAATATCAGAGCAGGTGTAGCTTCATGTTATCAGATCATGATCTGTTCTGCTTCTGATTGACATCATTTCAGTCATTATTCTATTTTCTTTTTCTTTGTCGACCATGTTTTGAGCATAATCAGCTTTGTAATTCGTCAGATTTACTATCAAGAAGCTCACATAGGGATAACTACTGTAAAAAACTAATAGAATATTACACAAGTGTTAAAATATATATAATATTCAGCTAATTTAGGAAACATTCTCACACACACACACACATACCAGGCTTTATGTATGTTAATTTTGTGCACAATTTCAAAACCTGTCAACAAACATATAATGGTTTTTAATGAATCAGCATTTTTGTACTGAAATAATGGGCGAGCCGTGCCTGATAAACAAAAGCGAGTCTGTCCACAGGCTATTTTTAGCAGCCTGGGTACCTACAGTCTGTGGCACAGTGCCTATGCCCTGGCCTGATCGCTCAAGGACTTTCAGTTGGCTCCTTTAGTCCTGCAGCATGATACCCAGGATCACAGACACAGGTTCTCACGTCTTGATATTGACAATTTCAGGATATTATGTATTCCTGTTCATTTGCCGCAGTATTTAAAAGCCATCACGTGAACGTTTCTATTAATCCGTTCATACCAGGGCAGTTTTTACATCCGGTTACAGAATCCCCTGGGTTTCCTTCCATTCATCGTTTTCATTGTTAGAACATTCCTGTAGGCCTCCACGTTGTGAATGAGATGTAAATGTACTCATTTATTAGTGGAACTGTCCAGTGCTGAACCCAATCAGGTCCAGATTGTTCTGATTTATGTTTAAATCTGGGACAGCTGACCCACGTGGACAAGAAGTGTGCCAACCCCTGACCTGTTGTTAAAATGAGTTTCAGGCTGCATTTCAGCCCAGTATGCCATTGCACAAATGAGTTCCTTCAAATCAGCACAGATGTCGCAAGATTTTGTGAAGAAATGTTTTTAAATCAAGTCATTTGGATTCTTATTTTCAAGAATTGTGCCCCAGACTTCCAGCTGTAATTTGGATTAGATCTTTAGTTCAAAATTCACTTTGGTTCCCAATTTACCCTAAAACAATTGATACATTCCTGTGCAGTCGGAATATATGTATCTAATTCCCCATTATATAAATATTCCAAAAGTGCAACCTCACCATCACTACAGTCCTCTGGCAAGAGTTGTTACAGATCTGCATGTTTTTTGACTTTTTAGTATTTAATAAACTAACCAACTGCTTCCAATACTTAAATTATTAAAAGCGAACTCTTTTCTGCTGCACTTACAAATTTAAACATTTATGATTTAACTGGAATTTTATAGTTTTTATTGAGTTTTTATGAACACAAGAACAGTATTAACCCACCTCGCAGCCATAAATATAACAATGAAAATATAAAATAACCCAAATTATAAAGGCTAGATGAAATATGCAGACAGAAACATAATACCTATCTTGCCATAAAATGACAAACTTGTAAACAAAAATAAATAAGTGTATGCAGATAAAGAAACAATGTAGTTTTTTTTCATTGCCAAAATAGTGTTCTAGTAGTATTGTATTGTATTGTAGTAGTGGTTTTAATCTCATATTTTTCTTCTTGACTTTTAGATGTCCAGCTCGCCGCTGTCCAAGAAGCGTCGCTTGTCAGGATCAGAGACGAAGACGGGATCCCACTGCTCCTCCTCAAACTCTGTCAGAACTGAACTATCCCACACTCCTGCTAACGTAAGTTTTATGCTCTCGGGGCGGGCGACTTTATCATCACAGTTATGGTGTGTTTGATTTATCGTACCATTCGGTTTATTTGTTCGGTGCAAATTTCTTACCATTTTCACTTAATTGACCTGTTAAGGCAAAGTCATAATCAGAAGGTCCAACTGTGACAAACTGCTAATACATGCCAAGAAACATGTAAACTTGCTGTGCAAACTTGCTAAAAGAGTGGACTGCTCTTGCAGACCTTCTCCCACAAATCACGTTTATTTAAGTAATTTTTCTTATTTATTACCAGAACAATTTTCCAAAGATGTGAAAGAACACTATTTAAAGTAAATACATCAACACATTAGATATTAAGAAGTGAAAAGATGATCTGTTATTTTGTGTGTTTTAACTTCCCATATTTAGGTTCTATAACTGGTTTGCACAAATCCTTTTATTTTAGAGCCACTTTATAAGCCACTTTTGCGCTGACTGCCATGGTTTTCTATACAGTGAGGCGGTGCCAGAGTCCTTGCCGCTGTAGCACCACAAAGATTTTTTTTCTGCCCTTTGCAGCGTTCTGATTGAACTTTGATCTAGTTTGCCGCTGGACCTTTTTAAAGGAAGGACTGCCAGTGAGCCAAATTGTTTATATGAAATAGTCAAAAGCAAAGCACAGACATGGCAAAGAGAAATATTCTTACTTTCTTAAAACCATGAACTGTTAAATGAACACATAATAAAATACCTAGCTGGATTGTAATTTGCATGTTCTGTACACATCCACTTTTAGTATACATTCTCATAGTGTCATGGTTCTCATTTTAATAGATGTGGGGCTGGTTTAAATAAAAATGGTAATTACTCACATTTCTGGAAAATTCAAATGACTAGACTTGAAATTAAGTGTGGCTCTTGTAATAGGTCTGTACTTTATGAATGTGATGTTTGTAAAATGTGACAAAAAAGAAACACCACTGCACTTTTGATTTCTGGAGCTTACTTTCTGTTACGCACCACTGTAACTGTCAGAATTGTGTCATGAATATAATAGAGCAACTAGTAATCCGAAGTACAGTACAGATAGTTCAATGTAACGTCAAAAGTAATTTACATTGGTAAACTATGATTTTCTATTTGTCCTAATTCCCTTGTAAAGATATCTGTATTTATAAAGTTAAATTATATTTAATTATTTTTATTATCAACATTTAACTTGGAATTTGCATTACATTTCTATAAGATCCATGAAAACCGCTGTGTAGGCTTAAATTCTTTCATCTGCTTGCTATCTATTATTAATATAGTGCAATAATCATGGTGTTCTATTCATCAGGGCATGGCTAAAAATGGAAATGATGCTGAGATTGATGAAGGCCTGTACTCCAGACAGCTGTAAGTATTGGCGTAATGTTTAACCTTTGGCACAGCCACACCTCTTGGTATAAAGAAAAAATGTGTGGCATTATATCTATATAAATAGTCGTTTGAGGTGCAAGTATCTTGTGTTTGGCAGGTATGTGTTGGGCCATGATGCGATGAAGCGCATGCAGAACTCCAATGTGCTGGTCTCAGGACTTCGTGGCCTTGGTGTGGAGATTGCCAAGAATGTCATTCTGGCTGGAGTCAAGAGTGTCACTGTGCACGATGAGGGTGTGGCCGAATGGAGAGATCTTTCCTCACAGGTAGGAACAGTTAATGAAAAGGCAATAGGGTTTTAAATGGAGTAGTCTCCTGCCTAGGTTGAACAGAAAACCCAAACTGTCACTTGTCATCACCAGAAGAAAATTAAGTTGGGCATAAATTAGAAGCTGTTGATGCATGGATTCACACTGTTTACACCTAAACAAGCATTACCTTCGCATAGCTTTAGGGGCTACTGTACAATAAATAAGCCTTTCAGTGCTGCTTTAAAACTGGGTTTTTTTGGGGGCTGTGAACATTATCAATGACGTGTCAGCAGTTTCTACGAACGACAGACCTGTTTATTTAGTGATTGGAGATCATTGTATTCTATCTAACTGTGTACACACATTTTCCCTCAGCATAATGTAACTGGGTTTTCTTACAGACTTAGTTCATAATTATGGTGGTCCATCACCAGCAACAATTTAATATATCTAACAACTGTTGAAATCCCAAGACAAATATGTTCCTGTTGGGTGTATGTAAACTTGATTTTGATAAAAGCATTATATGTACAGGCTTACATATAATATCAATAATGGCAGCAAACTTGTCAGTTCTTAAATATTGCCTTATTGATAAATATAGACTTTTTTTTCTTGTTTGCATTTCATGACCAATTATAAATGGTTTACATATAAATGATCATAAATTATTAAAAGTCTAGTGTCTGGGTGTTCTGTAATACTAATTCCTTCTAATTCTTCCTTCTTAACATTTATCAATTATAGTGAAAAAAGAAAACGTCCGATAAACCAAAACTGCAAGGTCTGCCAGCAGTCCCATTAAATAAAGATTTTTTTTTATTAAACTCTAAAGGATTTTTATATTTTCAATTTGCACGTGTCACACTGCTTTTCCCACTGATTTTTAATTAATGCACAGTTCCTTTTTCTGTGAACTTGTTTTAAATATTGTTTTCTCACTGAGTCTTGCACATTCTTGCATTGAAATTGCTTTCCTAATACCAATAGAAATTCTATTTATCAATACATTAGAATCAGACATTTTAAGATTAGGATGAACAGGATAGACAAAGTCATGGTGAGAAATATTAAGCTCATGTCTTGTCTTTGTAGTTTTACCTTCGGGAGGAAGATCTGGGGAAGAACCGGGCTGAGGTCAGTCAGGCGCGGCTGGCTGAACTCAACAGCTATGTTCCTGTAACAGCTTACACCAGCGCACTCACCAACGACTACCTGACACAGTTTCAGGTACCTTATAACACTTTCCTAAAAGAAAGTTAAATGTGCAATGTACTGCAAGAAATAATGCTATAGACAGAGTAAAAGAACCCTTTTGAAATGTGAATGTCTTTCTGGTGCAGGTGGTGGTCCTGACTAACTCAACACTTGAGGATCAAACTCGCATCAGTGATTTTTGCCACAGCAAAAGCATCAAACTAGTCATTGCTGACACACGTGGACTGTTTGGGTAAGAAAACTCTTTCTTTTCTAGCCAACATTTACCCAGGACTACAAATCCTTCCATGGTTATCAAATCAATCACTAATATTAGCTCTGAAATTAGCTGAATTTATACTCCATGTGACCACCCTCGGGCTCCCAAACTTGTGCATGCGTCCAGACCAGTCCCGTCGACCTTATATGTTTGTGTAGGCGCTCGACCACAACATTGGCTCTGCTGAGGGCACACTGCAGTGAGGTGATGGCGCATTTGATCGCTGTGCCACGCCCAGCACCCCTATAAAGCACATTTCTGCAAAGTCAGTAGAAGACTATGGTAGTTGATTTTTGTACTGCAACAGCCTCAATGGTAAATGTATCATGAATTTGTGGTAAACAATCACGGTTTCTTGAAATATAAAATTTCCTTATTAATTATTTTATGTTGTGTATAATAATGATGTGGAATTATATTGAATAGTATTGTCTCTGGTAAGTGCACTCGAGCTGCATTTTAATTGTGATTTAATTATGAACTGTTATCTGGTTGGAATTAAGTTGTGAAGGACATCAAGAGTAAGGTCTGCAGTAGAAACGTAATCTAAGAAGTTAGAGAGAAATTGGCATTGTCTTTCATTGGGGTCATTCACTTCTAATGCATGTTGTAATTCAGCATCAAACTTTTGGACTTCAGTCTGTTACACTACTATGTACCAAGCTGCAAAGGCGCTACTGTCTATGACCCGATATGGGCTGTGCCCCAAATACCAAAGTATTTCGTTTTCATTTTGTCTTTTACTATTGTAGCTAACTTGCTAGACTTCCAACTTGTAAAAGTGCTACTCACACATGGTAAAACAGCTGCAGTTAACACTGAATATCAAATCATGTAGTGTTGTAGCTTTTCTGCATTTAATTATGTGTGCGCATGTGAAATTAATGTAGTGTTTGTTTACACACAGGCAACTTTTTTGTGATTTCGGAGATGATATGATGGTCTATGATACCAACGGAGAGCAGCCTCTAAGTGCCATGATATCCATGATCACCAAGGCAAGTACAGAAAGACAACAGCAATGGTGGTGTTCATGTGGGAATTTACTTGCTTTAACGTAGCCCACTATATAATAATACTGTTATAATGGCGGTGTGTGAACAGGACGGTGCCGGTGTGGTGACCTGCCTGGATGAGGCCAGACATGGCTTTGAGAGCGGAGACTCCGTCACATTCACAGAAGTGCAAGGCATGACTGAGCTTAACGGCTGCCAGCCCATTGAAATCAAAGCACTTGGTGAGCAGACACTATGCAGCATAGACGCTCTTTAATTTTCGAATGTGTTTAATAATTTAGAACAATGATCAGACTTCATTAAGTGTAGAGTTGAAATGTCTGGTTAAGCTGTAAGGTTTTGTCTCTTCTAACCTCTGAGGGAATGATGTCTCTGTGCAGGTCCCTACACTTTCAGTATCTGTGACACTATATCCTTCTCCGACTATGTAAGAGGGGGCATTGTGACACAGGTCAAGATGCCCAAGAAAGTTTCCTTTGTAAGTATATATAACTAAACATATTAAGTCTTATTGATTGTCCAAAATTGTATGTTTGTGTAATTATGATGTTACTGTTATTGCAGAAAAGCTTCAGCTCATCAATGTCAGAGCCAGAGTTTTTGCTGACTGATTTTGCCAAGTTTGATCGTCCTGGCCAGCTGCATCTGGGCTTCCAGGCTCTGCATGCCTTTGAGAAAAAACACAGTCGTGCTCCCAAGCCCTGGAACCAGGTCAGCCTTCAGTCTTTCTTTTTTAAGTGCATTTGTAGTGCATTTTTATTTCGTGCCCAGATGTGAATTTTTGGAATGCCTTTATTTGTCATATATGTGAGTGCAGTTTAATGTAATTATTTTTTCACATTTCCCAGCATGTTTAAAGCTGGGGTCAGAATGTAGGGGGCAGCCACTGTAAGGTGCATAGTGAAGCTGGGATTCAAAACCGCAATCTTCTAAATAATAGCTAGGATAGCGCTGTCCCACAGATGTCTTGTCTTAATGCTCAGATGGGGCGGCACTGTGGCTCAGAGGGTTGCACTGTTGCCTCACAGCAGGAAGGTCCAGGGTTCGATTCCCAGGTGGGGCGGTCCGGGTCTGAGTTTGCATGTTCTCCCCATGTCTGAGTGGGTTTCCTCCAGGAGCTCTGGTTTCCACCCACAGTCCAAAGACATGCAAGTGAGGTGAATTGAAGATTCAAACTTGTCCATGACTGTGTTTTAACATTAAAGACTTGAATTGATGAATCTTGTGTAACGAGTAACTACCAGTCCTGTCATGAATGTAACCGCAGTGGTCTCTAGTATAGCACTGTCCCGCAAATGTCTTTTTTAAGGAGCATATATCTAATGGTATGTTTAGGGAAATGTGTTTTAATGCTCAGATGTATTTTACCAACTGGTATAAAATTAGTTCTGCCATGTATTAGAATGTAAGCTGTCACTGTCCACATTTAAGCAAGCTGTGCTCCAGAATTCAAGCTTTTTCCTACTCTCAAAAAGTTGAGTATCACATGGATGTTTTATGGTCCTTTTAGACCATGATGATCAAAAGGAAATAAGGGTCAGGTATTTAAACAACTATAAGTACCATTAAGCATTTTCAGAAACACTTAATAATGGCTTAGTATTCTGAATCTTGAGTGTTCCTACTTAGTCAGAAGTGCTGAGGTTTAGCTGACTCGGCAGGTGTGTTCTCTGTTCTCTTGTTCTGCTGCAGTCGGATGCAGATGAGCTCGTTGCCTTGGCTGCTGAGGTGAATGCAGCACAATCAGGCTCTGCCAAGCAGGAGGAGCTGGACCAAGCACTTCTCAAAAAGCTCTCCTGTGTTGCTGCTGGAGACCTGGCCCCAGTCAATGCGTTCATTGGTGGGCTTGCTGCCCAGGAGGTTATGAAGGTAATAAAGCTTCCTATTCTGCTTTTTACTCTACTCATATGCCATTGCAGATCTAAATAGGATGATGGAGATAGATTTCACATTTGAGAATAAACCGCCCTTCACTATCAGTGAACTATCAGCACTATCAGTATTAGTTGGCAAGACCAATTCAAAATGACTTTACTTGGACAGTGTAATGCGTAGTTTTGAAAAGTAGTATAATTGAACTAGAAATCATTTGGAATTTGGTTTGTTTTAGTGTGACCAAGACAGTACATCAGCAGGTTCCTATTTAGCCGTGTTATATGGAAAAAACTTGACAGAATTAGGACTCATTTATCATCCGTGTGCAGAGGATTTATAACAGCTTAAACATTTTCATCAAAAACATTTGTTCTTTGACCACATCAATTTAAATATCTTTGTTTTTAAATAGAAAACATGAGCCATGTAGTGTTGTGTGGCTGTAATTATACAGATATTCCTGTATTTGGTTAAATTGCACATCTTTACCCTGTACCCATTATCTTTGTGTTTTAGGCATGCACAGGCAAATTTATGCCCATTATGCAGTGGCTGTACTTTGATGCACTGGAGTGTTTATCTGAAGCCGAGGGAGCAGTTCTAACAGAAGAGGAATGTGCACCAGTAAGTTTGACCAGTATGTTTTTTTGTATGTATGATTGTACATTCCCCCCCCCCCCCCCCCAATTCCAACTGACAAAAGATTCAATATTTTACAGTGTTACAAAAATAATGCATTCATACTGCATTTGAATAGGTGCACTATTCATAATCTTGGCATATGTCACATGCCCATTCAAATTACATGAAGTCAAATTAATGTGACTTAGTTTAATAATATTTGTAGCCCATTTTTACATATCTGAATTTTACATATCTGTATGTAAATCCTGCTCCTTTGTCTTTCCTCAGAAAGGCTGTCGATATGATGGGCAGATTGCCGTGTTTGGCAACAAGATGCAGGAACTGTTGGCCAGACAGCGCTACTTTTTGGTATGAATTGTTGTGTGTGTTTTTGTTTTAGTACAGATGTCTGCTGCAGCACCAGCTAATTATGTACTTAACACAATCTATTTTGCTTAACTGGGTTTCTTATAGTTGTTTTTAACACTGATGTTTGCTTTTTCCTTCAGGTTGGTGCCGGAGCTATTGGTTGCGAATTGCTTAAGAACTTTGCCATGATTGGCTTGGCCAGTGGAGAGGGAGAGGTCATTGTCACTGACATGGACACCATTGAAAAATCCAACCTTAACCGTCAGTTCCTCTTTAGGCCATGGGATGTCACGGTAAGAACACTTTTTATACACACCATGCTCAGCAGATCTGTTTTAAATGAAGGTCGGTGTAAATGTCTTTCCTGTGCCTTGTACCCTGTGGTATGGTACTTTTTAAAATGTGTCGGCCCAGATTTAGTGGTGGTTTCCATTGTTATTGAACTGTAATGTACTGTAAAGTACCCATGCTAACTTGACCAGGGAGCAAGCACACCAAAAGTGGACTGTATGAGAGGTGAAATGTGTAATGTGAAACTGTTGACACAATCACTACTAGAGTAAGGCTATACAAGCACTATATTTAAAACCCAATTCAATAAATTTAGACTACAGAAAATCCAACACCACAATGGGGCAAACAAACACTGCTCTTGTTTACAGTTACTGAGTCATATTTGCTTTTAGCATTTGGTGAAGTGCCGTCACAACCTCCCTTCACTCTGCCTACTTTTATGGATGCCATTGCACTATTGGAAACGGATAACAGCACATTAGCTGCAGTACAGATAGTTCTGGATACATATGATTTACTGTTTAACTTATCTAGGGTATACTTTATTATAATTATTACACTGCGCGTCAGTTCTAAGGTAAAACTAATGGCTAAAAGTAGCGGATAATTACATGTTGTGTCTGTTTTCTTGCTATGAGCAGAAGATGAAGAGTGAGACTGCTGCTGCTGCAGTGAAGCAGATGAACCCATCCATCCGCATCACAGGCCATCAGAACAGAGTAGGTCCGGACACAGAGAAAATCTATGACGATGACTTCTTTGAGAATCTGAATGGTGTGACCAACGCTTTGGACAATGTGGATGCACGTGAGTAAACAGAATTTAAGTGTTGTTTTTTTTTTAATATAATACACAAATATTTTATGGCAAAGTATTGTCGAAGTATTACCATGTTTGTATTGCTTGCACCATTGCTGCCTCTTTAAAGTGCAGGTTTTTAAACAGCTTGTATTTTCTGCTCCCTTTTATTCCCATATTTCCAGTTCTTTTTAATGATTTCAATGAGTCACACAAAAGTCATTTATGTACATTCGATTTGGAAAATTATCAGGTTCATTACTAACCCCCCTGCATGTCCCTCTGTGTAGGTATGTACATGGATCGTAGGTGTGTGTACTACCGAAAGCCGCTGCTGGAGTCTGGTACCCTTGGTACTAAAGGAAATGTACAGGTTGTTATGCCTTTCATCACAGAGTCTTACAGCTCCAGCCAAGATCCCCCAGAGAAGTCTATTCCCATCTGCACCCTGAAGAACTTCCCCAATGCTATTGAACACACACTTCAGGTAAGACGGTCATTTTTAGCATGACTTACCATCAGGTTTTTAGAAATACCATTTAATACCAGTCATGCATAAATTATAATACAGCAAATCATTCATCTCCATCTTGCTATGTCCTAAGTGTTTTCCTTTTGCACCAACCACCTGCATGTCCTGTTGCCTGGCAGCTCCATCCTCAGCACCCGTCATCCCTCCTCTGCACATTCCCTACCTGCACTGTCTCCCTAGTAAATTTCTTCTCACTACCAGCAAAAATTGCAGGACTGTCATCACTGCCACTTCAAGCTTCATTTGTCTTTGTCACTGCTGCTGCCTGCAAACCACACAACATAGCAGGCCTCGCTGCTGTCTTGTAAACGGTCCCTTTCACTCTAGCAGACGCGCATTGTTTTTGCCACTCTATGCTAACTTGATTCTTCTTTTTTCCAGTGCAAACCTCTATTCTCAACCTGCTCCTTACTCTCGCTACAATTCACAATATCATTTGTGAACACCGTAGTACAAAACCTCTTAAATTACCTTTGTGAACTGTGACTGAGATTAATGATCTGCTATGGAAGGTTTTGAGTATTAAAACACTGTGATGATGCAATGTGGAATGTGTAGTTGAGTAGTGCCTTCACCAGGAGCTGCTTGGGCAGTAAAAAAAGATTTGTTTTTCTTAATAGAAATGTTTTACCATGATTTAATATGACCAGTTTGGAGACACCTTCATAGTCTGATTATTATAATAAACCTAATTCTTGTCCTGTTGTCTCTTCTCAGTGGGCTCGGGATGAGTTTGAGGGACTGTTCAAACAGCCTGCTGAAAATGCCATGCAGCATCTATCGTAAGTCATTGACTGGTTTCTTTGGCAACAGTCAGTTTTTAATTTTTCCTGGTGTTTTAGATTTTAATTCTATTATACCGATCGAAAGAAGAAAAAAAAAGCATATGAATTATAACCCGATCTGCTATTTAGAGACCCAAAGTTCATGGAGCGCACTTTGAAGCTTCCTGGTGCCCAGCCTGCGGAAGTCCTGGAGGCAGTGTACAAGAGTCTGGTGACGGACTGTCCACGCAGTTGGGACGACTGTGTAGCCTGGGCACGAAATCACTGGCAGTGCCAATACAGCAATAACATTCGGCAGTTGCTGCACAATTTCCCTCCTGATCAGGTAGGAAATTGCCTGACTGTTTTACTGTACTGCATGTTCTTATCAACAGATATAGTTTCAAATGAAGTTATAACAAATTATGACTTTCAAAAGAAAAATCTAACCCTAACACTCCCCTTACCATATTTGTTTTTCAGCTCACAAGTTCTGGAGCTCCATTCTGGTCAGGCCCCAAAAGATGTCCTCATCCTTTAGAATTTAGCACCAGCAACGTAAGTGTTCTCACTGAAAATCATTACTTTAATATTTCACTGGTATATTTTCCTACTGGCACTATGTAAATGCAAAATTGTACATTTTTAATAGGATCTGCACATGGACTATGTAATTGCTGCAGCCAACTTGTATGCTCAGACATACGGCCTAAAAGGCTCCACCGACCGTGAGGCTGTGGCCAAGTTGATACAGCAAGTGAAAGTTCCAGAGTTTACTCCCAGATCAGGAGTGAAAATCCATGTATCTGATCAAGAGCTGCAGAGTGCCAACGCCTCAGTGGGTAAGGACTTCAATTTATGTGTACAAATATGAGTGATCAGAGGTGGCTCTGGTGCTTTGTGAACACCAGCTGTTTAGCATTTAGGTCATTAAAATTGTAATTAAATGTACAGATTGTAATTTTGTGGCTGAGAAAATGAGCATTGCTAGGTTATAATCTTAAACCGTTAGCACTTTACCATAAAATGTACAAATCAATTGGATTATAATGCACCAAATACATTAGATTTTTATACAGAAAGGAACCAGTTAAAAACATTTATTTCTCTAGTTTATTAATAGGAATAAAAATGCTGGCGTTTGTCTCTCGCTGGCACTTTGCCAGGCACTCTGCGGATTCATAATGCAGGCAACTGCTAACCCCACCCACCCCCTGTGCGGGGAAAAAAAATCCAGATACCAGTTTTGCTGGGATCCAGGGATACTAATTTACATGATGTGTATTTTTATTAGATCATAACTGTGCTTAAGTCACACCATGATATTAATAACATGAATGATCAGACACCAAAAATGCGATGTTGAATAGGCAATGTTGAATAAATCTTCTTTAAAACAACTAACCTAACACGGGGAATCTTAATTTACTGTTTGCAGCACCTCGGTTAATAATTTTTTTGGAAATAGTTTACAGTTTGTTACTGTTATAACTGGTTACTAGGGATGTAACGATACACTCTACCCACAGTGCGATACGATTCATGATACTGGGTTCACGATATGATTTTTTCCCCCTGATTTTTTTTAAACAAAATGAAATTAAAGACAAATTATGACAGTTTCTTTTTATTATTTCTCGTAAAAAATTAAATCAAATCTTTTATTTATCTGAATAATTAATGCCCTTTTATTTTTGAAGTAGGTACAAACTATGCAAAACAATGCTGCACATTTCCCTTTTTGTGTTAAATGAAATGAAATTTTGAAACAAATCCCACATTATATAAATAAATAAATAGTACAAATAAAGTATCCTTACATAAATACATTTGGCTGGAAAATTCTGTACAACTCTGTGTAGTGATGTCAACCAGGTGAGGTGAATAGCCCTCTGCTGTTTAAAGTGAATATCGATTCATTTTACATAAATGACCGATTCGAATCGTGGCACATGTGCACCGATTTTTAACCAACTTGTGGTGCATCGTTACATCCCTACTGGTTACTGTTTGTGGAATAAAACCACAAAGTTGTTAGACAGTTTCTAGCGGTTGGCACTTGAGCTGTCTGGCACTTCTAATAGAACACCAATGGGCAGTGCTAATGGGCAGTGGTAGCTTAGTGGTTAAGATGCTGGACTAGTAATCATAAGGTTGCTGGTTCAAGCCTCACTGCCACCACTGACTAGCTGTTAAGCCTGTTGAGCAAGGTCCTTAACCCACAATTGCTCAAACTCTATTCAGTCATAATTGTAAGTTGCTTAGGATAAAAGCGTCTGCCAAATGCTGAAAATGTAAAGAAGTCAGATTATTTAAGGATTTTATAAGTTTATTGTTGGTGTAAAAAATATACTTACAGCAGCTTGGATGGTTAGATCAGTCCTACTTGACTGCATCTATAAAGATGTATCAAGTACATGGAACGGTTATCTTTTGCTATGGTCAGTAAGTAGGGATGTAATGATACACTCTACCCACGATGCGATACGATTCACAATACTGGGTTGATGATAAGATTTTTTTTCCAATATTACACTAAATGAAATTGAAGACAAATTATGACAGTTTCTTTTAATCATTTCCCTTTGAAAAAATAAAATACTGTATTTGTGCTTATCTTTCATTTATCTAAATAATGAATGCCCTTTTATTTCTGAGGAAGGTACAAACTATGCCAAATAATGCTTATTGTATTAAAAAAAAAAATGGAATGAAATTTTAAAACAAATCCAACATTATAAATAAATGGTTAATACAAATGAACAAAGTATCCTCACGAAAATACATTGGGCTGGAAAATCCCCTACCTGGCAACTTTGTGAAGTGCTGTCAACCAGGTAAGGTGAATAGCGCCAGTGCCCTCTTCTGTTTAAAGTGAATATCGATTCATCTTAAATGAATAACCGATTCGAATCCTCGCACATGTGCACCGATTTTTCACTGTCTTGTGGTGCATCGTTACATCCCTATCAGAAAGGGAACCAAATCTCTTACCCTTAAGCTAAACAAGAGTTGTCTGCATGCTCAGACATCATTAAAAACAGGTCTGACATGAATTGGTTGGTGGTGAGACCTTGGTAAAAATAACAAGGAAAAAAAGTCCTAAACTTCAAAGTTAATCGGCCTAAAGTGGAAAAACTGAAGAAGGGCCTGCCTAAACACAAGGGAATGCATAGCTTGTTCGACTGTGGACAAAGAATTTAGGAATTAGTAGGCCATGGCACAAAATTAAATGATATTGATGACAAATTTGGTAATGGTATGTTCAATTTCTGTATGTATGTTTCTGACAACCCACAAAGAAGCTCATAGACCTTCAACTTGTGTCTGAATGTTTAATCACAGAAAATGATCTTGAGCAGAAATCATTAAAATCCTAAGACTGCCACAAAGTAACTTAGTTTAAAGAACATGTCAATGTTTAAAAATATGTAGTTATGAAATTGATATGTTAACCTTCAACCCTGTTCCTTGATAGATGACTCGAGGCTTGAAGAGCTGAAGACTCTGCTGCCGTCTTCAGAGGCTGGAGCACAGTTTAAGCTTTGTGCCATTGACTTTGAAAAGGTACCCCACCCGTTTCCTGTCTACTAAAAAGCTGTTTAGGGCGTGAGCTTTGTTTCACATGCACCGTGTTCTTTCGTTCAGGATGACGACACAAACTTCCACATGGACTTCATAGTAGCGGCATCCAATCTGAGAGCAGAGAATTATGACATTCCTCCAGCGGATAGACATAAGGTAAGCAGGAGCCCGGTTATCACCTCAGACTGGACAGTGAATTGCTGACATTGACATTAATAGCTTGGTCTCATTTTCTCTACCCAAGAGCAAACTCATTGCTGGAAAGATCATTCCTGCCATCGCCACGACGACAGCTGCTGTAGTAGGCCTGGTGTGTCTGGAGCTGTTTAAGATCATTCAGGGCCACAAGAAGCTGGAATCCTTTAAGAACGGCTTCATGAACCTCGCTTTGCCTTTCTTCGCTTTCTCCGAACCCATTGCTGCTCCCAAGCACAAGGTACGTTACTGGAATTACAATAATACCCTGTATAATTGATACTAGCTTAATAGTATGGTTTTAAAAGTGGGTCAGTTTAGGACAAGGTAAAGGATATCTGCACATTGTACAGTTTATATTCCTCACATAAACTGGAGCTCTGACACCACACTGACAAATTCAATTTGTCCTATATGTCTTATTAGTAGAGGTAGGGGGCGGCACGGTGGCTCAGTGAGTAGCACTTTCGGCTCACAGGTCCTGGGTCCTTTCTCTGTGGAGTTTGCATGTTCTTCGTGTGGCTGTGTGTTTCCTTTGGGAGCTCCGATTTCCTCCCACAGTCCAAAGACATAAGTGAATTGAAGATACAAAATTGTCCATGACTGTTTGACATTAAACTTGTGAACTGATGAATCTTGTGTTACAAGATTGTATGTAACCAAAAGTGTGTAAAACATGTTAAAATCCTAATGATAAAAAATAAATAAATCGTAGAGTTAGAAAAGGAAACTGGAGCAATGTCACTGTCATAGAAAAGAGAACTGCTATGCTAGATAGTGTCGGCAGGCCCGCCAGCTTCTGCAAGGTCTTTCCTGGTTAATGGCTTGTTTCTTTACTGACCACTATTTGTGGGTACTCACTATGGCTGCCTGTAAGGCATCTCTTGCTATTTCAGAGCTTCCTCAACCCACTGGTAAGGTCATGACAATTTGGCCCTTATCGTTCATTCAGATCATTCAGGTGACATCATGGTTGGTACCATATACCACAGGGCTCCTTAAGATGTCTTGTACAGTCCATGTCTTGCTCGTAGGGCTGCAACTAACGATTATTTCAGTAGTCGACTAATCTGACGATTATTTTTTATTTTATTTTTCGATTAGTCGACTATTCAGCGATTATTTATGTCATACCCTCCATCTCTGCCTTAACATAAATAACAAAACTCTTATGTTATTTAAGTTCCAATATCAAATTAAAATAATGACCCATGAAACATGAATATGAAACTTAAGCTTGAGAGTTTAATTAAATATATTTGAAACATTAATACACAATCACAATAAAAAAATTCTATTAAATAATAAAGCTTTGGACAGCATTAGAAACTTATGTTTCAGAAGTCAAAAACATATATAACATGTCGTTGAGAAACATGTGAATGCTGTCTGTGAAGACCTCAGCCATTTGAGGGGTGCATGAACCTCTTCTCTGGTCAAAGTCATCCACACTCCATTGCTTAGTGCTATTAATAGAAAGAGCAAAAGAGAAAGCTGTATTAATGATCACAAACTGAAGGCTATGTATCATAGTTTATTACAAATAGTGTACTGGCTATGCCAACTAAACCATAACAGGTTAAATATCTTAACTGAATTATCTGCTGAGCTAACTAGCTATCATTAAGTGGAGGAGGCTTATTATTTAGAATGAATGCTCTCATTAACGAGAGCAGAAAATATGGAAGACGAGACAGGGTAACGTTAGGATATAATGTTAAGTTATATAACGTTACTCATATAAATGACTGATTAACTATTGCACTTAATGCGTTAGCTAGCAAACAAACCTGAACAATAGCGAACTCTTAGATAGTTTTCCGACAAGTACTCTAGCATTAACAAACATTAACTACGTTGGTTAAAGCACAAAGCGGTGTAAAAACTTACCGGAATAACGCTGGTCATCACGGCTGCAAGGCGTTTCACCGGAGTGCCGGCGTGAAACCATAACTCTGCTCTGTAGTGTCTGCGTCCAGCTCGTTTCTTTGGGTTATTTTGGCTTTATCTTTGTCTCTCTGTCTTCATAAACTCCCCGCTGCGCCATGGAAGCGATGCTGCGCCCCCTCCAGTCCCTTTAGTGCATTGCATCAATAACGACTAGTCGACAATGAAATTCCATGTCGACAAATTTTTATAGTCGACGTTATCGATTACGTCGACTAACGGCTGCAGCCCTACTTGCTCGGTTATTGATGTTTTTACAGCATATTAGGCTGGTGGTCCAAGTGTTTTAACTCGTGTGTGTGTTTGTGTTCAGTATTTGTGCACTACTAGTTTTAAAACGTGCACATAATGGGTAAATAAGGCAGTCTCGCTGCAGTTTGCTCAAACTCGCACATGCTCCTTTCACCCACATTGACAAAGCTTTTCAGTTTAGCTAAATTTAACAACTGAAGCTGGAAGTGGTTGTTCCACTACTTTCAGTTTGTAGGTGCTCTGCTGCATTCACTTCTGTAACACTAATTAAAGTTTGTACACCACTATACAACAATTATGCAATTTAAGCTGATTTTTTTTCTTAGTAATCTAAGTTTAAAATGAAGTGTGTTTATTAAAATGATCAAATTAATACATGTTAGGTATGTATGTGTGTCATGTCAAGTAAATGTTTTTAACATGTTGTACCATCGTATTATCTTGGTCATGGTCGTCGTGGGCCTTCTTTCCCTATGATTGCTGGGTGCAATGCAGTAACGCACCATGGACAGGATGCCAATTGGCCCTCTGCCACCCCATTCTCAGAGATAGCCAGTGGTTTGTGTATATAGATGTCCAATCAGCTGATAGCACTGTGGGCTCGCATAATTTACTGCTGCACCACTCGAACACCCTACATTTAATTGTATCTAATCAATTATCCCTTTTAAAATGAATTGACTTGCCTTTCAATCATTGCACACTAAACTAAATGTTTCTGCTAAACAGTTACGACATGAGTTTGACTCTCCACTAGGTGTAAACATTTTGATGCTTAAGCAATTAAGACTCACGTGGCATGACGACCAAATGTAAGTCTTGTTGGTTCCACTGTCCTAATCTGAATTTCTGAATACATTTGCAGTATTATGATATCGACTGGACGCTATGGGATCGCTTTGAAGTGAAGGGCATTCAACCAAGCGGTGAGGAAATGACACTCCGCCAGTTCCTGGATTACTTCAAGGTATGTCGAATTATTCAACCACCTTACAGTGATCATTTGCACTTATGGCAGTATTGAAAATGATTTCTATTCTGTACCATCCTCAGAATGAACACAAGCTGGATATCACAATGCTGTCTCAGGGGGTGTCGATGCTTTACTCTTTCTTCATGCCCACCGCCAAGCTTAAAGAAAGACTGGAATTGCCGTGAGTATCAAATCTGTTCGTTTGCACTGCAGTGAGGTTCTGGAACTTTAGCAACAAGTCTTGTCAGATTTAAGCAAAGAGCACTATTAGTTTACCAGTTACAATGTGAGACATCGCTGCTTTGTAATCAACAACAGCAGTCAGGAAGTTAAAGACAATGACATAGGGTTCATGGATTTTTTTGTTTTTTTCTATAATGGGTAGTTCAGTTGGTTAGTTAGCAGTGTTGGCCAAACCGAGCACTGAAATATCTGCATCATCGGACATGCTCACTTTATTTCATTATTTATCTGTTGTAATAGTGTTCATTCCATTTTTATCAACTGGGGGTGGCAGGGTGGGTAGCACTGTCGCCTCAAAGCAGTAAGGTCCTGGCTTCGATTTCCAGGTGGATCGGTCAGGGTCCTTTCTGTGTGGAGTTTGGATGTTCTCTCTGTGTCTGCGTGGGTTTCCTACCACGGTCCAAAGATATGCAAGTGCGGTTAATTGGCAAGTTTGAGATTAAACTTGAACTGACAAATCTTGTGTAACCAGTAATTACATGTCCTGTAATGAATGTAACCAATTTGTGTGAAACATGACAGTAAATCCTAATAAATAAATACATTAGGAGTTGTGACTGGTCTAGTTTGGTTGATTAAACTCTGAGCTCCAGGCAAAAATACCCTGGAAAGGTTGCCAGTCCATTGGTACCACTGGTGGTAGCAATGCTGATAGCATTGATGGGCTAGTGTCACTTAAGACTCCTTGTTGTTATAGTCCCATGCTAAACTGTCCTTAATTAAGCTGTTGGAAGGGAAAAATTACATGAATGCATCCACAATCCAGGTTAAACCTGAAATAATGAACTTCAAATGAAATGAGTTTTCCTTTTTAAAATCGATCAGAAAACCCTGACATCTGACTTCCTTTTTTCTTCCAGTATGACCGAGATAGTGACCAAGGTGTCAAAGAAGAAGCTGGGCAAGCACGTCAGGGCACTCGTGTTTGAACTCTGCTGCAACGATACGACTGAGGAAGACGTGGAGGTGCCCTATGTCAGATACACCATTCGCTGAAAGACTGTCTGGGATGGGGGGAGGGGGCATTAGTTATTTCAGCAGGTGGGAGGTAAATCAGCCGTGCTTAAGAACAACGGGGGGAGTCCAAAGTTAATTAAGAAACAAATAAATCCAAAACGTGACCATGGGGAAGGGATTGACTTCTGAAAGCAGTGTATTTAAAACCAGGTTTTAACCCAGGAGTCAAAATTCCTACATTTAAAATGTGTCTTGGGCCTGTCGGGCACTGGGATGGATGATAGTTTGGGGATATGAATGCGATTGGACCTTTTAACTTGAACTGTTATTTAAAACTGGCTGCATTAAATCTGCAGTGTATGAGTATGCACTCTCCCTGTATAAAGAGAACAACACTCTGCTCTTTTAACCTGTCTTTTGTTCCATTTGACTGCACTGTTCACCCTTTTCCCAAAATGATGGGCCAATATTCTTGGTTTACATTTTTTTTTTGAACATGGAATATTAAACGATGCAAAAACAGCCCTAAACAAGAGCATTTAAATATCAGTGCTTTATTTCCTCATTTGTTCCAACCATTTGATTCATAGCCAATACACTGACACTCTAAACACTCGTTAATGAGGAAAGCTGCAGGTCTCGTCACTTGTGCAGCGCTGCTTGTAGTTAAGGTCTTGACAAGTTGATCTCACATTGAACACTTTCACTTCCATGGGTCTTGTTGGAGTGTTCTCTCTGGCTTCTGCCACAGATGTGGCACCTGCACATAACTTGAGGGGGTTTTTTTTGGGGTGGATGTGCACACACCGTGTAGGACAGTCTCTTTTTTTTCTTTTTCTTTTTACTTTGTGTAACTCCAGACATTACAGTAAAATGTGATTTTATTCTGTAATGGGAGCACTTAGTGTTTAGTGAATAAAGATGTAAAAGTTTTTTGTTTGTGGGTTTTTTTTTTAGGTTCAGCTATAGGAGAGGGTCAGTTTAAGTAAATCAGAATACTAAGCATGAACATGTTAAACACAATGACTTTTTTATGAGCTTTACAGCACAGGGTTTATGTAAAAGCACAGTTGTGCTAGGCATATTATTAGAGCTAAATTTCACAGACAAATACAGATGTCATGGAATTTTAAAGAAAAGTGCCACATTTCACAGCAGTCATTAAATAACACTCATAAATTGAATGATTTATTCAATTGAAGCTACAATACACAGCACAGCCTACATTAGGTAATAGCTCCCTCTTAAAGACCAAATACTCATTCGTGTTTTGACACACCATCTTCTGCATCCACATAATCGGTTGGAAGTTTTCCAAACTTAGTTACCTGAGTAGTGTTTTTAGCTTATTTAGACTTTGACATCTTGTACATTTTGTCTAACCGATTGCTAATGTAACTGAACGCCTGACGAATTATTGGGAGTGTAATACTTGACTGGTTTTTCCCCTTGAGCACAGACTACAGAGAAATAATCACATGTGTAGAGAAGCACACTTTATGGAATCCCCAAAGGGGATACATAAACACGTACATCAAACATGGTCAGCACACTACACCACAGAAAAGTCCGTTACACTAAACGAATTGCCGTATGATTGCTAGGACCGCCTCATATTGCATATTGTGCCCCATATACGCTACCCGAATGAAAAATGTTAAATCACTTGACACAAACCTTGATTTTTTAATTTTACAGCAAATCGCATATTTCGCGATCTGTGGCGCAATTTTTACAGCTGTGAATTAGATTGGGCCTTACATATTATTTAGCAATATTTCAATAATGCTACATTTAACTCTAAAATTCTGAATTTTCGTCTTGGGGCTGGGAAACCAAGTGCATTTGTAATTCCATCTAGGAAAATTGAAAGGTTCTCCTTAACCCTGTGTTTTCTTCATGATGTTATATCCACTTTTTCCACCTTTATTGTGAATTATTATTTGTACTAATCAACTGAAAAACAAACTGAAATCATCATAAACTTAAGCTTTTTATCTGGTAAGAACTAATTGTAAAATAGAGCACTAGCACCACATGATATTTTGACTTTATTAAGTTCAATTCTAAATAAATCTGTTTATTAATTATGTCTATATAGCTAGACTAAGAAAATCTGTGGTAAGTGGTAATAAGTAAATTAAAAAGTAAAAATTCAAAATGCAATAATGCTTCAAATCTTTACTGGTTCTTGTACCCATCAAAAACAGTAAGAACAACACAGCTGCCTATTTTTAATTGTTAAGTGTAAACCCAGTACATCCAGCGACGGTGGAAGGCTTCATATCTCAAATACAAATTTTCATCCGTGTTTGAGTCCCCACCCCCCATCGTGCGTCCACAGAATTGAATTGTGAGGTTTCCAAACTCAAAAGTCGTGTTTAGCTGCTTTAGACTGCTTGGACTTTTTGATTATCCGATTGCTAACTTGATTGTACATAATTAATCAGTAAACAAGAGGTACTTGAATACTACACGAATAAAAAACGTTAAATACAAACCTTAAATTTAGACTTTCACAGCATATTGCATTTTAAATGGGAAAATAGGACTGTTTCCTAAGGCAGTGTGGTTCCTACAGATGCTCATATAATTCCAACAGTTGCATCTACTGGTCATTTTATTTGGACACTGTATTAGGCCTGGCTATCCCATCACCCTTGACACGACTGCTATAGCTAACTGCTGCAGACTTTACATTCAGGCTGTAAATTTCCCATTATACATTGCTCATCCCAATTGTATGTCTTGGATTTAGACTTTATTGACTGGGGAGCAGTTTGAGGTGACTTGTGCTTTGGAAGTAGTTAATGTGGTGGTTTACTTGTTAACATAAAGTGATACATATGGTCTCAATTTGTAAAATCCATTTGCAGATGGGCTGTGGTACATAAACGATGCTTGATTGGTCACATGGGCCCAGTGTGTGCCAGCACATATCCCACACACCATTACACATTCTCCAACCTAAATTGTTGGTACAAGGTAAGTTGGGCCAAAGCCAAATTCTGAATCAACCATTTGCATCTCACCAATATAATAGCTTTTACTTCAGGTTTAACCAGCCTGTCCATTTCTTTTGTATACAAGGCACTGCTGCTCACTGAATGGTTTTTGTTTGCACCATAATTCTCTGTAAAATAGACAGGCGAGAGATTAGTGGTGTTTGATGCGCTCAAGCTGGTCAGTCTGGTTCCAGCAACCACCCCACAAGGTAACTCATTATATTCTTCCTCATTCTGATGTTTGACGTGAACATATACTGAGGTCTTGACCTGTGTGTGTGATTTTATTTATATTTTAATTTGCTGCTGCCACATGATGGCTGGCCAGATAATTACAACCCCAGATAAGAAAAAGTTGCGAAAATGCAAAAAAAATTACTTTTACTTATTTGGTTGCAGTGAGTATGAATCCAAAATTTCTCAGGTTTTGTCTGGTCTACTTCATTTCAGGCCTGCAACACATTCCAAAAAAAGTTGAACAGGGGCAATTTAGGATGAATAATGAGGTTCAAAAACAAATAATTATCTGATTTTAAACAGGTGATTAATTATAATTGGGAACAAAAGCAGTATCCACAAAAGTCTGAGTCTTTGAGGAGCAGAGATAGGCAGAGGATCTTCAGTTTGACAACAAATGCATAAGAAAATTATTAAAATGTTTAAAAACAATGTACCTCAAAGAAAGATGTAGGAATCTTCTACAGTGCATTACATCAATAAATGACTCAAAGAAACTGTAGGAAAAGGACCATGCAGACTGTTATCAGCAATAAGTCCAAATGCCAGGGTCTGTCATGGTATGGGGCTGTGTCAGTGCCCTTGACAAAGGTAATTACACTTCTGTGATGGCAGCATCAATGCAGAAAAGTACATTAAGATTTTGGAGCAACCTATGCTACCTTCAAGACGTCATCTTTTCCAGGGATATTTAAGCATTTTTCGACAAAACAATGCAAAACCACATGCTGCACACATTACAAAGTCATGGCTTTGGAAAAAAAGAGTGCGGGTACTGGACTGGCCTGCCTGTCATGACCTCGGTGTGAAGAAATGGCAACATTACAAAGTTGTAAATGCTTTACAGTCCCAACTTTTTTTGGAATGTGTTGCAGGCCTGCAATGCAGGAATGGATGTTTATTAATAAATTAAATGAAGTTGATCAGACAAAACATTTCTGTACTGTATTTTTCATACTTCCACTCCCAGTTTTTGTCTACGTAGCCTGCATGGCTGTGGACAGCACCTGTTCTTAATGAATTAAGCTAAAAAGTCTATATAGTCTATATCCCTCTTTATCATTTGTATAATTTTATGTTCCAAACAATGCAAAACTCATAGATTTGACCTTTTGGTCAATTATAGCCTATTTCATTCAAATGAATCAGCTTCCTCTTCTGTTCACTGCTGGTTCGTTTGTAGATGTGTTTTAAAGGCAGGTCTCTGGCCAGTCTCTAAATCTGTTGTGTTAACAGGAAGCAAGAAGTTCTTCTCGTACAGGATGTGGGTTTCGAACATGCAAGGGTAAGAGGAAGAGAGGAGGCGTAGAGAGTCAGGGTGCACATCGAAATTTGCCTCTTTCCACATAGAGGTGCGACAGGTATTTGTGAAGAGACTGGCGGATTATAGAAATATATATATATATATTTTAATCGTTTGGCTTTGTTGTGTTGATCTGTAAATGCGAAGATGATATGAAAGTGACAAATATGGAGCTCCAAGAGACGGAGACGGATTCATCACCTTCCTGGTAAGGCTTCTCTTTATGGGGGACCAGGCCTCTGAGGCCCTGTGGCATCACACTTTATTATATTCATTTATTACCTAAGACCCAAAAATGTATATATTAAGATATTGTTTATTTTTTCAAGATTTAATCCTTGAAAATTTTGCTTTCAGGACATTATTTTATGTTTTATATTAACATACTTTTAAAAAGATAATGAGTTAAGCCATGTTGACTTCTAACTAGATATTCATTTGGGATATGTTAAGGTCTCCAATATCAAGAGAAAGACTCCTGACATACGCCAACCTTTCTGATATTGCTGGGGTAAGTTGATTTCACCATACATCAAGCCTAAACAGTAGACGTTACAGGGTAGACCGAACTCTACCCCTTTAGTAGGAGTCATTATGTTGTCTGTTACTTTCTGAGCAGAAGAAAAGAAAACAGGACCCCAGCAGCGATGCTGAAATTTCAGCCCGAGCTTCAGAAGACTATGTGAGTTCTTATTAGCATAGAATTTCAGTATATCCTCTGAAATCAGTAGTCTTGTGAACCTGTGCAATGTGGGATATCTATTTTTGCATAAATTACAAGGTCATGCTTACTAATTTCATTTCTGTCAGTTATGTGTGTTCATTTTGCTCTTTTGCTTTGAACCGTAATTGCTTTGCAGCGGAAGCTAATGCCACAGAGCTTCTGCTGAGACCAGGTGATTCTCAGCATAAGCAGTGCAGATGGTGGGGGTTGAAGTTGACAGGAAATTGGTGACTGTTTCAGGGGCCTGTAGTAGATAAGCACTTCAAGGGTATCCCTAAAAATTTAAACAGTCCAGGATGGAAGGTAGAGCATTCATCTGTCAGGGTCAAGAATTACACTTGACATCCCTTGCATAACTGGAATACAATTTTCCACTAGTTGAATCCACTGAAGACAAAAAGACTTTAGATGTACGTCCGCTGAAATGTATTGACCTTTGTCTTGTATGGTTGTAAACAGCTGACAATATACACCAACTATGCATAACATTATGACCACTGACATGTGGGTGGGATATATTAGGCAGCAAGTGAACATTTTATCCTCAGAGTTATCCGCCAAATTGTGATGGCTAGACGACTGGGTCAGAGCATCTCCAAAACTGCAGCTCTTGTGGGATGTTCCCGGTCTGCAGTGGTCAGTATCTATCAAAAGTGGTCCAAGGAAGGAACAATGGTAAACTGGTGAGAGGGTCATGGGTGGCCAAGGCTCATTGATGCACTTGGGAAGCAAAGGCTGGCCCGTGTGGTCCGATCCAACAGACGAGCTACTGTAGCTCAAATTGCTGAAGAAGTTAATGCTGGTTCTGATAGAAAGGTGTCAGAATACACAGTGCATCACAGTTGCAGGGCTGTTTTGGCAGCAGAAGGGGTACCAACACAATATTAAGAAGGTGGTCATAATATGCTCTTTTTGTAGAGCTAACACTAGCTAAACTACTACTAACAGAGTTAGAAAAAAGTCTGTCTAGCATGCTTAATGACATGATCACATAGTAACAGGTTGTTTAATGCTTGTTCCCAACAATGTGGCAGTAGGAGCTAAAAATAAAAGCCTTTAGCAAATAAATATAAAAAGTAAAGCCCCTTCTTCCCAGGTTTCCAATAGTATTGTGGTCATATCATGTGCACACTTTGACTATTCCACAAGCACGGGCATTAATACTGACCCTGTGATTGTAATAGCCTCTATTTTTAAGTGTGTCTGTGGAAACCTGAACCCATACAATGAGGTCAGACCCTAATGTCAGGTGAGAAGATCTGGCTCGCAATCAGTAATTCAGTTCATCACAGATGTATTTAATGGAGTTGAGGATCTGAATAAAAAAGCAAGAGATGAGTCATGGATTACAGAATAACCTAACCCTAACCCAAACCATGAAGTCCAAGGAACTGTGGTGTTCTCCCAGGACCATAGTAAGCATGATCTTTTTGAAATGGAAAACTCTTAGTACAATCTTGAACCTTACTAAAATTCAGTATCAGGCAAGAAAAGCCAGATGGGAGAGTCAGTTGGACAGACGACCATCTCTGTAACACACTATAAATCAGGCTCTAATGGCAGATGGAAGCCTCTGTTGACTAAAAGGCACATGACAACCTGCTTGGAGTTTTCTAAATCACATGTAAAGGACAAGATGAGGAAAAAATATCCTCTGACTTGATGAGATAAAAATGTAATTCTTTTGACAGAAAAGCAATAATACTGGTGAAATACAGGCATTGCTCTTCCTGTTGCTAAAACCACTGCTACCGTGAAACGTGGTGATGGCAGCATTATACTGTGGAGATGCTACTCAGTGGCAGGGACAGGGAAACTAATAAGAATTGAGGGACAGATGAATGCAGGGATACAGAAATGCTTGGTGGGTAGCACTGTTGCCTCAGAAAGAAAGTAGGTCCTGGGTTCGATCTCAGGTGGAGCAGGTGGTCCGGGTCCTTTCTGTGTGGAGTTTGCATGTTCTCCCTGTGTCTCTGTGAGTTACCTTTTGGAGCTCTGGTTTCCTCCCACAGTCCAAAGACACTCCAGTGAGGTGAATTGGAGATAGAAAATTGTCCATGACTGTGTTCGATATTGAACTTGTGAACTGATGAATCTTGTGTAACCCGTAACTACCTGTTCTGTCATAACCAAAGTGTGTACAAAGTGTGTTTTTTAATCCTTTTTTACTAAAGTAATTTGTGGCTTAAGAATACTTACATATAATATTAAATTCTTGCTAAATATTTATGTTTAAAGTATTCTGCCCAATCCTGCACGCATTGGTATTCCACCAAATATAAAACACAAATGTATTAAAAGGCCAACAGATCTCAGAGATACTACAACTGTAAATGTACTTAAACTCCTCTCAATTTTTAGTTGGTAGTGACATTTTACAACTCTATTTCCTGTGCCACACCGGAAAGAAGCCACACAAACTGCTTTTCTCTGCTTTTCTGCTTTCTCATCTTTGGCAGATTTACATTTTCTTACCATCTGTTTATTCGTTTATGTTTAGTTACCACCAACTCCCATTACAGTTTCAAATGATTTTCTTTCCATAAACAAATTCACATCGTGAGGAGTGACTGCTAATTCTGGTATTTAGGTAGTTCAGGTAGTTACTTTCTATCTTAGATATATAAGAAAATCATCTTTGATTCAAGTCAATGCAGAGTCCCAACTAACTGCACATATAAAATAGTGTCATCTAATTGTTGCTTATATTGATGCCTGTAATCCGTCCTTGTTTCAGGATGATGATGACTTTCCTGTTGACAACACGCAGGACTCTGAGGTACAATATGCTCTGCAACTATACTAATGTCTTTGGTTTCTGGTTGCCCTATATTGTAATGAGGAATCCCCTCCGCTCACCCTTCCTCAGAAATGGCCAGTCATGTCTGTGTAGCCTGGGATCCCAAAGCTGGGATTCGAATTTGAGAGTATGAGATCCCACAGGTAGTGGGCATTCCACTGCTGAGGCACCCATCATTTATTTATACTTTAAATTTACATTTTTTAAAATTTGACAATAGCACCTACAGTAAATAGATAGCAAATGCACTGAATAGTTCTAGAGATACAGAGAGTGAAAGAGGAAGCTATCACCAGCTGTCACCAGATTCCGGAGGAGGCAGGTGGTCAAAAACCCTCAAGACCTGCAACAAGATTTGGTGGCAGCAGGAACTGTGGTTTTAGTTAGCACAGTAAGGCACATACTAAACGCTGAAAGACTCCGTGCTCGTGTAGTTTTGAGATTGTTCTTTGCAGCGATGAAACAAAATTTAAAACCAGCAAGTGTATCTGGAAGAGGGTAAATAAGGCATACCCTGAAAAGAACACCCTGCCTACAGTGAAGCCTGGTGGTGGCTCAGTGATGCTCTGATTATCAATAAATTGTAGTAAAGTAACTGGTATATATTCTCAAACCTTATTGTCCAGCTGTGAAATAGAACTGATGGCAACTATTATTTTCTTCCGACATTTTGCTCACCATAGACATGAATTATTATGTCATATTAACTTTTGGTCTTACAGTGCATTCAGGGGTTGTACATAGAACTAAACTTCCGGATTGAAATGCTACAAAAATAACACTTGAACCACAACCGGGGTTTTAATTAACCGGATATTTAAAGCATCAAGTCTTGTGAACTTTTACTGATGAGTGTCACAGTGCTAATGTTAATCCTGTGTTGCTGACTTATATTAGGGACCTTGTAACAAACGGGTCAAACCGGTGGACAGGAGTAGTGAAGTAACAGGCATTATAACACCACTGAAGACCCCTGCTTTGAAACGCTTGGGACAGTCCATTCAGGTGAGCCGCAAGCAACAACTAAATATGTATTGATTCATTTTTTGATTTGCTGTGTGCATAACAGTATTGATACTGTTGATTGATACCTAAACTAGTTGAACTTTAAAAGCTGTACAAAGTTTTAAGGACCCTACATAGTAAATTAAGGTATTTTGTTGGTGATTAAACAGAACATAGTTTGTATTTCCAGTCTACTGTTAGATTTATTGTTTTAAACCACATAAAAAATTCACATAAAAAACAACCCGATTACATAACAGTGACCATATACATTAATTATTAAACAAAAATAGCAAACAGGTTACACAGTTGCTAAAACCAGACGTTTGTTACAAAGTGTGATCACACTATAGATTTGACACAGTTGTTGTTTTAATTATAAATAAATTTGGATATTTAATTTGACTGAATTTCATCATATATAAATCATTTATTATGCATCTTATGTGAATTATAAGTGCCTGTGTCTATTGCACATTTCTCTATGTCAAACAAATGTACCTTTTTTTGTTTATTCCACCAGCGGTCCATCAGTTTTCGTACAGAAGCACGCCCAATGCCCCCAATGCCGATCCGCTCTCGTACCAAGGCTTCGTCTTTTCCACGGCGTCGCAGCAGCCAACTGTGGAGTGACACTGTGGACAGCCTAAGCCAGGATCTTAGTGCCAAGGAGATTAAAAGACAGGAGGTAGGATCAATTTTAGTCAATAACAAGTCTGACTACTAGTAATATTCCAGCTAGTCACTATTCTTACTATTCTTCTTAAAGTTCAAATTTCAGTTGGGTTATTAACCTGGGCCAGGCATCTAACACGCTCAGTCTCAGGGATTAAGGTTAAATAGGTTCCTTATTGATGCTGTTATATAAATAATAAATAATAAAACACAGATTTTTATTGAAATTAGTGCTGTTTAGAAGTGTTGGCAGGATAGTAGTTAGTTTTTAAATGCCCCACAAAAACAAACAGCATCATTTTATGACGATACAAAATATTGGCCTATAAAACACAATACATACCAGAATCCTCTGTTTGTAGCTAAGTTTCTGTTTTTAAATGTGGAAATATGAATGCATAGACCAATTTTATCATTTGTAAGGGTTTCTGTGAGCACTATGTTCTATAAGTATTAAATGTTTGCAAAGAATGAGAAGTGTTTATCTTCTCCATCCTGCAGTTCATTAAAATAAAAGCTCACTGTAAACACAAATTCAGCCCGATTGAGCACTGCTCAGTTTCCAACAGTAACATTAATAGCTGTTTGTAATACTTTAAAGCTGTGACTATGAGGGATTACTATATATCCTTTGTGTGTGGTGAAACAGGAAGTGAATGAGCTACTGTGGTGGCCATGTCCTCTTTTTTTTATTTCATCAGTAACAGCTTTATTTCAGCAAATGCAGCACTTGGCATTAGTTTTTGTGTGTGAACTGTCACACTTTTTTAAATGCCTTTTAAAGGTGTTGTCTGAGCTATAAGAAGTGTCAGTTAGGTTTTGCTGTTTTTGTGTACAGTATTTGGTCATACAGCTGACTGGATGACTGTGTGTTATAGGTTATCATATTTGATTTTATTGGGATTATCAATTCCAGACTAAAAGGCTAGAGTTCAAAAACACATTGTGGTTATTTTCCTACTAAAACGTACCTAACAGGTTATTATAGTATTATTGTTAACTAATTACATGTTAACAGGGTAATACTTCCAACCCTGTCAATTTAATCAAATTCATACAAAATGATACAACTTTTTCTTGACATTGTAGCATGACATTGTAGGAACATCAGTAACCTGCAAAGAGCCCTGACCTCAACCTGATTAAACACATTTGAGATGAGTTGGCTTGTAAAATGTGAGCCTGGTCTTTTCCTGACCTCACAAATGCTTTTTTGACTAAATACAGTCACATTCCTCAGACACACTCCAAAGTTATGTGGAAAACCTTCCCAGTGAAGTTAAGGCAGTTATAGCCACAAGGGAGGTGTGTTTATGTGCATGAAGAGTGAAAAAATGATTATTGATTGCATGTTAATGCGCATGGTATAAAAATTATATATCCAATGAAGAAATGGCCAGGTGTCCACATAATTCTGACCATATAGTATAACTGAAATTTGAGCCATGATTTTGAGCTACATTCCAAATGACTACTTTGTGTCAGAAAAATATTTTTTAGAATTCATTATATTGTACCAATAATGTACTGCTGTACAGTCGCTGCACCTTCTTTTAAGCTCTTTTTTGTCCCACAGGTGATATATGAATTAACACAAGGGGAGAAGCAGTTAATCGAAGACCTCAATTTGGTCAAAAAGGTTTGTTAAGTAAATTACATGTGGTTTTTAAATTGTGTTCTTTATCTGCTCTTGTAATGTTTAAGTATAACTTTTCCATTTCTCTGTGGTTTTAGGTTTACTACGAGCCCATGTTAAAATTAGACATTATGACAGAGAGTGAATTGGGCCAGATATTTGGGACTCTTGATTCTTTGATTCCTCTCCATGAAGGTTAGTGTTAATAGTTCTTTATAGAGGTGACAGAAACCTCTAAGCTATAGATTACTGACGATGATTGTGTTTGCAGAGTTTTTGGCTCGTCTGGAGGGGCTTCGAGGGTCAGAGAAGACGGTGGGAGAGGTTGGGCCGACCCTGCTGGACTGGGTGAGTCTGAAACTGAAAGTTTGTGTGCATATTTCTCCATTTTTTTATCCAAAGTGACTTACAGTACTGTGACAGTAAACTGTCTAAGCAATTGAGGGTTAAGGGTCTCGCTCAAGGGTCCAACAGTGGCAACCTGGCAGTGGTGGGGCTTGAACCAGCGACCTATGGATTACTAGTCCAGTACCTTAACCGCAAGGCTACAACTGTCCTTCACTGTTCTCTCTGACCAGTGTATTTTTGGTTTTGCCACCATTCCAGTTTCCTTGTCTGGATGCCTACATCACCTACTGCTGTAACCAGGTGGGTGCCAAGGCCCTGCTGGACCAGAAGAAGCAGGTACGACGAGTGGAGGAATTCCTCCGCCTATGCCAGGAATCATCCTTCAGCAGAAAACTTGATCTGTGGAACTTTCTGGATCTTCCACGCAGTCGTTTGGTGAAGTACCCGCTGCTTTTAAGGGAGATCCAGAAGACCACACCAATTGATCACCCTGATGAGGAAACCCTGCCTCAAGCTGTAAGTGAGAGTTTCCATTACGTGTCTCTATGTTCCTTAGTGATCAAAGTAGATCCATAACTGGAGGCGTGTTATTGTATGTGTGTGTGTGTGTGTGTGTGTGTGTGTGTGTGTGTGTGTGTGTATAGATGGAGCTGATCCAGAGTATAATTACTGAGGTGAACAGTAAAACCGGTGAGGCTGAGTGCCAGTTTTATAAACGAGGTCTGTGCTACCCAGAGGAGGGTCAGAGAGTACCTGAGATTTATGCTTCCCGCTTCCTCTACTGCCATGGTGAACTCAAAAGTACAAAAGGACAGGTGAATGCACTCTATTCTGTTATCTGACTTTCTGGTTATTCTCCTTTGAGGTAAAACAGTGTGTAGAATTATATAGAATTAGTCATATCAGAATGATTTTGCTGATTAAGAATTCTCATATAAATAACTTGCATTACCAACAAATGCAAGTAAACCCAAGAGTCAAAAACTGGACCAAGTTAATTGGTATAAAATTAGCAACAACCAAACAACTTATTAGTATGGGATAGATTCCTTGAATTTCTGCCAAGGTAATTGATTTTTCACAGTCAATTAAATGTACTTGACTTACAACACCATGACATCTCGTCCTCTATGCTAAACCATGATAGAGATGTAGTCGCTGCTGTATTTCTCATTAAATCTCTAATGAGAGCTTTTTGGAGCATCACCATACAACTTAAATTGTAGTTCAATACTCCACACAGCTTAAACTTTCTGTACTCTGCAAAAAACATCATTGTCTTTGATGTTTTTCTGAAAGAGCAATGTTTTAACACATCTACTACACAGAGTACATGCATATGGCCAACACACTTGTTTTTGTTCCCGTAATGTCTTTTGGTCCCGTTCCCCGTTACTATTCAGGTTAGAAATGTGTTGTACTGTTTTTTATGTAGCTGTTTATATTGTCTTGTGATTTGCACCATGATTCTGGAGAAACAACATAGAAGAAGAATGCCTTTATTTGTCATATATACATATACAAGTGTACAGTACAACGAAATTCTTTCTTCGCATATTCCAGCTTGTTTGGAAGCTGTGGTCAGAGCGCAGTGTCAGCCATTGTACGATGCCTCTGGAGCAGACAGGGTTAAGGGCCTTGCTTAAGAACCCAACAGTGGCTGCATGGATTCAGAGCTAGGATTCAAACTCTCAACCATTTAATTGATAGCCCAAAGCTCTGCCCACTAGGCTACCACTGTCCCAATATGTAGTTGTATACAGCTGAAATGACAATAAAGCCTCCTAAACTCTTGAACTTGAACAACCTTGAAAAAGTCTTGCTTTCTTAGGTCTTTATTTTAACAGGCTTTTAACTGTCTGAGATCTGTGCATTTCAGACATCATCATCATTGCAACTTTTAATCTAATTAATATTTTTACATTTAATTTAAAACTCCAGTTTTTCTTATTTTGCAGAAACTGCATGTGTTCTTGTTCGAACTGGTTCTGGTTTTGACAAGGCCAGTGGTACAGGATAAAGATGGTATGGTACAGTTCCAGGTTTACCGTCAGCCCCTTCCCGCTACACAGATAATGCTAGAGGACCTGCCTGATGGTGAGGGAGGAAGCTCTGGATCTTTCCGTGGTGCCTTCACTGGCAATGACAAAGGTAACAAGACTATGTAGTTGAAGTACTGTTTACTGCTAAAGAGAAAGTGTATTTTAGGGGACTGTTAGGGGACTTGTATGTATGCAGTCATTTAGGAACAGTCCAATTAGAGTGTCATATGTTTATTGTGTTTTCTGAAAATGTGGTTTAAAAAAACTCTACAAACGTCTGGAACATGACATACACTGTCCATATCAGCAGTGGAGTCCGTGTAGGGCAATGAACTAAAACCCCTACTAAATATGCGTGACCGTCAAGCCCTCAGACAACATGTTATCCAGACTGTCAGAGTCAGTAATTGTGGAGCTAACTGTATGCTGTATCCTCAGGTGTTACTGAGTAGCTTCTAGAGAGGAAATCAAATTCTTAAAATGCTTAATTTTTTGGTTGTTAATTAAATTTATTGCATTATAGCTGTTGATCTAAGCACCATTAAATTAATTGACATTTTCCGTCATTATTTACTCTCTCCTACTGTATTCTCCAACTCTCTGTCACTTCCAGTGAAGAACTGCTTCCGTGTCAGCAACAGGAGGCGTCCCAAGGCTCAGTCGCACAGCCTGCAGGCCAGCGACTCCTTTAACAAACAGCAGTGGATTACCTGTCTGCGCCAAGCCATCGTCCAATCGCAGGACAGAGACTCTCAAGCCAGCCATTCCAAGGCAGCCCAGCAAAGTCCTGACCCTGCCCTCTATCACATTGCTGAACTGAGCCTGAATTCGGATGTGGAAATGTCAGACACATAGGCCACATTTCAGAGGTCATATTATTTCTTTACAGGGACAAAGCTAAAGTTCCTGGTCCTTCCACTTACACCTGGAACTGATTACTGGTTTACAGACTTTATTCAATGTGAAGGCTATTTATATTCATTAAGCACTGTATTATGGGTGTGTTAGTCAGACTGGAGAATGTGGACTGAGTGAAAGTATGTTTGTTAGGTAGTGAGGCCTGGTGCTCATGCCTGTATCAATGTAGCTTGTAGTTATATAATTAAGGCCTTTAAGTACAGTATTTTAAATAAAATATGTTTATGTGTGCATGTTAGTATACAGGCACTGTAATAGTGATGATTTGAATGAACATCTGAATGTAAATGCATTTGTATTTCACCCTCATGTGGACATAGTCAGACAGTATAAAATATTATTTCTTTTATTTTTAATAATGAACTGACAGTTTTCAGGAGAATTTATTGTTATGAGTTATTTACTTAAGCTTTTGTTTAATACAATGTTATTTTTTTATAAATAAATAACTATAATTCTTTAATCGGGAGGTGTTTAGATTTTCCTTTCTTAAGTTAACTTACAGTTAGGTGTAAGTTGTGGCCAATTAGATTGATCACTGGTTTACATCACTGGAATGCTTGGTTGGTGCTACAGTCTAATGCACTAGCTCTCCAAAGCCACTGGCTTGGTTGGGTGGTCAACAGGCACAGTTTGCCTATCCAATACGGTGGGAAATGACCATATAGTAACTTCAACAGTGTGGTCAAAGTGCCAGCACTAACAGCAGAGACATATTATGAGCATAGCATGTTTAAACGCTTGTCAAAATCTTCTGCTGGTTGGTGTAAATAAGTGGTGAATGGCATATCATCTTTGGGCAGCAAGAGTTTTGTGTATTTGGCAGAGGTCACCAGAATGCATAGGGAATTGGATATTGATTGTTAGATGTTAGTTACACATATGTCCGCATTCTCCACCATTTGTTAGATTTTACTCTGTCACTTAAAGTCCAGGAGAAGAATCATTTGTTGAATCTTGTGCATGAGCAAAGCACCCAGACAAGTCGCCAAGTCAAAGTATGAATGCCTTTCTTCAGATTCAGCAGATGATTCTTCTTCTGGTTGAGTTCTTTCTTTTAGCTCAAGGGACAGGACTTTAAGTGACTGAGTAAAAATCTAATGAATGGTGGAGAATGCGGACATTTGTGTAACTAACATCTAACAATCAATATCCAATTCCCTATGCATTCTGGCGACCTCTGCCAAATACACAAAACTCTTGCTGCCCAAAGACGGTATGCCATTCACCACTTCTGTACACCAAGCAGTACAGCATGACTTTAAAAGTGCACAGATTCATATTTTACAGTTCACACTTTGACAAATAATGTAAAACCTGAAGAGCATGATCAAACAAAATAGTTGAAGCAATAGGAGTTCTTTTCTGGAGGAATTGTTCAGTTATTATTGATTGGTATTTAGAATAAATTAGTCCTAACAGATCAAAATTCAAGATTTGTGTTTCCAAACTGAATTCCAAAATTTGACAGTGTTTTTACCTGTCTTTCACAGGTAATTAATTAACAAACAATACAGAGAGCTAATTAATGTTTTATCTAATAAAAGTGTTCATAAATTCATGCTAACAAGTAATCCTGTGATGTTTGGGTAATAAAAACACATTAATGAAAGGTGTTTAAAAATGTAAACATACTAACTATTTTTATATTGTACCTAGATTATTTTTAGGGGTTTAAAAAAACCAGCAAGGAGACGTGGTTAAATATAGACACTCCTGCAAAAAAGATTAGTGATGATTAAAGGTTCACCAGCCTCTATAGTGGCTGCTAATCAGCAGCCTGCAGAGAGTGTGTGAAAGTCTATCAACCGAAACCATAATACCTGTAAAACGTCTGTTTTATCTTGTTACTCAACCATAAATAAGTGATGAAGAACTGAACTGATCTGTTGGAATTTGATTACAGGTAAGTGTAAATATATTAGCTTTTCTTTACGTAATACACTTATCACAGAACAACTGATTTACCCAAGGAGTGTGAGGATTGACAGGAAATAAAAAGATTGATTATACATCAAACAATAATCAAGAAATTCTTAAGATGGTAATAAATCTACTGAATCTCCTTTTTCATCTCCTTTTATTTTCAGTTTTATTTCAAATATTTAATGTTATTTAATTTTATTTTTTTCTGATTTATTTTCATTCCCTTTTTTATGTTTTACATCTCTTTTTTAATCTATTCAAGTTTTCTTTAATGTTTCCTTTTTCTTTTTTAAATTGATTTTCTTTTTTTAATTTTCCACTTCTATTCACCCTTTATTTTTTCCTTTTAATTTTTATTTTACAAACATTTTCTGTGGAACTGTTATGTCAGCTTTATGCATGAAATATTTAAAAATGTACAGATTTTGCACGGCAGTACTTAATTTAATTAGCAGTGAACAATTTATATTTTTACTGCAAATATGAATACACTGCTTTCTTTTATCAGCTGAATTTTGAAAGAGTTATACAGAACTTCTGTCATACTGTACACTCTGTGTTTTGTACATTGCCAGGTGTGAATTTGGAAGGGTCAATGCCAAGAGCTGCCTCTACTCTGATGGACACCTCATACCAGGCCCTGTGCCGCTCACTGGTCACCCAAAATAAAAGTGTAGACATCTCACAGTCTGTGCTTTACACCTCTTTCATGGGCTTGTTGCTGGTGGCTGACAAGGAGGTGAGACTTGTGGTGTCTTTAATGTGAATAGAATGTGATGGATTTTAGCAATAATGCTTCTACTGTGTTGAAATCTGGACATACAGGGTCCCAGTTTGGTGATTTATGACCAGGTTTATTAGTGACAGCACACAGTATAGGAGTCTGGCAGGATTTAGTGTTTTTAGACTTTAAAAGGTTTATACAAAGATCTTAAGCTACAAAAACATGCAAAGGTGCTTCACAATGCTTTTTTCACTCTGCCCTCCAAAAGTGTCCTCCCTGGCCATGATAATAGGATTAGAGGTTTAAAAATAGAAACATAGAACATAGTTTAGTCTAGTGGGATATTGTAAATAAGTAAATTATAGCAGGGGTAGCTTAGTAGTTAATGTACTGGACTAGTAATCAGAATGTTGCTGGTTCAAGGCCCACAACCATCAAGTTGCCAGTGCTGGGCCCTTGAGCAAGGCACTTAACCTGCTAAATGCAAAAACATGTAGGTATAATAGAGTAAAATACTTGTATGACCTAATTAAAAATAAGCACATTTAGCCTTAATCTTTACATTAAAATGTTTTGTTTAAGTAAACAGATATATTTATAATTATTCTTAATAACTGGCAGAATCACCATCAGCAGCAATAAAGTTTTACATAACTGGTGTAACAATGATGAAAGTGTATGGTAGACCATTTCTAGATTTCATGTATAAACAGCCCTCTTCATTTACATTACGTTTTAATTTAGGCATCTCTTAACAGCTGCTGTTTGTATGATATTTGCAGGATACCTACTCTTAGGAAGAGTAACAACAATAGAACATTTTTCCAAATTGGAGGTTGATAACCACAATTAGTTATAGATAGACAGATGGATGGATGGATAGATAGCCCTTATTTTATGTACAAAACCTTCTTGTCCCTAAAGTCCACTCTCTTTTTAATGATTGGCATATATTTGTATCAACAGCTTATGATGCAGGGTTTAGTTAGTTTTAAAATCTTAGCATAATGTTTGCACCACAACCAGACAAGATTGAGTTATGCCAGTATGTACAGCAGTACAATTATGTCCCCTGTTGTCTGGTTGAGGTTCTAAAATGTGAAATTAATTAATATCCAATGTTTGTTTTACAGAAAGACCTTACATTGGGCAATGGACAGGTTGGACTGTGTAATGCAGGGAATATAGTATGTAATATGCTAAATTAAAGATTTTTCAATATATAATAGAAAGTGATTTCATTTCATTTTTTTATATTCTGTCTTGCTTTTGTACGTTCTGTCTTGCAGTGCTTTCTGAATGCAATTGTGCAGTGTCTTTCACACACTCAAGGCCTTAGAGACTACTGTCTGGCTAAAACGTACCTCCGGGACATGTACCACAGTCAGGAACCAGTGCTGATGAACGGTGGGTTTTTATACATTGTATCTGTCACATTTTAAGCCTTTCACATATTGAACACTTAGGAACTGCACAAAAAGTTATTGTCAACAGGTTTAGCAAATGCTAAAGCTGGCTGTCTTGAAACTCCAAATCTAAATAAATAAAGCCATTCCTTAAGTGTTCTCCACCATCAACCAAGTGCATACATGCCATTAAACAGAGTAGATTTTTGGACACAAAGAAACAGACTAAAGCACATTAGAATCAACCAATGTCTTATTGATTAAATGCATAACACTGGAAAATCAATCAATATTCACAATCACATTTGCTCTTGTTAATGAGCTCATTCATGTAATGACCTTCATTTTCACTGCTCTTATCTCTACCCATCCTCTTCCTCTCAAAGAATTCACAAAAGTTTTGGAAGGTCTGTGGAACACTGATGGAGGAACGATTACAGTGAATCCTGATAAATTCTACTGTATCTTTAAAGAAGCAGTGCCTTTCTTCAGTGGATACAGGTGCGCACACCAGTCATTTATCATTAAATGCCTTTGCTCATTTACATGTATGATTAAAACATGTCTGTGTCATTACAATAAGTGTAACATGCAGTATACATGTGTTTTGAATTTCTTTTACTTCCACTAACAGTCAGCAGGATGCTCAGGAGTTCTTGCGTTTTCTTTTGGACCGGTTGCATACAGAAATTAACCGCAGACCCCTACAGTGCCCCAGCGTAACTACTAATCCTGAGCCCAGCTATAAGCAATTCAGGTACACAGATAAGATCCTGGATTTCACAAGTCTGTCTTGCAACCTCTGGACTGACATTAAGAAACCTTTCTTGAATCAGCTACAAAGCACATTAATCACTTAAACACATTAATATTTTACATTTTCTATTTTAATTAGGCTTTCAGAGGAAGCTTCTGCTATGTGGAGAAAACATCTAGACAGAGATGACAGTATAATTGTAGGTAAGAACAGTTGCCAGGTAGCATATTTGATTTTTTTTATCATAATGGTGACATTTTTGTAGGCAAGCAAATGCAGACACATTGGGACCCCCATAGGCATGGCCCAAATAAAAACTATCCAGCTAGATATAGAGATAACAGAGGTAAATTACAGCACATGCCTGCACAGCAACCAGGTCACTGTATTGCTTGTTCTCCTTGTGTTCTTGTGGAAATCTACACCTTCACCATGATCAGTTAGAGCAACTGTAGCCTACTGTAGGATATAAATTCACTAATGTAGTGTCCTTCTCTAGAAGTGGGAATAGGCCATGACAAACTTAAGAAAATAATGGGTAAAATAAGTTTTATTAACTTCTCTATTCTGACTGATCCTAGATTTGTTTTCTGGACAGCTTCGCAGTTCTCTACACTGCTCTGTCTGCTCCCACTACTCCAACACTTTTGATGTGTTCTGTGATCTGTCACTGCCTATCCCAAAGGTGAAGTACAGTTTTATTATTTAGTCCTAGTCGGAAATATGTATAGCAATCCAGCGCCTCAGGATTTCTTCTATCTATATAATTTAACAATTAATATAATCACCAACATAATTTGTTTCCTTATTTTGTAATAATGTTGCACACATACAGAAGAGAGGTGAATGTGGGAAATAATAAAAATAGCATATTTTAATAAAAGCACATAATAGTCAGTCTTCACAATGTGTATTGCTTACAAAAAGCTTAAATATACTTTAATAACACATATTATTTTAAATAAATAATATTTCAAAATTATGCAACTTTGGAGTCCACCTGTTACATTTGAACTAATTAGACACAATTAGAAAATTTTTCTTATTCAAAGTATTGAATAAAGAGTCTTTTTATGGGTGAAATGGCAATAATATCCATTCAAAATCAAATCCACAACACATTAAAGTATGCGAAAAATCAAGAGTTCTGAATGCTTTTTGAATCCACTCTGGAACTCAGATGGAAAAATTATTTTATACCTAGAGCGATAGGGTTATTAAATTTGTAATATGAATTTTTTCTTATTTCTCTATTTATATTACAATTTTATATATACTTAAGCTGCATTATGTGTTTAAGCTGTGTGTGTTTTTGTCGTGTTTTTACTTTGTGTTGTATGCCATGCTGCAAAACAAATTTCCCTTCGGGGACAATAAAGCTGAACTAAACTGAACTCTACAGTATATGCAATGCTATAAATGTTCAAGCTATCAGTGGAAAAAAAACCTGATTGTCTGGACATCTTAGGTTTTAATCCCGCTGTTGAACACATTTGACTCTCACCTTTTATTCTTTTTTAGAATGGTGACTCCAAGACAAGCGTGACCTTGAAGGAATGTTTGGATCTGTTCTCCCAGGAAGAAAAACTTGACAAAGAAAATTCACCTGTATGTTAAAAGCACAATCTGCAAGTTTGTATACATGCTACATACAGTGTATCACAAAAGTGAGTACACCCCTCACATTTCTGCAGATATTTAAGTATATCTTTTCATGGGACAACACTGACAAAATGACACTTTGACACAATGAAAAGTAGTCTGTGTGCAGCTTATATAACAGTGTAAATTTATTCTTCCCTCAAAATAACTCAATATACAGCCATTAATGTCTAAACCACCGGCAACAAAAGTGAGTACACCCCTAAGAGACTACACCCCTAAATGTCCAAATTGAGCACTGCTTGTCATTTTCCCTCCAAAATGTCATGTGATTTGTTAGTGTTACTAGGTCTCAGGTGTGCATAGGGAGCAGGTGTGTTCAATTTAGTAGTACAGCTCTCACACTCTCTCATACTGGTCACTGAAAGTTCCAACATGGCACCTCATGGCAAAGAACTCTCTGAGGATCTTAAAAGACGAATTGTTGCGCTACATGAAGATGGCCAAGGCTACAAGAACATTGCCAACACCCTGAAACTGAGCTGCAGCACAGTGGCCAAGATCATCCAGCGTTTTAAAAGAGCAGGGTCCACTCAGAACAGACCTCGCGTTGGTCGTCCAAAGAAGCTGAGTGCACGTGCTCAGCGTCACATCCAACTGCTGTCTTTGAAAGATAGGCGCAGGAGTGCTGTCAGCATTGCTGCAGAGATTGAAAAGGTGGGGGGTCAGCCTGTCAGTGCTCAGACCATACGCCGCACACTACATCAAATTGGTCTGCATGGCTGTCACCCCAGAAGGAAGCCTCTTCTGAAGTCTCTACACAAGAAAGCCCGCAAACAGTTTGCTGAAGACATGTCAACAAAGGACATGGATTACTGGAACCATGTCCTATGGTCTGATGAGACCAAGATTAATTTGTTTGGTTCAGATGGTCTCAAGCATGTGTGGCGGCAATCAGGTGAGGAGTACAAAGATAAGTGTGTCATGCCTACAGTCAAGCATGGTGGTGGGAATGCCATGGTCTGGGGCTGCATGAGTGCAGCAGGTGTTGGGGAGTTACATTTCATTGAGGGACACATGAACTCCAATATGTACTGTGAAATACTGAAGCAGAGCATGATCCCCTCCCTCCGGAAACTGGATCGCAGGGCAGTGTTCCAGCATGATAATGACCCCAAACACACCTCTGAGACGACCACTGCTTTATTGAAGAGGCTGAGGGTAAAGGTGATGGACTGGCCAAGCATGTCTCCAGACCTAAACCCAATAGAACATCTTTGGGGCATCCTCAAGCGGAAGGTGGAGGAGCGCAAAGTCTCGAATATCCGCCAGCTCCGTGATGTCGTCATGGAGGAGTGGAAAAGCATTCCAGTGGCAACCTGTGAAGCTCTGGTAAACTCCATGCCCAGGAGAGTTAAGGCAGTTCTGGGAAATAATGGTGGCCACACAAAATATTGACACTTCAGGAACTTTCACTAAGGGGTGTTCTCACTTTTGTTGCCGGTGGTTTAGACATTAATGGCTGTATATTGAGTTATTTTAAGGGAAGAATAAATTTACACTGTTATATAAGCTGCACACAGACTACTTTTCATTGTGTCAAAGTGTCATTTTGTCAGTGTTGTCCCATGAAAAGATATACTTAAATATCTGCAGAAATGTGAGGGGTGTACTCACTTTTGTGATACACTGTATGTGACACTAAGTGTGTATACTTATGGTACTTTGTTTTGTGAGTTTTAGATGTGCGGAAGGTGTAATCGCCGCACAGAGAGCACGAAAAGTCTAACCATTCAAAGATTCCCTAAAATTCTCGTCATACGTATCCTTTAAGCATTATCAGATGGGTGACAGAAGAGATGGGAGATGGGAAGTGAGTAGTGATAGATGCCGTGTGGTATAATACTCTTAACTCAGTGTCTCAGACTTTAAGCGGTTTACTACATCAAGGTACTCAATCCGCAAAAGCACAGTGCCAGTGTTGTTCCCTGTTACCAATCTGGATATGGGACCCTTTGGACCAATTGACTCTGGTGAGTATAAAGCAAATCATTAATTTATACATGTTTAAAAATGTGTTCTCAAATGCCGAATTACAGCTAGACTACATGGCCAAAAGTATGTGGACACCAAATCATAACACCCATAAATGCCTATTCATTTTTTTTAATTACACCCAAACAAGGTGTGAATTAATTGCAGCGCAACACACATTTACACATTGACTTATTACTTACACCTGAAGTCAATCAACCATTTAAATGCTGAACCACATTGCTCTGCAGCACCTGCCCCATGTGCAAGCATCTCATTTCAAAAACATGGACATTAATATGATACTGGACACCCTCTAACAACCTCCACACTTATAATTTCATAGATTTTGTGTGACAGACCATGTCTGGATCATCTTCCACCTTTTATTTATATGCAGTCTATAACTAAATTACATATTTCCCCCAAAGGGCATTACTATACATCATCAGTAGTCTATCACAATGTTTAATTTTTTTCTGTAGCATTTAAGCCAAAATCGCAGTAAGCTCTGTAAAAACCAAAATGTGAGTCAGATGTCAACAAAATGACTCATGCTGTGCCAACATTTGTCACACATAACACCACAGCTGTGAGAATCTTCCTAAGCCCTGTATGTGTTTAGCAGTAAGCAGTCCTGTTTTGTGATCTTGTGTGGCCTTCTTTAGTTTTACATTATAGCCTTGTGACTAATGATGCCATTATGTAACGTAATAAACATAATAAAAATTGGTGGCTTACATTACTAGTTGTATAATTACAGAAAAAAACATCAGGCACCCAACAGGTATTGGCTAATTAATTACATCGTGGGAAAGATAAGAGGACATTTTACTTTCTGCCAAAATATTTCTTGGAAAGGTTTGTGAAAATGTAACAGATGGTTATCAATGTGTTTAGGCCCAGTGCTCTATGATTTGTACACTCTTTGCAACCACACTGGCACAGTGAACCTGGGGCACTACACAGCCGCATGTCAGGAAGAGGTTGGCTGGTGCAATTACAATGACTCATGGTGAGAATTTTTTTCCACAGCTCTGCAATGCTTAGTCAGACATTTTGAACATGACTTAAAATGTACTAATAAATAAAATGCATTGGAAAAAACATGATTGTCACTTAATACATGATAGTTGAATAATAGTAGTGTCAACATTTTTATCTATCCTAGGTTTATCTATTAAGTAGCTCTGTTTGACCATGTTACTATGATCACAATGATAAACTATGTTGTTTTCCTTCTTTAACAGTGTTACGCGAATATGTGAGGACCAGCTTCAGTCCAGTCAGGCATATCTGCTCTTCTACCAACTGAAAAACAGCACTGTCTCCAGAAAATAAAGACATTTTGCCAAACTTGGCTAAAAAGTATTTTGTAAACATGTCAAATTGATTCTACGTTGTGGTCCCCTTCACAAACAAAATTTAGCTATAGAATCAAGTTTGCCAGAAGAAAATTGTTCATGTCAAATAATAATAAAAAAAACAACTCTGTAAATGATGGGACATTTTGTATATTAAAACAAGAATCTGCCATTTGTTAATTCTTCAAGTTTCAATTACACTTTTAAAACAATAGAATAAGCTGGTGAATTGGTAACAGATGAGGGTATCAAGACTGAGTGTAAAAGAAGGATCCAACAAAGGCTCCATCACTTCAAGCAAATGTGGGTCATGGCTAACCACTTTGTGAAAGAATTGTCAATTCATTCATAAAAAACTTTTTTCAATGCATGATTGCAAAATTATTTCTTTTTCACCATCTACCATACATAATGTTGTAAAAAGATTCAGGGAATCTGGAGAAATCTCAGTCCTTGTAGGGCAAAGCCAGAAACCGTTTAGGATCCATCAGGATTGCAATTGTCGCCACATAGGCACAGGAGTACTTGTGCAGTTTATCGAATGAAAGCGAATCTTTGCAATGATTCAAAATGTTGTGGGAAACCTTACTAAAGAATGGCAGCAAAGAGACACCAAGACATAATTAAACCATGCCTAAATACAACTGTGACTTTCTGCAGGGTAGTTCGAAGCCAATATGTCTGAGTAAGTGTAAACAAATTAATGTGTGATCCCACTATGCCTGGTGTATATGGAATTTGCTCCAAATCCACAACAAGCCTAACCAGGACAAAAGTGGTTACTAAAGATAAATAAATGACAAACTGTAGAATGTCACACAGCAAGGTAAGGCCGTAGCCATAATTGAACATTTTGGGGGGGACCAAATCTACAGAGAGAGGGGTGTTCTGCCATTCTAAAACGTTGCTTTGATCTTAACATTACGCAAAGCGAGTGGAATGTGTGTGTTTATGATTTTATTGAAGTATATTGGGGGCATTTTTAGCATTTATCTAAATATTGGGTGGTCGTATCTCCCCTTTGCATCAACGCAATGGAGCAGAATGAGAAAATATCGTCGTTTGTTGGACAAAACTATTTAAACAAACCTCCCCCATTCTGAGGAGATGGTATGTTCCGTTACCAAGGTGCTTGGCCCAAGCTCCTTACAAAGATACGGCAGACTAGCTCGAGCTCTTTCAGTGTTTACAATAACGGCTAGCTAACGTTTCTTGGTTTCGTTAAAAAGTTTCTGCTCGGTTTTAAAAAGCTAATTAATATTTTAGTCACCGTATAAGCTAACGGTAACTTTTACTGGCTGGCTAACGCGTTTGGCTCACTTGTTAGAACTGAGCTGTGTTAAGTTGGACAGCTAGCTTCTTAGCAAACTACTTGAAGCTAGTACCAGTAACACTCAGGGCGTTTACACGCATAACAGCGAGTACGCGCACGACGAGAACGCGCTTTCGGACTGTGGCTAATGGTCCACAAAGAGATGTATTGGAATGCGTAACGGCTGCGCTGTTTATGTGTGATGAGCAACAGGTAGTGTTTGTATTAGCACTAGAGACTCTCTTGTTTATGTCACATTAATATACTTTTACAACCGAGTTCCCATGCCATATAAGGAAACATAATAAGGCACAAAAATGGCCCGTTTGTTTTGGTCATCAAATGTTCTAAGCGAGCTGCTGAAGTGGTCATATCAGCACAGAGAGGTGGTTTGCAAGTGATGCATGATCTGCTGTTGGACTTCATCTTACCATGGAGCAAACAGAGGTATGCATTAATCTTATCCTTACACTTACAACTTAGCCAAGTACATACATACCTTCATACATACCTTCATATGTTTATAGTTTTAAAAAAATGCAGGGTGAAAAGTATACATGCCCATTTTGTAAAATGCAATAACAACAAGAATGTGATTTGTTTATATTGTCTGTCTGTCTGTCTGTCTGTCTGTCTGTCTGTCCGTCTATCCATCCATCCATCTATCCATCCTCGGGATATCCATCCATCCATCCATCCATCCTCCTTCGGGATATCCATCCATCCATCCATCCATCCATCCATCCATCCATCCTCCTTCGGGATATCCATCCATCCATCCATCCATCCATCCATCCATCCATCTTCCTTCGGGATATACATCCATCCATCCCTCCCTCCCTCGGGATATCCATCCATCCATCTTCCTTCGGGATATCCATCTTCCTTCGGGATATCCATCTTCCTTCGGGATATCCATCCATCCATCTTCCTTTGGGATATCCATCCCTCCCTCCCTCGGGATATCTATCTAATCTATCTCTTGGATCCTTATTAAACTGACAAAATGCATTTTATGGACCAACCTTATTGTATTTTGCAAATATAAACAAATGATGAGTTTAATGCCTTCAAAACACTACCAAAAAGTTGGGACGGAGACATGTTTACAACTGTGTTTAATCACCTTTCCTATAATTTACTAGGGATGTAATGATTCACCACAAGACAGTTAATAACCGATTCAAAAATTCCACGATTCAAATCGATTTGACATGTAAAATGAATCGATATTCACTTTAAACAGCAGAGGGCACTGGCGCTATACACCTTGCCTGGTTGACGTCACTGGCGCTATACGCCTGGTTGCCAAATTCGGGGTTTTTCAGCCAAATCGGGCTTAATTCATAGTTTGTACCTAGGGCGGTACGGTGGCTCAGTGGGTAGCACTGTCGCCTCACAGCAAGAAGGTCCTGGGTTCGATCCCCAGGCGGGGCGGTCTGTTCCGGGTCCTTTCTGTGTGGAGTTTGCATGTTCTCCCCGTGTCTGCGTGGGTTTCCTCCGGGATCTTCGGTTTCCTCCCACAGTCCAAAAACATGCAGTTAGGTTAATTGGAGACACTGAATTGCCCTATAGGTGAATGGGTGTGTGTATGCGTGTGTGTGTGTCTGCCCTGTGATGGACTGGCGCCCCCGTCCAGGGTGTTACTGTGTGCCTTGTGCCCATTGAATAGCTGGGATAGGCTCCAGCACCCCCCCCCTAATTGGATAAGCGGTTAAGGCAGTGAGTGAGTGAGTGAGTGAGTTTGTACCTACCTCAGAAATGAAAGGGCATTCATTATTTAGATAAAAAGATAAGCACAAACACAGTATTTTATTTTATTTTTTTAAGAGAAATAATAAAAGGAAACTTTGTCATAATTTGTCTTCAATTTCAGTTTAAAAAATCTGGAAAAAGTCGTATTGTGAACCCAGTATCGTGAATCGCATTACATCACATTGTGGGTAGAGTGAATTATTACATCACTATTGATTACACAATGTAATTATTTGGGAACTGAGGATGCTAATTGCTGCAATTAGATTTGTACCAAATTAAATGTATTATTATTATTATTAATTATGCAAGTAGAATTCTTGCCACTTCTTGCTTGCTGCAAGACTTTAGCTGCTCATCAATCCATGTTTAAAGTTGTCAGATTCTTCTCCTCATAATGCGCTGTACACTTTCATGAGCAGACATATTTGGACTGCAGGCGGGCCAGTCAAGCACATGCACTCTTCTCCCCAGATATACATTTTATCTTGATACCAGCTTTTGGCTCTTTAAAATATCAATAAACGGCACTCTGTCAATTTTACTTCACACATATGCAAGTCACCTCAGACACTGACGCACTATCTAATACAATCTAACCAATTTTATACATCTGTTGGCTTTTGCACCTTTCACTGATAACAATCCGAGTGTTCCGTATTTTCGTTTTCGTATTTGGCAAGAAGAGCTCGATGTCTCTTTTCCCCGAAAACTTTGGACCATCTGCAATGATTAAGCCGAAATGCAGCCCAGTGATTTATTTCTGTTAAATAAAGGTTAAAAAATGATCAAATTTCAGATTTTTATTTTTAATACATTTTACAAAATGTCCCAATTTTTCCAGAAATGGGGTTGGTACATACAGCAGCTTGAGTTATATATTTATTGGTCTATTGGGTTATACAGTATAATTTTATGTAGCATAGCCTCCAAATTGTTGGTGATTGACTACAGCCAGTGACCTCCCTGTGCCCATATCAATAGAGTTAGTTTGACTTCACCCATTAAAAGAAGTACATAAACAGTGGCCTTTTGCCAAGGTTGGGAACATGTCTTTTAGATGTAATCCAAGAACCACCAAAACCCAAGTCTGCAAGACAGGGAAGGTTTTAAAAAAAAATAATTTTTTATTTAAGGAACATTGTGAAGTGGAGCAACGTAAATGATTTAGAATAAAATAGTTTAATTTGAAATGCGTACCATATAACAATGTTTACATATTACAATTAATATTATAATGTTATATATAATACAAATAACAGAAACACGAATGGATGATTGTTTCCTTTTTTGTTTATTTTGTTTGTAAATGGTAAAGCAGACCTTTGTCTAAACATGCCTTTAACATATTGCTCAGTTGCACCAAGTGTTGAGTTAATGAATGCGTGAGTTCAAAGTTAGCATATCAAATAACTTGGGCCTCATTATCTACTTCTTCAGTTCTTAGAAACTGTTGCTGTGGGTGTACGAATTGGTCTAATTGATGTATTGTTCCTTTGTCCTACTTGTCAAGGAAAAAGCTGAGCTGCACGAGCTCTGCATGCGCTTGGAAAAGGATGGTCTGTCCCCCGAGGCCTCTGTAGACAAGCGTCAGTGCCACTTGTGGCGTCTGCTCCAGCGCAGTGAGTGCAGTCTTGCGTCGACCACGGAGGAGCTGCAGACTCTGCGTGCACAGCAGGCCAGCGAGATGAGAGAGGTGAGCCTCCAGATGGCAGGCACAGTAGCCACTGTGAAGCATGACTAAGCACGGCCTTCTTCATCAACATTTTATTTTAACTATACAGGCTCAGCCCTGAAGTACACCGCCATACACACCATCAGTAATATTTATTTGTATATAATACTTTTCACATTAGCAGTTACACTTATTTGTGTCTTTTAGGTGGAGAATTATGTGGAGCACATTCGAAACATGTTGGAGCAGCGAGAGTGTCTGACAGCTGATTATGAACGTGAGAACGAGGAGCTCCGCACTGAGCTTGCACAGTTGAAGCACCAGCAAGGTAAGCTCATTACAATGATGGGGACTAGCCCTACAAATATCACCTTTTTCCTGACCTGTGTTAAAGGATGAAATCAATAGTGACTTAATTAGATGGTATAAAACAGTTATAGTTTTGTTTTGGATATATTTCAAAAAGGCATCAAACAATACCCTATTCATGAGGAGTTACTTAATGGTGTAAAATGATTATTAATCAAAGCTCATTAAAACTCTTCTGGAGCCTTACATTTGGCATCTGTCTGCATGGCCGTCCCATCATCTAGTTAAATTAAACTGTGTCTGTTCCAGAGTGCCAGTATAAGGAGGTGATGGAGATGCTGGAGCAGGAAGGCCTTGCTGAGATCAGTCACAGCAGCTCAAGCGAGCAGGTGGCTTATCTCCTGGTGGAGAGAGTAACGCTGCTGGAGAGGCTGGAAGCTGCCGAAAGGAAACTTGATACACAGACCCTTACAGGGAACCTTAGGGAGGTCCATCTACAGGTATTGCTTTAAAAAGATGTGGTTCTTAACCTTGTTTCTTTACTGTATCAGGGGCCAAAAGGAAGTTTTGTGGCTGGAGACCACACAATATTTAGCTGTAAATGTGCAGTAACAATAGGCTTTATAATCTGGCTTATAGTATTAAAGTGAAGGATAACCTCAAAGCAGTACAGTAAATAGTTGATAAATTGGTCAGCCAATTTAACAGCTATTGTTAAATTGTCATATTTGTGTGGCATTAAGAATGTTTGTGTTTTTATAGAGTTTATGTGCTTGGAAAGAAGATTTAAGTTTCTAAACATCTTGCTTAAGTGAAAGTACTGTCACTTAAAAAGCCATTTAAAACCTAGAAAGTAATTTAGTAAAAATAGGCACATTACTTATTACACAGGACCAAATGTTCGTATTTGAATCATGGTGGTGAAAATTGAGACCAAAATGATTGAATATGTATTTACATGTATTACACTAATCAGAATTAACTTTATTTTTGTTATTATTTAGACTTTAGAGGACTTGAAATTAATCTTTAACAATAAATCAAGTCATGCAGAAGCCCAAATTGCTTTCTGTTCACTAAGCTCTACATAGGATATTATAATGACAAGTCTGATAAAACCTCTACAATATTCAGCCACAGAAGTATTTTTTTTTTTTACAAACTAATGAAATTAAGTTGCTTCTAAAAGTTGCTATAATCAAGCTGCTATTTACCTGCTACTGTAGAATATATAATAAAATTATTATAAATTAAAATATTATATAATTCTATTAAAATTATATTATATCTTTTTTACATGATTCTAACTGTAATCAGTAATGTTTGTCCTTTTGTCTTTTCAGTTTGTAATTATTGCAACTAAATCCGATATTTTAATACCAAAAATAGAAAAATGATGTCTGTGAAACTTAATAAACATCTTTTTTCTGCTACTTTCTGATTATTAGACTATGAGAACTTCCCAGTCTCGTAATTAAAGTCCTGTGTGTAAAGTACTGTATGTTATTGCTGCTTATTGTTTTGTTTATGGCTATGACTATGGCTAGTTTTTTGCCTTCAATTTTGCCATAGAGATTACAAATAGTTCAATGATTGTTAGCACAGATAATGAACTTCAATTTTTTCCACTCTGTTCATAAAATAAGGAGGAGCTGGACCACATCAGACATACACTAGAGCTGGAGCTCAGACAGCAAAGGGAAATGATGCAGCTCACCAAAGAAAGTTTCAACAAGGTAAGAGCATCTCATAAGCTCTCATACTGTATTGATCCAATGCAGAATGAATATAAATTCTGACCTTATGTTCATTAATTGCATTTAAAATCAGTCAGTATGTTATATCCTTGTAGCTCCGTATACTTTATGACTACACATCCATGATTTTTGTCCTAAGGGAAAAGAAACCACTGCTCGAAGCCCCTGGAGGAAGCTTTTTGGTGTGCACACAGCTACACGAAAGGCACAGAGCCTTTTCCCTGTATGTTATACACCTGTGTTTGCCTCTACCCGTATTTGCATTTTAATGATTGGCAGGAATGTATATTCAGTGTAAGGCAGAGGAGTAAATTGTTGTCAGTGTCCTTACGTTGATTCACTTAAAGCCGGTTGGGTCTCACTTTGCTACCCCCTGTATGCATCATCTCGAAAAACAAATGTAATAAAATGTGTGCAGCTTTTGGCATGAACTGTTTAACAGTGCATAGAACTGGGCGATATGGAAAAATTGCTAAATGTTTTATCAAAAAAATTTATTACAAAACGTGATTAGGCAAAAACAATGTTAATTTGATTTGTTTTATAGCTGTTTAAGAATTACTTGTGGTTTTGTATGCTGGTTAATACACTGAGAATATTCAAAGTGATTGCTATTTCTATTCTCTCTTTGAATCATCATGTGCTTAACAATACAGATTTTCATTTTTCTTTTCATCCAACCTTTTTATTGTAAAGTGCAGTAAAAAGTCACAGCTGGTTAATAGTGGTGGTAGTGGAAAGTATAACCGATTTAATGAAAATTAATAGCTGTGAAACACACTCATGATGTTCGGTTGCTGGAAAGACGGGCACTATATATAATACACACACAGACACACTATGTATTTCAGTGTTTACTACCGCACAGTAGCATGTCAAGTCAAAACGTGTTTAGCAAAGAACGGAAATGAGGGATTAGTGGACAGGACTATATGTTATTGAACTGCACCCAAACAAACAGAACTCCAACCAAAATAACCTCTGGCGTATAACATAATTTTCCAGCCTATCACCTAGGTGTTAAAATACCAACTTACTGAGTTTTCCTGGGGTGTAGACACTACTTGTACTAAATGTATGCAGAATAAACCATGTAAGATATGGCTAAGGTGAATATGAAAAAGTTTAATTATCGCCCAGCTCTATAATCCCGTTTACCCAACAAGAAGTTGGTTTAAAATATGTTTTTAACCAGAGGATGTTTTCCCTGAAATGCTTTTTTTGTTGGATGTAAGCTTTTATTGCACTAAAGCATGCTCCCTATTCAGCTTTACTCAAGCCCCTCAGTGTGGCAGTTGCACGGTCAGCATGGGCATGGATACCAGCCTAACTCCTACAAAACGCTTTTTAGACTAAGAGCTAAAAAGTGTTTGGCCTTTGAACATTAAAAGTCAGTTTCTCTAACAGGCTCACAGTGAGGAGCTGGAGCAGGAGCGCACAGAGAGAAAGAAGCTAGAGAGGGACCTGGAGGAGGCTTCTCACAGGCTGAGTATGGCTCATGAGGAGATCCGCCGCCTCACTGATGAGTTAGATCTGGCTCGGAAAACCCAGCAAGTTTGTGGTAAGTGAACTATGTACTTTTACACTGGATCACAATTTATCAATCGAAAAGGACCCTTAATAATTCTCTGTATGTTAGGGTCTGACCTGCAAACAACAGGAAAGGAAGTGGCTAGACTAAAAGAAGAAGTAGAGCAACTCAAAAAGTGTGGTAGGATTTGTCTAAAAACTCATCAATTCGTAACCCACTGTACCATAATTAAAGGTTGCTGCTTCTGAACAGTAGTTTTTGTCAGATATGGCAGAGTTACAAAAGGCCAAGGATCATAATGAGAGACTGGACAAAGAGATCTGGGCACTAAGGGACAGAGTACGCTCGTTAGACGCTGAGAGAAAGACTCTTTTGAAAATGGTGAGTTTTAAAATTTTTAGTTGCTGTAAGCAAGAAAGACATTGTTATTATGCTAATGGAAATAAACACAGTATGACAAATAGAGATGGTCTTAATGGGAAAAATATATCTTGTCTTCACAGATCGAAAACTTTAAAATACATAACAGCGATGGAGGCGAACTTGAGACAGAAAACGGTCCCACTCGGTCTGTCCAGGTTAGTTAGCAGTTATGCACCAAAGTCTTGGTCAGTTTAAATTTGAAGTGTTTTTGATGGGGGTTTACGTATCAAGACACATTTACATTTAAATCAGTTTTTCTATCCACACCAGCTATGTGAGACACTTCATACTTTTACATGTATTACAGTGACAAGGAGGGTAATCTTCTGCACCACTCCACCGACTTATGGATTTTTTGATAGACGGAATGCATTATGTGAAAGCTGCAACAGTATAAACTCCTAAGTGTCTGTGTACTACTACTGTGCAGACTAATTAGTAAATAGTGGACTAATTAGTGTGTCAAACTTACACACTACTAATGTCTGCTTCTATTCTGACATACCACTTGGTACATAATGACTGGTTTGAAAAGCAGTCAAGCTCATGCACACATTAGAATCATGGTTGTTTTATGAAATCTCTTAAAATATTTTAGATTTGGAGTATTGAAATATGATGTTTGTATGACTATTTTCTTGAATTTAAGATCAGATTAGCGGTGTTTACGTACATGCAAATTTATTACTCTTAGTGTCATTTAACTGTGGTCTCTAAAGTCAGACCTGTGTTTAGAGGGTTACATTAAAAATAGTAATAATAATGAGCAAAATAATGCACATATTGCTTTAATGAACTGACCAGTTGGATCTTTGTGTCAGGTTAATGGAAATGACAATCCTGGACTGTTTGGTACACCGTTAAATAATGAACAAGATCAACTCCATAAAAGGTATTAATTTTCATATTTAATTTTATTTTTATTAATTGTATATTTGTTAAATAATTAATTGTATATTTGGTAAATAAAACGTTTAAAAATGTTTGTTTTTAATTACAGTTCTAAATTGCAATTTCTTTGCTATATCACCCCCGTTCTGGCCATGGGGAGTTGTAGACTAGCGCACACCTCTTCTGAAACGTGTGCAATTGCTGCACCACTAATACAGGAGCTATAATCAGCCTTCTCACTGTACCGTCAAGTCACCCGTGGGCTAGCGTATTAGACCAACTGGCAAATGTCCATGTTTGAAAACTGTTCTGCAGCAATTAAATTAGTAAGTGTGTGTGTATGTGTATGAAAACAGGTGTCTGAGGGAGTCTGAAGATAAAGATTGCCGTCTCCGGGAGCTGGAAAGAAGGCTGCAGAAGCAGCAGCATCAACATGAGGAGCTGGTGGAGAGGAACGAGGAGCTGGAGGCTTTACTGGGGGAGGCACAGAACAAAGCTAAAGAGGAGAGGGAACGCTACGAGTGTGAAGTGGAAAGCTTGCAAAGAAAGGTATTATAGATATTACAGTACAGCAACAGTTATTGTTCAGTTTTGTATTGTACAGTTATCTGAAATGCAAGTATGTGAGCGCAAGTGGCAGCATGAGGCCAACGTAGTGCAATTTCATGTTGTTGCAAGCATAATTAAAGTTAACATGCATTGTACATGCATTCGTTAGTGACATTAATGTTAGTGCGGTCTTAGGATTTTTACAAATTCTCTTCTGTTTCTGTATTTGACTGTATGGAACACACTTACAAATTATTTAATACATTTGCTTTCTGCATTTACATTTATTTGACATGAGATTTTTATGAAATGACATGTAAGATTGAGTATATGGCTTTTACAGATTCAAAATCTGGAGCTAGAACTGAATAGGAAAAGCACACCAAGACCTGTAGAGAAGAGTGATCTGACAAAAGAGACTGCTTTAGAGGTAGGTACCTACTGAATCCCAGAGATGCCATACTTTATACATTTTTATACACTTTTTACATTTATGATGATTCATTTTTAATCTTAAGCTAAAGGATGGTATTCAAGAGAGGGTGACATATCTTGAGAGGCGACTTGCTGAGGAGAAGGACTGGAGAAAACGTCTAGAGGTTGACTTATCAGTGGCCCAGTCATCTCTCAAAAAAGAGAAACAGGTAGGCTCACAATAGGTAACAGTTAGAAGCAAAAAAGGTCACACTTCAGTGGCTTAAACTATTCTTATCAAATAATTTATAGCTACGGTTGAATTCAAGACCAACATATACATAGTGTCAAGTTTTATAATGTCATTTAGCTGTGGCATAATCTTCTTGTAGATTTTTTGGATTATAGCCAAAGTTTTTTGTGCCCATATAAATAGGTCTAGTTTGATTGAAACCATGACATTGTGCAATCGTGTGGTCTCTTGCCAAGGCTGGAAAAAAACCCAAAACTGGGGTTTTGCCTAAGGTGCCCTGAGAAGCACCCTTGCCTAAGGTGCCCTGAGAAGCACCCTTGCCTAAGGTGCCCTGAGAAGCACCCTTGCCTAAGGTGCCCTGAGAAGCACCCTTGCCTAAGGTGCCCTGAGAAGCACCCTTGCCTAAGGTGCCCTGAGAAGCACCCTTGCCTAAGGTGCCCTGAGAAGCACCCTTGCCTGTGTTTGTATGGACTGGCCTGAATTTGAAGCTGCTGGAACAGGGGTACACTTGACATGGGGTTAGCCTGCCATGCAAAAAATAATCTCATGCTTTATTCCTCATTGTGATCAAAAATTTTTTTTCAGTAAAGCATTTTAAGCACCAGTTTTAGAACAGCATGGGCCTTTTTTTGGGCAGAAACATCTAAAGTCTCAGGACATTTTAGTATTCACTTGAATCATGTTCCAACAGCTTCTAATTAGGGGCAAACCTGTTTTTGGATTACATTCAACCATCTGGGCAAATTTCTTTTTAGCATTATGTGGCAGGGTTTTTTCTGGGGATGGGGGAGGAACAGTTACAGAGTTCACTGGCAGAGTTCATTTAACTGTATTAAATATGCATATGGTGTTGGTGGCACCCGTGCGTCCCTAAGAACCACTGTTGTGAAAAAATTACAAACTAATTACTGTTGATTTGGGTTGGCCGAGGCCCTGCAATGGATTGGCATCCTGTCCGGGGTGTATTACCACACTGTGCCCAGTGATTGCTGGGATTCTGGACCCACCAAGACCCTGAACACATGAAAATAAAATGAAATGTTTATGCTATTATTCATTTAAAAAATGAATAATCCCCACCTGGGGATCGAACCTAGGACCTTCTTGCTGTGAGGCGACAGTGCTACCCACTAAGCCACCGTGCCACCCAGGATGTTTACCAGCATAATGGTAACAACAGGTCTTTACTGGGAAAAGAAATGTCCGATTTAAAACTGAAAGGTCCTCACAAACATGGACATGAACATAGATTTAGGGATGAATGCATTTTAAGTTACTGTGTGTCTACATTTATTTAAACTGACATACTGTGTTATGTGTGGTCCCAGGAAAAAATGTGTTAATTGGTATTGTTATAAATATCAATCAATGTCAATGCCCCTATAATCAGGTATGGGGGCATTTATTATTTGTATTTAGAATGTGGACTGCTTGTCTGTAGGCTTCAGTCAGAGAGCATGAAGAGCTGAAGAAACTGCGTATAGAGGTGCAAAACCTACAAGCTGTGTGTCAGCAAGAAAAAGCCCTCAACCAGAGCCTCAAACAGGTTAAGGCAGAAAAGGGGATTTTGGAAGAAAAGGTGACTGACTGAGTGAATTCTGTGAGACAGTGTGACGTTAGCATGTAGACTTCAAAGCATTTTCTATTTTCCGTTACCTGTGTGTCTGTAAATTACGTGTCACATTTAGGTGGCCCAGTTGGAGCGTGCTCAGACACGACTTGAGAATGAACTGCTACATCAGACAGAGGGCAGCAAAGTACAGGGGGACCTGCGAAATAGCATGGAGGAGGTGACCAAGCTCAACGCTTTAGTTGCACAGCTGCAATCACAGCTGTCTAAACTAGAAAAGGAGCACAGCACACTGAGGTAAGAAGCCTGGCTAAGTATGTACTGTTATTGCAATAATATTTATAAAATATATAATATGTAGGTCACTTTATGGTGACCGGAAAATGTATTACATATTGAAACATATAACATGAGTCTGTGGCATATAACCATGTCACAAATTCACATAGATCCGAAATCTGATCTCGGTAGGTTCATGCTGTCTGTATTTTTAGTTCAAACGTCTATAATGACAGATCAGCTAAATCAAAGATGTGTGTGTGTGTTAGAGATGAGACTGTGGAGAAACGCAGGCAGGCGATGGAGCTGCAGACTGAGCTGAGTATCCAAGCTCAGGGGCGACTCCAGGCTGAGAGTCAAACGGAGCAGCTCGGTCTGGAACTACAGCTTATGAAAGAACAGCTTCACACCGCCAGGCAGAACAGGCCCTCTGACTCTAATCCCAAACCTTCTGCTGAAAAGAACAAGGAGCTGCACCAGGTAAGGCTCTTAACATGCTTACTGAGCGGTATCGAATGTGTTTATTTTACTTTCTTTCTGAAGCTATATATAAGCTAAATATTTGATCATTGCATGTTTTGGTTAATAATTGTGTGTACCTGATGTCTAGCTCTTATTTAGCTGCTGTATTTACCTCTTAGGTGACATGTACAAGTTCAGAGTTAAGGAAGCTTTATGTCAACCTGGATGAAGGAGGACTTTTGGCTGCTCAGCACCAGCTGGCCTTGCAGGCCCAGATTAGTGAAGCCCAGGCCAGGGTCAAGGTCAGTTTGGTCATCAGTGCCTTCCCCAATATACACACAAGAAATAAAACACTGTGAACAAACCAAATAATATATCTTAGCAAATTACAATCTTACATATAAGACAGTTTAGCTTTTCAAAGGTTTATAGAGTAAAAATGTAGTTCTGTAAATTTCACTATTAACTTTGTGAAAGTGGTAATAACATGGTAGTGTGTGTTATTTGTCATTTGTCATTTGTATATTTATAAACTACTATTTGTATGTTGGTCGTGGAAAAGCTGTCAGATACAGGCTGAGTATATTTCTTGCGATGCTTCATCCATCCAATTAAATTGAAGGCTTCTTGTTGCATGTCAGAAGTTTTTCTGGCAGGAGGAAACAAGCCAGCTTGCAATGTCCTTTAATTTTGTTTATCACTGATTTATCCTCGTCGGGGGTTTTTATTTAGTATTTTTTAGGTCATTTCCATCTAAACCTCAAACTTAATTTGTACCTAAAATTCTGTGTGTCCTTTTGTTTAACGATTTTGGTCTTTTAGTAAAAGAGAGTGAGACATTCCTCTCTTGCTTTTTTTCGATTTGAAGGATGCTAGGTAATAGTAGGTGTTTGCACACGGGTATAGGGAATAATGCAGTTAGTGCTTTCTAAGTGCATTCAGCAACAGGCGACCTTAGTGTCCCATGTAGAAGCATGACATGAAAAGTGTTTTTAAAATGCATATTTTACCTAAATGTGTATTTTAGAGAGTAGTGTTGTTTTTCAGTTTTAGTTGTTTCTTTTACTCAGACTCAAGACTCAGTCCTGCAGCAAAAGGGAGAGGAAAACAAGCAGCTAAAGCAGGACTTGCAAAGGACTCAGCATCTCTTCACTTCAGCTGAACGAGAACTGCGCTACGAGAGGGAGAAAAATCTTGACCTCAAAAGACATAATGCACTTTTGGACCAAGAGAAAATCAAGGTGGTTCAAAAAAGTAGCTGGTTAATAATGTGTGCTTTGTTTATATCTTATGCAAACGTTATTAACGAACATCTTGTTAAAAAACTTGCTGGTGCTCTTTAGCTGTGTGCAGAGCTGAAGCAGGCTCAGACCAAACTATCACAGCTGGAGGTGTGTGCAGCAGCTCACGCAGCAGATCTGGAGAAGCTACAACAGAAAGCAAGAGATCTAGAACTGGAGCTAGCCAGGAACAGCCAAAACAGAGCGAGCAGCAGCAGTCTTAAAGAGGAGCTCAGTGCAGAAAGAGCACGTGTTCTTGCTGCTGACAAGAAGGTGAGTGTTGATGGCTAGATACCTGTCAGATATAGGCTGATGCTTCATGAGGTGTTCATGAGGTGGGGGTTACGCTTAGCCTTTAAATGACTAATAATTTTAGTGTGTCTCTTCATTGCAGATTCTGCCAGTTACATTTTAATCAGTATTTGTTGTTTAAGAATTTAATTAATTAAGAGGCCCTTGGGTGGCGCGGAGATAAATCTCGCTAGCCCACCACCACTGGGATCCAGCATTTGAATACCCAGCGGTGCTATCAAGTTGGGTGTCTACCAAAATGATTGGCCTAGGGTGGTGGCCAATGCCCCATGATGGATTGTCGGCCTGTCTGGTTTGGGTTACTTTATTTGCTCCCAGTGATTCCACAGAAACCTAGACCCACCACAACCAGTGACGTGACATTACTAAAAACTGGACAAAGGCGCTGCAGGAATTTCTGGCAAGTACTGGCAAATCTGGCATATGAGTGATTTTGTCTGCGAAAGACGTGCTGATGATCACACACTGCAACACTGGCTTCAGGATAGCAGTCCACTCTCAAAAACAAGTACTGACTGCGTTTTTACCACCTTGTGGCTTCTTTACATAGAACATATGCACTGGTGCTTGAAGAAAAATAATGCTCAAGGAAGGCTGTTTGAAGCATTGATCTAGATATTTTCCTCTAGGAAAAAAAACTATTACTTCTTGATCTTTAAAATATATGCATATGTAATGCATGTTTTTATCTAAGGTTTTGGAGATTCAGCAGCAGTTGAAGAATGCTATGCATCAGTTGCGTCTGGAGGAGGCCAAAGCCGAAGAGACCAGTAAGATCGAGAGAGACACCAGAGACATGTCCGATAACCTGTCTACGCTCCGAGCCAAACTGCAGGAGGAAAAACTCCAAAGGTAAGCTAACCCAAGTCATAAAACACAGCAGCTGCCCAAAACCCTTATTGCTTATTTTAAACACATTAATGATTGAAAACCTAAACTTTATTTGTGCTTCTATTTTCTTGTCATTAATAGGAAGTTAGTGGAGCAGAGGGAGGAAGAACTGCAGCAACAAGTGCGTGCCCTACGAATGAAGGAGGCCAGTCTGAACCGTGCTAACTGTGAGCTCACACACCGAAAGCAAGAGACAGAGACTCGGCTGCAGGTTTTAGAGAACGAGCTGAGCTCCACCAGGGAGGAGGTTGGTGATTTAGCTATTCACACTGAAGGGCACTCTTATTTTAGGGTCACCAGTGTACTCTTCTTCACAAAACATGGGAAGATAATAATTATGGTTTTGTCTGTTCCATCTTTTTGTCAGTACTAACACACTGTTAGTATATTGGAAATGCAAAACCACAAAAACCTATTCCTTATATACACAATGTGGGTGGCACCATGGTTCACTGTCTCTTTACAGCAAGAAGGTCCTGGGTTCGATTCCCATGTGGAGCGGTCTGGGTCCTTTTTGTGTGAAGTTTGTATGTTCTCCCCGTGTCTGTTGTGACCTGTGATGCAGTCTGTATGTTTTGCCTGTGCCTTTGCAGCTGAGGCTCAGTCAGAAGAATTGCCACAAGGTGGAGGAGCAGCTCATATCCTCTCAGCAGGAGATCGAAAGATTGCAGGAGGAGTTAAAAAATATCCTTCAGCAGCTTGATACAAACATCAGGTAAAAGACTACAAACCCCTGATTGATTTGTAGGCAGATGTAGTAATCCAGGAGCTGGGTTCTGGAAAGGTTCATCATTAAATTGTTTTACTAGGAAATGTGTGTTATGTTTTTTGAATGCTCTTTTCTTTTCAGGCGATACAATGAAAAACACTCGCTTCATAAAGCCAAGATGCACAGAGCAAAGCAGCACTTCTTGAAGGTGACCACCCAACAGGACCTGAGAATCCAGAAGCTGGAGAGTGATCTAGCAATTGCAATGAGCCTCTCGGAGAAAGTAAGTCACTTCATTCTATGATGTGACTATACGATAATTTCATAATGTAACCGCCCTTCTTCCAGTATGCCTCTGTAATTGTGCATTTGTCACATTGAAAAATTTCTAGATAATTAAGCAAAACACAATTTGAGAACACAACACATTTGTACAACACAGCTACTTTTTAAGGGATTGAACCATCTTAAGGAACAACTGCAACCAACACTGTCAGTAATTTGATATTACTCCTTTTAGAAAGCTTTGGAAACATTTTAGCCCACTCTTCTTTGCAGAACTGCTTTTAATCAGACCACAGAGGTGGGTTAAACACGAACCGCATATTTTAGGTTTAACCACAGCATCCCTCTTTGGGTTGAAGTCAATACTACAAAACATCGATTCTATGTCTTTTTAAACCATTCTTATGCCATGCGTTAGGTGACCATATGTTTTTCTTTCTAGAATTGTTGATTAGTAGAATCCATTGTTCCTTAAATTCCTTTAATGATAGCATGTCGACCAGGTCCTAATTTAGCAGAACACATAATAAGACCCTTGTTCTTAATCTGTTCATAACCTGTTCATATTACATTCCAATAAGAGCTTTGGGAATCATCCAGCTATTGTTTACAACAGTTAGGTGAGAACTAAAGATAATGGCTTTTACTGTAATTTGACTGACTTACTGTTTGACTGACTATTTCAAAAGGGTGTTTAAAATCAAACCTGACTGTGTTTCATTTTAAATTAAGAAATGTGTTTATTATGTATTGTTATGTATGTAAAAACATCCAGTGTGGCAAATATGCGTTAAGAGAGGCGGACAGTTACTTTTTAGCACCTTGTATAAAAACCTTGTGGAAAAACTAAAAAGTACACAATCTAAACACTGCCTTCTAAACGGTTAATAAGGAAAAAGACTGGATTCAGACGGTAACTGAGGAGAATGACCAGCTCCTGCTGGAGAGGCGTGAGTTGCTAATAAGGATGAGTGAAGCTGAGGAGATGGGCAGCTCTGGAATGAGAACAGCTACAGACACACAGCAGAGGTATGCATCAGTCTGGCACAGAATACTGGTACTGGAAAAGGATTAAGCTATTACCAGATTACTAAAACAATACAAAACCACAATTTTTATCTACCCACTTTGATTATTGTTATTAGTAGGGAAGGATGTATCAGCATTTTGATTGTCTATATACATTCATGGCAAATGTTAAAATTGTCAATATCTGCCTTTTATATTTTACAACTCACAGTATCAGCCAGGCAGAGGAAACATAAGCCAATCCTTGACCACATATTTACTGAATTTTAAATGTGGTGTGTATTAATTATACTTTCTCTCCTAGGTTGAAGTTCTTGGAGATGGAGAATAAGCAGCTTCAGGAAAAAACCCTAAATCTTGCCAATCAAATTGGAGTTTTAGAACGTGCACTGAGGAATCTTCAGTTAGTGTGTAGTCGTGAGGTAATAAAAATAAATAATTCTGGCTTTTTAACAATAGGATTGCTCATTTAAAATTGTTTAATTCATGCAGCCCATTCTGAACTCAATATGTAAACCTCATGCATGTAAATAATTTGTGTATATTTATTTTATCACAGGAGGTAACAAAACTCTTTTCAGCTGGAACTTCTCCTGATGGCCTGTTACAGATGTCAACTTCAAGGTATGCCTTGAGTTTAGAAACAGCCTTTGAATTGAAAAATGTATCATGTTTTCACAAATTCTTTCATCCTGTGTTATAAAATGTTGATGAAGTCCGAAGCTGGGGCTGTGCGACTCGTGGGGACTGTTGGACGTCATCCGCTGGGTCAAAGTGGGCGAAAATGTCAAAAGTTTGGAGTCGTCTCTCTCTTTGCCAACCTCCCAGGCCTCGGAGATCGGGTACCTAAACGTGAGCCCCTCCGTGACTCCCAATGCCACCCTTAAACTGGAGGAGAATTGCAGCATGTCCAACAAAGATGCCTAAAAGGACTGATTGCCAACTATCTTCAGCAAGTCTGGATTGTGGTCATCACTGCATCCGAAGTTGCCTGGTCATCATAATTATGAGTAAACTACAAAGCAGTATCTGCCTGGTTAATGTCAGATTGGTTTCGGCTAGCCTTCTCTGCTAATGATGAAAGCAGTGGGGAAAATGTACTCTCAGATTCACTTTCCAGTTTCAGTGCAGCGTTACGCATGTGTAGCAGGAAGTCCTATCACGTCACATCTGCTCTGTGGTTAGTTCACTAAATATCTTCACTGACGTTCGATCAGAATGCCTCTCTTCCTCTAAAATAGGAGGTCTGTTCCATGCAGGGTTGGAAATCAAGGCTGATTGGTTGCTAGATTTTGTAGACAATCCTTTCAATCAGGGTTATTCTTCGATAGCGATGGTGATTAAAATGAGCTTGTTTTTAAGTGGCCGTTTTTTAAGTATTGAATATTATTTGTGCATATTTATGCTCAGGGTCGTCAGCACTTAACTTAAGGTTATTGTCTTCATTGCTCATCCCATGTAGCTGTTATTAAGAACCTTGAAAGCAGTTCTTTCCAGGCTCCCTGCATTGCATTGTTAAACCTGTACAAAACAGTGGCAGGGCTGTCTGAACACTGTGTTTGGGTGGCTGCACACACTACAACGTAAGCAACTGCATCTTGCTTGCTAAAAATGGGTCTTTTTTCATAGTTTTTTGTTTAAAGATTGCAAGTGGCTCGAAGATGCGAGAGAACAAAATGACTGAGATTTAAAGACATTTCTAAAGCGATGCTTTTGATATCAAAGCCAAAGCAGAATTAGTGTAACTAGGAAACACTAAGGTAGAATTTATATGGTGCAGCTGTTACATGCCATGTGTGTTGTTTTTATTTTTTTAGATTGCTAATCCATAAGGGAGAAACGGTACTTAAGGGATAAAATTTTAAGATATGCTGAAGCACTTTAAGGTTCAAGTAATACATGGTGAAGATGTTTACAACAGGAAAACCACTATTGCCCGTTTGTACATGTTTAAATCTAGGACAAGATATTAGTAAATGCCACCAGATTACAATCTGCATTTCAAAGTGCTCACAACAGTTGTTATGCAGTGCCAGGTGTAATAAATGTATATAATCATTTTACAGGTACTTTTTAGGACATTAAGATATACTTTATCTGTTGGGGACTACAGCTGGGTGATTTAAATATATATTAAATAGAATTTTCTTACGTAAGCAAATTACATATTGTAGTGTTCCTGGTTATTTCTATGCTTTAGGTGGGGTTTAAATAACAACTAACTATAGTTTGCTTCCACTTGCTTGCAGTTATTTCCTGTAGGAACCCTTATCGTTTAGTGGGTTAACGCTTATGATTAGGGCCCTACTAAATTCAAGGGAAATTTTGCCTAATTTCTTGGACCTCGTTTGTCATAAAAGAAAAGTGCCACAATTCATGACAGTCATTAAACAGTTGAATGTAAACCTAGAACATCCAGCGACGGTCTAAGAGACAAAAATTCTTGTCCGTGTTTTGACATCCCCCTCTGTGCCCACATAATTAGTTGGGAGTTTTCCAAACTCGCAAGCTGCTTTAGACTTTGACATCTTGGACATTTTGACTAAGCGATTGCTAACTGAATTGCCGTAGGATTGCTACAATTTTACAGCAAATTGCATATTACACGGGAAGATGCTAATTTTACAGTCCGTGATGTGATTTTCAAGGCCGTGAATTAGGTAGGACCTTACTTATGATTGACCTAAAGCCTAAATGATCAGAATGTTAGTCTAGGTCTTAACTTGCTCTTACATCCTAATGTCTATTATACCAATAAGGACTCTAAACTGTAGCAATATTCAAAAAACTGTGAACCAGTTCTGTCACAGATTAATTAATCTACGTGTGACAGTAGCAGCAAACTGTATGGCTTTGGTTCTGCCTCGTATTGACCACACCACTAGTGTAAACAGCAGACCTCTATGGTCCTACAGAAGAATTCATGTCTGCTATTAGTTTTGGCTCTACTTGCTTATAATACTGATAGCAAACACTTGCATGTCTGTGATACTGTTACCTTGTCATAGACGCAGAGACAGGAGTGGGGAACCTTACAGGACTGGCTATACCTGGATCCACCTGTTTAATCAGTACAAGAACAACTGATGAGGTTAATTGGTTCTAGTTGCTGATTAGTAGGAATAAAAACCTGCAAATACAAAGGCTTGTGTACGAGGTTCCCCATTCTGCTTCAGAATGTAGCAGTAGATTAAATCTTATTTTGACTTGCGTTTCAAACAGCATAATATTGATAAATGTCGTTATTATTTTTTAAAGAAATGCCTGTGGCTAATATATTGCACTTGTGGCTTTTTTTTATGTAATCATTTGCAGTCTTATTATGAACAGCCTTCCAGTGTTTTGTGATATGTATAAAATCTTTGGTATTTTATTGAAATGTATTATTTGTATACTTTAATACTACTTGCAGTACACAATCAGTAACTAGCATGTTTCAAAAGTTAGTAATTGTCGACTGAATACAAAATATGTATATTTTCTTATTAAATTTGAATTATATTTTCATTGTTGTACAGTTCTTCTGTTCTTAGCTCATAGCAGTTTTGAACATCATATTTATTTTAAATTTAATTTGAACACATGAATTAATATGTGAACTTAATTTAAAGTGAAAACTGGGCCTCCAGTTATTGTCTCCAAGGAGTTTGGGATGTTCTTCCTGTGTTGATGCTTTTCTGTGGATTTTCTCCCTACCTCACAAAGTCGTGTCAGAAGAGATTTGCTGCCTTGTTTGAATGAGAGTGGGTGAGTGGATGGGCGATATAGTCAAAATGTTTTATCATGGTATATGTAACAGTCACTATACAGTAAATACATGTATGTGTGTGTATAAATATATATACTGACCAAGCACTTTGTAGTTCTACAATTACTGACTGTAGTCCATCTGTTTCTCTACATACTTTTCTAACCTGCTTTAACCCTGTTCTTCAATGGTCAGGACCCCCACAAGACCACCACAGAGCAGGTATTATTTAGGTGGTGGATCATTCTCAGCACTGCAGTGACACTGACATGGTGCTGGTATGAGTGGAGTTTTTAAATACCACGTCCACTCTCTGTCCACTCTATTAGACACTCCTACCTAGTTGGTCCATCTTGTAGATGTAAAGTCAGAGACGTTCGGTCATCTATTGCTGCTGTTGGAGTTGATCATCTTCTAGACCATAATCAGTGGTCACAGGACGCTGCCCACAGGGCGCTGTTGGCTGGATATGTTTTTGGTTGGTGGACTATTCTCAGTCCAGCAGTGACAGTGAGGTGTTCAAAAACTCCAGCAGCACTGCTGTGTCTGATCCACTCATACCAGCACAACACACACTAACACACCACCACCATGTCAGTGTCACTGCAGTGCTGAGAATGATCCACCACCCAAATAATACCTGCACTGTAGTGGTCCTGGGGGGTCCTGACCATTGAAGAACAGCATGAAAGGGGGCTAACAAAGCATGCAGAGAAACAGATGGACTACAGTCAGTAATAGTAGAACTACAAAGTGCTTCTATATGGCAAGTGGAGCTGATAAAATGGACAGTGAGTGTAGAAACATGGAGGTGGTTTTAATGTTATGGCTGATCAGTGTATGTAGTATTTATATTTAGTTTTTTACTTATTTATATTTTGCTGTTTAGTATTAAATTTGCATACGGATTTACACAAAAAAAAGACCAATATGAGCACATATATTTCAGTCTGAGTTTATTAAACAAGATAAAGATACAAAGTGTTCTTGACATTGATTGATTGTTCTTTAACTAATTAATTTAGCTTTTTTTGTCTGTGCATCTCCCAAATCTTGAAGACCACAATGCAAGACAAATTAAACATAATCGTTTCTAGACATATTATAACAATGTCATAAAATCTAACAGTTAATAACAATTACTGTGTTTTTTTAAAAAGTCCATGCGGAAAAATAAAAAAAGGCTTAACTGGGTGAATACTGAAAATATTAACAAGGGGGCTGGAAAAGAAAACAGTCATTTAATAATAATTAAAAAAAATCAATGTACAAATAAATGATACAAAAAGAAGGATATTAAAAACAGAGATCATTATGAATAAGTGAAAGAAATACAGAAAATAAAACAGTACACAATTTAAACTTAGCGATTTGCACTAAAATGAATACATGGTATATTTTGTAGTTAATGTACACATTTTGTTGATATAGGATATTTAGGTAAATCGTCAACTGGCTAAAGGTATCTGGAGTTTTCTATCAAAGCCCCAAATAGGACATAATGCATCTGAGCTGGAAAAACAAACAGAATCAGAATGTGCAAAACATGGAGTTAACGATCAGTTCTTCCAGTCTGCTATGAGAAATGGAAATGGCTAAAAGCACAAAACATACTGACTGGGGCTTTGATAAGTAATCATGCGTAGGATTCATCATATTCATCATCTTTCTATTGAGGTTTCTATTGTTTTGAGAACAGTCTCCTCTGGCAACAAACACTGGCAATCACAATCGACTCAGATCGAAATGATAAGTTCTGCTCTCTGCATTCTAGTTACATGGAAATGTCACTAATGCAGAAATTAGAACATTAATTCTGAAGTTACTCAAAGTAAATAGTAATATTGTGCTAATTTAAGGTAATACATTGGTCACGTATACAAAACCCTGATTTGTATGAATCGGCTGTGTTACTGTATTATTATTGAGGGACTTTAAGGAGCGACGTATAAACCTTTAGAAACAACAACTGGTCAAGTTCTGGTAGTTTAGTATTCCTGGATCAAACGATGAGCTTAACAAGAGACTGGTTTGCTCTGACTAATAACAAAATGTTATTCAGCTGCTTATGTAATAACACAAAGAAAAAATATGCATCAGAAACTCATTTTAGTGAATTCCCATAGTTATCCATCCCAAACACCATTGCACTTGTACAGTATACTCTATGTAGAACATTGTAAGGAGAATGCATTCGCACCTTCATTTCTATAGCTCTGGATTCAGGGGTCATTGGAATAATACTGAACACCAACATTAACTAATAATGATTTGTATCTATGTCAACATACAGTATACTGTGTCAAAACTGAAAAGTGATGTAGTCAAAACAATATAGCAAAAAAAAAAAGACATAATCTCATACACTCTGTGGTGTAGACTGTAGGCATTCATTTAGTCCAATAGATTTTACCAGCCTCTTTGGCAGCTAGTACAAGATTAACTGAACACAATGTTCCACAATAACTTTGTACATTCACTGTTACATTCCTATATATATACTTTAATATTGAGGAAAGATTTTCTTTAATACTTTAATACTGCTGCTTTCAAAAATAAGGAAAAACAATCGTAATGAATTGGATTATTGGATTGAGTAACTGCTCAGAACAATAATGGATCCATAAAGTCATTTGTGAGTACATTAAGATACTCTGCATGGCTAAAAGTATGCCATTAACAGCCCCCATTAGTTTGTAAGGCATGACTGCAAGGGTTTACTTCTACTTCAATGGCTAAAATCACATTAATAAACTGGGTAATGATGAGTTTTGTGATCAAATTAAATCCAAAGTCGGAGCCTTTGTTCAAGCCAAACTCAGACTTTGCTTTGTTTCCTGGAGAGAAACAGCTGGCACACAATCTAGATTATCTCCATCATTTAAACCATCATATTCCTTCTTCACCAATCGGTACAATTGGCACTGTTCATTTTAGTCTGTCTGGGAATCTGGCAAGGAACACTTGGCAGTAATCAAAGTGTTTGGAGGCTTGTACACAGCCTTGGAAACCCAGCTAATCAAGAGCGAACTAACAGTTCCTGTTATGATGCAAGCTGTAGTAAGTGTAGCACCAGAGAATAAACATTTATATGCAATATGCATTTTATGCACTGCTTATTAATCTTAAAGCAGATCTTAAAGGTAGTGCTGTAGATTTCAGTATGATTTACAGAGGTACCTTGTAACTCAACATCCCCTAAACTCAAAATCTTTGAAACTCAACGTTTCCCTTAAACTCAACATGTGTGCGACTGCTGCTTTGCTCAGCCTGAGCGGTGCAGTAAAACGTCATGTGAACATGAGACGAATTTGCATTTGTGTAGAATAAGCAGAGGTCGTAATTGCATTAGTTATGAGAGAGAGACCCTATCCGGCTTGATCCCACTCATATCTGAACAACAGGCCAATCGTTGTTCATGTGGCCGCTCAGCCTAGCCGGCAGGCAGAGCTGAGATTCGATACGAAGTATTCGAGATCCCAGCTCTGGTTCCAGCGTGTGTTTTTACCACTGCGCCACCTGAGCGGCCCTTTTAAACTTGTGTTACAGTTGGGGTTCTGAGAAATTGTGAGAATCTGCCTCTCCAAGAGTATAAAATGCTTATCATTAAAAAATATAATAATGTAACTTAATGTATTAAAAGAACGACATAGAAACACTAAACCTTGCTTAATTATTACTGCTTATTTGTTGTCTCCACTAATTAAGAAGCATAAGGAAGCAATAAAAAGGTAAAGGTAATGTACAGGTTTTATTGTATTTTTGATTGATTTTAACTGTTTTTTATACTTGTGTTATTTTCAGTGTATAAGTGTCAAAAACAACCCCATTGTTTTACATTAGCCTGAAATATATGCAGTTCCACGGGACCATGGAACGCATTAACAGGTTTCCCAAACATCCTGATGGGAAAAAATACCTTAAACACCTTTTAAACTCAACGCCACTCTCAGAACCAATTGAAGTTGAGTTTCAAGGTACCACTATATTCAAGTGTAAATGTTTGTCTATGAAGATTGTATAGCTGTTGATTGTACGCTCTTGTCAACAACATAAAATTGGGTTGAAATAACAAAAGAAGTTCCTCTGAATATAATTTTGTCCGAATACAGTATCGCCACGTTGTAATTTTCAGCTTTTACAAATTTTTGCATCATTTTTGCATCCTATTTATTCTTGACCTGCCATGTCTAATACTGGCTTTAAATACAAAGACTGACTCCTAATATTTTAGTTATCAAAAAGATCAAGGTGCTTTTTCATTGTTAATTTTACAATAAGGATCGGAACAGCAAGTACAGGAGTATTTTCATCACATTAGCCAGGGCTTGTACTGTAGTTCTGATGCCGTTTCACACCTGACTACGCCGATCCATTTAATGGACGTCGTCAATACTGCCAACAAGTGCTAAAATGCGCCTTTCCCTACAATAACAGGATTGGCTTTACGAATGGGACAGGAAATTTTGATTTCCAAAACATTGCACAACAAAAAAAAAGTACAATAATACAAGCAATTATTTTAGAGAGCACCTGGTAGCTCTTTGCACAAGTTCTAAAAAAGTGTCAGGGTTTTTTTTTTTTAACATGTTAAAAGGTATAAAAATACACAGGATCCTTAGCACATACTGTTGCTGCTGGCATGCTGCAATCTGATTAGGGAGTGGGAACAAATATGTGTAATTAATAATGTAAGCTTAAAATTTAACAATATATAACACTGCTAAATCACTGGCATGATTAAATTATATAATGCTGGCTTTCTTGTAGTCAGGGTTGGGCAGAATTAATATTCGTGGATAAATACTAATATACTATGTAATGTACATCCTAAATATATTCTGTATTAATACCTAAAGTACTTTTATTAGGCTGACAAAAGTTTGCTTGATTGATCAGGGCAGTGCTTGCTCAGTGGTTAAGATACGGTACTTATCAGGTTTATGGTGCAAGCCTCACTGCTGCCAAGTTGCCACTGTTGGACCCCTGAGCAAGATGCTTAACCATCAAATGCTTAAACTGTATTGAAGCATAATATAATTATCCTTTTTTTTTTTTTTTTTTTAATATATATGCATTTCTCCCTTTTTCTCCCAATTTTTAGCGTGTCCAATTTTTGACCCAACTGCATTATGCCTTGTCTACACCGGAGCTGACCCCCGCCCCGATTGAAGAGCGCGAACTGACACACGCCCCCTCCAACACGTGCGCAGTAGCCGACTGCATCTTTTTACCTGCACAAGGTGAGTTCATATGCCGATCAGCTTTGTGCACGGAGAGCCACACCCTGATCAGCATTGTTCCTCTACTCTGTGCAGACACCATCAACCCTATCCGGCTTGTCCTACCCTGTGAACAACAGCCAGTCGTTGTTCATGCAGCCGCCCAGCCCAGCCGGATGGCAGAGCTGAGATTCGTTACGATGTAGTCGAAATCCCAGCCCTGGTGTGCTAGCGTGTTTTAATTACACTTTTTAATACAATCCATCACGTGGCAACCTAACAGTGGTCGGGTTTGAACTGGCAACCTTCCAATTACTAGTCCTGTACTAATGAGTAACTACTGGGCTAGCACTGCTGTTGTGTATACTGCCACGTACTACTTTCTTGCTGGTGCTACAAACCTGATTGCAGCTCCACCAGAATTAAGGTAGTTTGTTCCAATGGTGACATTTCAGCTCAATATTTTACATTTGGTTGAACTGAAAATATTCATAAATGTGAAGAAGCTTCTTCTAGTTTAAGTGCATCATGGCCCTATTAATTCTTAAGTATTATAATTATAAGTATTAAGTAATAATTAATAAGTATGGACCAATACCTACATTCAGAACATACAATTAATTAGCATTTGTATTTTAAATACTCGACTACCCAACCCTGCTTGTAGTAATACTATCTAAACTCCACTAACACCACTCAAAGGCATCCAAAACTGTCTCATTTCCAGACTGTCGGTCCCCAGATTGCACCACATTGCACCCCAACATGATTGAAACGTTGCTCTTCAGTCAAGCTTAGTATTCAGTGGCAGTTAATCAATGGTTAGTCAAAGGAGCTGAAAGTGGTGTGAATTTCATAACACAAATACTAAACACAACCCTGTAAAACCTATACTAACACTTTCTAATTCCCTGTTTACATATGGTCATTTCATGTGTTTGGTATTTACTGTGCATATATTGGTCTCCGATGCGACATATTAAACTCTGACTATGGTATCGTGCATAATATGCTTTTCTGTTGCTGAAAATGATTTATCATGGTATGCTTGCTTGTGTTTGCACCATCCAGGAGATCAGTTATGTTCCATGTATTAAGGGGTTTTATTTTGTTAGACGCTTCTTAATGAGATGCATTTACATGTGTATGCTATGTGGATATTAAGTGTTTCATTTGATTCAATTGAATAGTCTTTTTAATGTAGCTAAGGTGCATTCCGACCTGCATTTTTTGTGAATAATTTCTGGGTATTATTTGTTGTAGTCAAGACTTTCTTAGTCATGACCAAGACAGACTTATTTTTCCTTACAGTTCCTTTTAGGATCAAGAAATGTAATACTAAACCAGCAGTTTCTTTGATTGACTTTCCGCAAATCAGGTGTACAACCTTTTTTCCTTGTGGTTTCACAAATCCAAACCTTGTCATGGATGTGGATGCAAAAATTGTTGTGCTTAGCACACTGCAGTTCACTACTGGAAAACTGCCACCATGCTGGGTCCAATTCTGTTACCCAAGTCTCACAATGCAATGACCAAGTGTAAACAGGCCCTAAACATCTCAAATAAACCCTAAAGATTAAAAGTGCTTAAAGAGTATGTTGGATGTCACTTTTGGACGACACGCTCTGTAACATGAGAACAAACTAATAAAATGTTCTTGGAATGCATGTGTATAGTTTCCTGTTTAGACTGGTGTTTTAAGGTGAACCAGCAGCAGACACCAGGTACACCAAATCTTTCTAAATAGCTAAAAGACCCAACGTCCGCCGCGTTGTCCCCCGAGGACGGCGTTGCTGTGTTTTCTCTTCTGTCTTGTTATTTCTACACAGAAGAGCAGTCTGGCGCACAGATTTAAGATTAAGAAGAGGTAAAGAAGAGCAGAGGAAGCTCAGATGAGAGAGACACGTATGGGGATGCTGGGAGATTCTGTTCTCTGTGGAGAGTGATGGCTCACCAGATGCTCGACCACTGTGTGTTTTGACATGTGCTTCATTAGGTAGGTCTCCTAAAAAAACCACAGGAAAAATGTTAGTCATTGTGGTGTGGGAGATAACAATGTGTGTATACAGTATATACGACACTGAAAATGTCTACTGTGAGCTGACCAACTTCTGAGTGCCCTATCTAGGGCTCTGTAGTGCCTGCCAGAGGGTAATAGGTGTATATCTAACTCATGTTTACCTGTGACATGCAAACTAACATTGTAAGCAGGTAATAAGCTTGTGTCCGAGCTCAGCGGTGCTATCAGCCGGTCGAGCGTCTATTTGGACATGACTGGCTAATGTCTGAGGGGTGGCTGAAACAGCCTAACCATTTGGGAGATGCACTTGTCAGTGTTCTCTCATTGCCAGTTCAAGCGGCACGTGGCTCGGTGGGTAGCACTGTCCCCTCACAGCAAGAAGGTCCTGGGTTTAATTCCCAGGTGGAGCGGTTTGGGTCCTTTCTATGTGGAGTTTGCATGTTCTCCCTGTGTCTGCGTGTGTTTCCTCCAGGAGCTCCAGTTTCCTCCCACAGTCCAAAGACATGCAAGTGAGGTGAACTGGGATACTAAATTGTCCATGTCTGAGTTTGACATTGAACTTGGACTGATGAATCTTATGACTATCTGTCCTGTCATGAATGTAACCAAAGTGTGTAAAACATGACATTAAAATCCTAATAAATAAATAAATAAATAGAACAATGGCAGTTCCAAGTCTGAATAGAAATAGGAGGGTGGCATTGGGTGTAAAAACTGTTTAAAAACTGGTATGTGGACCAGATTCGCAGCAGAGATCCCTAAATATGGGGCCAGCCAAAAGAAAAGGGGGGGGGAGGGGGGGGGGGGCTTGTATCTTGGGATGACAAGAGGATAAATGGCAATAGTATGATAGTGAAAAACTTTAGATCCTTGTATTTTAGGGAAGGTTAAGCTGTTGAGATGTTCTTAGGTTACCTTAGTTTCTAGGCCATCAAAAATATAATTTTTTTTTGTCACTTTAGAGGCACTTCAAAATGCTTCATGCCTACCTAGAGATCGTATAAATCGTACAGTGCAACATGTTTAGAACATTTCCTTTCATGCAGATGTATGAATTTGGAACTTACAGACGTGTATGCGCGACCGCACATACTGCAGCAGTAAGCTTTAGCGTTTTTAACAGCATGGGCTGACAGGTGTATCTGTAGAGAAGCTGAGTCTGTGTAGGCACGGTAGCAGTTTGGACACTTGTACGGCTTGTCTTTGTTGTGTTGCCTCTGGTGGGACTAGAACAGAAAATAGAGAACAATGCTTAGCATTTGCAAGGAAATGAAGGCTCGCAGTGAAGCCAGCATGTGTGCTTACTAATAGATGTCAATAAGAGAAATCAATATTGGATGGAATAACCCTGATTTTCACTCAAAGCTTTCAAGCATCTTAGCGTGCTCTCTACTGGTCTTTCTTATTGCTGTTGGGTGACTAGGTCAATTCTGGTGTAGGTTTTCAAGGGAGTTCAGGTCTGGCCATGAAAGGGTCTTGATCCATGTCTGTCTAACTCATGTTTACCTGCGACATGCAAACTACAATTATACGCAGGTAATAAGTGTATTCTAGCTCAGCTGTGCTATCGGCTGGTCGGGCGTCTGCATAGACATGACTAATGGCTAATGTCGGAGAGGTGGCTTAAACAGTGCCCCATAAATAGGGGGGCAGCCAAAAGAAAGGGGAAAATGCTTGTATCCAGGGATAACAAGAGGACACAAGCTTGAGCTGGCTGTGTGGCATGGAGCATTGTCCAACCCTCAGAGTTGGACAACATTGGCAGAGCAGAAGGAAGAAGTTTTTTCCTTCTGGATAACCCCAGATCATCACCAAATCCATCTAATTTCAGAATCGGTGTAAAACTAGCTTGTAGGCCTCTCCATGTCTGGAAAACTGGTTTCGTCAAAGAAGATAACCTTACTCCTGTCCTCACTTATAAATGGCATATAAGTTAGGAAAAAATTAAAACTCTACACTCTTATAGCTACACAAACAACCTAACCACCATACGCACAAGTAAAGAAAGCAAACTGACCCACCACTTCGATGTTTAAAGACCGAATAATAGCCATAGCAGCTGACATGGCGTTAAGAATAAAACAACAAACTCCAGTCCTCTACGGGCCATTCTATTGACAATAGTAATCATTGTTTCCAGTTACTTTTGAGGCACTATTAGCATGGTTTCTTTACCCAACTCTCCAGCAAGAGGACATTGATGACCACAGCAGTGGATTTTATACTGTACATTTCCTTGTTAAATACGATTTGGTTCAGGTGATCATTTAATCAGTTCCTAATTAAGTAGAATAAGGTGTCTGTGTTGGAATTCAACATACAGAGGAACAGAATTGCTGCCGTACACGTTAATTTCCCCCCAAAATTGGAAATGGTATACACATTTTTTCCAGAGTTCTAGATCAAAGCAGCCTATCTGCAAAGTACTACTTTGGCATACAGTTTAATATAACAGTATGCAGTTTGGGATGTTGTATCTGCTTTAAAGCTCCACCACACACCCACCACACCCATTTACACACCTTTTCTGACCAAGTACATCAGAGTTAGCCTTTCTGATTCAGTGTACAATTTTTCCAAGCTGCCCAACAGCATCAAACCCTTACATGAAAAGCAGCATAAAGCCGGCTCTATACTATACTCACTTGTAGATTTGAAAGCTGTGTGAATGCTTTTTCACATCCAGGATGAGCACACTTGTACGGTCGGTCCCCTGTGTGAATCCTACCAAATAAATCAGGAATACATTCATGTTAAAACACGTTAACACGGATCGGTCAGGGTTCAGTTGGCTCAGTGGAAGCATTTTATCAAAAGTAATCAGAAGCATTGACCTTGTGTGCTGTTGCAGGTGAGAGAGCTGGCGGAAGGAGTTCTCACAGTAGGAGCAGTGGTAAGGCTTGATCCCTAAGTGAATCCGGAGGTGCTGAGATAGATACGAAGCGTTGGCAAAAGATTTGGAACAGTGAGGACACTTATGAGCTTTGGCCTCTGTGTGGGACTTGGAATGTATCTGCATCTCGGATTTGTTGAAGAACGTGAGTGGACATACTTTACACCTGTATGAAAGGCACACATTTTGTCAACATTATGATTCATGATGGGCTACAGAATAAAGTCTCACTTATTCAGCTGAAAAGTTTTAAATCAAGAAAATAAGACTTAGGGCGCATTCACATGAGAGGCAGCAAAACTGTTTTACAGCATCCAGGACCAACAGACCCCCTATTGAGCAAGCCGAGGGCGACAGTGGCAAGTAAAAACTCTCCTAAAATCACAGGAAGAAACCTTGAGAGGAACCAGACTCAGCAGGGACCCATCCTCCTTGGGTGCGACCTATCCTCCTTGGGTGGGACCTATCCTCCTTGGGTGGGACCCATTCTCCTAGGGTGGGACCTATCCTCCTTGGGTGGGACCCATTCTCCTTGGGTTAAAATAGTGTGTCGGTGCTGCTTAGCTTGCCCCTGCACTTCCCTAGGTGGTGCGCACTGTGCACTTCTGCTACATTGGGATCATGAATTTTGACCAAAAACCCCTATTAAGCAAGCCGAGGGTCACAGTGGCATGGGAAAACTCCCTTAAAATTATGGGAAGAAAGGAGAGGAACTTATGGGAATTATGAGAGGAACCAGACCTCCATCCTCCTTGAGTGGGACCCATCCTCCTTGGGTGAGACCCATCCTTCTTGGGTGGAACCCATTCTTCTTAAGTGAGACCCATTCTTCCTGGGTGAGACCCACTCTCCTTGGGTGGGACCCATCCTCCTTGGTGGGACCCATCCTCCTTGGTGGAGACCCATCCTTCTTGGGTGTGACCTATCCTCCTTGGGTGGGACCCATCCTCCTTGGGTGTGACCTATCCTCCTTGGGTGGGACCCATTCTCCTTGGATGAGACCCATCCTCCTTGGGTAAGATCCATCCTGCTTGAGTGAGACCCATCCTCCTTGGGTGGGGCCCGTTCTCCTTGCGTGGGACCCATTCTTCTTGGGTTAAAATAGTTTGTCTGTGCTGTTTAGCTTGCCGCTGCGCTTCTCTAAGCGGCGTGCACTGCACACTTTTGCCGTGTTGGGCTTACGATTTTTGAAATTGCTGTGGCGCTCAAAGTTCACATGATTAAACTTTGACCCAGTTTGCCGCTGGCCTTTTCCAAGTGCCTCCAGTGAGACAAACTGTTTGATATGACAAGGTAAAAGCTTAATGTGACTTACTGTATTAAAACGACAGAGGAATTCCATTAGTGGAGAGAACTTATGACCTTTAATAATTAAGAGAGGTTTGGTATTCCTTTTTTTAACGATAAGCAGATTCTCACAATTTCTCAGCACGCTGAGCTACAACACAAGTTTAAAAGTGAAACAGTAAGAAAAATACAGTTAAACGTAGATGTATACGGATGCTTTCAGAATGTGTTTGACGGTTATTCTGCACAAATGAATATTCGTCTCATATTCACACTTTGACGTTTTACCGCTCAAGCCAAGCTCTGAGAAAAGTGGCGGTTTGCTTCTCATGTGATGCACCCTTAGACTTGGGTCCAAACATGTTTAAAATAAACCACAAGACAAAGTTGTTGTATTTCTTGCAGTGAACAGTGTACACTCATTATAATATAAGTTCAGACCTGTAGGTTTTCCCCTCCTTGGCGATGGTCACTGCCTGATCCGGACCTGAGGCCAGTAAGGGGTAGGGCACTACCAGCAAGGGGCCTGTGTTCTCCGCCTTGATCTTCTTGCGGCCACGTGGCGTTTTGACTTGTGACCCCAGCATGCCTGCCAAGCCTACGCCTTTCACCTGGTCAATGCAGTGGGCAGTGGCCAGGCCAGAGATCACATTTAGGGAGGGTACGGCTCCTAGTCTGCTCTGACTGCTAGATGTGGGAGTGGTGGGCGTCATGGCCTCTAAAGTGCTGTGACTGTCTGAGCGAGAAGAAAGTGCCGGACCTGAATTCAAACCAAAGGAATATTGTACAAGTGTTCTGTGGCATTTTAAGCTTTATGTTTATGCTTGATTGACCATTTAAATGTTTTAAAATCTAAATATCACTATAAATATCAATATTAAAGTTATAAAAATGGGCATTCCATATACAGCACTCGGCTTTATACCTGAACGATGGTTCACTCTAGCAGCTTGTTCCACTGCTTGGCGCATATGCCAGTCTTCCCATAATCCTTTAGCCTTCAAAGCTGACTTGTCATCCATGTTCAGCTCTTGATCAACAAAAAGAAAATACTTACTTAAAAATACGGTTTGCAATTTACCATAACCAAAACTGGTGTATTTTTGTAACATTCATACTATCTTATATTACAGCAACGGCATTAAAGTCTGTGTTTTCGCTACCTGCCGCACTGCTGGAGGCTCGGCGGGCGTGCAGGGCGATGTCAAGCTGCGCGGAGTTGTGGGCTTGGAGGCTCGGGACCTGCTGTACTTTGGGGACTGACATCATGTGCTGGGTGACTTCTGAGGGCGGCAAAGCCACCAACAACGTCTGCTGAGAGGGAACAGTGGTGGGCGGCAAATGCGCAGGTCTGATCTTTTCTGCCATCAGCTGCTCTTTGATCTTGTCGATTAGAACCAGGTTATCCAGCTGTGAGGAGCATTTGTTATACTTAAACTGGAGGCGTGGTCTTTACTCTGGATGTACTGTTCTACTAAGCTTAGCATGAATATAACGCAACTGCTATGTACTTTGTTACCACAGTAATGCTCACAGTAAACGGTTTTATTGGAGGAGTTGATAAACAAGCAGACGGCAAAATAAAGTAACATATTCTCTATAATCAGACACCAAGTCACAAGTGTTTATTACAGGGGTTTTGTAAACATTTTTGGTCCCATATTTAAGGCTCGGAATTTTTACGACCCTACCGCAACCCCAATCTAAATGTCACGAGCTGTATTCTTCCAAGGCGTTAATGTCAAGAGGACATTAACACAGTACAGTAAAGACAGTAAGTAATCTTCACATGATTACAACTGATCAATTAATATGTTATTTACACTAGTATATTGCCAGAAGTATGTATCCAAACTCTATATTGGTGGATGTTCAGCAAGCTTGACATCCCCCAATATAGAGTTCCCCTTACCTCCCTTACTATGCACTTTCATAGCCTCCACTCTTTTGAGAAGGCTTTCCCATTATATTGTGTATGCATTAAGTCAAAAAAGCATTTGTGAGTGTTGAGGTTAGAGCTCTGTGCAGGCCACTAATGTTTCTCCACACAAATTTGCCAAATATGGGCCTTCCTTAAACTGCCAGAGTTAGAATAATAGAATTCGAACTGTTAGCAATGGGTGTGCCGGAAACACATGGACTCAATAATTAGAAATGTATAGTGCATAGGATTAGGAACATACACTGATCAGCCATAACATTAAAACCACCTCCTGTCCATTTTATCAGCTTCACTTACCATAGAAGCACTTTGTAGTTCTACAATTACTGACTGTAGTCCATCTGTTTCTCTACTTTTTAGCCTGCTTTTACCCTGTTCTTCAATGGTTAGGACCCCCACAGGACCACCACAGAGCAGGTATTATTTAGGTGGTGGATGATTCTCAGCACTGCAGTGACACTGACATGGTGGTGGTGTGTTAGTGTGAGTTGTGCTGGTATGTGTGGATCAGACACAGCAGTGTCCACTCACTGTCCACTCTATTACACACTCCTACCTAGTTGGTCCACCTAGTAGATGTAAAGTCAGAGACGATCGCTCATCTATTGCTGCTGTTTGAGTTGGTCATCTTCTAGACCTTCATCAGTGGTCACAAGGCGCTGCCCATGGGGCGCTGTTGGCTGGATATATTTTTGGTTGGTGGACTATTCTCAGTCCAGCAGTGACAGTGAGGTGTTTAAAAACTCCATCGGCATTTCTGTGTCTTATCCACTCATACCAGCACAACACACACTAACACACCACCACCATGTCAATGTCACCTCAGTGACCTAAATAATACCTGCTCTGTAGTGGTCCTGGGAGAGTCCCGACCATTGTGGAACAAGGTGAAAGGGGGCTAACAAAGCATGCAGAGAAACAGATGGACTACAGTCAGTAATTGTAGAACTACAAAGTGCTTCTATAATGTAAGTGGAGCTGATAAAATGGACAGTGAGTGTAGAAACAAGGAGGTGGTTTTAATGTTATGGCTGATCGGTGTAATTAGAACATAATTACAAAACATGTTTTTTTGAGTGTGTGTCAATTTCTTTTATCCATTTATCTATATAAAAGTATATCAGTGCTACTTAATGTTGTATTAACACTAAATACACACTAAAGAGACCAGATGTGAACCAGTAGTACAAGAGAGGAAGATCTCACCTGAGTAGGCATGGACGGAGGTGGTGGCCAGAAATAAGGATTATTGAATCGAGACTCTGCCATGTCTTTTAGGAAAGAAAAGCATATAGTTTAGGAACAAGCTTATTATCACAGAACACAATGACGACAACAAAGGTTATTCATTCAAACAAATTCATAACAATTCATACTGGCATATTAGTTGTCCTTAGGGATGTAACGATGCACCACAAGACTGTTAAAAATCGATTCACATGTGTAACGACTCAAATCGAAATTCACTTTAAACAGCAGAGAGCACTAGCACTATTCACCTTGCCTGGTTGACGTCACTACAGGGTTGCCAGGTTCGAAATTTTCCAGCCAAATTTATTTATGTGATGATACTTTCTTTATTTGTATTATTAATTTATTTATTTAATGTGGGATTTATTTCATTTAAGTTTTTTACACAAAAAAAGAAATACGCAGCATTGTTTTGCATAGTTTGTACCTACCTCAAAAATAAAACATTCATTATTTAGATAAATAAAAGATGAGCACAAATACAGTATTTTATTATGTTTTTTAAAGAGAAATAATAAAATGAAACTTTATCATTTGTCTTCAATTTCATCTTGTTTAAAACAATTGGGAAAAAAAATCGTATTGTGAACCCAGTATCGTGAATCACATCGCGGGTAGTGTATCGTTACATCCCTAGTAGTCCTATAAGCAAAAAATATGGGAAAAACATGTTATGACTGTAATATGGCATGTCATTTAAATACATTATATAATGGGTGTTTATTATTATTACATTCATTCTTTCACTGTCTGTCCGCTTTATCCTATTCGCAGCTGCGGTGAGTGTGATTCACTGGGCAAGAGGCAGGAAATACTCTGGACAGGTCGGCAGTCCATCACAGGGCAGGGATGTGTATTATTAACAAATTAGCTGAATTATTTGATCACTGGTTTCATTTAAATTAATTTCCAATAGCTGATGGTTGACTTGAATTAGGATTATGTATTAGTCAATTTTTCATCTAGCCCTATTCATGTAAATAAAGACAATTCATCAGCTGTAGTTAGACAGAATTTAAAGTTAAATTACTAATTTATAATTCAAGTTGCTGTATATTTCTAAACAGTAATTAGCAGTAACCAAATCTCACTGCACATGTAAAGCATTTTATCTCTCTGGTTTTAATTTCATGTTCTTTTAACTGTAACTATATTTGCAAAAAGCCTTTCTGAGGTTCTAGATCTTTTCTTATGTAAGGGGCAGCACGGTGGCTCAGTGGGTAGCACTGTCGCCTCATAGCAAGAGGGTCCTGGGTTCGATCCCCAGGTGGGGCGGTCCAGGTCCTTTCCGTCTGGAGTGTCTATGTGGGTTTCCTCCGGGAGCTCCGGTTTCCTCCCACGGTCCAAAGACATACAAGTGAGGTGAATTGGAGACACAAAATTGCCCATGACTGTGTTTGACATTAAAGACTTGTGTACTGATGAATCTTATGTGATGAGTAACTACCGTTTCTGTCATGAATGTAACCACAGTGTGTGGTTTTAATTTCATGTTCTTTGAATTTGCAAAAAGCCTTTATGAGGATCTAGATCTCAGTAATGTTTTTCATTCTTTCTTATGTAAAGGGGCGGCACGGTGGCTTAACGGGTAGCACTGTCGCCTCATAGCAAGAAGGTCCTGGGTTCGATCCCCAGCTTTCTGTGTGGAGTTTTTCTTACGTAAAGCGCTTTGAATTGCAACTGTGTATGAAAGGTCCTATATAAATGAACTTGCCTTGTCTTGCCTAGACCAGAATATTTCCAGAACATCCCAATAAATTGAAATAAAATAACATTTGTAGGAATTCATGAAATTGGAACATGAAGGTCAGATCAGACAAACTGCAAATGTGGAATAGGGAATAAACTAACTGGGCCTTCATGGTGTCTCCACACACACATTTAGCCACTTTTAGCAAAATTCAGACAAAAGAAAAAATGGCAGCTTGTTTTATTTTGAACTGGAGGTGCGCCATAAATCCACACACCCTTCCAAATCCAGAACTGCTCTTATTTACCACAGACAACACAACGGTGTAAACATGTGTAGACTATTTGTTTACACAGATTTGCATCTTTGAATTGCCCGGCCCCTTTAGAAAAAAAAAATGTCACTTCCTAGAGCAAGCTTGCTGTGCAATAAAACAGCATCACTGATGCTACGGTGCTCAGATGTGGTTTTACATAATATGGTTTTTACTGTTTTATAGCACTGCTTAACCCATTTGCACAGAAATCCAGATTTTTGCGCTGCGGAACGGAGCGCGCACATATAATAATGACATGATGTACGAAATGTAGCATGCAGAATCGTACAGAAAGCATCATCCATCTGCGATTTAAAATCATACTGTCCACTCTGTGTATATCTGCAATTTAGAGTAAAATCCAGCGGACAAACCTTCAGATCGGACCGCAGTTTCTCCTCACACAAGATTAATGAAAGCTAACAGAACTCGCTGTTCTTTCTGTGCGCCTCCACGCTGCAGAGCTTCCGGGTCGCTCGAGCTTCACTTCTGGTGCTTCACATACAGCCACGATTTCTGTCAGTCTTTCAGTTAAAGAGAAACTGCTGCGAATGTATGTGGACACCCCACCATTCTTATTTACAAGGGCTTCTTTTCAAATTAGGAACACTGGTTTGAATGTTTTTACCCCCAACCCTACTGAAGAACTTCCACCAGATTTTGGAACACACCTGCTGGAATTCAGTTCTGTGTAGCCTCAGGGCCAGTACTAATACCACACACTGATGTGGATGTGATACATTTACATTTCCAGCATTAAGCAGACGCTGTTATCCAGAGCAACTTACAAAAGTGACTTACCTTACTGTTAGGGTTGCCAACTTTCAGAACTGGAAATAAGGAACACCCTGGGCTGGCGGGTTGGCGGATAGGGTCGCACCTATGAATATATTACGGGTCTTACACCGTCATAGAGACATTATCAAAATGTTCAATTTAGGCTGTTTAACATCTATTATTTGCATTCTTTATAATAATAAATCAGAACCATATTTTAGGCAAAACAACATGCATAAAGAACATCATGTAAAAAAAAATTCTCAATAGTGCAAACAACATTTTTACATAACCTATCTTCACACGGGCATCTACTCTTTCAAGAATTCTTGCAATTTTACTTCAAAAAAATAAAACAGACCTGGTGTTATAAAAAATGCTGAACATTTCTCACACTTTTTCATAATTACTTGGGTATTATTCTTGTTTAGTTTACAGTGGGCACTGTTTGGAATAAACTTTACTGTGTGGCATCTTTTGCTGGCATGTTACTTTTTTGTATTATATTTTGTTAGAATTTCATATCACATGTACACTGTCAATTTGATATTTTCTTCCACAGATATTTTCTTCTCTCCCATTGATAAAAATACGAAATAAAGTGCATCCCGTATCAGTTCAGTACAGTTTCCAAATAAGGAACGATTCCGTATTTTCCGGGATGGTTGGCAACCCTACTTACTGTAGTTTAAATAGACAACAGTCCAAGGATTCAAATCTGCTGGAAACCCTGTTAGGACCAAAGTTCTTAAGTGCTTAGTGAAGGTTTTGCCATCACTTGGGCGCAAGTACAGAGAAAAGCCTTGATGCTTGTCTTCCTCGAGTCCTGGATGGAGGATCAAGTTGAGCGAGACTAGTGGCTCGGAGGTTGCGTGGTACAGAGCAAGGTTTTCCAAGCTGGTCCATTTTTGACTTTGTAGGCGAGCATCAGTGTTTTAAACTGAATGCGTGCAGCTACAAGAAGCCAGTGAAGAGAACGCAACAGTGGGGTGATGTGGCAGTGTTTAGGTTGGTTAAAAAACACCCAAGCTGTTGCATTTTGCATGAGTTGTAAGGGTTTGATAGTGGACATAGGAACACCTGCCAGAAGGGAGTTGTAGTAGTCCAACTGTGAGATTACAAGTAACTGGACAAGAATCTGAGTGACTTCCATTGAGAGAAATGGGCGAATCTTATTGATGTTTTAGAGGAGGAACTGGCACGATCTTGTCATGTTGGCTACACGAGGAGAGAAGGTCAGCTGGTTATCCAGGACAACACCAAGGTTTCGCACATTATCAGACGGTCTGATTGGGGAGTCATCAATAGAGATGACTAGGTCTTGGGTTGGCAGTTGATCTCCAGGAATAAGTAACACCTCTGAATTAGAAAATTGCCATGTTAGTGATACACAGTAAGCATTAGGATGGCCACTTCCACAACCCCAAAAATGAGGTACATCAGACCCCAAAAAGGAGGGCATGACAATGGGTAGTCAATATAGTGTCTGCAGCACACAGCATTAAAACTGCAATTGATATAATTGTGAAATGGACTAAAAAAACTGCCATATTAATAAAAGACATGTTTTCATTTTCAGTCAGACAGTGATGCATGCAAGTTCTGTAAAAAATAATTAACGTTTGCAGAAAATTATTCCAGAAAGTTTTTTCCCATAAAAACAGATTGCTGACACTTTGTTTCTTTTTTTTAGAGAACAAAATGTAATTTTACCAGAGATGCCCAAACCGCACAAACGGATGTGTTAGTTTAACTAACAAGTTTTTCAGTGAAGGTATTAATAAACGTGTAATAGGCAATAATGTTTTACCTACAATAACAAAGGTCCTTTTTCTTATCTTCAATAAGATATGTTTGAAGGTGTTTTCTGTACACGTGTCCTGCTCTTTAAGACAAAGGTTAGCTTTTCTCAAGCTGGGTCTGTGTATTTGAACCCGTACCTTGATCAAAAGTAATTTAGGAGGACAACTGAAAAATTGTAAAGATGCATGAGGTTGGAAAATGCCATAATAGCATTTATAAAAATGGGTGTTTATCAATCATTCAATCTTCAGCAAGATTCAAAAGTGTGGAACTAAATGGTTTTTGGAAAAAAAGGCACTATACACCAATGGCAAACCTCTGCTTTAAAGCATGGTGGAGGATGTATCACTTTTTGGGATACAGCAAACAACAAAAGAATATACAACAGTAACAGATAATGGGTAACATTTCTTTACATTACAAGTATTCTTAATGCCCCAATGGAAAAAATAGATTTAATTATTTATTTTTCTTGTACTTGAAGGGTTTTATTGATTGATCAAAAGGGAATTCCTTTAGAAAAGTCTCCACAGCATTTACTTGCTATGCAGTGAAGCCCATAAGGCTTGTATGTATGATTTATTTTTGGAGCTTGTGAAGTCAGTTAAACCTTTAGTTCTAGATATTTCTCAGTGACAAAGTCTTTTCAACCCAACAGATGCTGGGATATCTGCTCAAGACTATGAAGGTGTTGTTGCTTTGACGTGTTTTCCTGTGTCTCATATTTCTGAGAATGCTTTTTCATTGCCACCACATAAAGTTTCACGTCCTCAAGACTAAACTTCCTGTTATAATAACCACTAGTTTTGTCTAAGGCAGACCTGAAAAATCGGCTATAGGATTGTATACCTGACGCTACAATGTAGGAGAAGTACTTTATTCATTAAAGGTTATTATTTATTTTATTGTGAGTAATGGACATGTTCAGATGAGGGGTAAAGCTTGAGTTTTTGTTCATGGATATTATAACGCTTCAATGAAAACTGCAGTTTTAAAACTAGACCCATGACCATGTCTCCATTGTTTATGGTAAGTCATATTTCTTAAAGTCTACTAACTATCCTCTAAATTCTACTGTAGTTACTGAATAATTCATTGTAGTTATTAAATAATGTTTTTGAATGAATAACAAGAATTAATAGTATTTTCTGTAGACCTGATTTTTTGATTTGCATAATTGTTTCAGATCTTTAAGTATAATTTAGTATGACAACCTGAATAAACACATTGTTTAAAAACAGATTATTTCATTAGTTAAATGTTAAAAGATTAGTTTAATGTTATTTAACTCCTGGCCTTGTGTTACAAAGTAGTTACCCAGTAATTAACCAAATGTACTAGATAAGTGAGTTTAATTTGACAAGAAACATTCAAGTTTGATTGCTGCTAACCCTAACCATTAACATTGCATAATTAAACATTTCTAGGAATGAAACATAAGCCAAGAGGTCTCAACCAACAGCATACTACTATAATTTAGAAATGTATTAATATATGTAATTCTTAAAACCATTATAAAGTCATAAAGCTTTGGGACTTTACAGAACTACAGTAGGTGGCATTATCTCCAAACTTGCCACCATGGCAAATTTTCCTGTTCCATTTGACATTAAGCTAACAGCATTCCACAAAACATTATATCAACAGGTAAACGTAGTAGTAGTATTGTGATGGTGTGGGGAAACTTTGTGGTTTGAAGGTCTGGCATAATTAATGTAACCGTAGTTCAGCTCTCAGTGCAATTTGGTCATGAGATACTGGGATGTTGAGAAGCTATGAAAGTTTTTAAACAGGCAGTCCATGTTTGAAAGCTGTTCAGTGTGGCTAAATTAGAGCAATTCTGCAATGACAAGTGGGTCAGAATTCCTCCACAGTAATGTCAATGTCCTTTTATGGAAATATTTGGTTGCAGTTGTTGCTGGTAAAGGTGGCACAAGCAATTATTAGATGTAGCCAGATTACTAAGACATTAGAGTTGTTTTCTCTTTTCAATGTCTTATTACTTTTTGTGTGAGGACCTTTTCATGTCTACCTCCCCCACTATGCCACCAACCTGACTGATGAAAATGAAATGAAATGTTCCAGACATTATTACTTAATTAATAGTTTATTTGCAAATATATATTAAGATGTCATTCGGAAACCACTGTTGAATGTGTTTGACCTTTGAGCTGTAAGAGGGCGTTTCATGCTTCTGTATAAATGTAGCCACATGGGCTTGCGAGTACTTGTCACTTAACACAGTCTACCGCTGCATGAAGAAATACAAACTGAAACTGAGCCGTATATCAATTCTATGCAGAAACGCTTTAGAGTTCTCTGGGTCCAAGCTTATTTCAGATGGTCTGAAAGACAGTGGAAGGGTGTGCTGTGGTCAGATGAGTACTTGTTCAGCTTGTCTTTAGGAAAAATGGATGTTGAGTTCTCGGGGCCAAAGATGAAAATGACCATCCAGAATGCCAACATCTGTAATGGCTTGGGGTGCATCAGTTAATATAGCAATGCTGACTTGCATATGTATGACAGTACCAATGACACATAGATATATCTTGGGATTTTAGAGAGAGTTGCCATCAAGCTGACGTCTTTTCCTGAAAAGTCCATTATTATTTAGCAAGGCATTATTCTGTAGGTGCTACATTAGTGTGGCTTTATAGACACAGATTGCGTGTGCTTGACTGACCTGCCTGCAGTCCAGATCTGTCTCCTATTCAAAATATATGGTGCAGCATAAAGAGGAGACTCGGACAACCTTGAACATGGACCGCCAAGCAGCAGATGGCTCGTATCAAGCAAAAACGGACAATAAGTCCACTTGCAAAACTGCAGCAATTAGTTTCAGTTCCCAAACCATTAAAAAGTCTATTAATATGGGAAGTGATAGCTCAGTGGTTAAGGTACTGGACTAGTAATCAGAAGGTTGCCGGTTCAAGCCCCACCACTGCCAAGTTGCCACTGTTGGACCTCAACTGCTCAAAATCGTGTTCAGTCATAATTGTAAGTCGCTTTGGATAAAAGCGTCTGCTAAATGTAAATGTAAATTGTTAAAAAAAAAATGATGGGTCTCAGTGATAAACATGACTTTTCTTGAAGTTTGACTATCAAACCACTTAATATTTTTGTCAAAATTGGCACTATATTGTGATGCATTAAATGTTTGGAAAATGCAGGTATTTGAAGTTTAAATGCTGCTGTGATTTTGGCTTTTTGTTTATGGTTTCTTTTTGATGAGTTACTTCAAAAGCACTTGTCAGGCTTTACAGTGGCATATTCACTGCCAATTTACAGTGGCATATTCACTGCCGTATTTAGTCTTCAAATCTGAATAATAGAGACTGTGAGCAGCTATTTAAAACAACATGTTTTTACAAAATGGCTATGAAGAAATAATTAGATGTTTTATTCACTGGTAAGTATTTGGAAATGTCTTCATTAGTCTGTGTGTGTGCACTGATAATTGTTTTTTGTTCTTTAGGCATTTGCTGTAATAGCAGTGTTTCTCTGCCAAAGTGGAGACTGTAATGCTGTTTGTACAAATAACAATATTTCAACTCTGATTCGTGCTGAGAACAAGACCTGTCCACCAGGTAAATGAATCACTACCGGGGGTCATGTCATAAATATTGTTTTTGCAATGTTGATGAGTTTAATTGAGTTTACTATTGATAGCAGTGGTCATTTTATTAGGTCAAGTTGTATTAGATTTTTTGTGAAAAAGTCCTAGTTAAAAACTAAATTAGATTAAGAATCTGTCTTGGCCGCTCAGGTGGCGCAGCGGTAAAGTATGCTAGCGCACCAGAGTTGGGTGGCACCTTTCCGACTGGGCTGGGCGGCAGCATGAACAACGATTGGCTGTTGTTCAGGGTTAGAGGGTAAAAGAAGTCAGATCATAGGTCCTCATAACTGGTGCAACTGCGGCCCCTGCTGGCTGACTGATGGTGCCTGCACAGGGCTGAGGAATAATGCTGATGGGAGTGTGGCCCTCCATACACAGGGAACTGGACTCGTGCAGGTAAAAAATGCAGTCTGTTCTGACAGCCAAAGGGGGCGTATGTCAGTTGAGAGGCGTCCTCAGTCAGCGGTGAAGGGTCGAATCAGTATAGAGGACGCAATCAGGGTAATTGGACACGACTAGATTGGGGGAGAAAAATTCTGGGAAAAAAGTGGGAAAAATAGAAAAAAAAAAAAGAAAAAAAAAGAAGAATCTGTCTTGACTAGAATTACACTGTAAAAAAAGGATCTGTACATCTTAAAATACTAATACTCAGAACATTCAATGAAGGACACAAATGTACACAAACCACTTTTCTTCATAATAATTGTGATTGGTCATAATAAGTTCTAATAAGTAATCTAAGGAAATAAATTTAAACAAAAAGAAAAACTTAATGTGTCTCTGTTGTGATTAAGACGATGTAAATACAGGGGCCGCTCAGGTGGCGCAGTGGTAAAAACACACGCTGGAACCAGAGCTGGGATCTCATCGAATCTCAGCTCTGCCTGCCGGCTAAGGATGAGCGGCCACATGAACAGTGATTGGCCTGTTGTTCAGATATAGGCGGGACTAAACCGGATGGGGTCTCTCTCCCATGACTCTGCTGGCTGGTTGATGGCGCCTGCACAGAGATGAGAAAAGAGTTCTCTCATGGTGTGTCTCTCTGTACACAACGCTGAGCTGCACTGCACTCGTCAATGTGTAGGTGATAAGATGCATACAGCATGCTGCCCTCATGACGGAGGGGGCGTGGGTTAGCTTTGTTCTCCTTAATCAGAGCAGGGATCGGCATTGGTGGAGAGGAAGCATGACGCAATCGGGCAATTGGACGCGCTAAAAAAGGGAGAAAAAGGGGAGAAAATGCATAAACAAAATAATTTAAAAAAAGACGATGTAAATACAGTATATAAAATTATGTAATTTTTGTTTGAGAGTTTAGCATATAGAAAACTTAAAATACAAGTATCTACAAATATCACAATTATATTTGCAAACAATTCCACACTTATGAAGTGTTATACTGTAAAAAAAAAAGGCAACCAATAAATAATAAATAAATAAAAAATACATATATACATACATAAAATGACAAAAGCAATATTTGAGGAGAGCAACAACTGAGACGTCACCTTTTGTGATTTATGGATTACTTTTAACCATAGGATAAATATCCTCTCAGCACCTCTCAGGTTACAGTTTGTCAAAATGACCAGTATTTTATGTTTTTGTAATGAATGCACTCAAACTAGCCCAATTTATACAGAAACAAAAAGTTACCTGCTATAGTAAAGTAATGGATCTTTTCCAATGCATGGTACACTATGGTATGGTTTATAAGTTTAAGTTTATAAATCTGTGATCCTACATTTATTGGTTATTTTCATTGATCTGTAAGGTACCTAAGTGCCCATTATAAATTGGCCAGAGTCCGATCGGCCTGAAGTGGATTGCATTGTTGGAGTGAGAAACACTGAGGTTGCATACATTGTCAGATGATTTGATCTGGGAGTTATTAAGAGAAATGAATAGGTCATGGATTGGGGACTGATCTCCAGGAATACTATCGCTATCACTAGCGCTATCTTGCAAAGGGGGTCAAGCCACAAAGATGTATAACGTTTATATATATATTAATGAAGAAACTTTCTGCAGCATTAGATTTTAGGTTGCTGTATGTAGGTATATATTTGGCCCTGTATATTTTTTGGAAAACCTTTAAAAACACCTGAAACAACTCAATATGACAATATACAGTATATTGTTATTTTATTTCAACAAAGAAATATGTGACATTACAGAACTGCTATGACACGCCTGTCTTTACTAGTGTATGTAAACATTTGAGTTGAACTGTACATTTGGAGTTACAATAACTTTAATATAAGAGATTTATGCTTTTCAAACTCATTTTGCAGTTTATTTTGTGTTGCTTTGTGAGCTTATTGTAAATCCGTTTTGATTTTTGAGGCTACTACAAGTTCTGTACAAAGAAAGGCACTATATTTTGTGACCAGTGTGGAGATGAGGAGTATGCTGATGTAAAACATAGCCTTCAACATTGTCAGCCGTGTCGTCGTTGTGACACTGTGGGTAGGTAAAATGAAAAAGAAAAAAAAAGTTGATGTTCTTTTGTTTACTGCAGACTTAAAGCTTGTATTTGTTTGTGTATATATGTACAGTATGTATTCTATGATTAGAAGTACTGTTTTGTTTACAGAAACTGAAATTGTTAAAAGTGAATGTACACCTCTAAACAACCGGGAATGCAGCTGCAAAGATGGGTTTTACTTGGATCACAGCTCACCTGCACTGTCCTGCAAAAATTGTGGAAAGTGTGAAAACTGTACAAAATGTAAGTAAAATGCTGATGAATGAATTTATTATAGAGTACATATCCAAAAAGGTGTCCTATTAAGTGTCACATCAAGCAATACATGTGAATCATAACATTCTGATGTAAGAGTATATGGTTTTTTGTGTCTTATGGTTCTTCAGGTCCTACATGTATAAACTGTGGTGCTTGTAAGGGCGGTCAGTTCTTGGATCAAAAAGGGAATTGCCGGTCATGTCTAGAGTAAGAGATATCATTATTTCTTTCCATCTCTATGCATGTAAAAGAACAAATACTTATTGAAAAAACACCATTGATCAAAATAGAAGTATTATACATTTTTACTATTTTTTAAAAATTTTTTTAACCTAAAGTCAAAGTGCTATTAACCTGATGAAAAGATGTTAAAAACCACTGGATTCTGGTTGCATAGTGGTAAAAACACACACTGGAACACCAGAGCTGGGATCTCGAATACATCATATCGAGGTTCAGCTCTGCCTGCCAGCTGGGCTGAGTGGCCACATGAACAATTGACCTGTTGTTCACATAGGGGTGGGATATTAAGAGCTGGATCGGGACTCTCTTATTACTAATGCAATTACGACCTCTGCTGGCTGATTGATGGCGCCTGCACAGAGACGGGAAAACAGTGCTGTCAGGGTGTGTCTCTCCGTACACAGTGCTGATCCACATATATGCACTCGTCAAAGTGTAGGTGACAAAATGCATACGGCTGCTGCCCACGTGTCGGAGGGTGCGTGGGTTATCTTCGTGCTCCTCAGTCAGAGTGGGGATCGGCATTGGTGGAGAGGAAATTGGGCAATTGGACGCGCTAAAAGGGAGAAAATGCATTAAAAAAAAGTTTAAAAGTTGATCATCATTTTTAGTTACTGTCTGTTAGTAGTTTGGAATGTTCTTTCTCTGTCCATGTAGGTTTCCGTCATGTACTCCAGTTTGTCATTATATTTCAAAAACATGCAGACGTTGTATTGGCTGCTTCAAATCAAGTCCAAAATGACAATATATACTGGGTGGGACAGGTCCCGAAATTGTCCTCCCCAAACATACAGATGTGAAAATAAACATATTTCACTCATTAGCTTTGTGGAATGTTATGATCCGTCAGTGTATATATCCAGGAATGTTTTAAAACATCAGGAACCCCAAAACCCCTGGCACATTTGCCCCATTGCTTTCAATTCATGGCTATGACCTTGCTTCAAATCAAAGTGAGCATGTCCCAGAAGCATGGAAAAGCCTGTCTGGCTGCTCTAAATTGACACTGAATAAATGTGTGAGTGTGTGTGTGTGTGTGTGTGTGTGTGTTTGTGTGTGTGTTTGTGTTTGTGTGTGTGTGTGTGTGTGTGTGTGTGTGTGTGTGTGTGTGTGTGTGTGTGTGTAGTCCTGTGATGAATAAGCTCCCCACCCAGTGTATCTAAGCATTACCACTACAGTCCTCAGCAAGGATGAGTCAACAGAGAAGTAGAGAAAAAAATGTGTTCATTGAAAGGTACCTTCTCATTTTGTTATTTGAATTACTCCTATAGAGGGTAATAACTGGGGATTACACCACCTTAATATCAAACAATGATGCCTCGTATTGCATATGGGCATACCTGAGCCGAATCAATTTTGCTCTGAAGAGTTGACTCTGGGTATCGACTCATTTCTCACTGCATGGAATCTGTGAATTGATTCCTTGTCATTCTTTACACTTTATATGACCTTAAATGAGTTCATAGAAGCTCCAAACTCCTAATAAATCAAATGTATTTGATAGGTAGACAAAGTAATAAGTAAAAGATGTGTTCAGGTAAAGTTGAGTCTGTAAATCTGTTTTTGTTCAGTAAAAATCCAGCTAATGTGAATTTCAGAAGAACCCTACCAGCCATGACCACTTCAAACGTTAAGGAAAGTTAGCAGAAAAGTTTCAGATTCTGTTAGATTTTTTAAAAGGTAAATCTGGTAGCATTTAGGTTAGTGGGTTGTGGGTTTCCTGTATACAGGACTGAATGTGTTTATCAGAATTTCCTGCCATTTTACAAAGTTGTGCTAATCAGCTTTTCTGAAGAAATGTCACCTCCATAACACACATCTGTGTTATATACTCAGAAGCTATCGAGGGTTGTTCATGAAAAGTAAAGAAATGTACCGTATTTAAACGCATGATTTATCTATATATAAAAATGGCTAAAACCTGAAATTCAGTGACCTCTTTGTTATAGACGCCTCCACTTTCCAGTACACACTTGCTGTCATGACATCCCGGTGTGGTTAGATGTGTCTAAAGGTTGAAGGGTAATTGAAGGGAAAAACAAAGTGTTTCAACACTTTGCACATCCATTTTGCGTAGTTGTTTCTTGGTTACGGCTTTATGACTAAGCTGTGGCTTCATAAAGTGATTTAAGAAGAGTTGGCTTTCTGTGACGGTCACACTAGAATAAAACTGACTCTAGGGTTAGAGGTAGAGGTTAGGGTTAAGGTTAGGGTTAGGGTTAGGGATATATCTGGTAAATCCTCTATGTGTTATGTTGCTTTTTATATGGGGGGGGGGAGGGGGTAGACAAAATAATACAAACTGACAACAATACAATAATGATGAATGGCAAAATGTAAATGTTTAGGGAAACACTCTAGCACAGCATAAATTATACATGAAATACTCCTATTTAAGTAAATAAGTAATACGTTTTCTTTTAGTTTTTCAACTGATAAAGGAGGTACATCAATTGAAATTCTTATAATGGTTTCCAAATGTGATGATTTAATAGTGTTCATCTAATAACTCTTTAATTATTTTATCAGTGTATAAAGTGCATTTTTATTTGGAAATATGAAAGCAATGCAAAAATAGTTTACACCAGTATACCAGTGGTATATGATCTGCCTGTCCTGTAACAATTGGAACCAAAGTGTAAATGATGACTTTAAAATCCTAATAAGTTAAATAAAAGCTGATCTCAGATCAGCAGTAAATAAACAGATAGATATTGCTTTAGGTATGCCTACGTGTGCTAAACCACTTAGAAATTTATAAGCAATTAAAAGAACTTTAAAATCAGTCATAAAAAATACAGGTAACCAATGATACTTCTGTCCAGGGCTGATATGAGCCATCGATTTGACACATTTTGTGTAGCATTATGACACATTCACTTCATCTCCAGTATTAGACAATTATACACAAATTGAGTCACAGTAGCTGTTGGTCCATACTAGACGCCACAGGCTTTATATCCTTTGGCATTGTTAAGTCTTGGCGACTCAACAACTTGTTGGCAGTTCATAACTTGTCCCTCTTTGGACCACTGTCAGTGGGTACTCAATGCAGCTGCCCATTGCTGTTTTGAAGATGCCATAACAATTTGGCCAGTTATAATCAGTCAGATCTTTAAGCCTGATCATAAGTGTTGCATTCAACAAACCCTGACTGTGTTTGGACTGATCAGTATTTAAGTTTACAGAACATACATGTTCGTATGTTGGTTTTATTATTTAGTTTTTCCTCTTTATCCCAGTTATTTATATCTATATTATTGTTTCTATTTTCTTTTTTTATTATAGGAACTATTGTCTGGACAAATCCTGTCACCCCTTTTGTAAACGAGGTAATAATGCTACACTTATATAAACACAAACACTGCATAACATACTGTATTTAAATACACTTCAATTGTAATTCACATAATTTTTTGTTATGAGGAGGACAGTAAATTGGGTTCTACCACAACGTACCATGTGTTGAGTAAAACATGTGTCCAATAATTGTAATACAATTGAATAATAAAACAAAAATCATGTGTTTGCTTATTTTTAGTGCATCCTCCTAGCTCAACATGGCTCGTGGTATTTGTGATCATCCTGACCGTGTTGCTATTGTTAGGACTTCGTCTTCTCCCCTTTATTTGTAAGGCCTGTAAAAAAAGACAGTTTTGTTGCTGGGGGCAAAAGAAGGAAAATATAAATGTTGGACAAAATGAAGTTCCACTGAATCCACCGACCTTACCAGGTAAATATTTTACATAAATACATATGTAACTTTATGTAAATGTTTGGTGTTTTTTGCCCTGATTTGTATAACCTGCGTTTCTGGAAAGTTGGGACATCAAAAGAGTAAATATGCCCCAAATTACTGCATATACCATGTAATTAATTGCATTAATACTTGTTTATCTTATTAAAAAACCATAGACATTATTATGAAGTAGGTTTGCCCTGCTACAGGTATTGGCTTTTTTCTTTGAATCCACACCAAATCCAAATCCATAAAAAGCAAGTTTGAACATACTTTAGCATTATTTCACTAAGGGCTTTATCATGTAGCTCTATCTGGTACATACAGTTATTTCAGAAAGTATTCAGACCCTTTGACATGTTGCACACTTTGTGTTGTTAAACTGGATTGTAAATGGGTATGATATTCTTAAATGTATTCAGACCCTTGATTTCATTCTCCAGTGGGGTACAAATTTGACAGTGACTTGGTGAACAGGTAGCATCCTGGGAGTTACTTAGTTCTGATTATGATTTATTGTAATTCAGAAAGTATTCAGACCCCTTGACATTTTGCACAGTTTGTGTTGTTGGATTTGATTTTAAATGGGTACTCATCATAGTGATAGTGAAAAGGTTTTTTTTTTTTTTAATCAGTTACATTTAAAAGCTTTTTCTTAAACGTATTTAGACCTTTGATTTAATTGTTGTTAGAATTTCAACCCTTTCAGTGTGCAACAACATTTATGGGGCATCTCCATTAGGGTAGAAACATGACATAGTTAATAGGAGTTCCTAGTTCTGATTATGAATATATCTATTGTAATGTCAGTAGTAGTCTAGAGATGACATTGCTTAATCTTTAGTTTATACATGTTAGCAATGTGTAGGGGGCGGCATGGTGGCTCAGTGGGTAGCACTGTCACCTCACAGCAAGAAGGTCCTGGGTTCGATCCCCAGGCGGAGCGGTCCGGGTCCTTTCTGTGCGGAGTTTGCATGTCTCTGTGTCTGTGTGGGTTTCCTCTGGGAGCTGCAGTTTCCTCCCACAGTCCAAAAACATGCAGTCAGGTTAATTGGGGACACTGAATTGCCCTATAGGTGAATGGGTGTGCGTATGGCACCCCGTCCAGGGTGTTACTGCTGGGATAGGCTCCAGCACCCCGCAACCCTAACTGGATAAGCAGTTAAGAAAGTGAGTGAGTGAGCAATGGGTGTAGCTGAAATAGCAAAACTCACTAATATAACAAGGAAAGTTTTGTTGTTATCTGAAAGAATTACAGCTCACGTTTCCAGCTCAGTGACACATAATTTAACTAATGAATTCATTAATTACTATTTTGTGGGTTTGTGTTGGAGTTGGAAGATTTCTCAGTTGTGCAGAGTGAGTGGCACACCATTTCTGTAACATCAGTTTTGGTTTATTGAGGAGATTCCTTTATGTTATTTTCTGAGTTGTAAAGTAAGAAAACATTCATGATCAGTCTCGAAAATCTAGGACTCTTCATCGAGTTTCTTGAAAACGAAATACGGTCTTTCCAAACAGCTCTTAACCGTATCTGTGTTGCAATCAAGTGGGTGTTTGTGATGGTGTCAGCAAAGCTGGAGGCTCATTGATGAAAGTCAGTGATAGAAGGATTGTTCAGCCGCTCGATCAGATAGTCAGTCTCACACGCTTCCTGTAGCTCTGTCAAATTATCACCAATATATAAGGTTTTTCTGTAACTGTTTATGCCTGTGACTCATTTAATTAATTTTTATATTTGTTGAAGTTCCCCCTGACATTTTTGAAGCTGACAATAATAATATGCAAAAAATTACATGGCCTTTTAAAATTGGGCGTGATAAAATGCTTGGCACATTTAATGTTTTATGTCAGATAGATATAAAACCTTTATTTTTATAATACTTGCTTACAGTGAAATGTGAAAATCTTCACTTTCCAAGAAGATAAAAAGAAGAAAGAGCAGTAATATCCTTTCTTTTTTTTCCCCTTCGACCCCCCCCCCCCCCAATTTTCTCCCCTAATCTAGTTGTATCCAATTACTCTAATTCTGTTATGCTTCACCTCTACCGATACAACCCTCCACTGCTGACTGAGGAACTTTACAACTGACACACGCCCTCTCCGACACGTGTGCAGTACCGACTGCCTCTTTTTACCTGCACGAGGCGAGTTTATATGCAGATCAGCCTTGTGCATGGAGAGCCACACCCTGGTCAGCATTATTCCCAAACCCTGCGCATGCGCCATCAATCAGCCAGCAGAGGTCGTAATTGTACCAGTTTTGAGGAACCCTGGTCCAGCTCATCCAGCTCGTCATGGCTTACCACTTTGTGCCACTGATAGGATTTCAGTCCATTTAAACAGAGCATTAAAAAAGCATTTCTAAACTCAGGATTGCATTAATTTTTTTTCTTTACCATTTACCATACATAATATTTTAAAAAGATGGGAATCCTGAAAAACCAAAGTCTGAGTTGGGAAAGGTCCTGTGTGGGTTTCCTCCGGGAGCTCCGTTTTCCTCCCACAGTCCAAAGACATTCAAGTGAGGTGAACTGGAGATATGAAAATTGTCCATGACTTTGTTTGATATTAAAAAATTGAATCTTGTAACCAGTAACTACCTGCCATGTCATGAATGTAACCAAAGTGTGTAAAACATGATGTTAAAAATCCTAATATATAAATTAATTAATTAACGCTGCTGTAACAATAAATGTAGAAAACAAATAATCAGACACAGTGGAAATGTGTGCTGTGGTCAGATAAAACCATGTTTAAGAAACTGACATGGAGACAAAATGGACCATCCATTTACATTTTCGGCATTTAGCAGACGCCTTTGTCCAAAGCGATTTACAGTACAGTTACAGTATATAGTTTGAGCAATTGAGGGTTAAGGGCATTGCTCAAGGGCCCAACAGCAGATCCCTGGCAGTGGTGGGGCTTGAACCAGCAAACTTCTGATTACTAGTCCAGTACCTTAACCACCAGGCTATGGCTTGCCATCTAGACTGTTATCAGCAGAAGGTACAAAAACCATGGCATGGTGGTGCATCAGTGCCAACAACATGGGTGAGTTGCATGTTTATACAACATCTCTTCCCAGGAAGTCATTATTCAGCAATGCCAGCCCTCGTTCTGCATAGCTACAATAGCGTGGCTTTGAAGACACCGAGTGCATGTGCTGGACTGGCCTGCCTGCAGTCCAGATCTGTCTCCTATTGAAAATGCATGGTGCATCAGATGACAACGACACTTTGTAAGCACTATTCATTTTATTTCAGTAACAGTTTTTCAAACGTGCATTATTTTTCTTCCAGCAGTGTACAGGATTGAGGTGGAGAAGGAGACCTGGCCATCGGCTGTGCTGTATGCTATCATCAAACAGGTTCCTGTACGTCGTTGGAAGGAGTTCTTGCGGCTGCTTTCTGTCTCGGATGATCAGATGGAGAGGGTGGAGATGGAGGAAAAGCTCTATTCAGAGCAGCAGTACATGATGCTGCGTCTCTGGAGCCAGAAGAGCGATGCTAACCTGGAGAACATCTACTCTACACTACATTATATGGACTTGTCAGGCTGCATAGAAGAACTGAAGGAGAAGATTCAGGAGCTGGAGGAGACCCACCTGGTTTAGAATCATCTTGGGTTACTTTAATTTTTTTTATCTTGGGTTACTTTTCTTCATAACCTAAGCCTTAGTGTTCTCAAAGACTGTACGAAGGGCACATGTGCAACACAACTGGCTTGTCTTGGCAAGTTATGCCAAATGAAGAACAGTTTGATGTTAAAATGCTTCTAATTTCTTTGTTGAAAGCTAACTAAGAGGCTCTCGGTGGCACAGAGGTCTAATGCTTCAAGTCCACAATAAAAACCCGAGTTCAAGTCAGGTGGTGCTGTCGGCCTGGTAATGGATGTGACTGAGTAAGGGATGCTGGATTGGGAACCCAGCATGAAACAGATACATCTGGGGTTACCTTCAATTTTTATTTTGTTGTTTTGGACCTAGGTGTTCTCATAAACTGTACATGTGTCTGAGGCTAAAGTTTAAGTGGACTATTATGTTTTTGTATTTTACACTTGATCATAGTGTATCTTTAGTAGGTAAAATAATTTCAGTGTCTATTTGCACCCTTAAAAAAGAGGGGATGTGCAGCAGCATTGGCGTTTCTTGATTTTGCTGAATGAAAGGCATGGCAGTGCCAACAAGAGCAGAGCATAAAATACAGTTTTTTATATTATTAATATTATTTAATATTATTTTTTATGTTTTTTTTTTTTAAATAACAGCTGTGCATACTGAAGTAAAACATGGGTAAAGCATGGATTAAATGCCAATAGGTAAATTGGTGGATATAAATTCCCATTGGGTGTGTCTGTCAATGGGTGATTGTACTGCATAATGCCCAGCAATGACTTTGTACTCTGTGTTCCAGTTTTGTGCTATTTTTTCGGAAACAACATAACTAAGAGGTACTCGGTTGGCACAGAGGTCTAATGTGTCTAATCCACCTTGTAAGCTTGGGTTTTAAGTTAGGTGGTGCTGCTGGACTGGTTGTGCACTCTGTAGACAGAACTGGCTGTGTCTGAGTAAGGGAAGGTTAGTTTGGGGTTACCTTCTTGGTCCTGGAGCAGCAGTGCAGCATATGACCAAGGAAAAGAAGTGGTGTGTTTAGGTAAAGAGAGTTTGGAGTGAATATAAAGTCTTAAAAGCGGTCTGACTGGATTTGGCTAGTTTTTGGGGCACGAACAGTGGGTTAAGAAAATATTCAGACCCCTTGACTTTTTGCACACTTTATTATATTGTGGATTTGATTTTGAATTAATACAATTGCCATTTGTACCCATCAATCTACACTAAATCGCCCAGAATGACAAAGTAAAAACATGTTTTTAGAGTTAAAATATTACAAATAAAAAACTGATCACTTATTTACCAATATATTCACTTTATCCATTGCTTTGTAGAAGCCCATATGTCACTTTAGTCTTAACACTTTTTTGATTTGGGCAGTTTATCCCATTCTTCATAGCATGAAATCCTCTCAGGCTCTGTTAAATTAGATAGCAAGTGTTAATGGAATGTTATCTTCAAGTCTCTTCACAGATATTCCACTGGCTTTGGTTTGGCCACTGAAGGATTTTTAGAGACTTACCCCAAAGCCACTCTAGTGTTAAATGTCAAGGACTTTTCATGCATATTCAAGGGGGTTTTCTTAAAGGATGTTTCTGCATTCAATCTATCCTCAGTTCGTATCTCTTCTCAACTCTTATCTGCAGCTGTAACAGCCTCCACCCTTCCGGGAAGCTCATCACAAGATTTTGATGGCAACACCACTTTTCTATTCCAAAATCTTTCTTGTAGTTGCTTTAAGGAGCTAGCTCAAGTTCAATATCATTTAAATTAAATAAGTAGTGAAAAAGCATGTGCTAGCTTTTACCTAACCAGCTTGGAGGCTTTTATGTGGTAGAGTCAGACCTAGCTAGTTGATATAGCCTATTATAAAGTGTAATATTAATAATAAACAGAATTATAAGCATACTTGGTCATATATGAGTACGATGGATCTTCAAAAAGTTTCCGCACTTTTATGTTTTGGTTGGAGACGGTGAGGGTGGGAGGAGTAGTAATTGGTCATGTCTGAGAGACTGAGAGATCATATAGTCTGAATTTAGTGCCATCTGATTTCCGCCCTTTTTGGTCCGCTCAAAGAAGTTTGAAGGGGAAGAAGATTTCATGTGATGTTGATGTGAAAGCAGTGGTGCATCAGTGGGTACACGCTCAACCAATAAAACTTTTTGCTGATGGCATTAAAAAGTTGGTACAACGCTGGGAAATATGCATGGGAAGGAAACTATGTGGAAAAGTGATGTAATTTGTTTCTGAAATTTTTAATAAATAGAGTTTAAAAAAGTGCGGCAACTTTTCGAAGACCCTTTGTAATTCAAGTGTGGTGCAGTAAATAGTGAAATCAAGATAAAATGGTTGTCAGGGTTGAAATATCAGTTGTTGATCATTTATTGTGTTACCATAAACTGGACTGTTTGTGTTTTTCTTTAGCTATGTACTTTCTTATTACACACATCATTGTAATTAGTAACTAAACTGTAGGTTTTTAAAAACCATTATGAGTTATGGAAGTTGTACATCTGTGGCCACGAGTGGTGGGCTGTGGGTGAGGTACAGTAAGTGACATTTCTGAACGTCACACTAGCATGTTACATGCTTTAATTATGATATTTATCAATGTTTATGCTCCTTGTGTTACTTTTTCTTGTTGTGTGAAAATAAATGTAATGTATCACATTCACAGAATGTGTTGGTGTGCATTATGCCCAGTTTATACTGGAATTTTTTGTAGACATATTATCAGTTAGCAGTCAACTTCTTTGTTTTGAAAATGATGTAAAAATTGTTTTAATGTGACATTTTGGTTTTTATTTATGTTTTATTGTAGTTTGAATGAGTTTAATTTAGTAAATGGTTCAAAGTTGAAAGGATTCGTGTGTGTGTGTGTGTGTGTGTGTGTGTGTGTGTGTGTGTGTGTGTGTGTGTGTGTGTGTGTGTGTGTGTGTGTTTGTGTGTGTGTTTGTGTGTGTGTTTGTGTGTGTGTGTGTGTGTGTGTGTGTGTGTGGGTGTGTGTGTGTGTGTGTGGGTGTGTGTGTGTGTGTGTTTGGGTGTGTGTGTGTTTGTGTGTGTTTGTGTGTGTGTGTGTGTGTGTGGTTAGAGGAAACACATTATCAGTGGTGTAGCTTACAGGAAAGTAAGAAGCAGAAAATTCTATGGGGCATTGATGGGCCTCCCACAAAGGTTGATCACAAAAAAACACCAACAGTCTACTGTGAAAAAAACTTTAATATCTCTGTAAGACAGACAAATACCTCTGGCTTTGGTAGAGGAACCCCCCACCCACACACACACAATTTACCAGCACTTATATGATTCCAAGTCTAGTCTGATTTTTATTAAAATACATATTACAGTGCTCCGTGGGTAGCACTGTCACCTAACAGCAACAAGGTCCTGGGTTTGCATGGGACTTTGCACGTTCGCACCATTTCTGCGTGTGTTTCCTCCCACAATCTAAATACATGCAGTCAAGTTAATTAGAGATACTAAAAAGTGTCTATGTGTGTTTGCCCTGTGATGGACTGGCGACCTGTTTGGGTGTTTCCTGCCTTTCGCCCATTGAATTGCACCCACCACGATTGTGCAGTGGCACAACTGTGCTGCTGTTGTACCAAGGAGGAGAGGAAGGATGAGGTGAGAATGAGGATGTTCAAGAAGGGCAAGATGGAAAGGAATGATCCATGTGGTGACCCCTAACAGGAGCAGCCAAAAGAAGAAGAGAGCTGCAGACTAGCACATATTTGCTTTGACAAGTGTGAGGACATCAGCCTCTTCTTTTCTCCCAGCCAGCAGTATTCCTACATAGATCAGATACATCTTTGCTAAACGTCATTGTCACCTACTATGTCCACTTTGCATGGTTAATGTTAGCTCTGCCTTCTACTGTCAGCCCTTAAAAGACAATGAATGACTTCCAGTTGCTTCGTTGCTGTTGGTGTAAATGCAAGTTAAGAGTCTACAAAACCATGTTATTACTGCTTTAATTTGTTATTTTTTTATTTAAGTTTTATTTAGATGTAAGAGTTTTATGTGGATTCATTGTTTGTTTATTAGGATTTTAACGTCATGTTTTACACTTTTTGGTTACATTCATGACAGAACAGGTAGTTACTCATTACACAAGGTTCATATCAAACACAGTCATGGACAATTTAGCATCTCCAATTCACCTCACTTGCACGTGTTTGGACTAGGGGAGGAAACCGAAGCACCCGGAGGAAACCACAGGGACACAGGGAGAACATGCAAACTCCTAACAGAAAGGACCCGGACCGCCCCACCTGGGGATCGAACCCAGGACCTTTTTGCTGTGAGGTGACAGTGCTACCCACTTAGCCAGATTTAATTTATACTAAGTATGCTGTATCTCGTCAAATGTGCACTCCCTTAAATACAATACCTTAAGGTAGGACACATCTTACTATTTATTGGTACATGGGTTGTAAATGTAGCTTAAGATGTTTTTTTTTCTTTCCCTTTTACTCCCACTTTAGCGCAGTGTACGGAGAGCCACACCCTCTACCGCACTCCTTTCCCATCTCCGTGCAGGCGCCACCAACCAGCCAGCAGAGGTCGTAATCGCACCAGTCTGAGAGAGAGTCCCCCATCCGGCTCAATTCCGCCCCTATCTGAACAACAGGCCAATCGTTGTTCATGTGGCCGCTCAGCCTCAGCCGACAGGCAGAGCCGAGACTCGACACGATGCATTCGAGATCTCAGCTCTGGTGAACAGCGTGTGTTTTTACTGCTGCGCCACCTAAGCGGCTAGCTTAAGATGTTATTTAGTGAAGTACAGAAGTAAGTTGGTTCCCCCCCCCCACAACCACAGTGTCATAAAATGTTATCAAAAAAATCTGACATGTTTTCATTTTATAGTGCACAGTCCTCTTGAGCAAAAGTCTATAATATGATTAGCAGAAATTATATAAATAAACATGGCCCAGCTATGTTTTTTTATAATGTTAATTGTGGGTTTTCTATAAATATGACTAAATCTGCTGGAATAAAATGTAAGTACAGCAACTTAAATAATGTATTTAGAGGTATAGAGATGTATATAATGTTAGTCCTATAATTTATTTTACTAGCTTTAGTTTTTGTTAATTATAATAACTGGTACAAACATGCACGTATCCAGCAAAAGGCCAACTGTAAATCCTGGTCAGTGTTGTTATAGTAAGAACCGTGAAAGGAAATCCCCAGATATTCATTTAAGATCAATATCATGTACTCTTATGCATACGTGCTCTTTGTAATCATGTTTCCCTCACTGCATATGCACGTCATTAAAGTGTTAGTAAAGTGGAACACTTTTCCATTAGCCACAAAAAACTAACAAAAAAAACAAAACCTTTCCATTGGCCTGTAGCTCTGACATGTGACCTGGACTGTGACTCACTTCACATCATTTCCTTCCTCTTTTTCCTTTAACCACTACATTGCTTATAAAGTTAACCATATTCTTTCTAAATGACATGGCAAATCTTGTATTAGGGTTTCCCTCATTAAAAAAAACTATTTTTGTCTAGCTTTTGGCTGTGTCCCAAACTGTATACCACATTTTAATATTTTATATATAATTATCTATTATAATAATATTAATTGCTGGTGTAGTACTTTTAACCTACTAATTATTAAATTATTAAACTGGATTCCTTTACTTGTAGATTCAGGACAAAGTCTCTAAAACAGACTCCCAACATGTGGACACGCAGGCAACATTTTCAACAACTGCTTTATCCTAGTCAGGATCCAGGTAAAACACTGGCAAGGCAGAAATACCATAGACAGGGAGCCAGTCCATCGCAGGGCTTTCCTTTGTTTGATCTTGTCCCCTTGTAATTAGTTTCAGTTATTTCATTAGGGGGAAACTTTTTCAATAGCATTTTATAATGCAGGTGTAGTACATATTTTGTCAATGGGTAACTACTACAAATTTTATTTTATTTTATTTTTTTAAATAATTTTTCCCAATTTTCTCCCCTAATCTAGTCGTGTCCAATTACCCTGATTGCGTCCTCTTTACTGATTTGACCCTTCACCGCTGTCTGAGGACACCTCCGGCACGTACAGTCAGTACAGACTGCATTTTTCACCTGCACGAGTCGAGTTCATACACCGACGGGCACTGTGTACGGAGGGCCACACACCCATCAGCATTATTCCTCAGCCCTGTGCAGGCGCCATCAGTCAGCCAGCAGGGGCAGCAGTTGCACCAGTTATGAGGACCTATGATCTGACTTTTTACCCCTAACCATGAACAACAACCAATCGTTGTTCATGCAGCTGCCCAGCCCAGTCAGAAGGCAGAGCTGAGATTCGATACAATGTATTCGAAACCCCAACTTTACCGCTGCGCCACCTGAGCAGCCTCAAATTGTATTATATTAAAATATGCATGTAATAAGTTTTGGGTTTTTTGTTTAACGTTATGATTTATTACTGTACCTTTAATGTAGGACTTTTATTTTATCCAGCCTGTCCAGTAAGTAGTGCATGTCACCAGGTGTACCCACTATAAAGCAGAAATACACCTTGCACCTGGTGTAAGTTACACTTGTTTACACCTAAAGGGTATAAGTTTCAACTAAAGCTAAATGTCTAACCAGTGTACCATTCAATAGTCAGACTATCAGTCCTACTTTAAATTATTTTATTTAAGAAAGTGCACGTTTGATGAGATACATTATACTCATTTAAAAAAGCTGGAATAATAAGATAAATGCAGTTCTTTTATTTAACACCCACATCAGCTTGGACACCAGCAGTAAAATGGCCCAATTGAACTAAACCTCAGACGGATTTGAGTCTTCAAAGCAGTTGTAAAAATGGTTTAACATTATGACTTACCATTGTATTTATACTGCATGACTTTTATTTTATAATACAGGTGTAGTAAGTGATTAATAAATTCAATAATTAACTACTACAAGCTGTATCGGACAGCACAGTGGCACAGTAGGTAGAACTGGCACCTCACAGCGAGAAGGTATTGGGTTTGATTTCCAGGTGGAGTGCTACAGGTCCTTACTGTGCTCTCCTTGTGTCTGCGTGGGCTTCCCCCAACAGTCCAAAAACATGTCAATTAGGTTAAATTTAGATACAAAATTGCCCTTGACTGTGTTTGACATTAAACTTGAACTGATGAATCATGTGTAACTAGTGACTACCTGCCCTGTCATGGATGTAACCAAAAGTGTACCAAAACCAAAAATCCTAATGAAAATACAAGCTGTGTTATTAACATTTATAATTGATGAGTCTTCGTTTGGAACAATATTAAACTGATTAGGCAAGCTGGTGCAGTGGTTGGCATTGAACTGGAACCACTGGTAACAGTGGCAGAAAAGAGGACACTGTGTAAACTCTATTCCATCATGGACAATGTCAATCACCCACTGCATACAGTGATCATTAAACAGAGGAACATGTTTAGTGACAGGCTGCTGTCACAGAGCTGCTCCACGGACAGGCTTAGAAGGTCTTTCGTACCCAGAGCCATTAAGCTCTACAACTCCACCAGGCAGGGACGGCTGGCTGTAGCTAAAGACTGAGGGTCTTATATATGTGTATATGTATGTATATGTGTATATATGTGTATATGTATGTATATGTGTATATATGTGTATGTATATATATGGCTATATTGGCATCATTGTGCAATATTATTACGTCACTTTACTATTTGATAATTCAATTACTATTTAACCTTTACACTGAAACTATACCTCATGCATAGTCATTACATTTACCAGTTATCCATTTTATGTATAATACAAGAACTACTCAGTTTTTCTGTTTGCTTTTTTGTTTTGTGTTGTACTGTTAATTATTTGTTGTATTATGCTACTGGGGCTTTAATTTCCTTCGGGATCAATAAAGTATCTATCTATCTATCTATCTATCTATCTATCTATCTATCTATCTATCTATCTATCTATCTATCTATCTATCTATCTATCTACCATCTATCTATCTATCTATCTATCTACCATCTATCTATCTATCTATCTATCTATCTATCTATCTATCTATCTATCTATCTACCATCTATCTATCTATCTATCTATCTATCTATCTATCTATCTATCTATCTATCTATCTATCTATCTATCTATCTATCTATCTATCTATCTATCTATCTATCTATCTATCCATCCATCCATCCATCCATCCATCCATCCATCCATCCATCCATCCATCCATCCATCCATCCATCCATCCATCCATTACTGTAGCTATACCGTACAGGGACTTCTATTTTGTACGACAGGTGTAGTAAGTAGCTCATGTTACTAGGTAACCACTACAATGCATTTTAAACAGTCTGTCCTCTTAATGCACGTTTCAGATGCCCCCACATGACTTCAACTCAGATGAAATTGCTTTTAAGACAACTTCAACTATAATTAATAGGAGAACTTTTTTTTTTTTTTTTTTATAGTTAGGCTATGTTTAACTGTAGTGTGTTCATTGTTTACAGCAGAGTGGGTTTAGCCTATGTAATTCTATATTTAATTGTAGTTTCTTTCTTGTTTACTGCAGAATATATACATGTCATTTTGTTCATTTTTGGAGGATAACTGACCAAGAACGAGAAGAAAAAAACCCTAAAATATCAGGCGAATGTGCAAATATAAAAGCAACTTTATTGTGATCATTTACCGGAGCTATAATATAATATAAGCGTTACATGGACAGGTGAGTTTACTACAAACATATTTATACACAGAAAACGGTGTATTATTGTTATATTTGATTTGTTTTGTTAGTCTATGTGTTTACATGTCTGTTTTTCTTTCCCTGTTAGTCTACAAAGTTTGCTTAGGGTCGCTATCAAGTTTCAGTCATGGTAACGGCATATTGCGTTTCTTTCTTGTGTCTTTTCAATGTGATTAAATGTAAAACGTTACTATTAACAAGTAAAATATAATTAACGACAGAACAACAAACACAATTAATCCATAATGTAACGTCGATGGTTTAAATAACTTACAGAAATACAATGACCTTTTTGTAAAAGACAAGGACCCCTTCATGTGAGGGACCCCATCGATTTATTTATTTATTTATATTTTTTAATTATTCTAATTCAAAGCACCTCATGGATCTACCATGTTACAGTTTAATTTACTTGTTATCTTGTAACTGTTCAAAATTTGTAGAACATTCATATATATATATATGGTCAGGACCCCCACAGGACCACCACAGAGCAGGTGGTGGATGATTCTCAGCACTGCAGTGACACTGACATGGTGGTGGTGTGTTAGTGTGTGTTGTGCTGGTATGAGTGGATCAGACACAGCAGCCCTGCTGGAGTTTTTAAATACCGTGCCCACTCACTGTCCACTTCTAGAGTAGACACTCCTATTTGGTCCACCTTGTAGATGTAAAGCCAGAGACGATCGCTCATCTATTGCTGCTGTTTGAGTTGGTCATCTTCTAGACCTTTATCAGTGGTCACAGGACGCTGCCCATGGGGCGCTGTTGGCTGGATATTTTTGGTTGGTGGAGTATTCTCAGTCCAGCATTGACAGTGAGGTGTTAACTCCATCAGCATTGCTGTGTCTTATCCACTCATACCAGCACAACACACACTAACACACCACCACCATGTCAGTGTCACTGCAGTGCTGAGAATGATCCACCACCTAAATAATACCTGCTCTGTGGTGGTCCTGTGGGGGTCCTGACCATTGAAGAACAGCATGAAAGGGGGCTAACAAAGCATGCAGAGAAACAGATGGACTACAGTCAGTAAATGTAGATCTACAAAGTGCTTCTATATGGCAAGTGGAGCTGATAAAATGGACAGTGAGTGTAGAAACATGGAGGTGGTTTTAATGTTATGGCTGATCAGTGTATGTATATAGGTTATTTTCTCTACATTTAAAGTTATAGGGATAAACAGAATGGTAACTATTTACATTGTTAGCAAAGACATCAACACAGTGTTGATGTACTGTTATGGCAATTAAAATTAACAATTCAAATCCATTCTTAATATTTGGCAGTTTTCCATATTTCTCAATGTTTACTTATCTGGCTATTATTTAATTCAACTATTTGACTTTCTGACTATCTGCTAATTTATTACACAGATGCCTCTACTTATGTAATAAATGTGAGTATGTCATTTAATGAAGTAAACCTAGTGCACTTTATAACAGTCTTATAACAGGCGAAGTGGTGTTGTTTAATATTAAAACAGTCACATCATGGACTAGAGATGGCAGCTGGATGGGAACTTATTTTATAAGTTTTCATCAGTGCTATAAGCCACTAACCAGCTTTATTTGCTTATGATACCATTCTTAATGTTGGGTCAGGACATCCTTAGTGAGTATACATTTACTAAGACACCTTAGCTCATAGCAGCAAGATATGTAATCACTGGCACTGAAAGGGCTTTAACTAAGATCACTGGTTACTTTTACTTTTTAAAAAGTGACTGCAAAATATGCAAACATACAACCAAGCCTTATTTTTTTATTTTGACAGAGGAAATGTTATGTGAGTGTTATCAGAGCACAAAGGGCACTGGAAAGAAGAAATGGCAGTCTTTCATCAGGGTCTAGGAGCAGTGGAGCTGTGCAAAAAAGGAGACAAAATCTATGCAGCTGGAGATCCAGAGCAAGCTGCAGTGTTGTACACACATGCATTCGGGTGCAATGCAGGATCCACTATGGCACACATGCACAGCTTGGACAGGATCTGCTTAGAACAGGTCATTTTGGCTCTCGAGTCTTGGCTTGACAGTCATGGGGTGACACAAAAATCCATGGACGGTCTTAACAAAGGGTTGGCCGCAGTATTCCTGTCAACTCTGTGTCCCAATAATGTTTCAGCTTCGGTTTTCAAAATGGAATCAGTCCTGCTAGGAGCTGGCTATGGCTCAGAAGAGATCTTTGCCCGCTGTTCAGCTCTTTTGAAGGAAAAAGCTACGCCTTGTCCTAAGGGTCTGACACGGTTGATTTTGGAGTTGACTAGCGCTCTTGCCTGCTTGCTATCAGATATGTATAACCCTAAATGTGCTAAGCTGTATCTGCAGGCTTTCCTTGGAAACAGATCAGAAACAGTGAGGCTGGTCAAGGGTCGCCATGCTGAGCATTTACCCAGAATAGTCAAAGCTTTTTTTGAGCAAATGGCTCCAAAATTCCCAATGGTCTACACTGAGTGCAAACTGGATAACATAGACAATTTTTCAGCTTCTGATTCAGTTGAGTTTCTACTTGCTATTTCACCTGATAACACACTTGTAAGGGAGCTTCAGGCAGGTGTGTTGTTCTCCCAAGGCAAATTTGATGAAAGTGCTGAAGCTTTGACCCTGGCATTACAATTAAGTGATACCCAGACAGATGCAAAAACAAATTTTGACTTGATGGTACAAGGAACGCCACCAGAACGGAGAGCTAGTTTACTTGTGGCCAGAGCGGCTGCCTTATTCTCAGCCGGTGGTCGAGTGAGTGAAGCTTGCCAAGACCTTGCTGAAGGTTTTGCTGTTTACCCAGCAACAGCCAGACACCAGTTCCAGAGGCTGTTCTCCAAAAACGGCACAGGAGCTCTAGTTCGTATCGAATTGAGGCAGCAGGCAGAGAAAGGACTCTCCAGTTTCAGAGAGACAGTTCTGCTAAGATCTGACCTGCGTTCCACAGCTGGTATGGAGCTCCTAGACCCCGTCATTGCCCAGCTGCGAGCTCTGTGCCACCTGGAGCCTGGTGGAGGAGGTCGGGAACTTCGTGTACGATTGGCAGACTGTTTGCTTCTACATGGAGAATTTAGAGAATCTATGTCTATCAGCAGCCAGCTTGCAGCGGCTTCTCAGGCCCAACAAAGCTACCAAAACACAGTGCAGGTACTTCGTGGCTTTGCTCGGCTCCTTTCCGAAGACCAGCAGGGAGCTCTGAAGGATTTCCAGGCTGTGATTGAGTACAGTGCTCCTCATCCTCAGAGCTGTGTGCGTGCGCTGTGCGGAAGAGGCTTGCTAAGGATGATCACTGGCTCACACTACCTGACTGCTCTGGACTACATCACAGCAAGCCAGCTTCAGCCTCAGGACACTGCACTGACTGTGAGGTGCCTGGTACCATGGAACTACCGTGGTCTGCTGTGCACTGTTTTGCTTGAGCAAGGAAGGACAATGCTGGAGGAGTTTGGAGGGCAGAGAAAAACAAGTTCTAATACAGTCCAGGACCATGAAATGAGCAACCAGGTGCCATCTACACAACCAAAAGACAATCACAATCAATCAGTGCCAACTAAAGAGGTGCACAACATCAACAAGGACAGGTATTATTGCTTACATACAGTGTATCACAAAAGTGAGTACACCCCTCACATTTCTGCAAATATTTCATTATATCTTTTCATGGGACAACACTATAGACATGAAACTTGGATATAACTTAGAGTAGTCAGTGTACAGCTTGTATAGCAGTGTAGATTTACTGTCTTCTGAAAATAACTCAACACACAGCCATTAATGTCTAAATAGCTGGCAACATAAGTGAGTACACCCCACAGTGAACATGTCCAAATTGTGCCCAAATGTGTCGTTGTCCCTCCCTGGTGTCATGTGTCAAGGTCCCAGGTGTAAATGGGGAGCAGGGCTGTTAAATTTGGTGTTTTGGGTACAATTCTCTCATACTGGCCACTGGATATTCAACATGGCACCTCATGGCAAAGAACTCTCTGAGGATGTGAGAAATAGAATTGTTGCTCTCCACAAAGATGGCCTGGGCTATAAGAAGATTGCTAACACCCTGAAACTGAGCTACAGCATGGTGGCCAAGGTCATACAGCGGTTTTCCAGGACAGGTTCCACTCGGAACAGGCTTCGCCAGGGTCGACCAAAGAAGTTGAGTCCACGTGTTCGGCGTCATATCCAGAGGTTGGCTTTAAAAAATAGACACATGAGTGCTGCCAGCATTGCTGCAAAGGTTGAAGACGTGGGAGGTCAGCCTGTCAGTGCTCAGACCATACGCCGCACACTGCATCAACTCGGTCTGCATGGTCATTATCCCAGAAGGAAGCTGACGCACAAGAAAGCCCACAAACAGTTTGCTGAAGACAAGCAGTCCAAGAACATGGATTACTGGAATGCCCTGTGGTCTGACGAGACCAAGATAAACTTGTTTGGCTCAGATGGTGTCCAGCATGTGTGGCGGCGCCCTGGTGAGAAGTACCAAGACAACTGTATCTTGCCTACAGTCAAGCATGGTGGTGGTAGCATCATGGTCTTGGGCTGCATGAGTGTTGCTGGCACTGGGGAGCTGCAGTTCATTGAGGGAAACATGAATTCCAACATGTACTGCGACATTCTGAAACAGAGCATGATCCCCTCCCTTCGAAAACAGTTTTCCAACAGGATAACGACCCCAAACACAACCTCCAAGATGACAACTGCCTTGCTGAGGAAGCTGAAGGTAAAGGTTGATGGACTAAACCCAATTGAGCACCTGTGGCGCATCCTCAAGTGGAAGGTGGAGGAGTTCAAGGTGTCTAACATCCACCAGCTCCGTGATGTCATCATGGAGGAGTGGAAGAGGATTCCAGTAGCAACCTGTGCAGCTCTGGTGAATTCCATGCCCAGGAGGGTTAAGGCAGTGCTGGATAATAATGGTGGTCACACAAAATATTGACACTTTGGGCACAATTTGGACATGTTCACTGTGGGGTGTACTCACTTATGTTGCCAGCCATTTAGACATTAATGGCTGTGTGTTGAGTTATTTTCAGAAGACAGTAAATCTACACTGCTATACAAGTTGTACACTGACTACTCTCTAAGTTATATCCAAGTTTTATGTCTATAGTGTTGTCCCATGAAAAGATATAATAAAATATTTGCAGAAATGTGAGGGGTGTACTTTTGTGATACACTGTACATGCATATGTATATTAAAAGTTGATTGTTATTATGATTCTTATTTAGGAACATCTATACTGTAGTTATACATCTGTTTTTCTGTTTTTCATATTAATAACTGTCTTATATTTAAAGAGAAAAATTCAGGCCACACCCACAGACCACAGATTTGGAACTTGAATATTCAGCCTTGCCTATCCAGTCATTTGATTGCTGTTGCATTTCTCTGTTTGCACGTAGAATAGCTGTAGGTGTGCATGCTCTTGCTCTTCTACTGATGGAGTTGCAGCCAGGTACAGATGCGCCTCAGATCCTCGCAGCAGATGCTCTGTACCAGCTGAACCGTGCTGAGGAGTCATATCGTCTTCTCCTCTGCACAGAGCACTCGACTCCTCGCTCCCAGGTCCTTGCCCGACTTGCCCTGCTCCAGCTGCACCGCGGATTTCTCTATGATGCCCACCAGGTGCCTTCTGGATTTTTTGTGATCTGATAAGTAATTATCTTTAAACGCTTTTAAAGTCTTTTAGGTGCTGTATGGTTTATTTTGCTATGTGATATGACTTGCAGCTGCTGAAGAAGCTTATCCAGTGTGGAGACACTAGCTGTCTTGGCTCTCTGTTGTCTGTGACGGCTCTAAAAGACCGGACACTTCTGGAGAAACACTGTCACGATGCATCAAAACGCATTCTGTATAGTCAACAAGAGGAAAGTGCCATTAGAAAGGCTGTGGCCTATCTGTCCATTGCCATTATGGCTTCAGGTTAGTAAGAGATATATATGTATAAGATTTAAAGGGATTTAAATAGTAATTAAGTGCAATAGTTAAATTGTTGTGATTATAATATTTTGAATAAATAAAAAGGTATAAAATAATAATCACTGGTTTCAAGTTTTAATGTTCATTACTAGTTATGTTTATTAGTATTAGTAGTAAATTTATTTATATAACCCATTAAGGTAAACTGTAGAAATGCCATATAAACTCCCACTCTCGTACTCTGAAGCAAATGTTGAAAAAGGATTTCTGTTTTGATATCAATTTTGTCTGCAATGCTTGGTTTGGCATAAACCCAACACTGCTCATCACCCTGGGACACCACAATTACAACAAAACGTGGTGGTGGTGGCAGCATCATGTAGTTGGGATGTTTATCATCACTCGGGGCTGGGAATCTGGGCAGTCCTGAAAGAAAACTTTCTTGACAATATGCAGAAGACTTGAGACTGGAGTATACGTTTACGTTCTGAGCTGCGCTGAAACTCCATTGAAGTGATTGAAAATCTAAAATCTATTTAATTTAGAAATGACATAGTTAAGGGACCATCTGTTAATTACTTAGGGTTTACATACTTTTTTACTTACTGGGGAAAAAAACTAACAATAGTAAATTTGCCTGATCTGGTAGTTCCCATGTCAATCATGCTAATAACAGTTTCCTAATTATGCTCTACATCAGGGGCCCTTGTGGCCCTTTAGCATTTTAGAGATGACTTGCAAGGTGTTTTAGAAATAAAATTAAAGTTGGCCTGTTATTAAGCAGGTTTTTTTTTAAAGAACAGCTTGAACTATTTGAACTCTGGGTGTCACTATTGCATAAAACAAATCTAAAACGCTCGTCATCTTCTTTCCCCTAACTCAAAACATTACCCCAATGTTACACCTACATTACCGTTCCTGAGTTTTTGGATAAACATAGCAGCTCCAAAGAAACGAAAACTAGACAGCGAATGCAGAAGATTTCAAGCACGCTGGGAAAGAGTTCAGAGGGTAGAATGTATGTTTAATTTTAAAAAAGTATAATAATCTTCCATTAGGATTGTCAACTGGTGAGTGAAATTGGCAAATTCTTTGACACAACACTGTCAAAGATAGTGTCAAACCAGTGACTCAAATAAAAAGTAATTATAATTGTAAGTAATTAAGTAGATCTATTATACTGTGGTACATGTTTGCATCTTTGTTTACTTCATCTGGGCCCCAACAAGAATAGTTTGGACACCCGTACTCTACATTAAAGCCATCAGGCTTTTCTTTAATTATTAAACTCATTTTCCATACTTAAAAAAAAGATTATTGAAGATTTTTATTACCTGGCTAAATAATACGCTAGCTGTTTTTTTTTTATTATTATTTATGTCTTCTCTTTTAGGTGGTGAAGCAGTAGACTCATTATTGGAGAGGGCCAGATGCTACACTCTGCTGGGCCAAAAGAAGACTGCTATTTTTGACTTTACTGCCATTCTTAAGGAGCACCCAGATCATGTGCCAGCTCTGTGTGGGAGAGGGTTCACCTATCTCATGCTAAACCAGCAGAAGGTGTGATTTTACATCCAGGCTAGGATTCCAGCCACAAATTAGTATCTGTATGTCTGTTATTTATATCAATCTGTAATATTGCACATGAATCATTAGACAGGGTTGTTTGAACTTGAATGTGGTTTAAGGCCACAACGTTAAAAGAAAGTACCTGGGGGTTCTAAAGTTGCAGCCTACGTGTTTTTGTAAAACCTCTAAGAGACGATGAGGAATTTAGAAACTGGGAGTTTTCTGTCATTAAATAAAAAGTGCAACATGTTATTTGTAAAGGGCTGCATCAGCACTTTCATTCCAGTCCTTCCACTGCTATATCTATCAGTTCAGAACCTTGCGAATAGAATTCTCTATGTGAAGCCTTTGTGATTGGTGGCACAAACCAGCCCACTTTGTTTTATAATACCTTAAGATATAGAACACAGATCTTAAGAGGCAATTATCAAACTGTGACCTTTTCAATGTGTTTTTTGGTTTATTTTGATTAAAATCTATTTTAATTTAATTCATGTGCATTTTTGATGTAGCCTTTTTGCCTATCTTTGCCAGAAACTTAAAAACATCACTATACATTTACTCTCAGAACCCCTTAATAAAGGTGCATTTTTACACCCCTGCAGCCAACATGTAAAAGACTTAATTATGTGAAATTGAAGTTTCAATTCTCAATAATTTACAGGAATCCACACAAGATATCCTGGCAGCACTTCAGGTTAATGCTGAAGAAGTAACTCGGAGTATTCTGTCCCTAAAAGACAAAGCACGGAAGCTTATCTGCGAATGGCTACATCAGCAATGCCGCTCAAGTCTTTCCACCACTGTATCTACCAATCCAGTCCACCATCAACAGAAATGTCTACAAGAAGTCTTTCTGATCAGTTGCATGCTCCGAAAAATCAACAACAGGGATCCAAGGTGGCACCTCCTCTATATAGACGTCCTGCTTGCCCGAGGTGAGGCTTATGGTATCTTTCTTAAGAGCTGTCAGTTAGAAATGTCAGTTAATTCTTAATAGTGCATCAGCATGTTAGCAATAATATTGGTTTCTTGATTTGTAAAATACTATTTAGTGCAGGTTTGCTGTTTGGGATACAGCCGAAATGGGTGCTTGTTTGGCATGTCTGTCAAGTGTTTGTTTATGCATTTTCTCCCGACTTTTAGTGCGCCCAATTGCCCGATTGCGTCATGCTTCCTCTCCACCAATGCCGATCCCTGCTCTGATTGAGGAGAACGAAGCTAACCCACACCCCTCCGACATGTGGGCAGCAGCCGTATGCATTTTGTCACCTACACTTTGACGAGTGCAATGCGGATCAGCACCGTGTACGGAGAGACACACCCTGATCAATGCACTCTTTTCCCCGTCTCTGTGCAGGTGGCATCAATCAGCCAGCAGAGGTCGTAGTTGCATTAGTTATGAGAGAGTCCCCATTCGGCTTTAATATCCCACCCCTATCTGAACAACATGTGGCCACTCAGCCTAGCCGGCTGGCAGAGCTGAGACTCGATACAATGTATTCGAGATCCCAGCTCTGGTGTTCTAGCATGTGCCACCTGAGCGGCCTTCTGTCAATTAACTATTAAACATAGCACTGACAGTTTGATGATCCAGATACTGAAATACATGACAGCTAATTAAATGGGTGGTTCTAATTTGCATATTTGTGTATATTCATGTGGATTTTCCATTTAATTGTGTTTGCATAAGATGTTTCTGCAAAATTTATTCTTCCTAGATGATTTTTTATTATTAATCATTCAGTGTTAAATGATTGTAATTAAATAAGATCTGTTATTAGAACAGAACTGCATACCTCACAATTAGTTTGTATTTTTGTAATTGTGGCAGGGGATATAAAGACAGCTGGTGCACACCTCAGGGACCTCTTTGGTCAGGAGCCACGAGATGCAGCAGCACAGGCCAGGTGTGGAGTGGTGGAAAGCTGGAAAAAGAACTTTAGATCAGCAGCCAAGTGCTTAAGTGGAGTGTCTGAAAAAGATCAGTCGGTGCTAGACTTTCTCTTGGCACTTATTCAGCCTCAACAAAGAAAACATCTGGCACAGGTATTACAGTTAATCTATACTCATTTAAAGAATTAACACGCATTTAATGTTTATCCATCCAATAAAAAATTTACTTCCATCCACAGAAATCGCAATAAATTACCAAAAAGGCAGTCTATATATAGCTACAGGGAAGACACACTTTGCATTATTGATTGGGATGGACCAAAAGCAATGGCCTATGGATGAATATGTAGGGAGTTCCCCCCCACTGGCCTGAAAGATTTCTGTCTAAAAAGATGTAAAAAATATGTCTTATTGTTCAAGGGAACTTCAAAAAGTTTCCGCACTTTATATTTTTGTTGGAACTGGTGGGGGTGGGTGGAGTAGTAATTGGTCATGTCTGAGAGACAGAGAGAGAGCTTATAGTCTGGATTTAGCGCCATCTGATTTCCACCTTTTTGGACCACTCAAAGAAGCTTTAAGGGGAAGAAAATTTTTATGTGATGATGATGTGAAAGCAGCGGTGCATCAGTGGCTACGTGCTCAACCAAAAACATTTCTTGCTGATGGCATTAAAAAGTTGGTACGACGCTGGGAAAAATGCATCACAAAGAAGGGGTGACCATGTAGAAAAGTGATGTAATTTGTTTTTGAAGTTGTTAATAAATAGAGTTTAAAAAAGTGCAGAAACTTTTTAAAGAACCCTCGTAACATACGCCAATGTTTACCTCATTCTCCGCTTTCCACTTCAGGCAGCGTCTCAGGAGGCGAGCGGCGTGTCCGAGAGCGGCCACTGGCAGCATGCGCTGGCTTTGCTCACCGTGGCCGTGCAAGCCCTGGGTGGCACGAAGCTCCAGCACCTTCGTCAGCGTGCAGCATGCCTGGCGCAGCTGGGTCTCCATGAGCGGGCGGTGTCAGATCTGGACCATGTCATTCTCTGTCACAATGAAGGGAACAAAGAAGAGGCCAAGGTGAGGGCGGAGGATCTGTGCAGACGGGGTCGTAGCTCGCTGCTGTGTTCCCGGGACAAGGTGGCTGTAGAGGACTTCTCTCTGGCTTTGGAACTGCACACAGAGCAGGCACTGATGTGTGTGGAGGCTGGACCGGGGAGGCAGCACATGGCTGAGCTGTTTTTACGCTTTGCGCTGCAGAATTATGGAGAGAAGCAGCTGGACAAAGCCTGGTGTCTCACAGAGAGTGGCCTGAAGGTAGACAGTAACCATGCAGAGCTACGTCGCCTTAAGGCCAGAATCAACCGGGAGGTTTCTGGATCATGTATTGTCCACTAAAAAAGCAATATTGACATAATAAGTGAGGTAACAAATATTTCACAGGCTAAATTGAACTTTGTTGGAAAGGTTAAATAGTCATTTATCTTGCTTATTTTTGGGCTTCATTTGTTTTATGGTAGACATTAATCAGTGCTGGCGTGTCTGAATACATATGGTGGGCAATGCCTTCAATCTGTATTATTTATTTATTTATTTAGTATTTATTTATTTAATTTTTCCCTTTTGCATCTTAGTTGGATATACTTAATTCCCCTGTGAACCATTCCTGGGCGAGGTGCTCCTCAGACTAACACATGCAGCCTTTACACTGGCCCATGGTTTATTCTTACCGAGAGCTTCAGTGTTCAGGTGCACTGCCTGTGATAGACTGATGACCTCTCCGGGTTGTTTCTTCCCTCTAGCCCGATGACCCTGACCAGGATAAAACAATAATAAAACAGATAATGAAATAAACGAATTAATTAATGCTGTGAGCTAATTTGTCGACAAGTATTTTACACGACATACATTAGATTAATATATCAGTATCTTGCTGGACAATAATGCTGATGATTGCATGAATGTACTGCATAATTGAAATGTATATTAGCAGGAAATTGTGTGAAAATGGGTGTGATAACTACAGCAGATACATATAAACTAAAAGCTACATTTACTGCATGAATGAAGGACTACCTGAATCATGTAATTACAGAATTACATGTATGTTATTGGTAAACTGTAGGAAACCTGCTATAATACTACTGTAATATATATTTGTTAAATTATATGATAAATAGATAAAAGGCATGGACTTGTTGTTTAAAGCCCTTTAGTGAACCTCTGTTACCTTATACCTAATATAAACCCTATCTGAATGAAATGAAAAAATAATCTGTTATTTGTTCATTCTGAAAGTACAAAGAAACGGCCGCTCAGGTGGCGCAGCGGTAAAAACACACGCTGGAACCAGAGCTGGGATCTCGAATACATCGTATCGAATCTCAGCTCTGCCTTACCGGCTAAGGCTAAGCGGCCACATGAACGACCGGATGGGGTCTCTCTCTCATGACTGGTGCAATTACGACCTCTGCTGGCTGATTGATGGCGCTTGCACAGAGAGTGCTCTCAGGGTGTGTCCTCCCCGTACACAACGCTGAGCTGCACTGTACTCGTCAAAGTGCAGGTGATAAAATGCAAACGGCATGCTGCCCATGTGTCGGAGGGGGCGTGGGTTAGCTTCGTTCTCCTCAATCAGAGCAGGGATCGGCATTGGTGGAGAGGAAGCATGACGCAATCAGGCAATTGGACGTGCTAAAAAGGGAGAGAAAAAAAAGTACAAAGAAACAACTTTGCAGTGTTTTAGCTGACAAACTTGAATGTATTTTGTAAATATAAACACATTTCGATGTGGATGCCTTCATCCGCATTTAATAAATAAAAATTAAATTGTTTTAAAAACTGATATTAATTTGTGTGATTGAGTCCAGAGTTTAGTGGTGACTACTGTTCACCAACAAATTGTTTCCCAAATCAAGAATATAAACCTACTTACATGTTTGTTTTTTAAAATATAGAGTATATAGAGGAAATAGTAAGCATATAGCCTAGATTTTTTTAAATAGTAACAAAATGCTGACTTTTCACCGTTAGGCAAACAGCATGAATAACAGAGAAGTAAAAATTCCTCTTTATACTGATTGCATTGGTTTAGATGTTCACACCATTGTGTTTTGTTTCAGTTCTAGAACCTGGATGCACTGAAGGGGTTCTGTAAGGGAGATCTGACAGATACAACAGAAAAAATAGCTAACATCATGTTTACTGTATATAAATGCAAGATATAGTGCAAGAAAAGCAGTGATTCTAAATTGTAGGAAAACATTAGGTATGGACATCTTTATCATATTGTCAGGGCGGCCCCGTGGCTAAGTGGGTTCGATCCCCAGGTGGGGCGGTTCGGGTCCTTCTGTGTGGAGTCTGCGTGGGTTTACTCCGGGTGCTCTGGTTTCCTCCCACAGTCCAAAGACATGCAAGTGAGGTGAATTGGAGATACAAAATTGTCCATGACTTGTGTTTGATATAACCTTGTAAACTGATGAATCTTGTGTAACGAGTAACTACCGTTTCTGTCGTGGATGAAACCGAAAGGTGTAAAACATGATGTTAAAAATTCCTAATAAAACAAATAAATGATCATATTGTCAAAAGACAAATTTTCTAACAACACAAAGTACAGCTTGTGTTAGGTGCACTTAACAAAGACTGAAAGTGTCAAATGTACAAAAATGCAAGAACCACACCTGCATGTGTGACAGTGAATGCTGCTCCAAAGTTAGAAATGTAAGTCTAATCAGTTTTAGGACAGTTGATAAAAAGTAAAACAACAAAGGTCGACTAAATTACATATCAAGCTTTTTGAAATCCCAGTCTCAACATAGTTGATTTTGTAGTGCAACAACTGAAGTAATCAAAATGTATCCACAATTAGCTGAACAACAAAACAAAAGATGAGAAACAGAATGTACAGCAAGCATTTCCAGATTTAAAACTTTGATATTTTAGAGCAATAGCTATATGAATGCTCAATAATGACAACTTGTAATTTCTGCTTAAGCGCAGTGCCTAGTAGGTCCAGCAGGTGGCGGCATTGGGAAAGAAATTGACCTTTTTACACCATAGGCGCACATGTTTGTGAATTAAATGCACACCTGTCATTGTTTTTTGGCTGTATCTGTATGACCCAGTTATTTACCAAGAAATGTAAGGTTGGGCTACGGTAACAACTTGCAACGGTTTCAGGGGATTGCACTGGGCACCACCAAACATTGTTATGGGTGATTTAGATTTGGTGTTGTTTATCATGTTGCAGGTGAACTTTGAAGAAGATCAGGTGCCTCCAACTAGGTTGTTCAAGTCTTAATTACCTTTGTGTGCCAAGCTGTCAGCATATGTAAGTACAGCTTGTTTTAAGTGTCACATTACTATGTACTTTATTGTGCATTAAGACTGGTCATTTTTGAAAATGCAATGATTTCAAATACATATTCAGAATAAGTATTTGTGCTTGATCCAAAGTACATCTTTAAAAGGAAGTATTTACAATACAGCTTTCTATAAGAAGGGTGCTTTTGATATGTTTCTTAAATCTATAAATATAAATTAAATATAAATGTACTTAAATAATGCATATCCACACTTCCACAACACAAGTGTCTACTTTTACTTATTGGTATTCTATATCTTGTACAACACTGATAATGATACTTTTTAGGTCCTTGATAAATCTGCTATTTGGATGCGTAATGTAATACTGTTTTTTGATTGGCCTGTTTTTAAGGTGGTTTTGATGGTCTTTAACCAATTTTGACTTGATAATGGTATAATAATGACACATTATATGGAAAATAACATTCCTATTCTACTCCTACCCTGTTGCTGGCCATTCAGCATTCTTTTAATAGCATCTGCTCAGAACAATAGTCAGCATTAAAGGTTCTTTAGCTAAATCTGTAATATCTTCAAAAACCTTATTATCCTCATTTGGGTTGTGCTGGGTCTGACTCCACCTGGAATCTCTGAGTGCAAGGCATGGCAAGAACACAGTTCCATTGCAGGGCATCTCCTATTCACTTACTTATTCCCATCTAGTAGCCTATCAACCTGACCATACTGTAGGTGGGGACCAAAATCAGGTTTATCAGACCATCGTGCTTTGTGATACCCACACTTTAAGGCAACACTGAGTCCAGGCAATGTAAGCAATCACTTCCAGCTGCTAGTTTGTTAAATATCTCCGACAGATGAAGGAAGCAGCCTGCAGAGGCTGAGTGATGAATAAAACATGGTATAATCACAACATGACTGAAGAAATTTTTAGCAGTTATATTGGTTTAGATCAAACAAATGAGGACAGAATTGTGTGTGGCTGGAGAGTAGATTTTTTTTACATGTACTCTCAAAATAGTCCAAAAATGCTTTCCACCTGTGTTTCTGGTTCTGTTTATGTGTCCATTAACCTCTCATGGGTACATCTGCTAAACATTCCATGAAAAGTCCCACACTTTCTTAAATACTTACTTCATAATGTTTATTCTCATTTTTTTTGGGGGGGGGGGGTCTCCTTTTTGTTAAAAAAATCCTTGCACTGGTTGAGGACCTGTATAAGATTCTACTTAGTGGCAAAGTAGGGGGCAAATTGCTTGTCAGTGGTTCTTTTCCACAGTGGTCTTGGATTTAGCCTTATTTGGATCTATCTATCTATCTATCTATCTATCTATCTATCGATCTATCGATCTATCGATCTGTCGATCTGTCGGTCGGTCGGTCGGTCGATCGATTGATCGACATAGTGCAGATGTTCGACTGGCCAATAGCACCGCTGAGATTTCAAACCCAGGTTGATAGTGTGCTAGCATATTTTACCGCTGCACCACCTGGGCATTTTTAGTGTACTATATGAATACATAAAAATAATAAATACAAATAATAGCTTTTATACCTTTTACAGTTAGTGGTGGGAGGTAACAAAGTACATTTAGATTTTGTAGTATGTATTATGCATGTTATTTTGAGAAAACAACCTATATTTTCTTACAGTGCTAAGATAAACTAAAAAATAATAATGTGGCTAATAGTGGCAGAGGTCCGGTTTCTTTACCTGGTGGGTAGGCATACTCACTCAGCCAACTGCTGTTCCTGTGAACTGAAAGGCTTCAGTTAAATCGATTTGGACATCTCATACACAAGTTCCCAGGTCAACTCCTGCTGAAGCTGTTTTATACATGTCTCACAGGATAAAGACCATGTTGCACACCTGGGATCTGCTGGGGGGTATTATATCTCACAGCTGGCTTGGGAATGCTTTGGAATTCCTCCAGAAAGATGAGAGAAGATGAAAGATATTTTTGTTTAAAAAAAGAAAATAAATGTATATTTTAATTAATGAATCCAGTAAAGCACTAAAGTTACATAAGAAGAGCTTGTTCTGCATGTGTGGATGAAATCGTCTCAAAATCACAGCCTGTTCAGCAACCTTTAGGAGACCTTAGTACTCCAGCTTGCTGCTGTGTTTGTGAAACAATTCTGTACTGTGGATGGTCTTAATAGTGTTTGTTTTTATAATTTAATTCATGACATACAGATCCTTATGCAGAACCTGGCCAACACATGTTCTTCACTCATACACAAGTGCTCTTCATTACAATAAGCACTGTCAAATGTAGACCATGGTCTCATGCACTGCAGTGACATTGACATGGTGGTGGTGTGTTAGTGTGTGTTGTGCTGGTATGAGTGGATCAGACACAGCAGCGCTGCTGGAGTTTTTTTTAAATACCCTTTCCACTCACTGTCTACTCTATTAGACACTCCTACCTACAGGTAGTTGGTCCACCTTGTAGATGTAAAGTCAGAGACGATCGCTCATCTATTGCTGCTGTTTGAGTTGGTCATCTTCTAGACCTTCATCAGTGCTCACAGGACGCTGCCCAGTGACGTGTTTTAAAACTCCATCAGCGTTGCTGTGTCTGATCCACTCATACCAGAACAACACACACTAACACACCACCACCATGTCAGTGTCACTGCAGTGCTGAGAATGATTCACCACCCAAATAATACCTACTCTGTGGGGGTCCTGACCATTGAAGAACAGCATGAAAGGGGGCTAACAAAGCATGCAGAGAAACAGATGGACTACAGTCAGTAATTGTAGAACTACAAAGTGCTTTTATATAGTAACTGGAGCTGATAAAATGGACAGTGAGTGTAGAAACAAGGAGGTGGTTTTAATGTTATGGCTGATCAGTGTATACTCTTTTGTTTTTAATTTTATTTACACCCATTTTTACAACAAGGTTTTGACCTGGAAGCTTTTCAGACACCAACATTTTTAAATCTAGTGTTGATGCATCCAAATATCCGCTATAGGGCACCCAAAAAGGGGGTCTGTTTTGAGCTTCCTTTTAAGGGTTTTTTCTTATAAATTTTATGGAATTTTATCCTTGGGGATTCCACGGGATTTGCATGATGCTCTTAAGGCAAAAGTGCATTATTCTTAAATGTGATATTGTGGCTTTTTTATCTCTATAATCTTTGCAAAATAAAAGGTAATATTTAACCTCCTTTCTGCTCTTATAAAAGTAAAAAAAAAATTATATAAAAAAAACCATATGTTATGAGCTGAATGACATATTTGGCCTGTTCTCCCTTTTTTGTAGTTCCACATTCTATGCACATCAGTTTTTATTTTACCTTTAACTGTCCTTAAACTTGAACTCTTGTTGAGGTTAAGGACTCTCTCTCACACACACATTCACAGTGTGAAAAAGAGATGATTGGTTTCCAAGTTGGAATGTAGTATATTGGACTTGTTGGCTGGCATAGTGATGCATTCTGTTCTGGGGCAGTAGCTAAGCCTGCTGAGATGTTGTTTGGCTATAGCTCATTTAGAGCTCACTGTATTTTAGGGATTTCACCAACAGATCAGACCTCAGAGGACATACGTATCATGCGTGTACTGCCTTAGCTTGGTGCCCTTGAGAACATAGTGCCTTTATGACCCAGAACATCTGCTGCTAATCTGCATTTCTCTTGTTATGAATATTTACTGTGAATTTAAAACCATGTTAATCAATCTACAACAAAGAGCTCGATGGAGAAATTTGAACTAGTTTTGACCCAGCGGTCCTTACACTAGGGGTAGAAGTACTTAAAGTCATTCCTGTTTTCAGACTGAGCCATCTTTACATAGGCTCGGTTGTAAAAACATCAGATTGTGTTGTTGCATGTGGAGTTGTCCATGTGTGTTCTTACTGTGTTTATAGCAAACAGAGGAGTGTGGGGGCTGTAACAGAAAACCCAGGCATAAATCTCCCAGTGAGAAAGAGAAAGCATGTGTAGGAAAATCAGGGATGTGTGTCCTTAGAGATTTAAGGACTGTTTTAGTCATTCTTTACTTTTGTTACGAAATCTGAGGGTAGATTCGTTTCCCACACATGACCCTTCCACACATGAGCATTAAGACATGATAAAAGCATTTCACATTCATTTAAAGAATGCATTTGCAAAATCCAGTTAATGACTTAACCTTTCTCTGATTTAACAGGGACAAAAACCTAATAAAGTTATTTAAGATTTTAAATACCATGTCCACTCAATGTCCACTCTATTAGACACCCCTACCTAGTTGGTCCACCTTGTAGATGCAAAGTCAGAGACGATCGCTCATCTATTGCTGCTGTTTGAGTTGGTCATCTTCTAGACCTTCATCAGTGGTCACAGGACGCTGCCCATGGGGCGCTGTTGGCTGGATATTTTTGGTTGGTGGACTATTCTCAGTCCAGCAGTGACAGTGAGGTGTTTAAAAACTCCATCAGCATTGCTGTGTCTGATCCACTCATACCAGCACAACACACACTAACACACCACCACCATGTCAGTATCACTGCAGTTCTGAGAATGATCCACCACCCAAATAATACCTACTCTGTGGTGGTCCTGTGGGGGTCCTGACCATTGAAGAACAGCATGCAAGGGGGCTAACAAAGCATGCAGAGAAACAGATGGACTACAGTCACTAATTGTAGAACTACAAAGTGCTTCTATATGGTAAGTGGAGCTGATAAAATGAACAGTGAGTGTAGAAACAAGGAGGTGGTTTTAATGTTATGGCTGATCAGTGTATATGTTATATGATTTGATATGTATGTTAATGTAAGTAGTAACTATCCAGCTTGTTAAAACACTTCATTGCTTTCTGAGTTTCTGAATTAGCTTGTACAGTATATTGGTTATATGCATCTGCATACTGTTACATGCTAACATCAGCTACTTACAGTTCAGCTAAGTCATGACCCCCCAAACTGTTGATTTTACTTCTTTTTAGGGGGTCCAAGTATTAATAACCATGCAGGTCTTTAGAGGGCTCCTCCTTGCCCCATAAACCATGCTCTGAGTGCTTAGGAGTGGCAAGTTAACCCCTACTAAGGTATACATTGTCCTGTCCTGTCCTCTATAATGACACTGATTGTGAGTAATGGACATCAAAGGCTACCCGGAATAATTGAATATATATGGTTAGGTTGGACGTCCTCTGTAAATCTTGAGTTGCCCAGCACATGATAAGTTAATTTATCCTGATTTAATGGGTGGACTGACAAACTTTTTAAGTAGAATTATAGAATCGATTCAAAATAATGTTTTGTTCATGGACTGTAGTTGATAGTAACCTTTGCGTCTATCAAATAGATCAGTAATTAAACATATTACCCACCACTGTGATGCTAATATTGATTTGGAACGTTTTGCATTTACTTAATAAATTATGTAAAATTCTTACAGCTTACAAAAAACACTACTATGCACATTCCTCAGTCTATCAAATATCCAAATGACCTTCTTTGCAAGATAAACCTGTCCTTCATATATCAAAAAAACAACCCATGGAGACATAAATGATACTTATTTGACTCTCTGTCTTTCCAAGCATGCTTAACCTGTAGCATCTGTTCAACTGGAAATACGGAGCATTACTTTTGGAAGAACTTCATAAATGCAGATCATAAAGAAAAGCTGAAAAAACTCTTGTTCTTCTTTAGCTGGCTAAAGCAAGGACTAATAAACAGGAGGAAACGGGGGGAAATATTTTTCCTCTGTAATCGTCCTAAGGGTAAAACATGCATGGAAAACGCAGATAGGTTCCCGGGCCTATTTCCAGCTCTAGAACCCTGCAACTTTGAAACTTGAAATTTAGATTTAACCTGATTTCTGACTTCGGTTTCTCAATAGCATTCAGATGAAGATCTTCTTACTGAGAAAAGAAAACACAAGCTAAAATATCCTGGCGCTCTACATTAAACATTCAAATTGCTCTGCTGAGAGATCTCAGGCAGGACATTAGCAGTCTACACGTTCAAGGCTTTTGCAAGCATAGTTTGATGTCAAATTTTTCCATGGAAAAATGGAATGGAACAGCATACAGGTTAAAAGTAAAGCTTTATTAAACATTATTTGTTTTTCAGATCAGGACTGTAATTCCGGTTTGCAGAAGTTTTACATCAGAACTGCAGTTCTCAGCCTGCAGCCCATTATAGACTTACTAAATTGTAATGCAGGTGTGAGAAAACAGCAGAGCACCAGTCCACTTATTGACATGTTTTTGAGAATTGGAAGGAACACAGAGTACCAAGAGGAGGTAAGGGCCCCCTAAAATGTTAGCAAATAGAAAGAGTGAAAAAAAATATGTACAATAAATGAAATGGGTATGATGCATCACATGCATGTATATTAGCAGAAAATTCTGTATGAGATGTAAAAATATTGTATGAGGCTACACATGAGCAAATAATAGATGTTGTGTTCTAAATACTGTGTTCAATTAAATATTGCTTAATTAATTATAAGGCTACTATTTCAAGCACAGTTTGTGATATTGTGTGAGAATTGAAACAAAATCCTTCATCTTCCCTGCTAAAGTGCGTCCTGCTTTATTGGTACAGTAGATCCTTGAGTTACAAACAGTTGACCATACGAACATTTTGGGTTACGAACGATCTTTTTCAACTTAACGTACGAACAAATTTTGGATTACGAACCGAAATTCGCGAAACACGTAACAAGTTGACTCCGAGCGTCTCTCTCTCTCTCTCTCTCTCTCTCTCTCTCTCTCTCTCTATATATATATATATATATATATATATATATACCGTGAGCGGACGGTGTTTTTTCGGTGTTTTCTTTATATTTTGTAAAATTCTGTATTAAAATGGCCCCAAAGAATGTGCAGAGAAAGCTTAGTGGTGAGAAAATGAACAAATCTATTACTATTTGTTGTGTTGTATAATTACTCCTGCCAGTAGCTGTCACTGTGTATCAGGCAGAGGGGACAGTGAGTGAGAGAGAAGTTATTCTTTCATGCAATTACACCTACAAAATACAACACAATTATTATAAAGAAGGAAATAATAGAGAAATATGAGAGTTATTGTTGTTTCTGGTAGATACGATGTATTATGGTGTATGGTACAGCGCACGTACTGTACTGAAATGTGGTGTGTGTTTTATGTACAGTACTACTGTGTATTGTTGTTTATTATTGTTTATTACAGGAATGTCTATTCTATAATTTAAGATTAAGGGAAAATATAATTGTATTTATAACAAAAAAGTCCATTTAAGACATTAAAAAGGTTAGGTAAGGGGGTGGTTTGGGAGGTCTGGCACAATTCTAGCATAATTCTATTTACATTATTTCTTATGGGGAAAATAGGTTTAACTAACAAACATTTTGACTTAGGAACAGCCCTTCGGAACCAATTAAACTGTATTAAACATCTGTTATATATTACATTTGCATTCATACTTGCATTTAATTATTAGCAATTATTATTTATCATTTGAATGTTACAGTAGATTGGCCAATCAAGGTCGTTTGTGCCTAAAATACCCAAAGCCACGCTCGTACACACTTAAAACATCTTCCAGTTTCAGTTGTCAAAAATAACATTGTAAAAATATAAGTGTGGAGTCAAACTGCTCATATTTTATTCGCAATATCTTGCCGTGGTCCTCTATTTTTTTTCTCAGCCTTCTTAGCATTGATGAATTACATGCCTTCTCCTATGGACCACCAGATGAACAACCTATCAACACTAATGTTATTTCTGGCTGATTTGCATTTCTATGTAACTATTCAAAATGCTTTAACAAGACGCTGAATTGATATGATGGTTATTAAAAAAACAGGTTTTTAATCACTTGATTTTTCAGAAGAGGTAATATAAGAATTCAAAATAAGGACTGTTTCCTTTTAATAGCAGGATGTCATGCAAGCAGTGGTTCTAAATTAATTATGTTTGTGGAAGAACTTTCCTACCTCTGTTGGACTAAAATAACTTGGTGTTCAAAGAAGTTAAGTTACATGCATGATGTATAGTTTGTAGAGCAAAAGAAGTAGTTAAATAAGTTATGTGGACGCTCCTCCACTTTCTGTACAGGCACCCTGGGCAACCAAGGTACTTACACAGCAATAATAACCCTGGCCCTTAGTCTGGTCTTTCTCACCCAGCAGACTGGAAGCCAATTTTGTCTGCTGCAGGCATTAGCCAAGTGGGCTTGCTAGAGGGCGCCCAGCCCATATTTCCCTTTTTAACGACCTTATTCCTTGTTAGTAACTTATTTACTAGAGCTAGTGTTTATGTGGTGATTTAAAAATTTTATTAAACCTATTTTTAAAAGTATTTAAAATAGTCATCTGCCACTGTCATGTTATGCTTAAAGAAATATAACCATACATGGGCTTTAGAGAAGATGTCTCTTTGAAGCAGAGATCTCTCTAAACTCTCAGTCATGTTCACAGACAGTTTTTGGTTGTCCTTAAATAATGTCTGATCATCTGGAGGGAAAATTACTTTTTGTAAAAGTCTATAGGTTTCCTTCCTAGCTTTGGCAAAACTCAAGTGTTCCATGTACTTTTTAATGAGTGCAGTCAAACCTGCCCTGTCAGCACAGAGATGCCAGCTACAGTCACTCATAATCACTTACAAGTAGTTACAAGGTCATATGGTATGATGAGTGGAAATTTCAGAAAACTTATGAAAGAACGCTAATCTAGCTTCTTTTTTTCTGGTCAGAGTAGGATGTGTTTTAATCATTTTAAACAAAAAACAGCTTTGCAAATATAAATGGTATATAATACAATTGCTTAACAAGTGAATTTAATCTTTCAACTTGAAATGTCAAAATCTGGGACCAAGAGCCACTGATATTAGTGAATTCAGCAAAGTGGTGTGTTAATTTAGGAAATGCTTAAATACCTGATGGGGAAGGAGGGATATGCTGAAGAATGGGCCTGTTCTTCCCTGGACACAAGTGGAATGGAGGAGGAGCAGACGAACCACAACAACCCAGCCATGAATAGCTGTCAAAGCTCAGAGACTGAGACAGTGAGATAGAGGGAAGAAAATAGAATTTGGCAGTGATGGAGGAGACACTAATAGTTCTAAAAAGAGTAACGCACAGTTTGTAGAAGAGGAGAAAAGTGTTACTGGATACTTATAGAAAACAGCCAGCACATCCTGTATCCAGCTTGTACAGAAGCTCTGCTGTCATTATTATCTGTTGCATAATGTTCCTTCGGTCTCCCTGGAGTTCTTTTCTTTGCTTTTCTGCATTTGTTTGTGTCTGAATTCAGTCTGTGGACAAGTCTACACTCGACAGGATGTTACCTGGGTGGTTTTTAATTCTTGGGACTCTATTTGCTCAGGTAGCCCAAAGTTTGGGTGCAAATCACCGCTACGTTAATCGGAACTGCTACACCTGCTTCAGCGGATACAATGGATATCACTCAGGTGAGTGGTAACTATAGTGTCACATAGAACTAAGAGGTTAGATTACTGGAATATATGATTAACATGACTTTGGGTTAACTATTGTTTTAAACCTACAAAAATTTTTTAACCTGACAAAATCTAAAATCTAAGGTCCTGACTATCAAAAGCTTTGCAAAACCACGATGCTTTCTTTACCATGATTTGCAGTTGGTGTAAGGTTGCTGTGTGCAATGCCTATCTTCAAACAGCATTCTCAGAGGTCCACCTCTGTCACTTCTATCCACAGACAATTCATGAGATTTCAGCAGAATTTTGCTGTTTTAATTTTTTACATAATTTTTTTGCATAATAACTAAGAAACACTTGAAGCCTTTTCCAGGTTCATGTATATAAAGGGCAGAGCAACCTCCAATCAAACTGGAACATCTAGCTTCTGAAGAAGGTTGCAGGTTTACTTTTTCAGCCTGTAATGTAACTGATTAATCAATGTTTTTTTTTTCTTCAAGACAACAGTTGTTGTACCAATACTTAACAGATAATTAAAGGAGAAATGTAGTTATTCAAATTGGTTCATGGGTTCATGTGTGTTTTCTATGGATGGGAACCATGTACAAAAATACCACTGACTTTACTGAACATAAATTGGTTTAAATTGATTCAAGACCAAATTGCATTTATGCTTGTAATGTCTTTAACTGTGACAGCAACACAATGTGGCACTGCATTAATGTATTACTAGTTATAGACTAGTAATAACTGGGATCATTCAGTTTGATTTCAGGTGAAAAAGTGCTTATATTATATTTCATGTTATTACACTGTATTGCTAAGTATTCACTCACCCATCCAAATCATTGAATTCAGGTGTTCCAATCACTTCCATGGCCACAGGTGTATAAAGCCAAGCACATAGGCATGCAGACTGCTTCTACAAACATTAGTGAAAGAATGGGTCGCTCTCAGGAGCTCAGTGAATTCCAGCGTGCGAATACTTTTGGCAATATAGTGTATGTTCAATGGTACAATGACTAATTAGATAGTTTTCTTTTGTCTGAATAGAAATGCAAACTAATAAAATTCTGGATTTGATTAAAAGAACCCTGCATGGCATGATAGGTATTGTATCCACTGCAGTGTGTTTGCTTTCATCTGTCAGAATGCCTCTGATCACTTCTCTTTATTTACAGCACTTGGAACTGCATTTTGCCTTTCTGATTTGTGATATGCCTGCACTTCAAATACTGTATGATAGACAGTCTATGATTTTCAAAATCAAGTTCTCATTCATTTAACTTTGAGGTTTGCCACTGTAAAATGGTTTAAAGTTTGGCATCCAAAATAACTCCAAAAATCAGGTTTAATTGTGTTATTTAGGCAAAAGTTATTTATTCCTTTTAATAGTGATTTTAAATAAGCACTTAAAGGCCTTTTCACACCTGGCTGGTAATCACCCTTTGTGTTATACAATGCTCCTTTTATTACAAGCCTGGACTTTATTACTATAAGAACTCACCACTTGCTATTTTTTGTTTATCAATTTGTAAATAGTCATACCCAATCCATTACATTTTCCATTATATTAGTGTGAGTGGAATGAGCTGTGTGATATTGGGCAGTTATTTTCCTGACATGAGAATTCTAACTACCACTTGCAGGCTCTTAGACTCGTAGCTATAGCACATATGTTATTGATTATTCCTTTTTTTTTTTGTTGCATTCTTTAACTGCTAAAAAGAATTCTAACACCAAGGCTTCAATACAATGTTAAGGGTGAAAGAAACACCATTAAAATACTTCTTCACTGTCTTTCTGAAATATTATTTCCTACACTTTCTGGGTTTCACCACAGTTATCACATTACATTAATATGGACAGGTTCCCACTTGTGTGAGATCAATTGCAATCCACATACAGTTCAGTTAAAAATGTACTCAATTTTCTTGATTTGTTGAGTGTAATTGCTATTTTTACTCATTAATCTATACTTCAACCACAATGAATTATTTAATACTCTTTAAAATCCCCTTTGGCAGCAATTACAACTTCAAATCTCTTTGGATATGTCTCTATAAGCTTTGACACACCTGGATTTGGGCAATTTAGCTCATCCTTAATGGCAGATTCTTTCAAGCTGCATTGGATTGAATGGCAAATATACAGTATGTGAACTACAATGTTTAGGTCTCTCCACAGATGTTTGAAGGGGTTTAAGTCTTTGCTTTGTCTGGGTGATTCAAGAAAATTCAGTGACTTACCCCAAACCAACTTTTGTTTTTGCTATTAAATGGTAACTGTCACCCCAGTTTTAGTTTGAGTGTGCACAGGAGAAGGATGTTCCTATATCTGGCTGCATTCATGGATTCATGCATTCAGTTCTTACCAGTCTCTCTGACCCTGCTGTTAAGAAGGTTCCCCCAAGTAAGATGATAAAACCATAATGTTTTACTGTAAGGATGTTACTATCCAGTTTAATTGTCATCTCATGAGAACAGAAAGTCTTTTTCCTTATGTTGCCAGAGTCCTTTACATGCTGTAAATGTGTGTCATATGCCGCTTACTGAACAGTGGTCACTTTTGATACTGTACCATAAAGGCCTAATTTACTAGACAGCAGAAAGAGTTGTGTGTCCAACTGGTTCTCTCATCACTGTACATGATTTTGGGATTTCTTTTACCTCACAGGCCTCAATGGCCAAGGCTGTCTTACCTGGATTGACAACATACGGTTTAAGGTTGTGCCAACCTTTGTCTAATTAAATTTGAGCCCACTGTTTTACTGCCATCATCTATGTTTTGCCCTAATTTAATTGCAGAGATCTACAGACAGTTCCTTGGAGTTCATGGTTTAAGTTTTGGGTTTTGTTCTGACTATGCATTATAAATTGTGGGGCCACATAGACCTAGGTGTGTGCCTTACCAAATCAATCAATCAATCAATCAATCAATGTCTGGTCAATTGAAATTGCAACATTTTAATTGAGTCTTAGACCCATCTAATGAAGGAAGCAGTATACCCCTGATTGGCAATCTGGAGAATCACATGTTTTTATATGTGATTTGTTATAGAATGATAGGTAAAATGGCAATTCTACTATTAAAAAGTAATTCCAAAAAGTCAAATGGGTCTGATTACTTGCTGAATCCACTGTCAGTGCGTAAAAGTAAAAGCTTGCAGGTTACAAATTCTTACCTTTGTGCCATATTAAAACTGTTTTTGTTTTGGATGGTCTTGGGTCTTTGCTCTTTTAACATATCACTTTGCTGTTGTGGACTGTATTTAGCCTCATACAGCTATTGGCCCTGGGCCACTGTAATTAAGATTCCTCTTGGATCTCCTGGGCAGCCGGTCTCCATTAATCTTGCAGTGTTTGTGGTCGTCACAGGGCTCATCTGTGACTGCTCTGGATACTCCAGGTTTGCCAATACATATGCAGACAGTAATCTGCTATAGTGAGTAGGGTTTTGTGATTTCAGTAAAGTAAAAAGCAGACATAATTACATATGTTATACACTTGTGTGAAACCTTGTAGGATTACAACAATAGTTCTGAGCATATAGAAACAAGTTCATATTTGAGCACTGCTGATGGAGTAGATTAATACTATTTAAAAATGTATCAGTGATATATGATTATAAATGGTTACATGGTTTTTGGTGTAATTTATACTTTAAAAAACCATAAAAATTTACAAGTACAACCATCAAAGAAATTGAGGAATGCTTTGCATGTTAAGAAGTAAGCAATGACTCAGATTAAATAGTCAGTTATTTGTAAGACTTGTAAACACAGTAGTGAATGGAGGTTCAGGAAGGGAAAATTACTTATATAATACCATTTTTTTAGCAATTGTATATTCTTTGAGCTTCAGAACTATGCTGTGTTAACTGAAATAGATTTTAGTTTCTGGACTGGGATGTTTTGAATTAGAGCTGGTGGTTGCACTTTGTTTATTCTCTATTTTCTCACTGGTAAGAATGATGTGTGTTCAACAAAAGTGCAAATCTGGTAATAAAAGTTCAAACCTTTTATTTTCCATCGTGTGTTCTTTAACAATAGAACTTTGATGTAAATAGGCAGTACTAGATTGCATGCTGGGACATTTTGTTTGCAATCTGACTGTTATTTTCCATGGTACCTACATTGGGGTAATTGTATTGGTTTGTGGAATTGGTGGCATTTTTTTAAATCAGCATAACATTCCACCATTTCAACCTTTGGTTCATAGTTGTTTCAGCTTGTCTAGCCACTTTCCAAATCTAAACCAGATGCAGATCATAACACAGGCATTGAAGTAGCGTAGATAAACAAATGTCAGCAGTTATTAGTATTGATTGCAGTGGAAAGATTACTTCATTACTTCTTATTAACGTAGAGATACACAACATCATAGGGCCTGCTAAAGTACTACTGTAATTTTCTCTCTAGTAAAAGAGCTTCAAATGGGAGCCATTTTCAGTAAAACATGCTATCTATGAGTCTTAAAGATGTTAAGGCCAGTCAGTCAGCTCTGATAGCCTACCATCAAGGCTGCATGGAAAAAGCAACAGTTAAAAATCAGGAAAACTAGTAAAATGCATGCTTTTACACATATGGTGTAGCTCCTTAATCTAACTATCCTTTTCTTAAACAGACTTTATTAGGAGAAATAGGAATATTTTGGAATACGATGTTGAGAAGGTTGGCTTTTAATTTTGAATGAACTTGTGCATGAGGGCATTGCCATAATTAAAAAGTAAATGGCGTTCACCAAACTGTTGCCACAAAATTGGAAGGACACAATTTTCTAGAATGTTATTATATGCTGTAGCATCAATATTTATTAAGTAAAATTAGTGGATCAATGGCCCAAACCATTGAAACACTCATAGACCATTATCTCCACTGTATGCACTGTGTGCAGTTGGTACTATGACTTTAGATAGCATTTCTCTGATATCTACCAGACTGCCAGATTGCCAGATTTTTGCCTGTCAAATGTTGATCAAATGCCTACATTTAGTTAGGGTCATTGGGTAACTGACGTAATGCAGGGTAATGCCAGGAAGAGAGAACTAACATGAACTCTCAGGTGCCCATGCTAGATTAGAATTTCTTTGGCACTATTAAACTAACAGAGTTCAACCCGATTTGTAAAGAAATGACTGATATTACTACTACTAAAAGCAGGTTAACATGCTGCATTACCCTGATAGTGGTTTAACATTTGGCTTCTAATCACAGAAACAGGACTTCCTGTACAATAAGGGTACTGACAGGGGAAGAATGACAGCATGTGCTAATTAGAGGTTTTACTTCAGTAACCTGGCTTCTTAAAATGTCTATCGTTACTTAGTAAGCATTTTATAGCATTTTATAGCATGTACTGGTGAATTCAATGGTATACTAGTATTTACTTTCAGTCATTTTAGCTCTGCTATCTGTTAAACAGCTGCTCTTAAGAGAATGTAACCTGTATGCATTGTTAAATGAGTGCTTTTCCATCCCTATAAACTCTTTAATTGGTACAAATGATCTGCTGAAGTTTTATTTATAAGATTTATTAATTTGTTTTTGTAGTATTATAAATGAGAACATATTTAAGTTTATGACAGGGTAAAAAATGTGTTTAAATGTTTAAACAAAGCAGAAATATATTTAGAAACACAATCCAGCTGCTCATGGCTTTCATCTGCCTTATCTGTTTATCTGCAGATGTCAATGAGTGCCAAGTCCACAATGGAGGCTGCCAGCACAGATGTGTGAACACCAGAGGATCTTACTACTGCGAGTGTAATCCAGGCTTCCGCCTGCATATCGATGGTCGTACTTGCATCGGTAAGTCACACTTGGTTCACAAGAGACCAGTGACAGAATTGACAGAATGGCCTTTGCTTGACTTTCTGGCTTCTGTCACAATTTAAAGCAGCTTTATTTTACCAGCTGGACATTCTTTCAAAGCTAACAGTTCACTCTATTCTCAGCTGTGTTCCTCAAAGGAATATAGTTCCTTTTGTTTTGACAATACTTTAACGTATCCTAATGTTCTGTACTGTACAAACTGTGTCAGGGGTGGTTTGGGGCTGACCGGGGATATTGAGCAGCACCCCATTTCATAGACCTCTGTTCCTTAACCTGCCATATCCTGTTCTAACAGAGCATACTCTGGGGAGGAAGGTGTCAGAATAAAGCAACTCAGGCTAAATGAGGATTTGCCAGGCACAAATGTAAAAGGATGTAGAGTGCAAAAATAATCATTTGTAGCCAAATTCAAATTGTAAAACCTTGAAAGAATAACATTTACCATTGTCAGAGGGTTAGAGCTGAAGCCACAGTTTTTGCTATATTATTTGAGCAAAAGTTATTATTGAGTTCAGGTGTTAATGCTGTTGTACTGTTTCAACATGACCCATTGTTTCAGTGTGTGCCCTTTTGCAAAGATGGGATTTGAAAAGTCTGGTGGGAAGTAATTCCACATTAACTACACTGAACACCTTTTAGATAAATTGTAACATTGATTAAGAGTCAGACCTTGTTGTCAAACATCAGTGCCTGACAATTACAAAATGCGTATTTGACTGCAGATGACTGCAGGCTGTTGCAAGGACTAGGAGGGGGTATTCCATATTAATACCAAGTGTTTAAGAATAGGTGCTATGCTGTACATATCCTGACCATATAGTGTAGTTAATTGTGACAGCTCTTGTTTAATACTAAAGTTTTAAAAGTATTTCTTTATCCTAATAAATGCAAGCTCTATAACTTTCTTACATCTTTAGGTCTAAATTATGTAATGTACTTTTTGAGAATGTCATTGTGCATGTTAGGTGATGTATGTGCATTGTGAAATAAACACCAGAATAGCACAACATAAGGGCAAGGTAGGGATTCAAGGGTCCTTTCTGTGTAGAGTTTGCATGTTCTCCCTTTGTCTGTGTGAGTTGGCTCTGCGTGATCCAGTTTCCTTACACAAGTCCAAAGACATACAGTCAGGCCAGTTGGAGCTACTGAATTGCCCTAGGTTTGTGTGAGTGTATGTGTGAGTGAATGTGTTTCTGTGAGCTTCTACTCTGTGATGGACTGGTGACCTATCCGGGGTGTTTCCTACCTTTGGCCCAATAAATCGGACTCACTATGACCAGGATAATGCAGTGGTAAAACAGACAATGAATGAATGAATGAATGAATGAATGCAACAAAATCATAGTGTGACAGTTCCAAGACTAGCATTTCTGCATTTTGCAACTCAAAACAAACAGAACAGCATGGAACAGGTATTGCATCCAAAACCATGTTTGTTTTAAATAGGATGTCAAAATGTCAGTGACGTCAAGGTGCCTAGTTACTCTCTGACCACGGATGGCGGTGGCATCGTTGTAGTCTTTTAATGATTGGTGAAGAGCTTTACAGTTATTGTAATAGTTATGTAGTAGTAGTTATTGTAACGTATCTGCAATTTTTTTTTACTACACTAAGATAAATCATATAGAAAATAAGCAACAGAAGCTAGAAGAGATCTCAGATATGCCAAGTTTTAGACATTTTTGGTCTACATTTCACCACAGACATGGTTTATTTGCCAGTTATGAAATCAGACCATTTGAAAGCAGACCTCATTAATCCATCTGCTGCTTCGCTGTAGGTCTAAAAAAGTAGATACATCGTGTTCCAAAAAGTTTCTCCACCCTTTAGTGGTGTATAGTAACAAAGAAAAAAACACTAAAATAAGAATATTTTATGGTTCTTGTGCTTAATTTTTTGAAGCAAAATTTAACTTTAAATACATTTTATTTATTAGTTCATAAATTTGTAAGTTTTTGGGTTAAGAAATTGGGTAGCGCTGTTGCCTCACAGCAAGAAGGGCCTGGGTTTGATTTTTTGGCTGGGAGGCCAAGGTCCTTTCTCTGTGAAGTTTGCATGTTCTTCCTGTGTCTATGTAGGTTTCCTCCCACAAGTCCAACATGTAAGTGGCATTTAAAACCACATTTTACATACTAAACAGTATGTACATACTAAATACCTCCAGGAGGGTACTAATTAGGGCACACTATGTAGTACATTTACATTAAAATTTCCGGCATTTGGCCGACACTTCGTTCCAAAGTGACTTACAGTGACTGAATACAATTTTGAGGGTAGTTGAAGGTTAAGGGCCTTGCTTAGGAGCCCAACGGTGGCGATAGAGGGGCTTAAATCAGCAGCATTCTGATTACTAATTCAGTACCTTAACCACTGAGCTTCTCCTGCCTATGTAGTAGGTGGTTTGGGCTGTAGTATCTCCATGTTTGTCTCCTTTGCATGTATTAAAAGAGTTCAGTAGCAAATTTTCAGCAGAAAGATCTAGCCAAGTACTGTTAAAACACAGACCACAGGCAGATATGGTAATTAATCACTGACAACAACAAAGCTTAGGTAGGCCCTTTGCTACTGAAGTCATGTATTTTCAGTTGTAAATTGGTGGACTGCTTGTAACCTGTGTATAGACTTCTGTTTCTAATTTGAACAGTTTTGTGTACAACTGGAAGGAAAATCTTCACTAGGCTCCAAAACACTGTAAATGTTCTGCTTTAATTGGATTTAAGTAGACATCATGCAGTAATTTGTAACTTACAATTTTAGATGAATTAGGATAAATTGTGTGTGCAGTCAATGTTGGTCTTTATTAAAAGCATCAATCATTTTTCTGTCTAAGCTAAAAAACATGTGCATTTCTGGACTGTTGTTCTAAAGGTTGAGATGAGGTGCAATTGTAAAGGTATGGGTTGTAAAACTAGACAAATACTGACTCTGCTATTTTCTCTGGATCTGGACTCTGGATCTTTTTATGGAAAACTTGCCCTGAGACATTAAATGAAAAAATGCCCTTAAATGTTAAATGGGTGGATAAAGCTGGCTACACAACATATATAACAGCACAGTAACTCAAAGTGCTATTGATTTTCTCCATAGATTTAAGAATTTAGCAAAATTCATATACAAAGCACTTAGTGTAATTCTAAAGGTAGAAGAAGTCAAAGGTAGCATATTAAATCTGGAAAGATCCACTGCTTTTTTTGCTCTGTTTAAGTGTCAGTTTAAAGTAAAGCACTAAAATAGTGTTGTTAGTGTTGCACCAGAAGGACATAGTGGAGAAATGGAGATGTGCCACAGCATCTAAGGCACGATGTTACAAGTTCCAAAATTGTTATGGCTGCAAAAATTTAAAAGTTAACGTATTAACTACAAACATTCCAGAATGCACTACAAATGATTAATCTGTTTATTAAAAACTTAAAAGTACAATTGTTTATGTTATTAGTTTAGGCAAAACTTGTATGTCTATTATTATGGCTTGGAATAAGATCAGACCACATTTTCTTACAACTGTATGATTTGTTTAGTCTAGCTTTCATGTTTAAATTAGACCTAACTTTAAAAACGTTTAAAAAACGTCTGAGAACTGGCACTACTTTCAAAGAGATGCTTCGTGTATCATGTTTACTTGCCGGTCAGTTGTAACCTTTATCTGACCCTTTATAATGGCAGGGTAATAAAGGAATTCCCAGGTGGCATCTGTCTGATTCCTGGGAAGGTGCTAACACTGAGATTAGTTTTATTTCAGTGACGTTCAAACATTAGGATACACCTCAAGACAATTCATCTCTGCTAAGTAGCATAATTAGCAAAAAGCTAATGATAGAGTGGAAGGATTTTCCTGTGATCGTACCTTTTAGGATCCTTTTGATAAATGCTATTGTTGCTACTGATTAGAGAACTAGGAAAACAGGTTGTCAGTGGTATATAATAATTGGACATCACTCAGTGAAGATTACAGGGGTGGATAATAATGGATAATGATACAAGTTGGTGAAGTTCACCGTCCAAAAACACAGTGCTCTTCTAAGTGCACTTCACTTGACTCAGCCCTTATCAGGCTTTTGTTTGATGAGTTTTAATAGTGCAGTACAGGACAATTTATAATGGTTTATAATTACTGTAAAAAGAGTGCTCAGTGGAGATGAAACTAGCTAATATGCAGCAAAGAACAGAAAGAGACTTGTAAGGATTTATTTTAAGAAAGATGTATTGATTGCTTGCCCAATATAATTAGGTTTAAATTACAAAGAAACACACCTAGACCTTTAGGTAGCTATTATATTAGCTAGCTAGTTTGGTAAGTCACAGAGCAGAAAAAACATGTCATTAACTTTTTTTCCCCCCTTTTTCTCCCACTTTAGCGCACCCAATTTCTGCCCGTCAATCATCCTCTCACTAATGCTGATTGGGGAGGACGAGGCTGCTCCACGCCCCCTCCGACACGTGCACAGCAATTGAACATCTTATCACCTACACTTGACGAGTGCAGTGCAGTACAGCGCTGTGTACGGAGAGCCACACCCTCTATCGCACTCCTTTCCCATCTCCGTGCAGGCGCCACCAACCAGCCAGCAGAGGTCGTAATCGCACTAGTCTGAGAGAGAGTCCCCCATCCGGCTTAATCCCGCCCCTATCTGAACAACAGGCCAATCGTTGTTCATGTGGCCGCTCAGACTCAGCCGGCAGGCAGAGCCGAGATTCGATACGATGTATTCGATATCTCAGCTCTGGTGAACAGTGTGTGTTTTTACCGCTGCGCCACCTGAGCGTCATGAACTTTGTTGACATGTCCAAATAAAGTTTTGAGGAGTAGAATTACATCTATTCTGCATATTCATGACCATTGTGGTCAGTTTTATTTGGGTCAAGCCAGAATGACAGTTAAAAAGAGTAAATGAAAATACAAAGATCAGGTACAATAACTGGATTACGAGAGTTAAATACAGGAGTCATATACAATAATATTTAAGCATTCAAAGTACAGTCTATGCAGTTTATTTTTGACACTGTTAACTAAACGCGTGCGTTTGTAGTGTATTCATTGTTATGTGGCTCAAGTTTATAATCTTGGTCTCTTCTCTCTTCAGCTGTGCTCTCCTGTGGCATCAATAACGGAGGCTGTGAGCACCAGTGTGTCCAGCTCTCTTCAGCCCAATTCCAGTGCCGCTGCAGACACAACTACGATCTTACAGCTGATGGCAAACACTGCAAATGTAAGTGCTCCATCACTGTTAACAGAACTCGATAATTTGGCTATATAAAATGTATGGCAATACACAGGGCACTAACCACTTTTATTAGAAAAAGCACTGGATAAAATTTATTTAAGAATGTTGATCTCTTGTGTGGGAAATGATGAATATCTGTTGGAATGTGATACAGGATTTGACTGGGTGAGAAAGTACAAGCTGTTTTTCTTTTCCAATTAAGGAATGTAAAAGCCACTCTGATCATGTCAATGGCCTGTAGAGTCCTCATTTGAACCCAGAAACACTTACAATAATAAAATCATGTTGTATTAGGCTGCTACCACAGTTAATGTTCCATATTTCCATACAGTTTATTAATTTATTAAGGTTATTAAGGATTATTAAGCAGTCAAGCAAGATTAATGCAAAATCCTAATTAAATTGTGGGCTGTAGTGTTTAACAATGGCCAGAATATAATTAAATTAATGAATTGAGATGGGAGTATAAAGTGGCTCCCACCTTAATCTTGGCTGAGCCTGAAGTACAAATACACAAATGTGTTAAATTGCTGTGTGTTTTTGGCCTACTTCAAAATTGTTGCAACTTGAACCAAGAAGTATTCAGTTAAATATCATCATTTTAAATGACACACTTTTAAAGTGAGTGGGTGGATGAGAGGAATGTACAATTTGTCGCTGTGGGTCTTGATTTTGGGGTCAGACCTTGGGGGTTGTCTGAGATATTTTAAAATAAGAATTAAAACATTCAAGCACATCATATGTCTTATTTATTAGGTCTCTAATTTATTATTAAAGAAGGTAAATCTAAGTCTTTCTATTCATAAAGGGCCAATATCTCTAATTGACCTGTCTTTGGACTGTGGGTGGAAACTGGAGCACCAGGAGGAAACCCACATGAACCTGCAAACTCCACACAAAAAAGACCCATACTGCTCATCCTGGGAATTAAAGACCTTCTTGCCACATGATAATTAAACAGGATAATTAAATTATACATTTTCTTTATGACAAAATCAGCAACAAAAATTTTTATATTTTTTTGTTAATGCATTTTCTCCCCTTTTTCTCCCTTTTAGCGCGTCCAATTGCCTGATTGCGTCATGCTTCCTCTCCACCAATGCCGATCCCTGCTCTGATTGAGGAGAATGAAGCTAACCCACGCCCCCTCTGACACGTGGGCAGCATGCCGTATGCATTTTATCACCTGCACTTTGACGAGTGCAGTGCAGCTCAGCGTTGTGTACGGAGAGGACACACCCTGAAAGCACTCTTTTCTCATCTCTGTGCAGGCGCCATCAATCAGCCAGCAGAGTCGTAATTGCACCAGTCATGGGAAAGAGACCCCATCTGGCTTAGTCCCGCCTATATCTGAACAACAGGCCAATCGTTGTTCATGTGGCTGCTCAGGCTTAGCCGGTAGGCAGAGCTGAGATTCGATACGATGTATTCGAGATCCCAGCTCTGGTTCCAGAGTGTGTTTTTACTGCTGCGCCATCTGAGCGGCCAGCAACTAAAATTTTTTAATTTGTCTCCAAATAAGTTCACGATGTCTCATCATACACTTTTTGTATCAGTGAGCCCAGCCCGAAATTCAAACCCCCGGAACTCAGGCAGTACTTTTACCAGCAGTGTGTTTCTTATCACACAAGCTCAATTATTACTTATTTACTATTTATATGAAGGGTGTCAAGCATTTAGCACATTCAACATTAGGTTAGTATGCACACATGGAAGTATTAAAAACCTTTAAGTGCATGAAAAACAGCTTCCTCTCAGTGCTGCAGTTCTGGATGTGATTAAACCTTTTAAACCATGAGAAACACAACCACTGTCTAATTTAGCCCTATTATCACCTAACCCACAAAAGCCAGCTGAAGCCGTTTTGCAAAAGGCATGACCAGTCCATGCAGGCAAGAATTAGAGACTAATTACTACCACTATACAGCCAAAAGTATGTGGACACCCCTCCTAATTACTGAGTCCAGGTGTTTTAGTCACACCAATTGCTAACGGGTGTTTAAAACCAAGTCTAAACAATAAAGTGTATGCTTCCAACTTTTAAGGAAGCACGTTTTCTGTTTTAGCAAATCTGTTCCCCATGTGCACCAAGCCGATGCCCAAATAGATATGGTTCGACTAATCTGATGTGGAGAAACATTATTGGCCTGAATGGCATAGAATTCAACCCTGTTAAACACATTTGAAAAGAATTGGAATGCTGATTGCAAGCCAAGCTTTCTTGTCCAACATTATGGCCTGAACTAACACTGAAAGGCCACGGACTTCAACATCTTGTGAAAAACACTTGCCAGAAGACTTGAGGCTGTTATAGCTGTAACTATGGAGCCAACTCCGTATTATTTCCTTTGGTTTTGAAATAGAATGTCCAACTACATTATGGTCCACTGTCCACTTATTTATTGCCATACAGTGTAAATAACATAAGGTTTAAATAGCTTTGTTGTGTTTATATACAGTATGGATGAATAAAGATATTATTAAATATTTGAGTTATGAACACTAACCACAGTCTTCTTCTATTATAGTGAGAAACCCATGTGCAAAAAGGAATGGTGGCTGCATGCACACATGTCATAGTGTGGGCAGTATTGCCCAGTGCTCCTGCCACAGAGGCTACACACTGGCGCGGGATCACAAGAGCTGTGAAGGTAAATGTTCCTGACAGTAATAATTGAAGGACTTTTTCCACACTGTTACTCACTTGAATTACTCTACTGTATAAAGCTCTTTCATAAGGAACATCCTTTGCTCAGTGAATCATTCTGGGGAGATTTCCTTCCTGTGGTTTTTGGATGTGGGTAAGGATGGAAACACTGCTTTTCATTTGGAAAGGGAAAATAAAACTATATTTGAAATTAGTTCATCTTAACCTTGGACAGGGCTGGAAAGCTGCAGCCAAACTGTAGAACCTTAGTAGCTGAGTCAAAATTACTTCTGGCGTGTACGAGCGTGGTAGTTTGGTGCTGAAAGGTTGTACCTCGAGACCTAATGATAATACGGAATATAGGATAAAATCTCCATTATTTAAAATAGGGAAAATGAAAAGATTTAAAGAATAAAACACACTGGGAGTTAATAAAATTCCTTTTATTGCTTTTGTCAGTTGACTGCTGTGATTTACTTTTATTTAGCTACATGAGACGTGATAAGGTATTAATCAGCATGCTGGAGAAAATTGAAGTCAGATCGACGTTGCTTTATGCCCAAACTGGAAATGTCCACACTATTGCTGGAAAGTTCTCTAGCATGTAATTGTATGCTGTAGCATTAAGACTTCTCTTTTACTGTTTTAATTTGAATTGGATTGGTGTACTCGTCTTGCGCCGTGTGTTTTCAAGTGGCACTGGCCACATTGTGGCCCTGATTATCCCTGATAAAGAAGTTACTGAAGCTGAAATTAAGTTACTACAATAGCAGGTCCTAACCACAAAAATATGACAATGATTCAATTATTCATTCTTTACCAAAGGCAAGGCAAGGCAAGGCAAGGCAAGTTTATTTGTATAGCACTTTTCATACACAGTGGCAATTCAAAGTGCTTTACATAAGGAAAAAAAAATTAATTAAAAGCATTAAAACATTCCTGAGATCTAGAACCTCAGAAAGACTTCTTGCAAACATTTAGTTACAATTAAGAGAGCATGAAATTCAAACAAGAGAGATAAAAAATTAAGAGCGTGAAAAATTTAAAGAAAATATTGTAAAATATACCCTACAATTTGGGAAATATGAAATTAAAACAAGAGAGATAAGCAATTAAAACATGAAAACTAAAAGAAAATATAGTAAAATATACACTACAATTTAGAATGTACACTACTTTATAAAAATAATTATTAAGAGCATGAAAAACTAAAAGAAATAGGGTAATAGCTAAAATTTCGAGCCTTCCTCCAGCTCTGTGCATTTTGGCAGTTAGCGTTCTGTTCAATCCTCAGATTAAGAAGCTTGATTACTCCTAAGAATGTATTTTCACTGTTCTACGTATAGACAGCCTCATGATGCATAAAGTCAATGCTAGATATTCCACATTATGATCTTAGGCTTTTGTGTAAGTGCTTAGTCGGAAAAATCTAAACTTCTAATGTTACTTCCTGAGGCAGTTTGGAATATAGTCTAGGTGAATTATATGTGTATCCTGCTTTAGAGCTCTAGTCCTGTTCTATGAACCTACACTGATGAGCCATGTGCACAGCAATGCCTATTTTATAAGAATTAAGCAGTCACGGTCAGGGATGTATTAAATGTTGGGCTGATAAATACAGCAGATAAGTATGGACAAGGATAAAAATCTGAGTTACTTTGATTAAGGCCAATTATTATGGCCAGACGACTGGGTTGAAGTATCTCCAATACAGCAAAGGGTGCTCACAGACAGTTGTGGTGAGTACCCACTGACCAAACTGGTGACCCAACAGGTTGTTGGGTGGTCAAGACTCTTTGTCAGAGGACATAAAGGCTATGGAGTCAGACCAACAGAAGGGCTAGAGTGGCTCAAACTGCTTATAATGTCCCAACACAATGCATCGAACCCTTCTGTTTATGGGGCTGCATGGTCAAAATGTCCATGATAACTTCTGTCCACCATTAAAACCACCTATATGTAACCAACTGTATGTAACTTACTGCTTTACAGTTGAGCTGTTTTGCTCTTTGAGACTTACAACAGTAGGAATTAAATAAAACAGGTGTAATAGTGAAAAAGGCTTTTAAAATAAGAACTTGTTGAAAAATGTCAAGCTACAACCCATTTTAGCAAAAGCTGTGGCTAAAACAGGCAATTCCACTTATTAGAAGGCATGTCTATTTATTTATAAAATTTCTAACCATTTGTATGTTCTATGTCATCACATTTATCATCTTTAGGCATTAGTCTAAACTATGTGCTCTGTATATTTCAGACATTGATGAATGTCAAACCGGGCAGGCTACTTGTGCTCATGATTGCCAAAACAGCCCTGGTTCTTTCTCCTGCATCTGTAACCCTGGATTTGAACTAGGCACTGATGGCCTTAAGTGCTACCGTGAGTCACCTATAACATCAAAAACACTTTTTAACACTGTTTCATTGAAGTTTTGGTAATTTTTGGTTGCTGTGTACTGTCTGGCAGGAATTGAAATAGAGATAGTGAACAGCTGTGAGTCTGGGAACGGAGGCTGTGCACATCACTGCCAGCATGGCAGACTGGGACCTGTTTGCAGCTGTAACCGTGGGTACCAACTTGATGAAGACCTTAAGACTTGTTTAGGTAAGCAGGTTGGTTTAAGGAGCAATAGGCTATAAAGTGTCTATTTATGTTTACTTTATCATTTATTTTAATGAGATATTTGGTTATGGTAGCTTCTATGACCTGACTGCATAAAACGTTTCCAATAAGGCCCAGAACATATTAAATTTTTTATACATTTGTTGTATGTTGTTGTGGGCGGCACGGTGGCTCAGTGGGTAGTGCTGTCACCTCACATCAAGAAGAACATAGGTTTGATTCCTCAGCTGGGTGAATAGGGTCCTTTCAGTGTGGAGTTTGCATGTTCTGCCCGGTGATGGACTAGTGGCCTGTCCAGGGTGTTTCCTGTCTTTTGCACAATGAATCAGACCCACCGCAACTCTGATCAGGATAAAGCAGTGGTAAAACAGAATATACACTGATAAGCCATAACATTAAAACCACCTCCTTGTTTCTATTGACACACTGTCCATTTGATCAGCTCCACTTACCATATAGAAGCATTTTATAGTTCTACAATTACTGACTGTAGTCCATCTATTTCTCTACATACCTTTTTAGCCTGCTTTCACCCTGTTCTTCATTGGTCAGGACCCCCACAGGACCACCACAGAGCAGGTATTATTTAGGTGGTGGATCATTCTCAGCACTGCAATGACACTAACATGGTGGTGGTGTGTTAGTGTGTGTTGTGCTGGTATGAGTGGATCAGACACAGCAGCGCTGCTGAAGTTTTATTATTTATTATTTTATCTATTAGACACTCCTACCTAGTTGGTCCACCTTGTAGATGTAAAGTCAGAGACGATTGCTCATCTATTGCTACTGTTTGAGTTGGTAGATGACCTTCATCAGTGGTGACAGGACGCTGCCCATGGGATGCTGTTGGCTGTATATTTTTGATTGGTGGACTATTCTCAGTCCAGCAGTGACAGTGAGGTGTTTAAAAACTTCATCAGTGCTGCTGTGTCTTATCCACTCATACCAGCACAACACACACTAATACACCACCACCATGTCAGTGTCACTGCAGTGCTGAGAATGATCCGCCACCTAAATAATACCTCCTCTGTTGTGGTCATGTGGGGGTCAGTCAGTAATTGTAGAACTACAGAGTGCTTCTATATGGTAAGTGGAGCTGATAAAACAGACAGTGAGTGTAGAAACAAGGAGGTGGTTTTAATGTTATGGCTGATCGGTGTACATTTAATGCTTTAGTAGAGGAAAGTAAATCAGATTATAGAATATGAAAGTATTCCATTTTTACTGTAACAACCAGCAGTTTTGAAAGGGAACTCAATATATCATTGCTGCCATTGTGTCCAAGAAAGATATTTTAAAGGAGTTGAAACCTCTTTAACACTAAATGATTTGTTAATATTGATTAGAGCTTTTAAACGTCAACGAGGTTATGAGGGATAAACTTAAATTTAAAGCAAATAAGTTTAATTTTTAAGCACACAAGTTTATAAAAACATAGTCATAAGGTTTTATGGGAGTAGCATAAATGAATATATTGTTCATATGGCATTAAACCATGTATCTGTATTACATCTTAATACGAATGGTAACTTTCTGTGTGGCTCCTTCCTCACTGACGAAAAACATGCTTTAGTCAAATTACCTTGCGTGCAGTGATTAGCAAGCAGCGTTGGCACATGGTCTTGCTTCATGTTTTATGTTTGGGCAGATACTCCAGGGATGTTTGTATTTTCCAGACGTGGAAGAGTGTGCGGAGGGGAGTGCATGCTGTGAACAGGACTGCACCAACTATCCCGGTGGATACGAATGTTACTGCAGGGCAGGATACAGACTAAATGCAGATGGTTGTGGATGTGATGGTACACAGTTGCCTTATTCATTGATTAACTTCAGGCATTTCATCAAGATAAACATTGCTAAATATAAATACTTATTTTCATGTGTGTGTAACTTACATTTAAAATGTATTTTATAGATGTAGATGAGTGTATGTCTGATAATGGAGGATGTGATCATACATGCCAGAATACAGCTGGGTCTTACCAGTGCTTCTGCCATCTGGGACACCGCCTGGCTGAGGACAAACACTATTGCATTCGTGAGTTCAGATCCCTAACGGCATTGATTAAGGACACTCTGCTTTTACTTATTCATCTGTAGAGAAAATATACACAACCTCTCAGCTGCAATCAGACCACAAGACAGTCTAACGGAAATTGCCTTTCACAGAAGTGCAGGTGACACATTGATGTGTTGTATGTCACAACTGGCCCATGGGCCAATTTCTTTATACAGTAGACCCTTGACTTATGAATTTAATTGGTTCCGAAGGGCTGTTCGTAAGTCAAAATGTTCGTAAGTTAAACCTATTTTTCCCATAAGAAATAATGTAAATAGAATTAATCCGTGCCAGACCTCCTAAACCCCCCCTTACCTAACCTTTCTAATGTCTTACAAGTATATTTTCCCTTAAATCCTAAATTATAGAATAGACATTACTGTAATAAACAATAATAAACAACAATACACACTATTACTGTAGTACACACATCACATTTCAGTACAGTACGTGCTGTACAATGCACCATAATAAATTTCCTTCTTTTTTTTCAATAGTAAAAAAAAGCCATTTTGATATTGAATTTTACAAAATATAATGAAAACACCAGTAAAACACCATCCGCTGTCCGAATGTTTGCTCACTGTATATACGTATATAGAGAGAGGGACGGTCGAATAGATAGAGAGGATAGAGTTGAGATAAGGTCTTATGAAATCAATTTCAGTTAATAATAGGGTGTCACGTGGCTAAGTGGGTAGCACTGTTGCCTCACAGCAAGAAGGTCCTGGGTTCGATTCCCAGGTGGGGCGGTCCGGGTCCTTTCTCTGTGGAGTTTGCATGTTCTCCCCGTGTCTGCGTGGGTTTCCTCCGGGTGCTCCGGTTTCCTCCCACAGTCCAAAGACTTGCAAGTGAGGTTAATTGGAGACACTAAATTGTCCATAACTGTGTTTGATATAACCTTGAGAAGGCATGAACCTTCGTGTCATGAATGTAACCAAAATGTAAAACATGACGTTAAAATCCTAATAACCAAACAGTTAATAATATTTTTTTTTTTTTACATTTGAGTAACAGTTGTTATTTTTTTGAGGATATGCAATGCATGATGTGTAAATAAATGAACCAATAAATTAATAATTAAATTGCTGACAAACTACAGCTAACCCTTCATGATATGAAAACTGTGTCTTCAAAGACCAAAGACTAAAAATAAAAATGAATAAAATACTATTGACTTCAAGTTGAGTCTAATACAACATAATAATGTCTTAAATGGGTTAGAGATGTGGTAGATCAAGATTACTTATCTAAAATATATTGTGTTACCTTTAATAAGTCCATGTCTCCATTGTACCACTTTGTCCAGCTCTAGATAAAGCAGTAGAAGCACTGTCAGTTAAAACCCTATCCCATCGCATTGTGGTCGAGAGGCCGTTTTCAGAGTTAACTCTGATGCAGGACTATCCGCAGCCTTTGGAACGTTATGATGATTATGAAGAAGGCAGCTTTGGAGAACTGCGAGCCGAGAGTACCATCACACATACGTTTGGTTAGTCACATTATATGTATTGTCCCATTTCTTTATAACATTTTTGTAGTCTATATAAACACTTCAGCAGGATACTAATATGTATTACTTATTTTACTCTAAAATTAGTGTGTCTGAGCAAGACATTTGGTCACGACTGCAGTCTGACATGCGAGGACTGTTCTAATGGTGGAGTTTGTAACGAAGAGAATAACGGATGTGACTGCCCTGATGGTTGGACTGGCATCATCTGCAATAAAAGTGAGCATCTAGTGACAAATATACTTATTATATATACAAAAACACAAATTGTCATTATGTAGTGCGTCTAATGGTTTTCTTATGTCACCAGCTTGTCCTGAAGGCACCTTTGGCAGGAACTGCTCTTTTACCTGTAAATGTAAGAATGGCGGCACCTGTAATGCAGTAAGTGGATCCTGCCAGTGCCCACCAGGAATCAGTGGAGACATGTGCCAGAATGGTGAGGCAGGAAATATTTATAACGGGTCAAGTTCCAGTTATTTTCCTCATGTTTGTCAAAAGAGTGTTAACACAGTATGTATTCAGAAGAAACCATATAACCATATATATTTTTGACCCCGAAGATATTGTAACATCAAAAAACTGAGTATTATACAATAAAATTTGTGTTCTATTAATATAATCCAAAGGCAATAAAAGTACTTACGTTATATAATAATTGCATTGTGTTTACATCATTGGTGCATCAAAGCAAGGATACTGAACTTAGCACCAATAATAGCATCCTTTGTACTGGTAATATTAGGGACCAATTAGAACCTGTACAATTCAGTGCCATCCATGTAGGAATAGTTTAATAATAATTACATACATTATTTTAATTATATAATATAATAACTGTAATTATTACGCACCCATTGGTGAACTGGTAAGAGGATTCACAAAGTAATCAGAAGCTTGGTCTTTTTGTACAGTGTGTTTACCTTTCAGCGTAAACTTAATTGTCGACAATGAAGTAGAAACATGTTTTAAGATTTTTTTGAAAATTGAAATATTTTATACACCAAAGTATTCAGACCCTTTGCTGTGGCACTACAAATTGTGGTCAAGTTGCTTTAATTATCCTTGATATGTGTTTAGAACGTAATTGGAGCAAATTAAATTGATATTAGACACACACCTGGATCTATATGTCACTGTCAAGACAAAAACCAAGTCCAAGAAGCTATCTGCGGAACTCTGCATTGAAATCAGAATCTGGATCAGAATATTTATTTATTCGCCAAGTACCAGGTGTGCAAGGAATTTCTCTTGGTGCAGATGTCAATATATTTTAGATCTAATAAAATAATATAGAAAAATGTATACTATGTATATACACATAGAATTCAGACATTAACAAACAGTACAAAAGTAAAAAATTGTGCAATGGAGATATTACTGAAGTGACTATTAAATATGTATTTTAAATTGAAGCAAGGTATAAAATAGGACAAGGATATAAAACAATATCTAAAGCAATGACTGTTCTAGGGCCACAGTAGCCTCAATATTTTGAAAATGTAAGAAGTTTGGCACAACCTTAGACCTTCTTAGAGTTGACCATCTGGCCAAAATGAACATCTGGTTAAGAAGGTACTTGGTTAGGAAGCTACGAAATAAGAAAGAAACTCAACAGTCATTCTAAAAGAACCTATTGGACCAAAATCCATCTCTGCAGCAAGACGTAAATCAGGACAAGGATATAAAACAATTTCTAAAGCAATGACTGTTTGAGAACCACAGTTGCCTCAATATTTTGAAAATGTAAGAAGCTTGGCACAACCTTAAACCTCCTTAGAGTTGGCCGTCTGGCCAAAATGAACATCTGGTCAAGAAGGTACTTGGTTAGAAAGCTAAGAAGTAAGAAAGAAACCCACAAGTCATTCTAAAAGAACCTATTGAACCAAAAACCATCTCTGCAGCAAGGCATAAATTAGGACAAGGATACAAAGTAACATCTAATGCTATGACTGTTCCGAGGACCACAGTGGACTCAATAATATAAAATTTGAGGAAGATTGGCACAACCTTAAACCTTCTTAGAGATGGCCGTCTGGACTAAATGAACATCTGGTCAAGAAGGTACTTGCTTAGAAAGCTACGAAATAAGAAAGAAACCCAACAGTCACTCTAAAAGAACCTATCGGACCAAAAACCATTTCTGCAGCAGGGCATAAATCAGGACAAGGATACAAAGCAACATCTAAAGCTTTGACTGTTCCGAGGACCACAGATGCCAATTTTTTTTTATGGAAGAGGCTTGGCTCAACCTTAAACCTTCTTAGAGTTGGCCGTCTGGCCAAAATGAAAATCTGGGCAAGAAGGTACTTGGTCAGGAGGCTAAAAAAGTAGAAAGAAACAGTCGTCAACGGCAAGGTGTAAATCAGGACAAGGATATAAAACAATATATAAAGCTATGACTATTTCGAGAACCACAGTGTCCTCAATATTCTGAAAATGGAGGAAGATTGACACAACTCTGAACCTTCTTAGAAGTGGCTGTCTGGCCAAATTAAACATCTGGTCAAAAAGGTACTTGGTCAGGAAGGTACGAGCTCTAAAATAACTTATTGCACCAAAAAAACATATCTGCAGCACTCCATTAATCAGACCTTTATGGCAGGGGCAATTTAACAGTTAACCTTTCAACATGACAGTGGCCTGAAGCAGCCAAAACAACACTTGGGTGACTTAGGGGCAAGTGTCTGATTGTCCTTCAGCCCAGCCAAAGCCCAGATCTGTTATTTTTGCTATTATTTGCTAGTTTACTGTTTTTAGCTTGATGTAAATTTTGACACTCTGTGTTTTCAGGCTGTCCTAGGGGGTTTTATGGCAAACTTTGCAATAAGAGATGCAATTGTGCAAATAATGGCCGATGCCATCGCACATATGGTGCCTGTCTGTGTGAGCCAGGCCTTTATGGGAGATTCTGCCACCTCAGTAAGTCGAAGCAGTTTAATCTGCAACAATATTTTATTATTATTATTTTTCTCCTAAGATCAGCTCATGTAAGATTTTAATTTTCCTCTTTTCCTTGTATGTTTAGCATGTCCTAAATGGTCATATGGACCTGGATGTTCAGCTGAGTGTCAGTGTGTGCACCAGAACACTCACGAGTGCAGCCGACAGCATGGAACCTGTGTTTGTAAACCTGGTTACCAGGGCATGACCTGCAGTCAGGGTTAGTCTGGTCCTAAAACTAAAACTTCATGTTTAATTATGGGTCACGTTACCTTGAAATCCTTTAGTCTTACAGTTTATGACCTGTTGAAGAATTTAAATGCGACTGTCCTATCTACTTTGCTTGTCAGAATGTGACAGTGGTTCTTATGGCTTTGGATGCAAAGCAAAATGCCAGTGTCCAACTGAAGTACCCTGCCATCATGTTACTGGAGAGTGCCAACATCAGTGCCCAGCAGGGTGGCAAGGCGAGAACTGTGACCAAGGTATGGAAATTCAAGTTTTTATGGTACTCAAATGTTAATTTAAATATATGACTACAGTGAATTTATATATAGTGTATTTTATGTGAATTATTACTAGTTACTGTGCACTTATTTACTCCACTGTCACAGGAGCTTAGTTATTATTTACAGTGCACTTTTTGTGTATGGAGAGCCAAAATACTGCAGTGGCTCCAACAAAAAACATTCACCCTATTACTGGGTAATCCAATGCAAACCCTAATGCTGCCATACCCATTGGGTATTAATAGTCTAAGAGAGCGTGATGACAATCCTGTCTCATTCACCAATTAAATATGCCAATTTTCAGCATTGGTGAGCTGATTTTTAAGCTATTTCAGTTTTTATTACAGCCTCTTTCCAAGCTTACAGACTGTCCCAATGGTGTTGCATGAGTCCTAGAAAAGTCAGAGAAAACTGGGTAAAAACATCAGTAGCTTTATTGGCATAGGACACCATCAAACATTTCAGTTCTTCCATATGCCTGTTGTTGACCTCCATTTGAGTTTCATTTAAGTGTAGAATAATAAGTAAAAAAAATGTTCACAACATGATGTAGTAGAAGATTTAAGGGCATAGAAGAAAGCCTAAGCTGGCAAAGGAAAACAAGATGCTTAAACAATCCAATTGCTACATCTACCATTAACAAGAAACGTCAAGCAGTGAGACAAGACATAACAAGATGCTTTTGTGACCAACTGCCTCCCCATTGACGTTTTATGTTCTATTCTTTATTATGATTTTTAGAAGCTCTGATTTATTTTGGGGTGGCTCAGTGGGATCCCCAGGTGGGGCGGTCCGGGTCCTTTCTGTGTGCAGTTGTGAATGTTCTCCCTGTGCATGTTCTCCCCATGTCTGCGTGGGTTTCCTCCGGGAGCTCCAGTTTCCTCCCATAGTCCAAAAACATGCAGTCAGGTTAAGTGGAGACACTGAATTGCCATATAGGTGAATGGGTGTGTGTATGGGTGTGTGTGTGTATGTATGTGTGTCTGCCCTGCGATGGACTGGTGCCCTGTCCAGGGTGTTGCTGTGTGCCTTGCGCCCATTGAAAAGCTAAGATAGGCTAATTGGATAAGTGATTAAGAAAGTGAGTGAGAGTGAGAGAGTGATTTCTTTTGAATGGCCAATGGTCTGCCTTATAGCCAAGAGTGTGGAAGAGCCAATGAGTTCTGACAAAATGCCATTAGCTATTGGATAAGGATGTGGTCTAAACATTCAATCTGGTTTGACTGATTTTTCACCATCAGGCCAACTAGGATTTATACATTTATATTAAGTCCTCTCCCAAGCCTTATTAAACCCATGTATTGCATTAAACCCATAATCTAAATTCTACTGCAATTAATCCAGGTTGCTAGTTCTAATGCAGTCAGTACTATTGTATAGAACTGGGTTCTATTGTATGTAACCCCAGATTCATGCTGAATTTAACCAACACCATCAGTTATACAACATTTCTACAGATCCTCTGTCCTACTATATTTAACCCAGACATTCAGTTCTGCTACTGTACATTTATCCTGCTTTTAGTCCAAAATCAAAACAATACTGCACTTAACCAGGGGGTTGCAGTAGCTAGAATACCCAGTTTGGTAAATGTGCTCTCTCATTTTTTACTTTGGTTACTATTGTCTTGGGCTGATTTACTCTGCTGAACATATAATTAAAGACTTAATGTCCAACTGGTGTCCAAAAAGATTAAATATGGTCAGTCAGTGTTGACTGGTCTTGTCAAGGGCTGACTAGTTCTGACAAGGACTGATTTGTGCTGAGACTATGGGCCCTCGTTCATAGTATTTTTACCCCAGGCCTCTCCGCCTTACTGCCTTTTATGTTCCTCCGTTTTTACTGTTTCTGCTCTTTGCCAAGGTATCAGTTTTATTGCTATTTTCTCCACTGTTAGTTCTGGCTCAGACTCGCCACGGCCCCTTGACATACTGCACTGAAGCTATTACCTAATAATAACGGTTGCTGAGGTTTGCAGATCCACTTCTTTTAAATCAAGCATTATTCGGAATGATGCCACTGTGCAGGATATTGAGCAGGAAATTAAAGCATGTTAGGAAAGTAGGTCAAACAAAGATTGAGTGAAACAAAGGCTGTAGTAAAAGTGTAGTATTAGAGTTCAGATTTGCTGGTAGTGTCAATGTTTCTGTTTTAAATCCAAAGCTTTAAATATACACTGATCAGCCATAACATTAAAACCACCTCCTTGTTTCTACACTCACTGTCCAATTTATCAGCTCCACTTACCATATAAAAGCACTTTGTAGTTCTACAATTACTGACTGTAGTCCATCTGTTTCTCTGCATGCTTTGTTAGCCCATTTGCATGCTGATCTTCAATGGTCAGGACTCTCCCAGGACCACTGATCCACTCATACCAGCACAACACACACTAACACACCACCACCATGTCATTATCACTGCAGTGCTGAGATCATCCACCACCTAAATAATACCTATTCTGTAGTGGTCCTGACCACTGCAGTGCAGTGATAATGACATGGTGGTGGTGTGTTAGTGTGGAGCTGATCAAATGGACAGTGAGTGTAGAAACAAGGAGGTGGTTTTAATGTTATGGTTGATCAGTGTATATGGTGTTTGTGTGTGTGTGTATGTGTGTATTTTCCAGAATGTCCAGGAGGGAAGTTTGGTCCTGGCTGCTCCAAGTCCTGTGATTGTAATGGAGCACAGTGTGACTCGGTCACAGGGCAGTGCCACTGTCCAGCTGGCAGAATGGGAAAAGACTGCAGTGAAAGTTAGATGTAGTTCCTTATATTTACATTTACATTTATTTAGATTTTCAGCATTTTGCAGACGCTTTTATCCAAAGTGACTTACAGTATACAGTCTAAGCAATTGAGGGTTAAAGGGCCTTGCTCAAGGTCCCAACAGTGGTAACCTGGCAGTGGTGGGGTTTGAATACTAGTTCAGTACCTTAACCGCTAGGCTACAACTGCCCTGTATGAATGTGTGCAGAGAGTTAACTGAGGAAAAATACAAACCACGTATGATCAGCAGATCTGTCATTATTCATCTAAGCAGCAGACTGGATTTTGATGATTTTATCCTGAATTGGCATAATTTTACAGCAGAAGCCACAATTTAACTGTAACCATATCTGAAAGATTTCCGCTGTGGTGACTTTAAAGCTTTAACAATAACATAAGCAGGGTGAGTATGATTTGGCTTGCATTTTTTACTTAACCACTAAACTACTAAAGCTCCACTCTAAGCAAAGACTATAAACAGTCATATGATATTGTATGTCTCTTTACAGGAGCTCTCTGTCAGATGCCAGTCAAGCTCATTTTTTAGGGAGAGAGTTTAAATATACACGGATTAGCCGAAACATCAGGACCAGATGTAAATGGTTTGTGGCCTGTCCCTCCTCAGTCAGTGAGTAACCAGTGAGATATTCAACCCAGTCATCTGGCTGTAATGGTTTATGCTGCCTAAATCTGCTGCATACAAGTAAATACTATCAGCAGTTATTTAGTATGACATGCATAAATGTTATGAACATGTTGCTATGTACATTTCTTGGAAGGTGGTCATAATGTTTTAGCTGTTTGGTGTATGTTGCCAATGGGATACTTTTTTTAAATGCATTATGTGTGTAAATAAATAATGGATATACACCGACCAGGCACAACATTAGGTAAAGTGAATAACACTGATTATATCTTCATCACGGCACCTGTAGTGGGTGGGATATATTATGCAGCAAGTGAACATTTTATTCTCAAAGTTGATGTGTTAGAAGCAGGAAAAATGGGTGAGCATAAAGATTTGAGCCAGTTTGACAAGGGTCAAATTATTCTAGACGACTGGGTCAGAACAGCAAAGTATGTAGAGGAACAGATGGACTACAGTCAGTAATTGTAGAACTACAAAGTGCTTCTATATGGTAAGTGGAGCTGATAAAATGGACAGTGAGTGTAAAAACAAGAATGAGGTTTTAATGTTATGGCTGATCGGTGTATCTTACAAGTGTAAACTTTTGACTGTAACTCTGTCTGCCAGCAATATATTCAAATCCCCAAATATTGCAAGTGCAGCTTATGACTGTGGTCGATAATAAATTATGTAACAGTTACCATGGTGTTTTGATCCTAGTAGTTTATAACACCAAACAAAATTTTAGCTCAAATGTAGCTTTAAATATCTTCAACTTTTCCTTTAGGACCTTCATAGATTTATTTTGAAATGTAATATGTGTAGTTTGTAAGGATAATGGAATTCAAACAGCAGGCGCCATTTAGCTTGGCCTAGCTCTTTGTCAGCCTTTCAGTTTCTTCTCATATAGGTCACATGAGATCAGATAATAAAAGTTTAAATAAGCGAAATAGCAAAAAAAAGCTGTTTCTCAGCCGTGGAAAATGTATTTTATTGTAATTATTCCTTAATATGATATTTTGATGAGTTCGAAAGGAGATGCAACTGCAGGTCATAAGGACTAGAATTCTAATAATTTAATGGCAGAACGGACAGTGATACACACGGTCTGTGTACAATGTGTGTTATATTTCAGAGTGTGAGAAGGGCTACTGGGGTTTGGCTTGTACGAAGTCATGTCCTGCCTGTGAAAATGGTGGGGAGTGTAACAAGCAGAACGGAACCTGTATGTGTCAGCCAGGATACATGGGAAACCTCTGCCAGACTGGTAAGAATGAGCAGCTTTTATTTATATAGCTTTATGACTTGTATGACTTATTAACAGCTGCACGTTTACACATCAATAAATCATTTTCCTGAGTTGTTTTTTTTGTTTCATTGCTCACAGTCTGCTCAGACGGCTGGTTCGGTATTGGATGCCGTTCACGGTGCGCTTGTGAGAACGGAGGCCGCTGTCGTCCTGTCTCAGGCCTGTGCTTGTGTAAGGATGGATGGACTGGAACCAGATGTGAGAAAGGTAAGAACTCTTGGAAGAGCATGTTTTAATGCTTAAATTGATATGAAGTGAAGAGTAATTCTTTAATATGGTGTGGCAGTGTGTGAACCAGGGCGCTGGGGACCCAACTGTGTCAATGAGTGTAACTGTGCAAACAGTTTGGGAAGCTGCGACGTAGTGACCGGACACTGCCACTGTGATGCGGGCTATACTGGGACCCACTGTGAGCAAAGTAGGTGGCTTTTTTTGTTAGTTGCATGTCATAATAACAGTAAAAAATGAATATATGTTATGCCTAAACCAATAACACAGAGACAATTGCTGTTATATGTTTATTTATGTCAATGATTAATCATTTACAGTATTTTTTTGTAAACCCTTGTATTAAAAACAATGGTGGAAAGGAATTTAGGTCTACTCTTGGATGTCCTGCATAATTGGACCTCTTCAGGCGAACCATCAATTTGGTTAAGTTAATTAAAATGAATCGTTTTTAATGCTTTTTCTCCCGATTTTTAGCCAATTGCTTCATGCTTCCTCTCTACTGGTGCTGACCCCCGCCCCGATTGAGGAGAGCGAACTGACACACGCCCCCTCCGACACATGAGCAGTAGCCGACTGCATCTTTTCACCTGCATGAGGCGAGTTCATATGCTGATCAGCTTTGTGTACAGAGAGCCACACCCTGATCGCAGTATTCCTCTACTCTGTGCAGTTGCCAAAGCTCCGTACACTAAGCTGATCTCTGGATGAACAACAGCCAAACGTTGTTCATGTAGCCGCCCAGCCTAGCTGGATGGCAGAGCTGAGATTCGATATGATGTATTCGAAATCCCAGCTCTGGTGTGCTAGCGTATTTCACCACTGCACCACCTGAGCGGCTGAAAAAGAATCTTTTTATTGTAATTTACTTGTGGCCTAGACCTAAATTACTCATAAGCAATGCAGAAATTCAGGCAATTCATTTTGGGAAGTGAAAATGAATTAGGTCGGAATGTCACTTTATGATCCCACTAATCTCTTCTTTAAGAGTGCCCAGAGGGTTCATTTGGCCCAGGCTGCCAGAACCAATGCCAGTGTGAGAATAGTGCGGCGTGTGATGCTGTGGGTGGAGCCTGCACGTGCTTGCCTGGATGGACAGGAACATACTGTGAGAAAAGTAAGACAGAACGGGTTTGCAGGGGGGGTGAAAGTAAAAAAAGATATAAATACAACACCCGTAACCTTTTTTTTACCCATCTTTACCCAAAAGTTCCAACAATCATGAAGTGTTTGTATCTTCAGCCTGTCCTCATGGATTCTTTGGTCTGGAGTGCCAGCAGAAGTGTGACTGCCTCAATGGCGGTCAGTGTCACCATGTAACTGGAGTGTGTCTGTGTCCAGCAGGCTGGTTCGGTCCCCAGTGCACCTCCAGTGAGTATCTACGCATGACACGGTCTTCCACACAATGAATGTACCATCCATTAGTAAAGCAGATGTTTAGCGTGCATGTGAGCCAGTGGTGTTCAGCATTCAGCATTCATTATTTCAGCATGTTATTAAAACGATGCCATAAGACCACCAACTATGCCTGTGATGTGGAAAGTAAGTCGTGTCGGATTTCAGGATCTGAGAAACCAAGTGATGCTTCTTTGCTTGAACTCTATTTCTCTTGATGTAATGTTACAGAGTGTCCGGATGGCACCTATGGCCCAGGCTGTAATCAGAGCTGCAACTGCCACAATAATGCCAGCTGTGATCATGTTAATGGACACTGCCATTGTGAGCCAGGCTGGACTGGCCCAGAATGTAAAGAAGGTACAGCATTAAAACCAGTTACACATGCCAGTAGTTTAAAATGTAAATATTTAAAGACTAGATCTTTTACATGTTTTTCCCCCCCCTTTTTCTCCCCATTTAGTGCATCCAATTGTTCAATTTGCATCGTGCTTCCTCTCTGTCTTTGCTGAACCCTGCCCTGATCGAGGAGATCGAAGCTAACCCATATCCCCTCCGAAACATGGGCAGCAGCCGGATGCATTTTTGCCACCCACACATTGATGAGTGTGGCGCCACCTAGCGTTGCATGCGGAGAGACACACCCTAAGGGCACTCTTCCTCATCTCTGTGCAGGCGCCTCTAATCAGCCGGCAGAGGTCGTAATCGCATTCTGACAGAGAGAGACCCACATCCGGTTCTTTGTCCCGCCCCCCAACTGAGCAACCGGCCAATCGTTGCTCATACAGCCACTCAGCCTCGAACCGGTAAGGCAGAGCTGGATTCGATACGATGTACTCAGAATTCAGCTCTGGTTGCAGCGTGTCTTTTTACTGCTGCGCCACCTGAGCGGCTTGTTTTTGTTTTTGAAGTGATACACCTTACACATTTCTTAGTTGTTAATTGTTAAAGATGAAAAACTAAATTAACAAACTGAATAATTTAGTAAGGTCTTACTGGTTAATTACTGAATAATCTTACAATTATAACATAACATAATAATATAACATAAGGAAGATTATTTAGACTCACTACTTAAGACAGCGATTATGGAGATTACATCACCACAGTTTTCGCTTACTTATGCCTAGTTCACACTACACAATTTTTGCCTGATTTCATAGTCCTTGATTATTACTAAACTATGATAGATACCATTCCCCCCTCACATATTTGAACCTCTATACTAGTGATTAATGCATGTATAAGACAAAATATGTCTAAGCCTTTATGCCTGTGCTTGTGTTTCTGTGTGAGTCAAAAACTGTTTCATCTCAAAGCCCTTTTACTCACATTACAAAGCCCTGTCTCTGTTAGACTGGTCTCATTCTGATCTGGATTCTGATCTGAGGAATCATTTTATGTGGAGATAATAAACCAAGACATCATTGTTATCAGGGTTACAATGTGGCTTTGATTTTTTTTTTTCTAGAATGCATACCTGGCTTCTACGGGGTGGACTGCCTCCAGCAATGCCTGTGCCAGAACGGTGGTCTTTGTGACAGAACTAATGGGCACTGCGCTTGTACCAGCGGATGGACTGGGATTGCATGTGAACTGGGTAAGTAACTGATCCGTACTAGTACTAATTTTACAGTGAGGTCCCGCCAATTGAGTCTGTACCTTCCAGTCAAGTGTCTGGAATATAAGTACTGCTGGTACTAACATTAATAAAGTGACTTACAGTTGTGACAGTATACAGTCTAAGCAATTGAGGGTTAAGGGGTTTGCTCAGGGGCCCAACAGTGCCAACCTGTTTGGTGGGGCTTGAACCGGCAACTTTCTTATTACTAGTCCAGTGGCTTAACCGCTGAGCTACAACCGCCCTTGTACTGTAAGGGGTTGGTGACCTGTCCAGAGTATATATGCGCTTTGTGCCCAGTTTTTCTGGGATAACCTCTTGTACCTTTTACTGATAACAGTCTGAATAGCTTTTTTCATATTTAAGACAGATAACTTGACCTTTTTATTCCCAAAAACTACTTGAAACATGCATTTATCTGACCACAAAACGTTGCCACCTATCTGAGGTTAGCTCACTCCAGAGAACTTAGTGGCATTTCAGCATAGACTTAAAGTATGGCTTTCCCTTTGCATAATTCAGGTTGTTTTTCTCAATGCAGTGGTACACTGTGTTGAGTAACAAGGGTTTTCCGAAAACTCCAGAGCTATAAACTCTAATGTTGCTACATTTCTCACAGTAACATGATGGTTCTACTGCGAAGTTATCTAAGGACTTGCAGGTCACGCATATTTAACAGTGATTTCTGAGATGGCCATACACAGACAGGGATTTATCTGAATTCCTTGAATCTTTTGACAGTGTTATGTGTGGTAGATGGTAAAAGATGAAGCATTGAGTATGGAGCTGTGACAAATCTTTGCTGGCAAAGATTGAGCCTTTGGTGGACCTGCTTTTTTCATCTATCTATCTATCTATCTATCTATCTATCTATCTATCTATCTATCTATCTATCTATCTATCCATCTATCCATCTATCCATCTATCTATCTATCCATCCATCCATCCATCCATCCATCCATCCATCCCTCCCTACCTACCTACCTACCTACCTACCTACCGCCACCTTGTGTCCAGTTCTGGGATAAGCTCTGGACCGATGACTGTAGTTAAAACGTTTAAGTGTTACTAAAGATAAATTATTAAATGAATACTTGATTCAATTAATCTATTTTTGTCTGTATTACAGAGTGTGCCCCAGGTACATATGGCGTTAACTGCCAGCACATGTGTGAATGTAAAAACGATGGCTTGTGTGACCGTCAGGATGGGACATGCTCGTGTCCAGCAGGTTGGCTGGGCCAGCATTGTGAGACAGGTGAGAAACCACATTCTTTTACTCACAGACCTTAAACGGACTGATTAGAACCTGTGTAAATAACGATGATCAATCTTTTGATTTGATGTGTAGCCTGCATGGCAGGATATTTTGGTCACGGCTGTGAGCAACAATGCCAGTGTGAACAAGGAGCTCTCTGTGACCACATCACTGGGGCTTGTCTGTGCCCACCTGGCTGGAGAGGACGCCGTTGTGAAAAAAGTGAGTTACATTATTCTTCATTACCTTGGTCTAACTGTACAACCCAGCCAACATTTATTGGTTGGAAGTGTGTTGAGTGGATGCCAGTTAGCAGTAGTTATTCTTGGTTAAACATGGGCTCATTTGTGCTGCCAAAATCATTGTTTATGGTTTCTTCCAGGGTGTGTAGTGGCTTTTAATTTAAAAATATTTTTTATGGTGGAAAATGTAGATATCCCTGTATTTTCAGCATGCTTACCAGGATCTTATGGGATGGGATGTTCTCAGCACTGTCTCTGTCCCCATGGCACCTCCTGTAATCATGTAACAGGGGAATGTGGCTGCCCGCCTGGCTTCACTGGCATGAGCTGTGAGAAGAGTGAGTAAAAATACTCTTGCTACTGGCTAACCTTTCGATTTTACAGAGACATCTACTCACTATTTGTTTAAGGAACATTTAAAAAATTATATTTTTACGTAATGTTTATTGTGGATTCTCCAAAGATATTACGTCTCTTAACCCAGACAAAGTCCACATATTATTGATACGGTCATGGTCAGGGCTAAATTTTAATTTTAGCCTGGTTTAGAGATTTCAAAACCAGATTTAATGTGTGTTTTGATTCATTGTCTTGCTGGAACATCTATTCATAATCTATCAGAAGTATCAACTACTGGCTGATTGTACAAGGTTGTGCTAAAGAATCGTTTCATTATTTTGTCCACTTTTTGCAATAATCATGTTCCACTAGCAGTAAAACAGTCCAAAGACGATACAATCACAATACTAATAGTGGTGTTACATTTAAATGCCTCACTTCTGGTCATTGTTGCCTAAATCTGAATCTTTTTTTCCATTTAATCACAAAACTTTCCTCATGAGGGCTTTTTATTAGTCCATGTAATCAATAACAACATTAATTTAACCATTAGAGTGTCAGTTTTAAGACTTTTAAAGGTATTTATTGCATGACAGTTTGCTTGTACAGTTTGCTTAACTGTAGACAGTGACATCTATGTTTTAGCAGCATCTCATTTACATATGAGTCTGGTGACATCTGCTGGTCAAGCCGTGAAATTGCATGTAATTCTCTACGGTTTTGGCTTAAATTCCACAATTTTGGGTAAAGAAAATTAATAAATTAATTAATTAAAATAAAATAAATTATTAAAAAGGGAAATAAAAATTAAGTTAAATAAACACATCAATTAAAACTCCTTGTGGATTTTTTTGTTACTATAAAAATACCTAAATAAGCACATTTATTCATGATTTGCTTATTTATGATGCATAAAATATGAATATTTATGATAGCTATATTTTACACATAAATATGATACATATCTACATTGATTTTACATATTCATCATATAGCATAATTTCTGTTAGTTACAGGTCTTGTTTATTATGTTTTCTTTTGTTACATAAGATTAGGATCTATTGAACCCTACACATAAGGGTTAGTACAGCTACTTAATGAAAGTGTAACATTATTGTATGATAGTTTTCTGTTTCACTCTGCAGCCTGTCATTCTGGTACATATGGACTAAATTGCAACCAGGTGTGCCAGTGTTCAGAAGCAAATCATCTGTGCCATCCTGTTACTGGAATGTGCTACTGTGCACCGGGTTACCACGGTGAAAAGTGTGATATAGGCAAGCCTCTCCTCTTTACAGTATCTCCTCTATAAAAGCGAGAATGGATAGTATAACCCATAGGTGATCTATACTGTTTGTTGTCGTAGAGTGTGAGGAAGGTCATTATGGGCCTGAGTGTGAGCGTAAATGCCAGTGCCTGAACGACGGTGTGTGCCAACCTACCACCGGATCTTGTGACTGTCCTCCAGGATTCATTGGACCACACTGCGATATCAGTAAGTGAAATCATTTATGATGTCTTATAATTCATTTGCATTTTAAAATTAATTTTATTTAACATTAATAATAATTAAATGTTAAAATATTCTAATAATGAATATTTAAAAATATATTTTTTTAATCTTTCAGCATGCCCAGCTGGGTGGTACGGACAGGACTGTGAGCAGGTGGCTGTGTGTGGGGAGGGAGCCAGAAATGATCCAGTCACAGGACGCTGCGTGTGCAAAACTGGTGAACGAGGAGTGGACTGTGGAAAAGGTCTGATCTCTTACAGCTGCATTTTCACTTTGTTTATCTGATCATGCAATTGATACTGCAATACCAGGGCCATACACAATTGGAATGAATTGGAATGCAGATTGCAAGCCAGGCATTGTACAACATCATTGGTCAAAAAATAGCATGGCTTTTTTGGCATGGTTTTGGAATGGAATGTCGAAACAAGCTCATGGTCAGAAGTCCACATACTTTCGGCCATATAGTGTATCTGGTCCATTTGTTGTAGTGCCAAATTGTCCAAGGTGGCAGTTGTACTGCAGTCAGTAACTGTATATCTACAAAGTTCAGCTATACTGTGTAATTAGTTAATAACAAGTACAGTGTAGATGTACCCACTAAACTGGAAACAGATCATAAAGATTATCGGCAAGAAGGTCCTGGGTTCGATTCTGACTCCCAAGTGGAGTGGCCCGGCTCCTTTCTGTGTGGAGTTTGCATGTTCTCCTCGTGTCTGTGTGGGTTTCCTTCGGGAGTTCTGGTTTCCTCCCACAGTCCAAAGACATGGAGTCAGGCCAGTTGAAGTTAGTAAATTGGCCTAGGTGTGTGTGTGTGTGTGTAAGGTGGGTGAATTGATGGTGTTGGATGCTGAACCTGAACTGATGAATGATGTGTAACCTGTAACTATCTGTCCTGTCATGAATGTAACCATGAATGTGTGTGTGTTTGTTTCAGGCTGTGCTCATGGCTGGTTTGGGAATGACTGTGACCAGCGCTGTAACTGCAGTAATGGTGGTGTGTGTGATCCTGTAACAGGAAACTGTACCTGTGGACTGGGCTGGACTGGAGACACTTGTGATACTGGTGAAGACAATATCTATTGTGTACACAAATATTAGAACTGCATTTTAGAATATACTGTACATATGTAACACATTATTCCTTCTGAAAAGTGAATTTTAGCTTTATTAGGTTTCAGTTTGGATATAAAACATTTTATACAAGGGATCTTCAAAAAGTTTCCTCACTTTTATATTTTGGTTAGAAACAGTGAGGGTGGGAGGAGTAGTAATTGGTCGTGTCTGAAAGACTGAGAGAGAGCTTATAGTCCGGATTAAACTCCATCTGATTTCCACCTTTTTGGACGCTCAAGGAAGCTTTAAGGGGAAGAAGATTTTCATGTGATGATGATGTGCATCAGTAGCTACAAGCTCAAGCAAAAACATTTTTTGCTGATGGCATTAAAAAGTTGGTACAACGGGAAAAATGCATCAGAAGGTGACTATGTATAACCCCAAATAAAAAAAAAGTTGGGACAGCATGGAAAATGCAAATAATAACAAAAACACAGAGTTTCTTACATGTACTGAAGGCAGCACATGTTGCTCTAAGACCTCAATGTACTTTTCTGCATTAATGCTGTCATCACAGAAGTGTAAATGACCTCTGCCAAGGGCACTGACTTAGCCCCATACCATGACAGACTCTGGCTTTTGGACTTGTTGCTGATAACAGTCTGGATGGTCCTTTTCACCTTTGGTCCTTTGGACATGGAATGCTGATTCATCTGACCACAATACACGTTTCTACTGTGTGATGGTCCATCCTAGAGACCTCCGAGCCCAGAGAAGTCGACGCTGGTACATTGTTTTTAAACATTTCAATCATTTTCTCACAAATTTGTTGACAAACTGGAGATCCTCTGATCATCTTTGCTCATCAAAGACTCAACCATGATTACAATCACCTGTTTGGAATCACATCATTATTTTGTTTTTTCACCTCATTACTAGCCCTAAATTGCCCCCGTCCCAACTTTTTTTGGAATGTGTTGCAGGCATGAAATGCAGGAATGAATGTTTATTAAAAAATGAAATGAAGTTGAGCAGACAAAATGAAATATCTTGGGTTCAAACTGTCTGCAATCAATTAAAAGTCAAAGTAAATGTAAGAACACTGCATTTTTATTGTAATTTTTAATAAAATGATTTATAAAATAGGTGCAGAAACTTTTTGAATACCGACGTATGCAATTGTGTTTGTGTTTTAGAGTGTCCCCGAGGTTGGTACGGTGCTAACTGTCATCAGCAGTGCGACTGCAAGAACAATGCCACATGCGACCATGTGACAGGAGAGTGCCACTGCGCGTCAGGATTCTATGGCCATCTCTGTCAGCATGGTGAGAATTAGAAAGTACAGCCTGGCTGACGTTCACACCCATATCAGTCCTGTATAACGTGTCCTGTATGACCCCGGTTCTGTTTTTTAAAGCTTGCCCTGCTGGATTGTACGGTCAGCACTGCCAGTTTCTTTGTGACTGCCATGGAAAGGCTCAGTGTGAGCCTGGGACGGGGCGCTGTATCTGTCCTCCGGGATATCAGGGGGATCGCTGTGAGAGAGGTACTGAGCGGCTTTATGTGATCACATTGTTGTTTAAATATCTGTAAATGGTTGTAACTGATTGGCTTTCTCTTGTCAGTGTGTGAACAGGGCAGGTTCGGGTCTGGCTGTTCTGAATTGTGTGACTGTGATGAAGAGACACCATGTGACCCTGTGACCGGCAAGTGCCTGTGTGGACCAGGGAGGATGGGAACCCGCTGTGATATAAGTAAGATGCATTTACCCACCATGTACAATTTTTTTTGTGGAAACAATTTCTTTTTCTCAAATTTTTTTCCCTAATCTAGTCATATCCAATTACCCTGCATTGCATTACGCTTAATTTCTACCGATACAACCGTCCACCGCTGACTGAAGAGCTTCGCAACTGACACACGCCCTCTCCGACTTGTGTGCAGTACCGACTGCCTCTTTTCACCTGCATGAGGCGAGTTCATATGCGGATCAGCCTTGTGCACGGAGAGCCGTACCCTAATTAGCATTATTTCTCAACTCTGCACAGGCGCCATCAATCAGCCAGCAGATGTCATAATTGTACCAGTTATGAGGAACCCTGGTCCGGCTTATCCCACTCTGTGAACATAGTTCATGTGGCTGCCCAGCCCAGCCGGAAAGCAGAGCTGAGATTCGATACGATGTATTCAAAATCCCAGCTCTGGTGTGCTAGCTTATTTTATCACTGGGCCACCTGACCGGCCGCTTGTTGATTTTTTGATTGTTTGATTATTTGGGGTTTTTTTTCTCAGGCTGTGCAGTGAATCGCTATGGGCCGGAGTGTTCAGAAAGCTGCGAGTGTGGAAACAGAGCACAGTGCAATCCACGAAATGGACAGTGCACCTGTCTAAATGGCTGGATAGGACCAAACTGTCTAGAAGGTACAACTTTTCAAAAGTTACAGTAACTTTAACGGCCTTCATAACACATTTATAAGCATTACATTTTCTGCTAGCACACCAGTGCAGAGATTCTGAACTCCTTGGTTCTAAAATCGCCGTTGCCACCGGTCGGCTGGGCGCCATGTAGAGAGGCATAATTGGCAGTGCCTGCAGCAGACACACCTCTGCTAGGGCAGGATGACCAGACTATGTGGGTGGGGTCTTCAAACGCTGTGTAAGGATCATGATTGGCAGATAAAGAGGCACGTATGCAGAGGGAGAAAATTAGGGAGAAAATGCATAAATAAAATAAATAAATAATAAATATTTATAAATAAATAAATAAATAAATATATATTTATATCCTGCCTCTCTATCTGCCAATCAGTGTTTAAAGACCCCATCCACATAGTCCGGCCATCCCGCCCTAGCAGAGACATGTCTGCTACAGGCACTGCCAATTATGCCTGCTCGATGGCGCCCAGCCGACCGGTGGCAACACCAAGTTTCGACATATATAAATATATATGGAGGATTTATGAAAGAGTTATGGTAATAATTATTACGTTTATACTTAATGTGGTAATAATGTTATTTCACTGTAAAAACTGTAAATGTTCTATTTATTCATTTACTATTACTAACTGCTTCACCATGGCAAGGGAGAAGCACGGTGACTCAGTGGGTAGCACTTTTGCCTCACAGCAAGAAGGTCCTGGGTTTGATTTCCAGCTGAAGCAGTCTAGGTTTGCATGTTCTCCCCATGTGAATACCCCAACCCTATATGCAGCTGATTTGCATAACGACCTAAACCAGCCGATTGCATAACAATGGAACCAGTGATCAGGTCCATACGCAAATCAAAATGACCATTAATTACAATATGAGGATATAGCTGCAATCATGGCATTGTAAGATGAGCTTGCAGGTGAGTTTAAACTGTGGAGTCCTGGCCAGAAGAGGCCGATCTTTTAGGTTGTGCCAGACGTTTCGCCAGTGGCTGTTTAGTTTTCCTGATGTACAGTTCATGGCAATCCTCCCGACACCTAACAGCATACACTATGTTACTCTGTTTGCGTTGAGGGACCCGGTCCTTAGGGTGAACTAATTTGTGGCGTAGCGTGTCTTGGGGGTTGAAAGCAACTGAAATACTTCTCAATTCGACTTGATTCAACTTTGTGGATTTGTGTAACTGGATTATTGAGCACGCATCAAGAGATTGTTTTACAGGCATTTGTTATTGACTGGTCGTTAATAACTTAAGCTGTTTTATATATAATATAAATAATTTATTATATCCGTCTTGCATACAAACTTTTCTTGCAGTGATATTTACAATTTTTAAGGGTGGATAGGAAATGATGATCATTCAGAACATTTGAAGGTTTGGTTTTTCTCCACAGACAGCATAATCACATCTACTCATCAACATCACAGAAGCAAAAGGAAGAATGAGACACAACTAAGTCCTCCAGAATAACAACAACACTTCCTTTTTTTTTTTTATACAAATGTAGGCTTACAGCAAGCCAAACAGTTGCACTACAGAACTGTCTTTGGGACAGAAAGTGTAATATTTTCATTCACTTCCTGAGCAAACTTGATTTTTCTTGATTTTCTATTATTTTTTAAATATATACTGTATATTTACCAAAAATGCATACATGTGAGCATAGTAAGTCTCGCTGAGAAGTGTCTAACTTTGACTAATTTTAACAGTACATACGGGGACACTTTTGTCTTTGAATTTTGGACTGTAATTAAGAAAGTGTAAAGCTGTTAAAAGATTTTCAAAATGATTTCCACCAGATGTTGCTTGTAATGACTGCTACAACTCAGGCAGTTTTCATTGTTCCTGTCAGACCTGTACAGGGTGTCAAGGGGGCACAGAGGGTAGACGTGTTCTTGGAACCTGGGCTCAATCCTTGCCTCCCGTCACTGTCTATGAAGAGTTTCACTCGTTCTTGTATGTTTTGTATATTTCAGGTACATTTATGAGTGTATTTCTGATTTGCCCCACCACGATCATGACCTGAATTTAGTCATTCATTTTATAAATTCAGGGCAGCATGGTGGCTTGGTGACTAGCACTGTTCAATTTCCAGGTGGAGTGGTCTGGGTCCTTTCTGTATGGAGTTTGCATATTCTCCCTGTGTCTGTGTTGGTTTCCTCCCACAGTCCAAAGACATACAAGTGAGGTGAATTGGAGATACAAAATTGTCCATGACTGTTATTGACAATAATAACATGAACTGATGAATCTTGTGTAACCAGTAATAATCTGTCCTGCCATAAATGTAATTAAGGTGTGTAAAACATGACGTTAAAATCCTAATAAATAAATAATAAATTCAAAATATGTTAATCTACATTAAAAGTATTAATACATAATACATACATGCTCCCCAACATATATTGTGATTATGGCCTATATCCAATTTTCATAATTGTTTCTGCAAAAAATATCCAATTAACAGAGGCAATCAGTTACTGTATATCACAACTAAACCCTACGTATATTATTAGTGCTAGGTTAAACATCTGTAAACAAGATAGAGTTTTGCTAGTGAGGTAATTTCATTGTACTGGAACTGGTACTGGTATCACTGCTTAGCTAGTGAGAAAAAAAAATTGCCTAACCTAAATGCTAACTGTCTTAGCATCATAGTCTTACCATCGAAATATGCTAAAAGATACTGTATGACAAAAAAACTGAAGCAATGTATTAAGAATAGCACTCAGTAATATGTAGAACTTTGTATTATAAATTAAAGTTTAATATATTTATTTGTGCAATTGAAATAATTATACTGTATGTTTTACAAATAACATAACAATGACATAAAATCTGATCATTAAGATTAATCAGTGTATTAAATTACACAAGCAAATTGATACAAGATTTATTACACTTGGTACTGCATTTAGTATTGTTTATGATAATAGAACATATCTATCATTTTCCATGTAGATCTATCAGGTCTGTAATTAAGAAGAATACATACATAATGAGTAGTCTTTGGTGTTAAGCTTCAGAAGCAAGTGAGTAGATTGTTCTGTAGTAACATAGTAAAGTAGACATGCCATTCAGTACATTCAAGATTTTTAAATGTGAGTTTAATTGAATGACAGGTTTAAAAGCATCTCTACTAAATGATTGTACTGTTCCTTATGCTGATGTTTATTTCATTGCAGACAGTATGAACCAATAATATTTCATGTATTGTCTGGTCAATTTCATTTTATTTGTTAATATACATCTATTCCTGCATTTCAGGCCTGCATCACATTCTAAAAAAGTTGGGACTTTTTTACTCACTCACTTTCTATACTGCTTATTCACATCAGGGTACCTATGGGGGTTTAAATGAGGGGTGCTCTCAATGGGTGCAAGACACACAGAAACACCCTGTACAGGGTGTCAGTCTATCAAAAGGGAATATAGAACAATATTTTGAAAAATTTAAATAATTTTCTCTTTTTTTCCAATTTTCTCCCCAATCTAGTCGTATCCAATTACCATGATTGTGTTACGCTTCACCTCTACCGATACAACCCTCCACTGCTGACTGAGGAGCTTCGCAACTGACACATGCCCCACGTGTGCAGTACCGACTGCATCTTTTCACCTGCACGAGGCGAGTTCATTTGCCACACCCTGATCAGCATTATTCCCCAACTCTGCGCAGGCGCCATTAATCAGAGGAACCCTGATCCGGCTCATCCCACCCTGAACAACAGCCAATCGTTGTTAATGTGGCTGCCCAGTCCGGCGGATGGCAGAGCTGAGATTCGATACGATGTATTTGAAATCCTAGCTCTGGTGTACTAGCGTGTTTTACTGCTGCGCCACCTGAGCGGCCTTTTCTCATGCGTTTGTTGACAAACTAAAGATAGATCCTCTGCCCATAATTGTTCCTCAGAGACTCAGCCTTTTATGGATACTACTTGTATCAAATCATGATTACAATCACCTGTTGACATCACCTGTTAAACATCACAGCATATTTGTTTTTGTACCCCATTACTAGCCCTAAATTACCCCTGTCCCAACCTTTTTGGAATTTGTTGCAGACCTGAAATGCTGGAATGGATGTGTATATATATATATATATGAAATACAGAAGTTCTTGGGTTCATCCTGTCTGCAATCAAATAAAAGTCAAAGTAAATGTAAGAAACACTTTTTCTGATTTGGGGTTGTATACGTCTATATACGTCTTTAATCTATAGCAGTGGTTCTTAAACTTGGTGGGTCATCAAAATGGGAGGGTCACGATGATTTAAAAAAAATAATGTTTTAACATTTAAATCCATCTCTTTTCAAACTATTCAGCAGGCTAGACATGCACAACTAAGAGGATCAATGGACCGTATGCTCTGTCTACGCAAACTCAGAAAACATGAATGCTGAATGCTTGAGTTGTTAGCTAGCTAAGGTAAAAAGATGGAACTGTGGCTCCAGAAAAAGCCAAAATAGAAAACAGGTTCAGAGAAGGCATCTACAAGTGGGTACGTTTTTACACAAGCATCGCCAGGTACGACCCTAAGAAAATACCTCCCATTAAGTGTCAGCACCATCAGAAAGAATATATAAGATACAGCTTCAAGTGCCAAGTCATAAATGCAATGGAGCAGCCACAACGTGTGCTTTGGTATAATGTTCTGGCAAATGAGAGTTAAAGTCATCTTGAAATGAGACATACGGATCAAGGTAATAAACCTGAACGTCTTGTGCAGCAGACCATAATAAATGGGCGAGTTACCCACCAAAGCTTCATATGAAGTGTGAAGCATAAAAGCCACATACAGTTGGAGTTCCCTCGTCCTTTCAATGGCATTTGCAATGACACATTTAAGCAAATCCCCCTCAGGAATGACTTCATCCCTAAACACATTGATGACATTACTAGAGACATCAAATGTCAACTCGTAGAGCGGGCAACTAGACGAGTCTACTGATATGACACATGTCGCACATTAAATTCACCACAGTCACAAATGGAAACTTAAAATTGCTGCATTTTAGCTTCTGCTTTCTGTTCTGCAGTGTGATTATTGCTTGAGGGAGGTTAGCCATGACAGTATGCTGTCAAATAATTGGGGTTGCGAGACTTGACCAGTTTTTTGAGGGGCTTCAAGACAAAAAGTTTAAGAACCACTGTCTATAGAATTTGTAACTGTACCCAGAAAAACATCCAGTCACTGGAGAAGTGGATAATCAACAAGCTATATAAGGTATGACATTTCTGTTCATATTCATAAAATCAATAGAATTATACACTGACTATTGTTCAATAGTCTTTAACGATTATATTTTAAAAGAAAAGAAAGCATGTAAATCACATGCATGTATAGAACATCTACAAACTTTCTCTGGAGTACTAAACGATAACTAGATGTGAATAAGTGTGCGTCATTTCTGTGCTTCCTTTATAAAGAATTCTACTTTCTTAAACAAATCTAGTTGATCATCATCATTATCACAATCATCCTTCCTGTCATATTAGGATGTTTTGCTCTTCCCAGCTAAAATCAGAGCACTATTTTAAGTGCGAGCTGGCGGGGGTCCCCAGTACCCAGCTGCCACCGTGCCATCATTCATGGTAACTCTTGTTCAGTCAAAGCTCAAGCAGACAGAGAAGCAAGGAAGCAGCACGAGCAGGAATTCTCCGTCTAGGACCTGTAGTCCTTTTTACTGTATGGCTTGTTCCCTAGAATACTGTCCACTTCATGAATGATGGAGGATGACAGTTTTGGAAGAACCTGCATTAAAAAAAGAACACATTCTATATGTTCAACACAATAACAACAGTATTAATAAATATTACAGACAATTCCAGAAAACTGGATAAACACAGTAAATACATAAAATAATAATGTGTTTAATAATAAAAGATGACTTTCTATTATCTTATGCACATGGCCAAATTTTAGATATATTTAACATTCTGGAGTTAACCTGAACCTGTACAATCATGACTCAGAAATTACATATTTCTTTAATATTTATAAAAGGAACTTGCCTTTGCACTACCAAGTACCCGGCCGCTCAGGTGGCGCAGCGGTAAAACACGCTAGCATATCAGAGCTGGGATTTCGAATACATTGTATCAAATCTCAGCTATGCCATCCGGCTGGGTGGCTACATGAACAATTGGCTGTTGGCAGGGTGGGTAAGCCGGACCAGGGTTCCTCATAACTGGTGCAATTACGACCTCTGCTGACTGATTGATGGCATCTACCAGAGTTGGGGAATAATGCTGATCAGAGTGTGGCTCTCCGTGCACAAGGCTTGTCTGCATATGAACTTGCCTCGTGCAGGTGAAAAGAGGCAGTCGGTACTGCACACGTGTCAGAGGGGGCATGTGTCAATTGCGAAGCTCCTCAGTCAGCAGTGGACGGTTGTATTGGTAGAGGTGAATTTGAGAAAAAGACCTGAATGATAGTTTTTAGGTCTTTAAATTGTTTTTAAATGTGCATAGTTGTAAGACTATAAAACACCAATTCTAAGTACTTAGTACTAATTATAAGGCACACTACTGTAGAGTTTTACAGAGTATAAAACATAATATATCAAACTAATCTTCATACTAGTCTTATTTAGCTAAAAATAAAACCTTTTAAATATTTAGGTCATTTTATTTATTTGTATAATATTAAT